>NC_045685.1:2937996-4137996 GCF_003331165.1 Xiphophorus hellerii
ACATAAAAGCTACTCTAACTCTGATATGGCATCTTACTCATCAGTGACATTTACTTATATATAATACAGTGGAACATTGACTACACCTACGATTTTAGCATATAAATGATGGGAGATACAAGAGCTGGTTTACTTTACCTGACTTGGGATTTGTCACCCCAACACATCAGAGTCTTCCATTGAAACATTTTGGGCAAACTCCCGGCTCTCTGCATTGTGGGCCACAGGGGGCAGGAAAAGGCCTCGCTACTCAACATGCATGGACGATGACATGAGGACTGATCCCAGGGAGCCGAAGGCTTACAGGCTGCAGGTACTCTGCTCCGTCTGGAGGTAGTTGTTGTCTCTGGTCTCTCTCCTGGTCTGTACTCATGATCTGCAGAGGGCAGAGCCTCGTTTTTCAACAAGAATGAACGTCCATCTATGGAAAAGTAGACATGATGAGTCGGGGTTTTACTGTTCAATCTTCTGTTGTCTGAACTCGACAAGCCACAAAATGGTGTTTTAAAGGTTCTGCTTGTAACCTGAAACTTCACAGGAAGAATGGAATCATGTTTTCTGAGCATTAGCATGTCGTCAGTCTGATAGGAACAACAAACATAAAAGCTACTCTAACTCTGATATGGCATCTTACCTCATCAGTGACATTTACTTATATATAATACAGTGGAACATTGACTACACCTACGATTTTAGCATATAAATGATGGGAGATACAAGAGCTGGTTTACTTTACCTGACTTGGGATTTGTCACCCCAAACACATCAGAGTCTTCCATTGAAACATTTTGGGCAAACTCCCGGCTCTCTGCATTGTGGGCCACAGGGGGCAGGAAAAGGCCTCGCTACTCAACATGCATGGACGATGACATGAGGACTGATCCCAGGGAGCCGAAGGCTTACAGGCTGCAGGTACCTGCTCCGTCTGGAGGTAGTTGTTGTCTCTGGTCTCTCTCCTGGTCTGTACTCATGATCTGCAGAGGGCAGAGCCTCGTTTTTTTTTCTTGTGCAGCGTTCTGAATGGCGGCCCTGTGCTGCACGTCATCGGCTTTTCTAATTTAAGGATTGGAACTATGATATGTTGATTCTGTTTAGAAAGATGATTTGCTCTGGTTCTGCTGTTACTAAAGCAAATCTATTTAGCCTTTTGGTTCAAGAAAAACTGCCAGTGACAGTGAAAGGTCTGACTAGGACTGACAATACTTCTCCAGTCAATGTGTCAGAGATCACAAACATGACTCAATCAATACATTTTTATGACAGGCTAAATGTGTCTTGGGCATTGATTGTTGACATGTTTTCTTCAATGGCTCCCTTGTTCTTTTTTTTTTTGTAAATATGTTTCTTAATCTTTTTTTTTATTTGTTTTTGTCCATTATTCTTTTCACACCCATATTCTCCATGTGCTTTTATCCTTTAACTCTTTTTTCATGCAGCTCTCCATGTCCTGTCAGTTCCTCCCAGGACAAAGTCTGTTTAGATCAGCTTGATCTGTTCCTTTAGACTCCGTGGTAACAGAATGAATGTGAGAAGAGATTATGTATTTGAGGCTATTTTTAAACCAGAAAGGATGATCAAATTTTAATGTTTGATCATTAAAATTTGATCAAACATTTTGATTAAATTGTTTGATCAAAACTATTTGATCAAATATAACAAAGTTATATTTTGTTTTGGTACAAACAAAATATAACTTGTTTGTACCAGGCTTCATGCCAATGAGTTTAAATAGCATGAAAAAGAAAATCAAATGATTGTTCTACTGCTCTAAAGCAGATTTACCATCTCAAATGATCCAAATCTGATATCTGAATAAAACCAAAGCAGTGACGGCAAAAAAAAGCTTTTATTGAATTTGCTTACAACTTAAATGTTATTTTACTCTACGATCAGCTTAATTACTTTCCATGCTTTCACAAGTCAAGTGAAAGTTACACAAAAAAATAAAACAGAATACAATAAGTCCAAAAATACATGTATTATATTACATCATAACATAGAAATAACCTATGACACTGCAAAATATATTACAATCTTTAATATCTTCCTCCCACAACATGATTTTCACACTGTTGTGAGACTTTTCTTTAGCATTGTGATGACTGTGAAATATAAACTTAATCTTTAAGTGATTAACACATTTGTTCAATTTTTACTCTTCAGAAACCAACAAAATGTGTGTTTTTGCACTGAGACACAATACTCTTTTGTAATTACATCAGATTATGCAGCATATCTTCTTTATCCAAACATTACATACACATTATTACATAAAAACATGCTACCATGACTTTTTTTTTTAACAGTATTAGTTTCTGGACACAGCAAATGAGCTGAACAGATTCTTCAACAGGTTCAGTCCAGGAACAAGCTCATCATCATCATCCTCTATTGTCTGCAGCCAGATATCTCATCCTCCTCTGACCCACAGCTTTCCTGTCAAGCCTCAGATGTTCCATCTTCCACCTCAGTCATTGACTCTTCTGCTTCCACCAGTTTGTCTTCAACCACATTAGGAGACGCTGCTGCTCCCTTTTGCCTCCACCTCCAACTTTTCTGTATCTAGAAGTCAGGTGAAGAAGCAGCCGGAGAGACTGAACAGGAACGAGGATGCAGGTCCAGATGGTGTCGGTCCCAGAGTCCCTCTGTGGGATTCTGCAGCATCTCTTCAACCTTTGCCTGACCCAAGAGGAGGTTCAGTTGTTGTGGAAGACATCCTGCCTGGTTCCGGTACCGAAGAAAAGTCACCCATCAGTTATAACGACTGTAGACCCGTTGCCCTGGCATCGCACATCATGAAGGTCCTGGAGAGACTCCTGGTGGCCCACTTGAGTAAGCAGACGATCACATATCAGGACCCCCTGCAGTTTGCTTATCGCCATGGAGTTGGAGTTGATCAGACACCTGCTTCAACCAAACCCACTGTCATCTGGGACAACGCAGGCAGCACAGTGAGGATCAGGGTCTTTGGTTCTCAGGTGCATTGAACACAATTCAGCCTGATCTGCTCTGTTAGAAACTCCAGAAGACACAGGTGGAGGCCTCAACAATCACCTGCATCTGTGACTACGTGACAAACAGAATACAGTTTGTGAGACTGAAGGACTGTGTGTCTAACCAGGTGGTCAACAACATGGGAACACCACAGGGCACTGTACTCTCACCATTCATTTTCACTCTCTACTGTTCAGACTTCCCGCACAAAGTCCAACTTCTGTCATCTACAGAAATACTCAGACGACTCTGCCGTTGTTGTGTGTATCAGAGAACGACAAGAGGCTGAGTACAGAGATCTGGTGGATCACTTTGTGGCCTGGTGTGGGAACAATCATCTAATCTTGACTGTAAACAAAACAAAGGAGATGGTTGTTGATTTCAGGAGAAACAGGAAACCCTATTTCCATCATGGGAGAAGATGTGGAGGTGGTTCAGGAATATAAATACCTCGGTGTTCATCTGGAACACAGACTGGACTGGAGACGCAACAGTGAAGCCGTCTATATAAAGAGACAGAGCAGACTGCGCTTCTCGAGGAAGCTACGATCCTTCAAGATTTGCAGCAAGTTGCTGCAGATCTTTAAGTCTGATGCTGAGAGTGTCATCTCTTCTGCTATCATCTGTTGGTGCAGCAGCATCAGAGCCAGGAACCTCAAAAGGCTCAACAATCTGATAAAGAAGGCTGGATTTGTTCTGGTTCTGTTCTGGAGACGACTGTGGAACCTCTGGAGATGATGCAAAGAAGGATTCTTCATAAGAGTCAAGAAAGCTATGGACAACTCTGACCATCCTCTTCATGAGTCTGTATGGTGAAAACAGAGTATCATCAGTCAGAGGGTTCTTCAGATTTGCTGCAATACAGACAGCTACAAAAGACCTTTCCTGCTGCCAGCAATCAGCCATCTGCAATAACATTTGAAGAATCTGAATCTGAGCTACAACTACATTTTATTTCCCTTTGGGATCAATAAAGTCAAAGCATGTTTGAGTAATTCTTGCACACTACTCAAAGTCTGATAGAAAAAAATATTGAACAATTGGAAGTTATTGTGGAAACATTTTTTGTGGTTTCAATGAAATGAAACGAAAAATGTAAAAATAATTAAGTTTAGCTTTTCCTGTGCCGTTTCACATGTTTGCAGCTCGTTTTGCTGTTTGTTGCGCGTTTGCAGTTGTCGGCCACAGTTTCTGATCAAGTCATTATCTCCTCAACTTTCACCATAATCTGTTACAACCAGTAGATGGACGAAGTAACCTGCTTTAAGTGTTGGTCAACTCATGCTTGGTTTGTTATTGAAGGACCTACTTCACATGGTCCTTCTTTATTCTGTGTCCTCAGGTGTCCCCCTGTTGCATCAGGAAACTTCATCTCGGGATTTCCAGCAGGATTTTCTGTGTCTTCTCTCTCCTGATTGGTCCAGCGCTGTTGTCTTGTCTCAGTTATGCTGGAGAATCATCACATAATAATACACACATTCCTTAATCTCTGACTAAATAATAGATGATTGAAAGAGACTTTCTGATCAAATCATCATCATGTCCTCACCTTTTCCACAATCTGTTACAACCAGTAGATCAGCAGGTGGAGCAGGTCTTCTGCTTTAATTGTTGGTCAGCTCAAGTCATGTGACATGAGTTGACGGAGAAATGAAATAAAGAGAAAACATAACAGGATTAAAAAACAGAGAATATACATCTACAGAAAAAAGAAAAAGTTAGAATTTTGACCTCAATTTCATTGAATATTTAAAATTGAAAATACGTTTTCTTACTTTTTTTGTCAACAGGGTTCTCTTATCTTCCCCTATCTGACTGGTGGTGTTGAAGGTGGAGGTTTACAGGCTGAGGAGATCCAACCTGAAATGATCAGAGACATTATTGATCTGCAGACTCTGAATCTGGGATCAGAAACCAACGCTGGGTTCTCTACAATGTTTCTAAAATTGCTTAATATTCAACATCTTACTGATGAACAGGTGAAATTTCAGCATAGGATTTTATGGCAATGCTTGATTTGTTATTGAAGGACCTACTCACATGATGTCTGTCTCTTTATTCTGTGTCCTCAGGTGTCCCCCCGTTGCATCAGGAAACTTCATCTCGGGATTTCCAGCAGGATTTTCTGTGTCCCTTCAGTCCTCTGTGTCTTCTCTCTCCTGATTGGTCCAGCGCTGTTGTCTTGTCTCAGTGATGCTGAAGAATCAACACATGATCAGACACACTTTCCTTAATTTCTGTCTAAATAACAGATCACTGAACCAGACTCTCTGATCAATTCATAAACATGTTCTCACCATTTATAAAATCTACTAGAACCAGTAGATCAGCAGGTCCTCTACTCTATTCCTGATCCTCCTTCCATCAGCTCAAACTCATCAAAGCTCTGCTGTTATGAAAGGACTCAATAAATAAAAAAAACACACAAAACAAAAGTGTCGGTGAGGAGAAAGTACAGCAGAAAATAGGAAATAGGCTTGAATATTGACCTCAACCTCCTGCATGTTAAAAAATTGTTGTTGTGTCAAAGTATATGTTCTTACATTTTTTTTCAACTGGGTTCTCTTATCTTCCTCCATCTGACTGGTGGTGTTGAAGGTGGAGATTTACTGGCTGACGAGATCCAACCTGAAACGATCAGAGAATCAGAGATCTGCCACCAGTATCATGTGAAAGTGGAATGCAAAAACTTACAAGCAGTGTGAAAAACAAGGGATCCAGAAGGCAGGAACCACATGGACAACGATGAAAGGATCCAGCGATGAGCAGCTAAAACCTGAAAGATTAAAAACTGGGAGACTGGATTAGTAGAGAAACAGGACAGAATAATTCACTATATTGGAGAGCAGCGTGTAGGGAAGCATCACTATTACACCTTGAAACATGGGGGAGTTGAGAGGAAAACACAAAGATGAAGAAAAGCCCTGGTGCAAGGCGCTACCTAAGACTTCCTCAGTCCTGTCAGAATCCTTATCATCTAAAATACTAAATCTAGCAGCGAGATAAAGAAAAGCCCCGGTGCAAGGCGCTACCTAAGACTTCCTCAGTCCTGTCAGAATCCTTATCATCTAAAATACTAAATCTAGCAGCGGGATAAAGAAAAGCCCCGGTGCAAGGCGCTACCTAAGACTTCCTCAGTCCTGTCAGAATCCTTATCATCTAAAATACTAAATCTAGCAGCGGGATAAAGAAAAGCCCCGGTGCAAGGCGCTACCTAAGACTTCCTCAGTCCTGTCAGAATCCTTATCATCTAAAATACTAAATCTAGCAGCGGGATAAAGAAAAGCCCCGGTGCAAGGCGCTACCTAAGGCGACCACAGGCTTGCTAGAAACCCATCGGCTTTAATAAAAAATTTGAGAGAAATGATGATGTCCTAATGTGACTTCCCAAATAGGTCTTCAGTTTTGACGGATCCCAATCTAATCAGAGTCACTTGACGAGACGCAGTGAGGTCTAAACCAAACGTTTCTGGAACTCTCTCTTGCTGTAATTCCACTGGATGTTGAAGGTATTGCTGCCTCTTCTGTGTCCAGTTCAGCCTCCAACCAGGAACAGTAGCTAGAGGGTGACAAAGTTGAACTATCACAGCGTGTTGATGGTGAAGGACTGAAAATGCGGGGTGACAGAATGGGATCCTCATATGGCATCGTTGGTGGGAGACTGGAAACACTGGGTGACAAAATGGGCTCTTCATAGTGCATCAATGTTGAGGGACTGAGGACGGGGGATGAAAAAACAGGACTTTTACGTGCCATTATACACGAGGGACTGAGGACGGGGGATGACAAAATAGGATATTCACATGATGTCCAAGGTGAGAGACTGAGGACAGGTGGTAACACAAAGGCATCTTCATCATAGGGAAAGGACAGGACACTATACTTGGTCTTCTTGGCGGCCAGCTCCTCTTCATCATAGCGTGTTGATGGTGAAGGGCTGAAAACGCGGGGTGACAGAATGGGATCTTCGTAGTGCATCAATGTTGAGGAACTGAGGACGGGGAATGGCAATCCAGGATCCTCACACGACTTCCAAGGTGAGAGACTGAGGACAGGTGGTAACACAATGGGATCTTCATCATCGGGAAAGGACGGGACACTATACTTGGTCCTCTTGGCGGCAAGCTCCTCTTCAGCAACAGTGTCCCTAGGCCTCTTGGCTGGGAGCTTCACTTCAGCAACACTGTCCCTGGTGACAGATGTCACATGAGCCGCGTCCTCTTTCAAACCTACCTGATGACTAGGTTTTGATGGTGGGTTGTCCTCCTTCGCAGCATCCACCTTCTTCGTTGTTCTCCTGGCACGACTGGAAGTCAAAGAAGCCATGTCCTCTTCCAAACCAACCTGGTGATGTTGCAAGGTACCAATAGGTCTGGACTTCTCTGGACGCAAAATGGGCTCTTCCTGTGAAGTACAAGGAGCCATGTCTTCTTTGGGCTTCCGA
The DNA here is from genome assembly GCF_003331165.1 of Xiphophorus hellerii. Classification (NCBI taxonomy): domain Eukaryota; kingdom Metazoa; phylum Chordata; class Actinopteri; order Cyprinodontiformes; family Poeciliidae; genus Xiphophorus; species Xiphophorus hellerii. Next base: position 2,945,435 of record NC_045685.1, read on the forward strand.
GCCACCCCAATGTCTTGTATGTATCTGAAATTTTGGGGAAGAATCTCAGGCAGCTGTGACGCAACATCGGCCAGACTACTGTCACCGGAGCCCAGCTGATCAACCGTCGATTTCAGAAGTTTCAATGCCTCTTCAAGCACTCCTATGCCCCACAGAAATTTAATGTTTGGTCCAAGGACCTGGACAACCCGAAATCGGGATTTAAAGTCCTGGTCTCCATTACCTACCTCGTCTTCGCTCGAGCTGGTAGTAGAGCTACCACTGGAGCTGGTAGTAGAGCTACCACTGGAGCTGGTAGTAGAGCTACCACTGGAGCTGGTAGTAGAGCTACCACTGGAGCTGGTAATATTGCTATCACTGGAGCTGGTAGAACAGTCCACAAACTGCGGAGATGAACTATACCTCAACTCCTCTCCATGGTCTTCAGAAACCGTGTCGGCTTCATTTAACCACAACTTACCTTGTTCCTTACCATTATCAGGATGTCCCTCCAACATTGGGGATCCATCTGCTGGAAGCGCCATGGTATGGGCTGTGAAGAAAAAAAACAAAGCAAAAAAAGCTATAATTCTGTATCTTGAAAAAATCACAAAAGTCCAAAGCAATGTTTAGAGGGAACACTGAAATATATATTTATATATTAATTTATATAGCACATTTTCAGCAACAAGGCAATACAAAGTGCTTATGTGTGCATGATGCCTCAAAGTCTTATTATCACATGTTAATATTCCTCCAAATGGCTCAGTTATGGCTGAACGTAGTGTTATGAAATAAATTACATCAGCCTGAAGATCATGGCTGCACACAACCCAGCAATAAACTCAGAGGAATGTTCACACAATTATATTGCTCCAAATGCTTCTTTCAATATGACCATCTCCATGGAGACAAAAAACATCAACAAAATGGATTCTCTAAAAGTAATTCTCTCAAACTAAAATAAAAAGTTTTCCAATCACCACACCACTATTAATATTGCAGACTCTTTCTGAAAATGTAATCAGCGTGAAAATATATTACAGCTCCAAACATGCAAAGGACCAACACAGCATTTCGTAAACAACTAATTATTGAAAACTCCTCTTTCTTAGAAAAAGCAAACTAATAAGTTTAAATATAAACTAAACTACTTAGAAATAATACAGGAGAAATATATATCTAAAACATTTCTAATATTCAAGTATTAAGTTTTTATTTCAAGCAACGTATCCAAGGAGACCAAATGTGTTATTGAGGCATTTTTTGAAACCTGGACCAGGCACTGACTTCTTATTCCAAAGATCTGAATAAAACAAAACAGATTTTCTAAAACCAGAACTAACTTTTTAAACCACATAAACCGTGTCAAACCCCCACAATCCTCCAAGATTTTAACTAACAAATGAATCACAACTGGACCAACTGAACCTGAGATGATTGTTTTTCTAATAAATTTTAACATTCACTGTTAACATTCAAGTAACTTCTGAAAATGATATGTCACTAAAATGCAATGGAACAAAAGGCTGTTTTTCTGGTCTTGAGTAATTACAATAAACTAAATAATTTAGTTACTTTGTAAAATCAACAGGCACACATTGATTGTTCTTTAATGATTTTTTATAAGAATAAAGTTGTATGTTGTTATTTAATCAATGTATCCATGGAGACTACACATACCACATTTTTCAAAAAGCTGGTTCCAAAACTTCTTTCAAACCAAAACAATTACAAACAGCATTACTGACATTTTCCAAAATGTCAAATAACTAGCATATGAATCACAATACAAATTCAACTAACTCACAAATATGTTGCAGCCCAAAAATGCAAATTGTGCCTTCCTAAACAAAGAGCCAGAATTCATCAAAGCTGACTTTAACCAACTCAAATAATGTTTTTTTTCCTTTTAAAATTACTTCACTAATTTGACTATAATTCAAACTAAACACACATATTAAAGTCTATCATTAAATAGGAGGAGGCACATGTTTGCAAAGTGTTTCTTAATTTTTTAGTGAAGTCATTTTAAATAATGTCACCAATGTATCCATGGAAACTAAATATGTTTGTCTAGGCATTTATCAAAAAAAAAAAATGGACAAAGAACCATCCAGTTTACCAAGAATTGGACACCAAAGTCATCAAACCTGAAACTTTTAGACAAAGAAACAAACACACCAACATGTCCCTATCTTGAAAAAATAAAGAAACTAAACAATTAAATTATTGGCTATTATAAGGGTAAATACTATTTTTTAAATGTCTTTTAAAAATAATATTAAAGGCATTTCATTTTGCGTATCCATGGAAACAATGGAGTGTTTATCACGCATTTTTCAAAAAATAACGGTCAAAAAACAAGCTAATTTTTTAGGAATTTGACGTTAATTTAACTAATTTGACTATAATTCAGTAAAATACATATATTTCTTAAATCACTACATCACAGTTTAACATTATTGACATTTCCAGCGAAATTCAGCCAAGAAAAAGGCTCATTAGTTAAGAACGATCTATGCTAGCAAAGAATGCTACTCGTCTTTTTTTTCTACAGCAGTCAGTATTTCTTTAAAACACACACACACAAACACAAAATAAACTAAACAAGTCACTAATATCTTTGTAATAACTTGCTTTCGTTTATTAAAAATAGTAGAAGAATGATTTTAACCTTCCAGCTGTTCACCCTGCTGGTGCTTCTCCTGGCCAGGAACCGTCTTTCGCAGGTTTGTTATCCACGGGCTTCTTCAGCAAGTGCGTATTTCAGCAAGTGCTTCTTTAGCAAGTTTTGCACAGCAGACTTCTCGACAAGCTCAAACCGTCCGAGGCTTTAAAGGCTCCTTCAGGCGTCTCTCTCAAAAGTCCCGTCGCAAAGGGGGAAGAATTCAGAAGGTCAGCGTCTTTTATAGTGTTGACAACGCTAACGTCGTTTCCATGGCTTTCATTGACGAATGCACGCACTGGTGCGTCAGAGAAATTGGAGCGCAAATAACGCAGATAATACAAGTATCGCGTTGTCTTGTTTATCACTCCGTATGCTGCCACCTACTGGCCAACCAGTCTAAGTTCACAAAGACATTTATAAAACTTACTACTGGTGCGACATTATATTTCTGCTTTCATTCTTAACTATGTCAGTTTCGGACATGGGAAACTTTTCTCTGCCGTGAAGCCTAGATTGAAAGAAAAATTCAAAATTCAATTCAAAAATACTTTATTGATCCAAAAGGACAATTAAATGTTGTAGCTCATGTCATGAAGTGCGGGTGTGGTGAGTGGTGAGGCAGACGCAGCAGACCCAGGTAAGATGAATAGTTGATTTTTAATCCAGAAACACAGTCCAATCAACGAGCAGCACGGCCGAGCAGAAGCCAGGGCTCGACGCCGGTAGCAACCGTTAAAACGAATGGTTAACACGAAGGACTCGGAACACATTAGACGAGGACACGACAGAGACGCTGAGACACAGGTGACATTAAATACACGGGAGGGTAATCACAGAAAGAGACACACCTGGGAAACAATCAAGGGGAAGACAGGACAACACGAAGACTCGGGGACACAGAAAACTCTAAATAAGTACACAGAAAACACAGAACATGACAGCTCATCAATTCAGATTCTTCAAAGAGTTATTGTAGATGGCTGATTACTGTTGACAGGAATTTTTTTTTTGTAGCGGTCTGTATTGCAGCATTTTGAAGAAGCCTCTGACTGATGACTCTCTGCCCAGCTAACATCAGACGACGTCCACTGAACGTCCACCGACGACGTTCTCCGAATGTCAAAATGAACCACCACAAGATGTCCGCCGGATGTTCGTTGACATTCGCAGTAGGTCAAAATAAAATGCTATATGGTTCTGCTAGGTCTGTACAAATGCTTATATAACAGCAATTTCATTGGAGTGCAAGGTTTTCAATTGGAACAGTTGTCTTCCATTTCCTAGGGATATTAATCCAATCTTGTAAAAAATTGGAAAATTGATGACAGCCACTTAAAACACTTGGCAAAGAATTGATTAATTTTACAGTATTAAAATTAAAGACTACCAAAGACAAAATATGATAAAGGGCTACATTTATTTATACATAATCATATGAACAAAAAAGACAGTAATGAAACCTTCCTTAGAACAAAGTACCACTGTACAGTATCAATTTTAATACAATGGGTTTTCAGAAAAGACATTCACAATCGGGCTGAAACGATTCCTGGCTGGTGGATGAGTTTCTGAGTGTGACGAACGAAGGTGTCAAATCCCGTTGCTAACAAGGACACAAAAGCTATAAATGGCTGGGAAAGGCATACCTGTCAAGTCTCCCGTTTTGGCAGGGAAACTACCATTTTTTATCCCCTCTTCCCGAATTTTTTTTTTAACCATTTTTCTGTAAATATCCCATATTGCTCTCCCCCCTGTCTTATGTTTGTACTCTGGTCTACCGGTCGTGTCTCCCCCCCAACACGCTTACGTTCGCCTCTAATGGAACATAACCCTCTATCTCCAAGCCCCCAACTCCAGACGACATTTCCCGTATTCTCAAACCCAAAGTGTGGCAGGTACTGGACAAGGTGAGAATTCATCTATTGAACTGACTGAAGATGAATACATGAACTAAAAGCTGGAGTATAGACATTTTTATAAGCGTATTTGTGAGCCTGCCTCTATTATTAAATTGAATATTATGTCAGATTTTTGTACAACTTCTCTTTAGGTTAACTTAGAAAGTGAGCTATTATTGTTACGAGTTAATTTTCTAAGCTACAAAAAAGTAACTGATACAAACGCTCAAATGTGAAAAATTGGACTGATGTTGGTAACCGATAGTAACACTGCTGTTATGTTAGATTTACCAATATTTTATTTGATCAATTTTCTGTATCCGATTACTCAATTAATCCTAAGAATAATCGATAGATTACTCAATTACTAAAATATTTGTTTACAACAGCCCTAATTCACAATAATAATAAATAGAGACAAAGTCAGCATTTAAAAACCAACCACTGCTTAAAAATATGATTTTAAAAGAGATATTTACATCAGAACTGGTGTAATGAGCATCGACACATGCACAAAATAATAATAAAACCAACAAAAACAAACCAAACAACCTTGAGCATTCTTAAAACTGTTTTGATTTTCTGAATCTGACCCTTGGTTCTTTGCTACAGCCCCTGAAAACAGACAATATATATATATTTTAAACTGAGATGTGTATTATAGAGAAATGTTTTATGGTTTTGTGTATTCTGAAACCAACAAAATGTGTGTTTTGTCAGCACAGGGGCGGTTCTAGAACGGCGGTTCTAGACAGTCCTAGTGTGGTCTGGTCCCGAGGAAATTAAAATAAAATCTTAATTTTATTTTAAGATTTTACTAAAATCTTAAAATAAGATTTTATTTTAAGATTTTAAGAAACTATCTAGTTTTAAGTAGATAGTTTTAACTATCTACTTAAGTTACTACTTAGTTTTAACTATCTACTTAAAACTTTTACTAAATTTATAGGATTAATAAACCCAAAACCAGTTTATTATCAAGGTAGAAGGTCTTTATTTGAAAATCATACTTAGAAATTGCATTATCCTTATTTTTATCTGAACGTCTTGTGGCTGTTGGCCTTTTTTCTTTCAACAAGAATGAACGTCCATCTATGGAAAAGTAGACATGATGAGTCGGGGTTTTACTGTTCAATCTTCTGTTGTCTGAACTCGACAAGCCACAAAATGGTGTTTTAAAGGTTCTGCTTGTAACCTGAAACTTCACAGGAAGAATGGAATCATGTTTTCTGAGCATTAGCATGTCATCAGTCTGATAGGAACAACAAACATAAAAGCTACTCTAACTCTGATATGGCATCTTACCTCATCAGTGACATTTACTTATATATAATACAGTGGAACATTGACTACACCTACGATTTTAGCATATAAATGATGGGAGATACAAGAGCTGGTTTACTTTACCTGACTTGGGATTTGTCACCCCAAACACATCAGAGTCTTCCATTGAAACATTTTGGGCAAACTCCCGGCTCTCTGCATTGTGGGCCACAGGGGGCAGGAAAAGGCCTCGCTACTCAACATGCATGGACGATGACATGAGGACTGATCCCAGGGAGCCGAAGGCTTACAGGCTGCAGGTACCTGCTCCGTCTGGAGGTAGTTGTTGTCTCTGGTCTCTCTCCTGGTCTGTACTCATGATCTGCAGAGGGCAGAGCCTCGTTTTTTTTTCTTGTGCAGCGTTCTGAATGGCGGCCCTGTGCTGCACGTCATCGGCTTTTCTAATTTAAGGATTGGAACTATGATATGTTGATTCTGTTTAGAAAGATGATTTGCTCTGGTTCTGCTGTTACTAAAGCAAATCTATTTAGCCTTTTGGTTCAAGAAAAACTGCCAGTGACAGTGAAAGGTCTGACTAGGACTGACAATACTTCTCCAGTCAATGTGTCAGAGATCACAAACATGACTCAATCAATACATTTTTATGACAGGCTAAATGTGTCTTGGGCATTGATTGTTGACATGTTTTCTTCAATGGCTCCCTTGTTCTTTTTTTTTTTGTAAATATGTTTCTTAATCTTTTTTTTTATTTGTTTTTGTCCATTATTCTTTTCACACCCATATTCTCCATGTGCTTTTATCCTTTAACTCTTTTTTCATGCAGCTCTCCATGTCCTGTCAGTTCCTCCCAGGACAAAGTCTGTTTAGATCAGCTTGATCTGTTCCTTTAGACTCCGTGGTAACAGAATGAATGTGAGAAGAGATTATGTATTTGAGGCTATTTTTAAACCAGAAAGGATGATCAAATTTTAATGTTTGATCATTAAAATTTGATCAAACATTTTGATTAAATTGTTTGATCAAAACTATTTGATCAAATATAACAAAGTTATATTTTGTTTTGGTACAAACAAAATATAACTTGTTTGTACCAGGCTTCATGCCAATGAGTTTAAATAGCATGAAAAAGAAAATCAAATGATTGTTCTACTGCTCTAAAGCAGATTTACCATCTCAAATGATCCAAATCTGATATCTGAATAAAACCAAAGCAGTGACGGCAAAAAAAAGCTTTTATTGAATTTGCTTACAACTTAAATGTTATTTTACTCTACGATCAGCTTAATTACTTTCCATGCTTTCACAAGTCAAGTGAAAGTTACACAAAAAAATAAAACAGAATACAATAAGTCCAAAAATACATGTATTATATTACATCATAACATAGAAATAACCTATGACACTGCAAAATATATTACAATCTTTAATATCTTCCTCCCACAACATGATTTTCACACTGTTGTGAGACTTTTCTTTAGCATTGTGATGACTGTGAAATATAAACTTAATCTTTAAGTGATTAACACATTTGTTCAATTTTTACTCTTCAGAAACCAACAAAATGTGTGTTTTTGCACTGAGACACAATACTCTTTTGTAATTACATCAGATTATGCAGCATATCTTCTTCATTCCAAACATTACATACACATTATTACATAAAAACATGCTACCATAACTTTTTTTTTTAACAGTATTAGTTTCTGGACACAGCAAATGAGCTGAACACGTTCTTCAACAGGTTCAGTCCAGGAACAAGCTCATCATCATCATCCTCTCCTGTCTGCAGCCAGATATCTCATCCTCCTCCGACCCACAGCTTTCCTGTCAAGCCTCAGATGTTCCATCTTCCACCTCAGTCATGGACTTTTCTGCTTCCACAAGTTTGTCTTCAACCACATTAGGAGACGCTGCTGCTCCCTTTTGCCTCCACCTCCAACTTTTCTGAATCTAGAAGTCAGGTGAAGAAGCAGCCGGAGAGACTGAACAGGAACGAGGATGCAGGTCCAGATGGTGTCGGTCCCAGAGTCTCTCTGTGGGATTCTGCAGCATCTCTTCAACCTTTGCCAGACCCAAGAGGAGGTTCCGTTGTTGTGGAAGACATCCTGCCTGGTTCCGGTACCGAAGAAAAGTCACCCATCAGTCATAACGACTGTAGACCCGTTGCCCTGGCATCGCACATCATGAAGGTCCTGGAGAGACTCCTGGTGGCCCACTTGAGTAAGCAGACGATCACATATCAGGACCCCCTGCAGTTTGCTTATCGCCATGGAGTTGGAGTTGATCAGACACCTGCTTCAACAAACCCACTGTCATCTGGACAAAGCAGGCAGCACAGTGAGGATCAGGGTCTTTGGTTCTCAGGTGCATTGAACACAATTCAGCCTGATCTGCTCTGTTAGAAACTCCAGAAGACACAGGTGGAGGCCTCAACAATCACCTGCGTCTGTGACTACCTGACAAACAGAGTACAGTTTGTGAGACTGAAGGACTGTGTGTCTAACCAGGTGGTCAACAACATGGGAACACCACAGGGCACTGTACTCTCACCATTCATTTTCACTCTCTACTGTTCAGACTTCCCGCACAAGTCCAACTTCTGTCATCTACAGAAATACTCAGACGACTCTGCAGTTGTTGTGTGTATCAGAGAACGACAAGAGGCTGAGTACAGAGATCTGGTGGATCACTTTGTGGCCTGGTGTGGGAACAATCATCTAATCTTGACTGTAAACAAAACAAAGGAGATGGTTGTTGATTTCAGGAGAAACAGGAAACCCTATTTCCATCATGGGAGAAGATGTGGAGGTGGTTCAGGAATATAAATACCTCGGTGTTCATCTGGAACACAGACTGGACTGGAGACGCAACAGTGAAGCCGTCTATATAAAGAGACAGAGCAGACTGCGCTTCTCGAGGAAGCTAGGATCCTTCAAGATTTGCAGCAAGTTGCTGCAGATCTTTAAGTCTGATGCTGAGAGTGTCATCTCTTCTGCTATCATCTGTTGGTGCAGCAGCATCAGAGCCAGGAACCTCAAAAGGCTCAACAATCTGATAAAGAAGGCTGGATTTGTTCTGGTTCTGTTCTGGAGACGACTGTGGAACCTCTGGAGATGATGCAAAGAAGGATTCTTCATAAGAGTCAAGAAAGCTATGGACAACTCTGACCATCCTCTTCATGAGTCTGTATGGTGAAAACAGAGTATCATCAGTCAGAGGGTTCTTCAGATTTGCTGCAATACAGACAGCTACAAAAGACCTTTCCTGCTGCCAGCAATCAGCCATCTGCAATAACATTTGAAGAATCTGAATCTGAGCTACAACTACATTTTATTTCCCTTTGGGATCAATAAAGTCAAAGCACGTTTGAGTAATTCTTGCACACTACTCAAAGTCTGATAGAAAAAAATATTGAACAATTGGAAGTTATTGTGGAAACATTTTTTGTGGTTTCAATGAAATGAAACGAAAAATGTAAAAATAATTAAGTTTAGCTTTTCCTGTGCCGTTTCACATGTTTGCAGCTCGTTTTGCTGTTTGTTGCGCGTTTGCAGTTGTCGGCCACAGTTTCTGATCAAGTCATTATCTCCTCAACTTTCACCATAATCTGTTACAACCAGTAGATGGACGAAGTAACCTGCTTTAAGTGTTGGTCAACTCATGCTTGGTTTGTTATTGAAGGACCTACTTCACATGGTCCTTCTTTATTCTGTGTCCTCAGGTGTCCCCCTGTTGCATCAGGAAACTTCATCTCGGGATTTCCAGCAGGATTTTCTGTGTCTTCTCTCTCCTGATTGGTCCAGCGCTGTTGTCTTGTCTCACTTATGCTGGAGAATCATCACATAATAATACACACATTCCTTAATCTCTGACTAAATAATAGATGATTGAAAGAGACTTTCTGATCAAATCATCATCATGTCCTCACCTTTTCCACAATCTGTTACAACCAGTAGATCAGCAGGTGGAGCAGGTCTTCTGCTTTAATTGTTGGTCAGCTCAAGTCATGTGACATGAGTTGACGGAGAAATGAAATAAAGAGAAAACATAACAGGATTAAAAAACAGAGAATATACATCTACAGAAAAAAGAAAAAGTTAGAAATTTGACCTCAATTTCATCCATATTTAAAATTGTTACTTGGGTAAAAATATGTTTTCTTACTTTTTTTGTCAACAGGGTTCTCTTATCTTCCTCCATCTGACTGGTGGTGTTGAAGGTGGAGGTTTACAGGCTGAGGAGATCCAACCTGAAATGATCAGAGACATTATTGATCTGCAGACTCTGAATCTGGGATCAGAAACCAACGCTGGGTTCTCTACAATGTTTCTAAAATTGCTTAATATTCAACATCTTACTGATGAACAGGTGAAATTTCAGCATAGGATTTTATGGCAATGCTTGATTTGTTATTGAAGGACCTACTCACATGATGTCTGTCTCTTTATTCTGTGTCCTCAGGTGTCCCCCCGTTGCATCAGGAAACTTCATCTCGGGATTTCCAGCAGGATTTTCTGTGTCCCTTCAGTCCTCTGTGTCTTCTCTCTCCTGATTGGTCCAGCGCTGTTGTCTTGTCTCAGTGATGCTGAAGAATCAACACATGATCAGACACACTTTCCTTAATTTCTGTCTAAATAACAGATCACTGAACCAGACTCTCTGATCAATTCATAAACATGTTCTCACCATTTATAAAATCTACTAGAACCAGTAGATCAGCAGGTCCTCTACTCTATTCCTGATCCTCCTTCCATCAGCTCAAACTCATCAAAGCTCTGCTGTTATGAAAGGACTCAATAAATAAAAAAAACACACAAAACAAAAGTGTCTGTGAGGAGAAAGTACAGCAGAAAATAGGAAATAGGCTTGAATATTGACCTCAACCTCCTGCATGTTAAAAAATTGTTGTGTAAAGGTATATGTCCTTACATTTTTTTTTAACTGGGTTCTCTTATCTTCCTCCATCTGACTGGTGGTGTTGAAGGTGGAGATTTACTGGCTGACGAGATCCAACCTGAAATGATCAGAGAATCAGAGATCTGCCACCAGTATCATGTGAAAGTGGAATGCAAAAACTTACAAGCAGTGTGAAAAACAAGGGATCCAGAAGGCAGGAACCACATGGACAACGATGAAAGGATCCAGCGATGAGCAGCTAAAACCTGAAAGATTAAAAACTGGGAGACTGGATTAGTAGAGAAACAGGACAGAATAATTCACTATATTGGAGAGCAGCGTGTAGGGAAGCATCACTATTACACCTTGAAACATGGGGGAGTTGAGAGGAAAACACAAAGATGAAGAAAAGCCCTGGTGCAAGGCGCTACCTAAGACTTCCTCAGTCCTGTCAGAATCCTTATCATCTAAAATACTAAATCTAGCAGCGGAATAAAGAAAAGCCCTGGTGCAAGGCACTACCTAAGACTTCCTCAGTCCTGTCAGAATCCTTATCATCTAAAATACTAAATCTAGCAGCGGAATAAAGAAAAGCCCTGGTGCAAGGCGCTACCTAAGACTTCCTCAGTCCTGTCAGAATCCTTATCATCTAAAATACTAAATCTAGCAGCGGAATAAAGAAAAGCCCTGGTGCAAGGCACTACCTAAGACTTCCTCAGTCCTGTCAGAATCCTTATCATCTAAAATACTAAATCTAGCAGCGGAATAAAGAAAAGCCCTGGTGCAAGGCACTACCTAAGACTTCCTCAGTCCTGTCAGAATCCTTATCATCTAAAATACTAAATCTAGCAGCGGGATAAAGAAAAGCCCCGGTGCAAGGCGCTACCTAAGGCGACCACAGGCTTGCTAGAAACCCATCGGCTTTAATAAAAAATTTGAGAGAAATGATGATGTCCTAATGTGACTTCCCAAATAGGTCTTCAGTTTTGACGGATCCCAATCTAATCAGAGTCACTTGACGAGACGCAGTGAGGTCTAAACCAAACGTTTCTGGAACTCTCTCTTGCTGTAATTCCACTGGATGTTGAAGGTATTGCTGCCTCTTCTGTGTCCAGTTCAGCCTCCAACCAGGAACAGAAGCTAGAGGGTAACAAAGTTGAACTATCACAGCGTGTTGATGGTGAAGGACTGAAAATGCGGGGTGACAGAATGGGATCCTCATATGGCATCGTTGGTGGGAGACTGGAAACACTGGGTGACAAAATGGGCTCTTCATAGTGCATCAATGTTGAGGGACTGAGGACGGGGGATGAAAAAACAGGACTTTTACGTGCCATTATACACGAGGGACTGAGGACGGGGGATGACAAAATAGGATATTCACATGATGTCCAAGGTGAGAGACTGAGGACAGGTGGTAACACAAAGGCATCTTCATCATAGGGAAAGGACGGGACACTATACTTGGTCTTCTTGGCGGCCAGCTCCTCTTCATCATAGCGTGTTGATGGTGAAGGGCTGAAAACGCGGGGTGACAGAATGGGATCTTCGTAGTGCATCAATGTTGAGGGACTGAGGACGGGGAATGGCAATCCAGGATCCTCACACGACTTCCAAGGTGAGAGACTGAGGACAGGTGGTAACACAATGGGATCTTCATCATCGGGAAAGGACGGGACACTATACTTGGTCCTCTTGGCGGCAAGCTCCTCTTCAGCAACAGTGTCCCTAGGCCTCTTGGCTGGGAGCTTCACTTCAGCAACACTGTCCCTGGTGACAGATGTCACATGAGCCGCGTCCTCTTTCAAACCTACCTGATGACTAGGTTTTGATGGTGGGTTGTCCTCCTTCGCAGCATCCACCTTCTTCGTTGTTCTCCTGGCACGACTGGAAGTCAAAGAAGCCATGTCCTCTTCCAAACCAACCTGGTGATGTTGCAAGGTACCAATAGGTCTGGACTTCTCTGGACGCAAAATGGGCTCTTCCTGTGAAGTACAAGGAGCCATGTCTTCTTTGGGCTTCCGAGCCACCCCAATGTCTTGTATGTATCTGAAATTTTGGGGAAGAATCTCAGGCAGCTGTGACGCAACATCGGCCAGACTACTGTCACCAGAGCCCAGCTGATCAACCGTCGATTTCAGAAGTTTCAATGCCTCTTCAAGCACTCCTATGCCCCACAGAAATTTAATGTTTGGTCCAAGGACCTGGACAACCCGAAATCGGGATTTAAAGTCCTGGTCTCCATTACCTACCTCGTCTTCGCTCGAGCTGGTAGTAGAGCTACCACTGGAGCTGGTAGTAGAGCTACCACTGGAGCTGGTAGTAGAGCTACCACTGGAGCTGGTAGTAGAGCTACCACTGGAGCTGGTAATATTGCTATCACTGGAGCTGGTAGAACAGTCCACAAACTGCGGAGATGAACTATACCTCAACTCCTCTCCATGGTCTTCAGAAACCGTGTCGGCTTCATTTAACCACAACTTACCTTGTTCCTTACCATTATCAGGATGTCCCTCCAACATTGGGGATCCATCTGCTGGAAGCGCCATGGTATGGGCTGTGAAGAAAAAAAACAAAGCAAAAAAAGCTATAATTCTGTATCTTGAAAAAATCACAAAAGTCCAAAGCAATGTTTAGAGGGAACACTGAAATATATATTTATATATTAATTTATATAGCACATTTTCAGCAACAAGGCAATACAAAGTGCTTATGTGTGCATGATGCCTCAAAGTCTTATTATCACATGTTAATATTCCTCCAAATGGCTCAGTTATGGCTGAACGTAGTGTTATGAAATAAATTACATCAGTCTGAAGATCATGGCTGCACACAACCCAGCAATAAACTCAGAGGAATGTTCACACAATTATATTGCTCCAAATGCTTCTTTCAATATGACCATCTCCATGGAGACAAAAAACATCAACAAAATGGATTCTCTAAAAGTAATTCTCTCAAACTAAAATAAAAAGTTTTCCAATCACCACACCACTATTAATATTGCAGACTCTTTCTGAAAATGTAATCAGCGTGAAAATATATTACAGCTCCAAACATGCAAAGGACCAACACAGCATTTCGTAAACAACTAATTATTGAAAACTCCTCTTTCTTAGAAAAAGCAAACTAATAAGTTTAAATATAAACTAAACTACTTAGAAATAATACAGGAGAAATATATATCTAAAACATTTCTAATATTCAAGTATTAAGGTTTTATTTCAAGCAACGTATCCAAGGAGACCAAATGTGTTATTGAGGCATTTTTTGAAACCTGGACCAGGCACTGACTTCTTATTCCAAAGATCTGAATAAAACAAAACAGATTTTCTAAAACCAGAACTAACTTTTTAAACCACATAAACCGTGTCAAACCCCCACAATCCTCCAAGATTTTAACTAACAAATGAATCACAACTGGACCAACTGAACCTGAGATGATTGTTTTTCTAATAAATTTTAACATTCACTGTTAACATTCAAGTAACTTCTGTAAATGATATGTCACTAAAATGCAATGGAACAAAAGGCTGTTTTTCTGGTCTTGAGTAATTACAATAAACTAAATAATTTAGTTACTTTGTAAAATCAACAGGCACACATTGATTGTTCTTTAATGATTTTTTATAAGAATAAAGTTGTATGTTGTTATTTAATCAATGTATCCATGGAGACTACACATACCACATTTTTCAAAAAGCTGGTTCCAAAACTTCTTTCAAACCAAAACAACTACAAACAGCATTACTGACATTTTCCAAAATGTCAAATAACTAGCATATGAATCACAATACAAATTCAACTAACTCACAAATATGTTGCAGCCCAAAAATGCAAATTATGCCTTCCTAAACAAAGAGCCAGAATTCATCAAAGCTGACTTTAACCAACTCAAATAATGTTTTTTTTCTTTTAAAATTAGTTCACTAATTTGACTATAATTCAAACTAAACACACATATTAAAGTCTATCATCAAATAGGAGGAGGCACATGTTTGCAAAGTGTTTCTTAATTTTTTATTGAAGTCATTTTAAATAATGTCACCAATGTATCCATGGAAACTAAATATGTTTGTCTAGGCATTTATCAAAAAAAAAAAATGGACAAAGAACCATCCAGTTTACCAAGAATTGGACACCAAAGTCATCAAACCTGAAACTCTTAGACAAAGAAACAAACACACCAACATGTCCCTATCTTGAAAAAATAAAGAAACTAAACAATAATATTAAAGGCATTTCATTTTGCGTATCCATGGAAACAATGGAGTGTTTATCACGCATTTTTCAAAAAAAATAACGGTCAAAAAACAAGCTAATTTTTCAGGAATTTGACGTTAATTTAACTAATTTGACTATAATTCAGTAAAATACATATATTTCTTAAATCACTACATCACAGTTTAACATTATTGACATTTCCAGCGAAATTCAGCCAAGAAAAAGGCTCATTAGTTAAGAACGATCTATGCTAGCAAAGAATGCTAATCGTCTTTTTTTCTACAGCAGTCAGTATTTCTTTAAAACACACACACACAAACACAAAATAAACTAAACAAGTCACTAATATCTTTGTAATAACTTGCTTTCGTTTATTAAAAATAGTAGAAGAATGATTTTAACCTTCCAGCTGTTCACCCTGCTGGTGCTTCTCCTGGCCAGGAACCGTCTTTCGCAGGTTTGTTATCCACGGGCTTCTTCAGCAAGTGCGTATTTCAGCAAGTGCTTCTTTAGCAAGTTTTGCACAGCAGACTTCTCGACAAGCTCAAACCGTCCGAGGCTTTAAAGGCTCCTTCAGGCGTCTCTCTCAAAAGTCCCGTCGCAAAGGGGGAAGAATTCAGAAGGTCAGCGTCTTTTATAGTGTTGACAACGCTAACGTCGTTTCCATGGCTTTCATTGACGAATGCACGCACTGGTGCGTCAGAGAAATTGGAGCGCAAATAACGCAGATAATACAAGTATCGCGTTGTCTTGTTTATCACTCCGTATGCTGCCACCTACTGGCCAACCAGTCTAAGTTCACAAAGACATTTATAAAACTTACTACTGGTGCGACATTATATTTCTGCTTTCATTCTTAACTATGTCAGTTTCTGACATGGGAAACTTTTCTCTGCCGTGAAGCCTAGATTGGAAGAAAAATTCAAACTATAGTATAGACATTTTTTATAAGCGTATTTTTGAGCCTGCCTCTATTATTAATTTGAATATTATGTCAGATTTTTGTACAATAATAATAAATAGAGGCAAAGTAAGCATTTTAAAACCAGCATTTAAAAATATAATTTTTCAAAATGATATTTTTATCATTTAAAAAAATGATATTTTTAAAATCATATAAAAATATGATTTTAAAAGAGATATTTACATCAGAACTGGTGTAATGAGCATTGTTTAAAATGTGTTTAAAATTCCATACCAGAATCATCTTTTTCCTTAAGGCCTCACACAACAAGTTTAATCTCACCTTTGTTCTTTGTTTTAACTCTAAGTTCAACAGTAAGACCAAATCATACACCTGAGGTTTAATAAAGACAAACCTTCAAAACTCTTATGTAGCAATATTCTCATCATGTACAACTGTTATACATCTATGTTTTCCTTACTCCTCTCGTTTGATGTGTGACATCTGTAGCGCATTTAGCTGTTTTGACTTTGTAAAATAGACTCAAGACTCTTTGTCTGTACAGTCATTTTAAAGAAGTGGAGCAGTTAGCCAGCAGGGGGCAGTAGTTAACCTACATTTCACACAAATCAACCTGCTGGGCTTTACAGAAATCAAAACAACTTCAGTCAACCCTGCTGTGACTTTCTCTTTGTTCTTCAAGGTTTGTGAAGCTCAGCACTGGCAACAGGAAAGCAACATCACAGACAATGTGCTTTGATTTGAGAAAATTTTGAGAAACCGTGGCTCTTCAGGAGCAGCGACATTATTAACAGAAGGTTCATATTTAGTTATAGACATTATTGGACTTTTCAGAAATCCCTTCTCCTGAAGAAGCCTGTGGAGACAGAGGACAGTGAATTGCCTTGTGCTACTCAATAATACAAACTGTAGTTTTTCTCTCACACAACCAGAATGGTGTTTTTACATCTCATAGTCCAGTAGACTCTGTTTGATTGGGGACTAAAATTGCAACATTTGTAATGTGTTAAGCTGGTGCACTGAGTCAAACAAACCAAACCCTTTGAGCAATTTATTCACCCTTTCACTTGTGGTGGCGGCGCACCGAGAACCACTGAAAGAAACGACTCAAAAACCTCTGAAGAAGACACAACTTCCTTCTTAAGAAAATATAAACCAAGAAGAACTGCGTCAGATTTTAGCTGTTGTAGGATTTCTTTTTTTCTTGTGAAAAGACCAAGAGCCATTTCTCCCTCTGGCGCTGGACTCACAAGTTTGTTTAGGCACGGTATTTTCCCAGAATAGCCTGCACTTTAGTCTGCTTACTGCTTTTGGAGCGAACCAGTACCAGAGTTTGCTTTTTTGGTCTACATCAGAGTTTGATTACACATTTCTCAAACAAATGGACTAGAGTTGGATTAAAGTGGACCAAACAGGGCTGGAGTGAATGCAATACTGATGATGGCTGTGGTTGCTTACACACAGGCCTTTACTAGTAGTCATAATACCGATCCTGCAGGTTGTCAATATAGCAGCAAGGTATTCAAAGAAATGTTGGTGGTGTTGGGCACCTGCAGTTGTCTTGACAGTATCTCTGTAACAGCTGCAGAAGTAGTGACAGCTCGCGGTTTAACAGAATAACAGGTTTAACAGGTTTAATAGTTTCAATTACTGTATCATAAATGGTCTTACTATTATCAGTGTCTAAAAGAGTACATGTAGTTGTTTTTGAGATTTAGGTTTTATTGAACTGTTTTTTTTTTCAGCACATGAAACTCGGAGTATATTTTCTGACCGTTTGTGACACAGAAAGAGGAAGTAAAAATGTTTCGACACAATTCATGGTCTTTGTTACTGTCACTGTTAAATGAGGTTAATATGTCATAATTCTGTGGTCCTTAATAAGAGGCAATTAAGCTGACCGAAACAAAGAGCTAATGTTTTAAGAGCAGGATGGGTAACTTTGCTGCTACCCAACTGCATGGTCTTAAATTATGTCTAATTTTTGCAAAACCAATTGCAAGATTAAAAATGAATCTTGTTGATGTCATGTGATATTAATATTAGCAATAGTTTGTTTATTTTCAACTTAATGGTTTCGGTCGGGACTTGAAGGAAAAATGTTTTCCTCTACATTTGCTCCAGTATGTTTGCGTTGGCTGATTTGTTTCCTGCTCAGGCCAAGGTTTTGAAATGAAACACAGTTTGATTTCTCTGACAGCCAATCAAATGTAACCCCGTTTTTTATGCTGTTGTCTGCTGTTCTGCTCAAAATGATTTAGTCCCGAGGAGCTCTGACACAATGCGGCTGTGTTCCATTCTCTGTGGAGTCTGTAAGTATGAACCAAGTAATCACTGCTAAAAAAAAAGGAACCTACAGGGAAATATCTGTAGCTTATCATCTGTCCTCTTGGCCCAGTTTATTTGACAGCTGTGATCCAATCAGGACCAGTCAAACAAGACTCTGGCGTGAGATCTGCCATCGCTGGGGAAAATGTTCAGCTCCGCTGCTTCTACAGCAGCCAGTCAGCGATGCACTTCTCCTGGTACCGCCAAAAATTAGGAAAACGACCGGAGCTCCTGTCTACCATTTACAAATATGACGATCCGTCCAAAGTCTTCCACTGGTTGGAGAAGAACCCCCGTATCTCTGTGGAAAGAAGTGAAGGAATTAATCATTTGCACATTTCCGACGTCCAGCTCTCAGATTCGGCAACATACTACTGTGCAAGCTCCTACTCCAACTCGGTGGAGTTTGGGGAAGGGGTGTTTCTGAATGTTGAAGGTATGGGATTTCCTTTGTTCATATTACTTTAGTAATATCTTTGCTCTTAGTTAAAGAACAAAGCTGTACTGTTTTAAATCTAGTCAAAGGTTTGTGCACATTTGTAATGGAAACACAGCTAGAGTTCATTGAAGGTCAGGAGGCTGAAGGTTATGAGCTCCATTCTAACTTTGCTAAGGATGTTGAAGAGTTACAGTCAACCCCCTAGTGGCTGTAAATCAAATTGCCAAGGCCTTTGACTGTGGTATTTTTACTAATACTATTTGAACTCATGGTGTGATTTAGGTTGGTTCTCAGCCAATGAGCTGCTTCCAAATGATGCATCGTTGAGTCTCAGAACGCAGGTCTTCCTCATTCCTTTCTGGTGCTACTTGAGCGTTGAACTGCTAAATGAACAAAGGAGACGGAGAATCATCAAAAGAAATGTCAGGGTTTTTTATTTTTTATTTTTGTTTTTTTAGTGTGGCAGGCCAGCTGCAACACGAACCTCTTCCACGCCATTCTGTCTTCCTTCTACCCCCCCCCCCCCCCCCCCCCCACACACACACACACACACACCGCCACACACACACACACACACACACCCTCAGACGTTCTTCTCCACTTTTGGACATTTGCTTAAGACTTTAAAGACGTCTAATTACTTCACACATCCAAATGGCAGGAAGTGGACGTGGCAAATTAGAACCATCCATCCAAACTAAGGTTCTGTTGCAAACAGCTGAGATCAATTGAGTGTGAAACTGATTTTGCCAAATGAAATAGTTTCATTTTGAACTGAATTCTGATTTGTATAATTAGAAGAATACACCCAGGTAAGATTTTAAAGTAACATCTATGATTGTGATACTATTGGCCCCAAAGGGAAACTTTTATTTGCAGTATTTGTACTTTATTTGTTAAAATTTTCTTTCAAAATACACAAGCCGGCAACTTTCAAAACCATAGTCCTTTGTCTGAATCTGATTTATTTCATGAACAAGACTGTACGCAACCTTAATAACCAGAAGGTTATTAAGTTATTTAATTTTCTTTAAGTATCAGTAAAGTAAATCCTGATTTTAGATTTCTCAAGTGACTTGAGTGTTACGTAAGCAGTTAACACTGAATGTGATTTGTTTACAGGAACAAATCATGTGGAACTAGTCCAAGAGCCAAACTCTGAGACCCTCCAGCCTGGCAGCTCAGTGACCTTCAACTGTACAGTGGACACTGAGGCCTGTGAAGGAGGACACACTGTCCTCTGGTACCGGCATGGAGCTTACCAAGCAGTTCTCCGTACACACACGAGTCAATGTGAAATAACCTCTGCTCACCAAAAGTCCTCACAGACCTGTGTGTACCATTTACAGAAGAACAACCTGAGCTCATCTGATGCAGGAACTTATTACTGTGTCGTCGCCTCCTGTGGGAAGATGCTGTTTGGTTCTGGGAGCGAGCTGCTCGTCAGACGCCACGCTGAAGAACGGCTGTCCCAGACAGGAACCTTCTTCTGGCTCTCAGTGTTCAGATGTGGGATTCTGTTGCTCTTTGTCATGATTTGTGTTTGCATTTACATCAGAAAGAGCCAGTAAGTCCAGTGTGGCATGTTGGGTTATGTAGTTTTTACATAGCAGACACAAATGAAATCAAAATAAATCATTTCACCTGCTGTTGCAGTTCAGTTTTTGAAACTATGTTGCAGTTTTCTGTTTGACGCAAGAGTTTACTTTTTTAATTTTACTACCTTTCAACACATTATTTTTATTTGATCTTCAGCACCCAGAAGGAAAAAAAGTCTTTAATGTAGCCAGTAATCACTTATAACCTGAGAAGTCAATGTCAAAATGTTTTCTTTTCTTCTTACCAAAGCATTGCCAAAACAATTATTTAAAGTTTATTATTGCTAGTTATCAGTAGAAGTTGCCTCCAAAATGTATTTAACAGCAACTGGGGTTTGGATTACTTCAGTCCTGTAGCTTTTCATTCCTTTACATTTCATTTTACCATAATAAATCAGACTAACTTAATGTCTGGCTGCATAGGAAATACCTTGAAAAAATTCTATAATTTTGTTGGAACACTTCCCATCCAAAAGTAGTGATGTCATAGTTTTATCAGCCTTCCTACCTTCCTGGCTTACATGGTTAGTTTCTTCTTCTCTTGTGTCCTTTTTTTCTTCCTCCATTCCTTTCTGCCTTGGCTCCCTCCTGCCTTCTTTCCTGGCTATCTTGTGGAATTCCTGCTTCCTGTTCTTCTTTTCTTCTGTCATTCTTTCTCATCATTTTTCTGACCTTCCAGCTCCCCTCCTCTAATTGGATTTTTTCCTCTGACATTCCTTAATTTCTAGTCTGTTCTTTTTTTCCTCCCTTCTTTCAGTCGTTCTCTGGCGCTGTAGTTTCTTTCCATGCTTTCTTTCCTTCATTTCCTTGATTGCTGAATTTTCCAGGTTGTAAAGGCAACCCAGCTCAGGAATATTTACTATAGTGAAATTTGGTTTGCATATGTTAATATAAACTTTAATGAGTGAATCTGGAAGGGTCTGCTATTTTTACATAAAAAAATGTTTGGGTAAATAACTGGAGCAGAAGTGAAAACTAAGCCACCTTTTAAAGTTTCTGACCCTACTTAGTCAAACCCAATAAACAGTAAAACCTTTTACAGCGAGTTAATGTCCTACATTTACACCAATTACTTAAATCAAATAAGAAATATTTTTAAGAAACTTGTTAAGCAACTTACTCAAAAATCTCAACTTTTTTTAAATTATAACGCCTACATAAATGGGATGAATCTAAATATTTATTTGAAGAAATCAAAGCAATCTCTTTACTGAATAAATTAGAAATTTCTTTCATTGACCCACAGAGGGAAAATTTAGAAAAAAGTCTAGCAAAATGTCCATTTTAATTAAGATTATTCTGATTCAGATGTAACTCGGATTACAGTAATATTTCCATACTGAGCTGGATATGTGTGGTTTTGTCTCAGTCTCAAACATTCAATGGGTATCAGCTTATAGATCTAACATCGGACGTGTTGCAATTATTGTTTTTCCATTTCTTAGTGTCTCAAAATCATTAACGCATTCAAATTTTCAGATGAATCACGTGTGTTAACATCTTAATGGTGGCTGCCCTGGTTTGAATATGGAGTCGCATATGATCATAGATTAAGAACCGTTTGGGAGCCAAAAGAGCCAAACTTCCTGTCGTTATTCTGCGTTGGGGTTGTAGCTGCTCCTGTCTCACCTCTCTGATTTCCTGCATTCACGCTTCAGTTCTGAGTCTCTGAATCAAAGACAGCAGGTGTTAGCTTTGTACAAAACTTTATTACAAGCTTACATATCACCTATATACCCTGTGATAAAGTCAGATAAAGACAAACATGTTTTTCACAATCATCAACAGCAACAGAACTCTACTGCCTCACAGTAGAATAGACACATTCACTGAAGTTCTCCTTTGCTCCTCCTGACATGTTTTGTTTCACATTGTTCACAGCAGCATATTGGAGGTTTTCTCCACCTTGGAGCTGCTGCAGACAAAAGACAAAACAGAGGAAATGCAGCACTGAAACAGAAGTAGACCTTAATTCTCTAGAGGAGATGATTCTTACCCGAGCAGTTGGAGGGTTTGTTGCAGAAAATGTGTCACTGCAATCTGTAAAGAATGATAAAATCACATTCACTCTCACTCTGTAACAGCTACACAGAGTTTTAAATTACAGCAGCTACCTGTTTGCTGACTGTGTCTTTTGCTCAGTCTTAACACCGAGAAGGCCAGTGTAGCTGCTAGCAGGGTGGTGAGTGACAAAGCTCCACTCAGGACATAAACCAAGACAATGGAGACAGAGTCACCTGCAGGGAGACGAGCAGCAGAAAACATAACAGATTTTGGTTTGTATCTTTATAATGTCTCCACTTTCACAAAGAAATTACAAGAACAGAAAAGTTTTATCTGTCCCTCTGCAGGAACAAGACGGAGACAAAATTAGAACAAGAATGTGGCACAAAATCAACTACCAAGAGCGAGAAAAAATATATATTAAGAGTGATATGTGCTCTTTAGATTTCACATAGATAGATAGATAGATAGATAGATAGATAGATAGATAGATAGATAGATAGATAGATAGATAGATAGATAGATAGATAGATACTTTATTTATCCCGAGATAAATTTTATACATCCTGTAGCCCTTAAAACATTTGCAAAAAAAACCCAACTACATAAATGCTTCCCATCTCAGATCTGATAGGCTAAATGTCCTATCGCTTGATTGAACGATTTGAATTCAAATGAAAGTACTTAGAAACCCCTCAGTGAGTCAGGCGTAAATAACTCACTCACTAACTGCTAACAGTTTACAAGAGGAGCTACAGAATCTGGATGCTGTTAAATAAGTGAAGGCCTGGAGTTCTTGTTCCTCCAGGGCACCAGAACGCCAACGCATCTGAAATCAAAGCTCAGAGGGGAATCATGTACAGTCATCAAGAATGAAATTAGAAAGCTGAATATTTGGACTTGGTGATAAAATGTACTCTTGAACTGAGGTGACTTTCCTACCTTCAGAGTGGACGATGGTCTGGTCTCCAAACAGTATGTGACCACATGAAGCAACAGCACAGAAATCGGCTCCATTTTGTGACTTATTCAGGTTCTTCACTGGCAGGTTGAAAGAACAGCTGTTTGTTGATGCCTTGCGTTTCCTCTCACACGCGTTCCTATCGCCCGCCTGGCTGTAAATCAACCCAGGGTGGAAATCTCCAGAGTTCCTGAACCAGTAAAAACTGTGCTCTGCACCACAGCTCCCAGTTTGTACTGAGCAGTCCGGTGATCGGATGGGCTCCGTCTCAGACTGTTGGAGTGATGTTGGGGGGTTTAGTCCTGAACCTTTCACAATGAGTGTAGTCCCCTCACAAAACTTGATGATAGCTAAGTTGCTCTTTAGACAGTAATAAGTCGCTGAGTCTGACATCCTCAAATCGGATATGTTCAGCAAAATGTTGCTGTGGTTTTTACTGTCTAAAGAGAAACGAGAAGTGTCAAATTCATCTTCAAAACGGTTTTCTTTATATTTGTAGAATGTGCAGACGAGTCTTGGTTCCTTCCCCTGAGTTTGTTTGTACCAGTAAAACATCACAGCTGCATCGTCCCGACAGAGGCACTGCAAAGTCGTACTGCCTCCAACTTCAGCTGATTCCATAAGTAACGACAAATGTGTCAAAGCTGGTTTGTGAGCTGCAGACAAAATCATGTAGACAGAGAAGAAATCTGATGAAATTACAATGGAAGGAGCTGTGAACGGTGAGAATGAAAGAATCATAAAAAAATTTTTAAAAAAAACTCAACTTACCCGCTATTACAACAAGTAGAGCTACTATATACAAAGCAAAGGCTGGAGGAGACATTGTGCTTAAAATGCAGTGATGAAAGAAATGAATCTCTGAAAGTTTTCCCCTTTTTACGTCTGTGTCTGACTAGCCAATCAGAGTGCATGTCTCACTCTGAGCTCATTTTCAGTGCCGCCTCCCTCCACAGTTGTGCTCTATGACTCTTGAACCTGGTATTAGGCGTAAAAACTGAGTCACTAAAGTAGACAGAAGGATATACGTTTTACATGCAATAATCTGGAGAGGATTTTATTGACCCTGAGATGCTTAATACTTTCTGAAGGAAAACAGGAATTCAGCTGTTTGGTGATGTGGAACGTTATTGTACATTGTAAAAAGGAAATAGTTGAATCAACTTAATTAAATTGCTTCAATTGGTAACAAGTAATTCAATGAAGTTTATCTAAATGAATATATTAAGCTGGTTTAATTTGACAGTTTAAGTCAGTCTTACTCAAATCATTTAGTTACTTCAAACTAAATAAATAAACTAATAAAGGATATTTTCTTCTATAGGTTATAGTGGGACGAAATACAAGTGGGCCACTTGTATCGCGGATACAAGCGGCCGAAATGGTTTTCCTCCGTAGGGTGTCTGGGCTCTCCCTTAGAGATAAGGTGAGAAGCTCAGTCATCCGGGAGGGACTCAGAGTAGAGCCACTGCTCCTTCACATCGAGAGGAGCCAGTTGAGGTGGCTCGGGCATCTGGTCAGGACGCCTCCTGGGCGCCTCCCTGGTGAGGTGTTCCGGGCACGTCTCACCGGGAGGAGGCCCCGGGGAAGACCCAGGACACGCTGGAGGGACTATGTTTCTCGGCTGGCCTGGGAACGCCTTGGGATTCCCCTGGAGGAGCTGGAACAAGTGGCTGGGGAGAGGGAAGTCTGGGCCTCTCTTTTGAAGCTGCTACCCCCTCGACCCGACCGGATAAAGCGGAAGAGAATGAATGGATGGATGGATGGATGGATGGATGGATGGATGGATGGAGTCAAGGACATTGTATCTTATATTCAAGATAATATAAGATACAATGGCAGATATAAATTTAAAATAATCTTTTTTTATTACAGAAAGTATCATAAATCTCAGCTTAGGTTCCATGAAAAGATGGCCTTTTCTGAAAAATTACCTTTTCTGAAGTATTATTTTGTATGTTACAATAAGTTCAGATCAGAACTTCCAAGTAAAGGATTTTGTATTATTATTTTATGCACATTGTTTGTATCTTATTTATTATATGCCTATTACCACTAATAGCATTCTTAAATGTTTCTGTTATTTACACATATGTTTTAATATGATTTATTTTATTCAACCTCTAGCAGTAACACAATCCTCTACCAGGTGGGGGCGTTTTACCTGCAGCTCAGAAATTTTCATTCAGACAGGATTATGATTAATGTTTTTTATTGGTATGTTTTTGTTTTCATTGTTTTGCCTTTATGAAGCACTTTGTGATCTATATGTTTGTGAAAAGTGCTAGAGAAAAAAAATTCGACTTTACGATGTTTCACTTTGTAGACTGTTATATTGTAATCTCAACACTTTTAGATTCTGTATTTGTGTCATTGTTGAAATGACACTTCACAGTTTTAGGAGTTTGAAAATCACTAAACTTAATGATATGACAGACAGAGTGCTTGGTTGGAGATATAAAATGTAGTGAGTTTATGTAGCCAGAGTGAAATGACCTCTAATTAACCTTCCAAAACAAATGTTTGCACCTTAAGCTCAGTGGCCAGTTTAAAAGACTGAGTATCACATTTGAATTATTTTATACTTTTTATTATGAACCTCAGTGTTGTGCCATAAAAACCATTTTATCCTGATCGCTGTTCCTCATTAGCTTGTCAAAAAAAACAGGCCAATGCAGCAACAGCAGTTTGATGTAATGCTATCTGTATTTGAAACACTGAAAAAAAAAAAAACTTAATAAATTACAAGCAGACACAAACAAAACACCTTTATTGTGGGAAAAACACAGATAGCATCGTGTACGAAAAGAAATATTGTTGAAGCCAAGAAAAATGTATTCATTGACTCGTTCATATGAAGTGAACAGAAGAATACTAACAGCAAAAATAGAAAGCTGCCTTAGTTAAAAAAAAATATATCCTAAAGAAATAAATTTGCCGTCTTATTTAAGCCTTAGAAAGTTTATCTCAATTCAGAGAACAAAAAACATTCACATTATGAAAAGCCTCAGCGATTCTGAATAGTAAAGGATCTTTATTTCTCATGGTTTACACTAGAGCAGAGGCGGACAGACTGGCTGCTCTTCCTCTGTTTCTGTGATCTGCTGGATGACTCAACATTTATAGATGCATAGTGGAGGTCGCCTGAGTCTCTGTGATTATCCTGGAAGTACACGATAGTTATAGGTGGACGGTTCAAAATATGGATGTATGAACAAAATTCGAAATAAATAAAAACTCATTTCAATTTCAGTTTGTGATTCGTTGGTTATTCTTACCTCGGTTATTGTGGTCCAGGCCACAGGACGTCTGGACTCTAGTTTTGAAAACATAAAAAAAAAAGTTTATTAAAATTACTCTCCAGTAGCCATAAAATGAATGTTTCCCACTTTACCTGTGGCTTGGTGACGTCTTGTCTTTCTCCTGTTCACAAAGATAATCAGTAAAACAACCAGGGCGGTGGTGACAGACCCAAACCCAAATCCCACAAACAGGTACACCAAGATGTTTTCTTCTCCTGCAAAGAGCCAAGAAATAAAACTAATTAGTTTTGTGTTTTAAAACAAACATTGAGTAGCTATAAAATTGTGTGGAGAAAAAAAAGGTAATCTACGGCAGCCTGGGTGTTCTGCTAACACATTTGGGATAAATAAATAAATAAATAAATTAATTAACTGACCAGAATGACATTATAATTTCCATTTAAAATGGCTAAAATTACACACAACCAGAGGAACATCCTTATTCAGTTATATTAAGAAAGGCCGGCTCAGTTTTAGCTGCTGACATTTAGTTTGGTGTGTTCCTGATAAAAACAGACTGAGTCTGTCAGAAACACAACCGTATTGGTTTATTAATCTTCTAAACGGTTTGGAGGTCTTAAAGATTTGAAATCAGCTAACACACTGAAGAAGACTCTCTGTGGGAAAATGTCCACACAGCTGCCAACACGCCTGGCTGTCCTAACAAGTTCATTCTGAAAGAAAGCTGCGAAATAGTAAAAGTGGTCTCACTTTCAGATAACGTCATCCCTTTAATGTCAAAAATAGTTGGTTTAATTTTCATGAGAGTTGGGAACATGGATGTGAGTGTGAATTTATTCAGAGGACCAGAACATCTGGATTGCTGCTGTCGACTTGAAACGCGCCGTTCACACTGGAAAGCCCTCAAATACCTCACAGCTCAAAGTTACTGATGGACTTTCTGATTCCAGAGAGCAGAATCATCGCAGTGAGCAACATTTTACATTTTGTCCAATGGATAGAGCAAGGGAAATGTTGGACGTTTAATTTAAATTAAATAACCTTTCTTTTTAAGAGAGACAGCAAACATGAGTAGATATTGATAAATGCAGGTTTCTCAATGAAGAACTGATTACTAATAGAAATGTCATCACTGTATTTACCAGTTGTTATTCATAAATCATCAGGATTATAACTCACCTAAGGAGAAATTCAGCGTGGTTCCGTTTCCAAAAACGATGTGTCCACAGGAGGCGATGGCGCAGTAGTAGGTCCCAGCATGAGACGCATCCAGATTCTCCACAGGCAGGTCATACACACAGGTGTGTGTCTGTCTGTAGGGATTCGTCTCACACTGCTCACTCTTGGCTCCATGTCCATAAACCAGTCCTGGTGGAGAGCCATCAGAGTTTCTGAACCAGTAAACTTTGTGTTCTCCACCACAGCTCCCAGTTTGTACTGTGCAGTTGAGAGTCACAGAGCCTCCCGGCGGGACGGTGGCATACTTTGGCTGATCGACCGAAGCCTGACTGTCAAAACCTGAATCTCTAACACTAACTGTTTTTCCCTCTACAAAAGTCAGCACCTTTGCATAGTTAACTGCACAGTAGTAAGTCGCTGAGTCTGAGACACGTAGGTCCGAAACCGTCAGGTAGTAAGTGTGATTCTCTGCATCCATCTGGAAACGACTACTGTTCTGGAATTCATGGTAAAAAGTCCTTTTTGTTCCATAGTTATAGAAGCTCGAAATGAGCCTTGGCTTCTGCCCCAGGCTTTGTTTGTACCAGCAGATCCATGCTGAATCGTCACCTTTGTAGAAACATCGAATGGTCACTTTGCCACCGACATGGGCTGAGGTGAAGCTGCTCTCTTGGTGAACAGATGAATATGATGACAGATGAGTTTCCTGAACTAAATCAAAAATCAGAGTAAAAAAAAAAAAAATTAAAAGTCAACCAAATTTAATCTACACATTACATAAAATAAATTCGACATTTCATGCAATTAAGAAAGCCCATATTAAAAGAAACCAAAAACTCACCCAAGCATAGGACAAGGCATGTCGGAAAGAAGGCATAGTGTGCAAATGCCATTGTCTTCAGATTATTGTGGTGAATGGAAAGTATCTTTTTAGCATTTTCCTCTCTTAAGGGTCTAGTCTGCCATTGATTGGTTAGCATAAAGTGATGCAATGTGTCCTACTTTGGAAACATAATCACATGCTCAAACCTATCTGTGGTGTCTATGTTTGTTCTTGAGAACATTAGTTCAGTTACAGTCGAATGAAGTCTGCGTTTGTAAATTTATTTACACCTAAACTTTAAGTGAAATCATGACATCTGACTAAATAACGTAATGGATTTAAAGGGGAAATAATATGTAAAGTCACTTTGCGTCATGCTTTATTGTTATTCCCTTATCAAACATGCCTGGAGTGTTGCTTTGATTCTTTCATGCATGTTTGAGAAATCTTTTGCTCTCCCGTGGCAACCATCCAGCTCGGCAAAATGCCTGGTGCAACCGAGCGCCGCCTATGCAAAAAACCTTTATGCATGTGACCTTGCACACAAAGGATGTTCAATAGTCGATTGTGATCATTACAGAATTTTTGTTCGATGCGAAGCATTATGCTATGTTACAATCTACTATTCCAGATACACTGAAACCTGTTACTGAGGAGAAAAAGAACTGAGGGTGGAACTGGTTGGTGGTTGCTTGGCTATCAACAGATCCAAATATCCCACCCAGGCGCATCTGCAAGCTGTGTCTTCATTCACACACATCAGGGTAAGCTGCTGTACCTGAAGCGTACTTTCAGTTACACTGCATGTGTCCACATGAATGTGTTTTACCTGACTTTGACTTCTGGCTCCAGCTGATGGATGGTATCTCTGATTTGACAGAAGAAATTCTGTCTTAGCTGATAGTTTCATAAAGAATAAATTGTTAATCATATTTATTAAGCCAAATGTTGATGCCAAATTTAATTGCCATCACTCGTAACTTTCTTCAGTTGAATAAACATGAAAGTAATTAACTTTAGTCCAAAAGAGGAACGATCTAGAATCAGTACACAGTTTCCGCAGCTACAGATGGAAACTAGAGATAAGACCTGAAATCTGGGTTTACTGATGAACTCTGACCTGAACCTTCAAAGTCACATAAAGACAGTTACAAAGTCGGCCTTCTGTCACCTGAAGAAGATTTCCAGGACTAGAGGACTAATGTCTCAGCTTGTGTTCATCTTTAGTCGCATTGATTACTGCAACTGTGTCTTCACAAGACTGCCTACAAAGTGGATCAGACAGTTTCAGCTGATCCAGAACCACTTAGGCCTTCTGGTACTGGTCTGCTCTGCATCCCCAGAACCAAACATGGAGAAGCAGCATTCAGCTTCTATGCACCCGTTATCTGGAACAAACGTCCAGAAAACTGCAAATCTGCTTAAACACCGACGTCCTTTAGTGTTAAAAAAAACTCCTTTGTTTACTCGCCTTTGATCTATATTAAGTGAAACAAAATTGATTTTAATCTGCATTCCAACTTTTTCTTGCTTTCCTTTTCGTGCCACTGCTAATTTTTTGTTTGTTGTTTTATGTTTTCATCATGTGAAACACTTTGAATTTTCATTTTGTTGAAATGTACCATACAAATAAACTTGCCTTGCCAAACTACTAAGAAGCTGCAACAGTTAACGATCTACTGATAAGGTCAAAGGAAACTGTCTTATAAAACTGATACGTTTTCTCATTACAAAGGTCTCTGACCTCATGACAGTCACTTTGTTTAATTGTTAGATATTACACAGCAAACTTCAGAAGTAAATTATGCATTTGTCATTAATACTGTAAGTTCTGGTGAAACACTTGATATAATATATGCATAATGATTATACAGGATAGCCTGTGTCTCTTACTTTGGCATTTCATTTATTTGCTACAGAACACATTATAACAGTGTTACCATCCAAACTATAGTAGTTGCATTTATTTACCTCAGAGAGAGAAAAGCAGCAGTAACAACTTCTGGCCGTACATGAGCCAAAAAACACAAGAATTAAAAGAAAAATTGGAATCTTTATTATATAAAATCTTCAACATCATGACAAAAAAAAAATACACAGTGCGTTCTAGAGCGCTTACATATAAACTGTTTTTTTTTCAAAGATCTAATTTATGTAGGTTGAAACGTCAGTGTATAAAACCACACACCTTAGGTTCCACAAAGTTATTTACTAAAAAAAAAAAAGATTAAGTTAAAAACAGAAAATAAAGGTACATTGCAAAAAAGAGACACAGTGCTAACATTACCTGATTACATAATGCAGACGCTCTGTCTGCACTAATTTCACCCACCACTGAGTGTGACTATGTCTATTTACTTCAGCTAACAATAACGTAAGTATTTGGGGGCGCTCGGAAAGAGCTTTGAACACTCATCTTAAAACCATGAAATAAGAAAACTGCATATAGACCCTGTAATAACACGGAACACTGAATCAAACATCAAACTCTGTGCACAAACGAGACAAGAGTACCTTCAGGGTGTGAGTTTGATTTTCCAAAAGATGTATCGTCTTCTTCCCTTTCTGACCCATTAAGTTTTTTTTGTTTTCTTTTTCAAATATAACAACGTAAAAGACAAGATGGGAAACAATGTGACACCAGCTGATCTTATGACATTCATACCAAAATCTTGTCATCAACAAAGCGTATTGAACCTGCTAAACAAATGTAACCAAACCGGCAATAAAGATTCCAGGAAGAAAGAATTCATTTGTGCTGACTTATCTTGGAGTAAACACACTCAGTCGTTGCGCTGCTTCTATGTCTTCTAGATCTATTAGAGTGATCGACATTTATTGATGCATAGTGGATTCTGTCTGTGTCTTGGTTGGCATCCTGGAAATGACAGTAAAAGCCGAAAAAAATTAATTGTAAAACATTTAAAAAAATAACACAGCTAAGCCCAAGACCATTTATACGCCTGGCAGATTTAGGTTTACAGTTATTATTATATTGAATCAATGTTTTTCTATTGACTGGAAGAAATATTGACATTTTGTACTGGCCTGAGATTAGTGTAAATTCAAGGAGTCCTTTCACTCTCAAAGACTTGGGCGTCAAGTGTAAATAGAAACTTGCAAAACTGTAGTCAAGAACTAAAGTATTGATTAATTTATTAAAGATGAAAATAGCGGGTAAATATTTTTCTAAAACTGACACAATTGTCCAGTTTTTATAATTTTCAATTCCCATCAGAAACACACTTCTTGGTTGAATGAAAGTACATTTAAATCCAAATCTGCCATATGTATGAATAATTTTGAGATCATAACTGCATAATAGGTGTAATTTTAGGCTGTAACTTATTGAGAAAAATCTCACCTCGGTGGCGGTAGAAGGTTCGGGTTCTGCTTATGAAACACAGAAAATTGTTCAGTGAAAATATATTGTCACTGAACAAGAAAGGAATGAGACTATTTATTACATTACCTGAACTTTGGCAGTACTTTTTATTTAGTTTGCATCCCAAGGCAATCAACAAAACAATGAGGAGGGTTGTCAAAGAGCCAGCCAACAAATGGAGCAGGTGCATTTTATCACCTGTCAGAATAACAGATTTCACTCTTTGTTTTTGTCTTCAGTCGAGATTTAACTTTGAAACACAAAATACTTTTACTTACATGAGAGGCTCAGCATCGTCCCATTTCCAAACACAACATGTCCACATGAAGCGACAGCGCAGTAGTAGGTTCCAGTATGAGACGCATTCAGGTTCTTCATCGACAGGCTGTGCACACATGTTTGACTTTTTGTGCTGGAATTGCTCATACACTGATCCTTCCTGCTTCCATAGGTGTAAATGAGTCCTGGTTGAGATTCCTCTGTGTTCCTGAACCAGTAAACGTCGTGTTCTCCATCACAACTATCAATTTGTACCGTACAGTTCAGAGTCACAGAGACTCCTGGCTGGATGGTTTCAGATTCCAGCTGATGGACTGAAGCTTGGATGTTAAAACCTGGACCTTTAACACTGACTGTAGTTCCCTTTCCAAAATGCACAACTTGTTTATGGCTAAGTGCACAGTAGTATGTAGCTGAATCTGACATTTTTAGATCTAATATTGTCAAATAATGCAAATGTCCTTTCTTCTCTATGATGTAATGTGAGTTATTCTTGAATTCCTCGTAAAAAACGATTTCTGTCCCGTACACAAACACGCTGGACATGAGCTTCGGCTTCTGTCCCAGTGTCTGCATGTACCAGCAGATCCACGTCGGCTCGTTACCTTCATAGGTGCATCGCATTGTCACTTTTTCACCAACATGAGCCAACAGAAAACCAGTCTCTTGATCCAGAGATGTGGACATTGTCAGATGTGTAACCTGAACTGAAAGAAAAGTAAAAATACAAAAAAAATGAATTAATTTGTTTAAAATAAGCCTGTTTCAGAAAGCAAACCCTGACAAGAAAAGCATTTGAGGAATTAGGAACAAATCTTACCCATTTCTCCTAAAAGAAAACATATCAATAAGACCAGCTGTGCAGATGCCATTGTGCATGGATTTTAATGCTGAGTGGAAAGAAACTGCATGCCTTCTCAACTCTTAAAGAGACAAGACTGCAGTTCATTGGCTAGTACCAAGTGACACATTTCCAACTAAGGAAACGTCACATGTTAATAGCTACCAGTCGAGTTAGCCTAAATGTATGTATATATAAAAGACAACAAAAACACTGAGGTTATTTGTTCTTTCCCCTTTATTGCTTACAGTTGAACTAAACTAGTATTATCTTGCTAGTTTAATCCTTCCTACCAGTCAAAGTATAGCAATATGCATTAGCCAGTAACCATATGGAACACATTCTATCGTACAGTTTCAGCACCAAAACAAAGACTATTAAGCACATATCAGCGTCTACTTCCTTGCTATAGTAGACTATACTCATTCTGAAGCTAGCTAGTAGCTACTGATCTGATTACTGATAGGACATCACCAGTAAGTGAGCAACCGGCCAAGGGAACTAAGCTAATGAAACGTTAGCTTCTCCCTTGTGATAGCTTCGGAGAGGCTGGTGATTAGCATGCCTAGGCTGGTCACCTACTGGATTGCCTTCTTCCTCTGCTAGCCATTAGCATGAATAGCCTACTGTTAGCCTTGAATAGGCTGGCAACTAACATACGTAGCCTGGTCACCCTTGACTCATACTTTATTCTTTAAAGAAAATGTTACTAATAAAACTATTTGGCATACAACATTTGTGTCATGTATTAGATGCATCGATGTGTTCTTTTGATGGTTTACTGTAATCCAACACCAAACCAACACAGCTTCCAATTCAGCAGATGGCTTAAGGCCGACTCCACCTTTTATTTTTTTAAATTACGGTAATATCAATATTTTGCAATTACCAACAAAAAACATGTACGGTAAAGAATACATTATATGCTAAAACTATTCTAATTACATACTTACAAAAAGAAAAATTAATCTCAAACTTAGTGGAGGATATTGTATTAACGACTAAATATTCAGGGTAATAAATTTAAATACAAAAGTTTTCAAGAAGGAGGTCAACTGAAATACATTTTTAGACTTCACAAAAAATTTGTACTTACAGAACAAATTTAGCTCATTCTTCCAGAGTATGAAGAATGTGGGCTAGTTTTAAAGAACATCACATACATAAACAATATTTATGTATGCAATGCTAATCAGGAATAATTATTTATGACATAGTCAATATTTTGTATGAAAAAGTAGTTTATGTCCCAAATGACCTGTTATAGTTTATCATTTACATGCTGTCCATAGTGAGTAAGCATGGTAACTGCTTTCCACTACTATGCGATATTCGCCATGACTCCACTTCCTTAGCAACGCAACCAGCAGTCACATCCTGTGGGTCAGCTGGTAGACCACATGGACCAGGTGCTGAGGCTGTAGTCCTCACTGCGGTCCACCTGGGTTTGATTCCCAGTCTTGGGCCATTTGCTGCCATTTGCTGCCCAAGACTGTATGCAAGCCTGTCTTCTTCTCTCTCCTCCCTATTTCCTGTCCTTTTACTATTCAAAAATATTATTACGATAAACCCAGTTTTATTTAGGCCAACTAATTTGCTGTTACATCAGGCTACCTCCCCTTAGCTCCTTGCAGATCTCTGCCTTAAACACTTACATAAGCTCAGGATGAGCTGAAGACAGAACAGAAACAGACTGGGTGTTGATCATGGCCTCAGAGTTGGTTTGTGTAGGAGAACTACAGACTTAAGAAGCTCATTTCTCCCATTTCCCTGACAATCCTGGTTTATGACGCTAGAGTTACACCTGAGACTGAATCTAGAGCTGCTGAACTCTCACCGTTCCGTTTTACTCTATAGACCTCAGATTTCCGGTGGAAGGCAGTCCTGTCATCTGCAGAAATACTGAGATGACTCTGCAGTTGTTGGTTGCATCAAAGAGACGGGGTGCAGAAAACTGGTGGACTGCTGTGTGGCATGATGTGTTCACTGAGATCTGTGAACAAAGGAGATGAACGTTTTCATGAAAGGGTTTTGTAACTATTTTCATCATGGGAAAGGAAGTGGACCTGATGGAGGATTAGAAATATCTCTGTGTTCACCTAAAATCATCCTGTATGACTGTAGACCCAACGCTGAGACAAAGCAGGCTGCTGCCCGTCTTTAGGAAACTTTGCAGATCAAAGACTTTACTATTAGCTCTTTATTTTTTTGATGACTCTTTTAAAAATATTATATTTTCTATATTGGTAACAGACTCTTGTTGCATGAATGTGTGCCAATAATTGTTCTTGGAAAACATTTTAAAGTATATTGGGACCAGAGCTGGACAATATAGCTGATAAACTTAGCAAGATGTTGTATATATTCATATCAGTCGATATCATCTATTGTCAAGATTGATAATTATTGATTACTTTTTTGTTCTAAATATCTGACATACAGCCAAACTGGTGGCATGACCTTCCCTTGTTTTATCCACAGTTTTGTTTTTTATTTTGAAACAGTTATGAGGCACAGGGGTGAAACCTGAAATTGCTCAACAGGATGTTGCTAGGTAACCAGAGAGTTACCTAGCAACTCTTTGGTTGCCAATTAGGTGGGTGGGTTGGTTAATGCCACCCACCTAGCTTAGCTGGCCGTGAGAGGTTGACTGAAGAAAGCCTTTGCTACGCCTACATCTCCCAGAATTCTATGCAGTTCTGGCTCAGAGTTCAGTGAAATTATTGAAAATTCTATCAGACATATTATTTAATCATCTTGATAAGTTGTCTCTCACAATATATATTGTTATTGATTTATTGTCCAGCCCTAACTGGGACTTGTTCATTTCACACTCTATGGTGCCTACCCTCACACCGCCTCATTTCTCGTCTTCACAAAGCCGATTCTGACATTTGTTCTGGTCATTTTTGCTGGTCAGATTGTTCACGCAAAAAGTCCTGCAAAACCAGATTTGATCATATCAAGCCGTGACCAGGGGCTTCAGGGTGGGCTTCCTGTGCGGACCTGAAACTCACGCTTCCCCCAGTGGAAACTTCAGCTGTGCAGATCACACCATCACCTTCACCACATGAGTAAAGGTAAACAAGAGACCACATGAGAATGAGAGATGCACTCTGCACCAGTGGTGATATTTTTAGACCTTGGGGGA
This sequence comes from Xiphophorus hellerii, assembly GCF_003331165.1. Lineage (NCBI taxonomy): Eukaryota > Metazoa > Chordata > Actinopteri > Cyprinodontiformes > Poeciliidae > Xiphophorus > Xiphophorus hellerii. The sequence goes on from NC_045685.1 coordinate 2,981,563, forward strand.
TTTTTATGGTGATTGTTTTCTGTTTTCAAGCTGCATGTGCAGAGATGCAGAAGCCTGTGAAATATTAATTTCTTATTTAATGGAAACGGTCTTGTGTTTCTTCGACATCAGCAGAAAACAAAGATTTTCACACGTTTGTAACGGAAAACGCAGCTAATATGTTGGGTTTCACTTTGCTAATATAAATGTCAAAGTATAAATACTGATGAGAAGTCAGAGGGCAGAGCCGTTGTTGTAAAGCAGCAGGAGAAAAACAAGCTGCATCAGAGCTCTGACCACAGAGACATCCTGTCAGGACGGAGGAGAGGTGGGGCCGACAAACCACCGGGGCTGAGGTCGACGTGAGCGGCCGGGGCCAGAGCGGGAACTCAGCGACAACAACACTCTGCTCTCTGTATTAGTCAGCTGGCTGCAGAACAAAAAATACATCAAGTCTAACGTTGAAGTCAGCATCTGAGCACCAAGGCTTGCAAATAATAAGACCTACTTTATGATTTGGTTCCAAAAGCAAAGGTCACAGCTCGAAGCCAACGTCTTTAGACGCACAGAGCAGAGAGGTCTTTACACATTGTTTGAGCTTCAGAGAATAGAGAACAGAAGCAGACCTTTTATGTCTGACCGCAGCATGTGGGCGCTCCGCCTTTCAAGCAAGCAAATGTTTACTTTGCAACACTTCTTAGATCTGAGGGGTTTTTTTTTATTTGAAATACTGATTTCTTCAAACTCAATACCATACATGACCACATCCAAGTGCTGTAGAAACTAATTGTTGAACATTTGATTGTTTAGATCAGTTATTTGTATGGAGGGTAGACAGGAAGCTGCTCCCTGCTGGCAAACGGCTGAACTGAGTACAGCTGCTGTTTATTTTAGCACCAAATTCAAGTGAAAAGCGCAGCATGTTTTATCAGGCTAATGTGGCGAAACCTGAGTCTATCACTGCAGTTTGCAGAGTGAGGCAACCTTAAAGGCAAACAGTGCTATAGTTAGTGCTATGCACCTTCAAAAATAAGCATTTTTGCTTATTATCTCTTATTATTATCTCATAAATATGGTGACTATGATACCAAATATCATTGATGTTTCTGTTTTGAAACTCTCTGTCTTAGAACTTGGACATAACCACACTATCAACGTGGGAGAAAATGGCAGCTTTTCTCCCAACCACAGCTCAGGGTGTTTATTCAGATTAAATCATCAGTTTTGAAATGAGTGAAGTAAAGCTATTGGTCAGCAGGGGGCTCTGGACTCCTCACACTTTTATTGCAATGAAAATATATACATATATATATTTGTCAAACCTGAATGTTTCTTTCAATTCTTAGATGGTTTTATGCTGAGGCTCCAAAAACAAGTAGATTATGTTAATGGATATGTGTGTGAGTGTGACCTTGCTAACTGACTGCTAGCTACATTTGGCATCTAGTTGCTAGATGCACAGCAACACTGAGTGTGTGATCAGTATTACAGTGCACTACTGACCACACACTCATGAAATAAACTTCTCCAGTCATCTAAACATATCAACCAAAAGGTTGGAACATTTAGTCTACAGCGTTGTCTTACTGTTTACCCGGTTTTCCTCTCCACCTGTGTGGTGGAGGTGGTGTGGTCTGCACAGCACAAGTTTCCACTGGCGGAAACATCAGTGCTGGCTGAGCGCAAACACAGGAAACCTGACCAGAAGCCCAAACCCACAACAACTTGTCTCTGACCAAACCTTGATCATGTCGGGTCTGGTGTGAACACAATGACAGTCAGAGACAAGCAGGAACCAAGATAATGAATTGGAAGCACATGTAAGAGACCTGCAACTTCAGGTTGTTTTTTAGTATTCAGATTTTTATTGCGTCACTCAGAGAGGTGCTGGGTTCAATATTTATATCCAATTGTATACAATCAAACCAATTTATGCAATCATACTAAGACATTTAATTACAAACTACATTCCAGATTGATCCTACAGTATAGTCCAATCAAGTTCAAATGTCCACAAATAAAAAAAGTATATTTTAAGAATTAAGACCTATGTTGGTTTTATTAGGCCTCACAATGAACTAACCTCATTGTCAGGTAATCAACAAGACATTACTTGCTACATTTTCGCATTAAAAATGTATAAATGGTGCCATGCAGCTTCTCCAGCAAAAAGAGATAATAAATGTAAGAGTGGAAGACACACTCCGGCCTTAATCAACTAAAAACAAAACCAACCAACAATAAATAAAATGTTTATGTGTCTGAAGCAAACACATGTTCTGAGTGAAGCGATGGAGTCCGCTGGTCTTCACAGGCAGTTTGCTGCCAACATGTTGTCTGAAAACCACAAACTCAACAGATGCTACTTTGTGGTTGAGAGACCAACGGTGAACCAGCGACACTCTTCTGTCGTGAACCTCTGTGAGGTCAGCAAACAGGAAGCCTCCGCCTCGTTTCCAGTTACTTCACCTCACCTGTCACTACGACCCCCAAAGAGCAGCTTACCTTAAATAGTCTTAACAATGCGTCAGCAATAATGTTCATTTCTGACTTCAGGGTGAGTTGGAAAACTCAAACTTTTCAGCCAGCACTAAGTCGTTCACAATTGTGAGGAGGGAGGAAGATGGTTTTCAAATCTTTTTACCCACAAATCAAAGTCTTCACTCCCACACAGCGATACATGTGGTTTAGATGTAAGCAGATCTAAAGCTTCTGAGACAAAAGGTGGATAAAAAGGCCAAATCAATAAACCTCCCAAGTTTAAGTATTTCATGCTTCCATCCATCCATTTTCTTACACCCTGATCCCATTGGTCAGAAGGGGTGCTGGTGCCTTTGTCCATCTGTCACATATTTGTTGAAGCTGTCACGATGTCATGACATGTTATGAGAAAGATCATCTGTGGGAGAAATGCCTTCTCCCAGTGCTAACTAGAAACAACCAATTAGAGTCAGGAGGCGGGTCTTAGCGCTGTCAATCACAATTTTGTAAGGCACTGGTCATCTCACCTCTCCTGCAGTTTATCCCTATCAGCAGATCCTGCTGTGAATGCTCATGCTAGTTAGCATAGCCATTGATGACAGCAGATAAGCAGTTTTCCTGTAATGGTAAGTTGTTTCTCCCCCACTAGTCCATTTAGCAGCAAGTGTATGAGGGTGATTGGCAGTGCTAAGCCCCTCCTCCTGGCTCTGATTGGTTGTTTTTGGTTGGGATTAATGCATTTCTTCAGACAGCAGCAGAGAGAGAAAGTGAAGGAGGATGATCTTTTCACAGATTATTTGACTCATAACAAATTGTCATGACATGGTGACAGTTTTAGTACATATGTTAACAACATATTCTTTATGAAGTGACATACTGCAGCTTTAAGAGGAGCAGCCTGCTGGTCATTCCACTCCTGAGTGTTAGCATCAGTGAGGACTCCTCTCACTAGCAGTGTTACCTCATCGCTTGTGTTCTGAGCTACACAGAGAACCAGGAGACTCTGAATCCCAGAATGCACTGCTAGCTCTTTTTCCTACTCTGCTCCAGGTGAACAAAGGACTTTCTTTATGTCTATAGTCTGCATTTGGGAAGACGTTCTTATCCTGATGAAGACAGGAACTGCATCTCTGAAGAAAGACGATCCACTGATGTGTTTGACCAGTCGCTGGTTTAACTAGCATCTGTCTCCCGGCTAAAGATAAGCTTGAGCTTTTTTGAAATTTTGCAGAAATAATTGAAATACTTAATTGCCCAAATATAGATCTCTGATCCTGTTGACAAATCAAAGCTGCTGCTTAATGAGTTTACACATTGATTTCACTGTTATGTTTTTTGTATGTTCTGAGAAACATACAGAACCTCCTTATTCTACAGAAAGGTTCAAACAAATCCCTTCATGTTGCTGAATAAATTACAAAAGTGCAAAGCAAATAAATGGGACTAACTGATAAAATTATACAATAAGTGTAATAATAATAGTAAAAATTTATGTTTTGAAGTTCATGGGTAAAATAAAAAAAATAGCAGATTCTTTATTTCTGTTTTACCAAGAAACATTTACATAACAGTCAGAGCAGCACAGACTTTCTTGAGTGCTCTCCCTGATTAAACTGGGACCTAAACGAAGCTATTTAGGAATCTGCTTAGTTACACCAAATGACTGGAAAGTAATGACAATCATCCCTTCTGATTTATTTGAGTTAGACTGATGTTAAGTTAATGTTGTTTTTACTTTTCTACAACCTCAGCAGCTGTGTAATACAGTGTTTTACATGCAAGTGATTTGTTCTGAAACAAACTGTAATTTCTGCGTAAATTATTTGAAATAACTGGGAACTGTTAACTTGGGGGAAAAAAATGTCTGATAATTAAAATTTTTTTTTTTTTTTTGCTCAGCTCTGATGTTTGATGATGCATATTCGCTAAAACTGAAATGCTTTAAACACCCTGGGATTTTTTTCCACCCCAAAACCCAAAATTTGCTGTCTGCAATCCACTTGCACCAATTTGACAGAAGGTCTTGTTTTCTGAGAATGACCAACAACCGTCAGTGAATAAGTGATCACGTTTCCTGAACATGACATGCTGTCACTCCTACTGGGCCACACAAGTACAGTCTTGACTATAAAGTGAAGGAAGGATTGAAGTTCCTTTCATTCAGCAGTTTGACCAAGATGACGCCTGCACACTTTGTCTTCTGGCTGACATGTCTGCCCCTGGTGAACATGGGTGAGTTTGTGCTTTTGTGTCTTAAGTGTAATTCCTTTGAAGTTTGTGACTTTGGTTTCATGTGTTAATTATGGGTGTGATTCATTCGGACTTTTTCTTTCCTCAGCTCAGAAAAAAACCGTCTCCTTGGCTGTCCGTCAGAAAAGCAGCGTTTTGTCAGCTGAATCTGGAGAGACTTTGACTTTGGAATGTTCCTATGAAACTGATGAGGCTGCCAAGTTCAGCTGGTATAAACTCACCTTGGGACAAAAACCACAACTCATTTCCACTGTGTTCAAATATGGACAGCGTACTTTTTACAATGAATTTGAAAACAATCCACGTTTCAGCCTGGACTCTGGAAAAGGTAAAAACCACCTGATTATTACCGAGCTGCAGCCTTCAGACACAGCCACTTACTACTGCTCCAGTGGTTACATGTACAATTTCGAATTTGGAAATGGCACTACGGTGTTCGTGAAGGGTTCAGACTCAAACGTGCAGACTTTGGTCCATCAGGTAGAATCTGAGGCCGTCCAGCCGGGAGGTCATGTGACTCTAACCTGCACTGCAGAAACTGGGAGCTGTGACGGAGAACACAGTGTTTACTGGTTCAGAAACAATGGAGAATCAGTTCCAGGACTCCTTTACAGCCGCAGAGGCAGGAACGATCAGTGTGGACAGAAAACTCAGGAGCGAACCCGCTCATGTCGGTACAGCCTGCTGCTGCAGAACCTGACTGGGTCTCAGGCTGGAACCTACTACTGTGCTGTAGCTTCCTGTGGACACATAGTGTTTGGAAATGGAACCAAACTGGGCTTTAAAGGTAAGCAACTTTATAGCTGAACTTCTCCACTGCTTTCTCCCTGACCTGCCTGCTGCATTTCTTGGTCTTCATGATGCTGTGTAATCACTATTGCTCTCTAATAATAAATAAACAGATTTGTTGACACATTCTTCTGATTTTTACTTGCAATAAATTTTGTAAATCATCAATGGTATTACAATAGAATAGAATTTTACTTCATTAACTCAACTGGGAAAGCTGAGGTGTAACAGCACCATCAAAATGCAGATTCACATAAAAACAAAGATCCTCTTAAATATATATACTGTATAAATACAATATGTATACACAAATAGTATTAACAATAATAATAATATACTGTACAAAAGTATATTATTTCAGTACTTGAAAAAAAAACTGTGCGGCTTGTATAAATAGAAATTGCTATTGCTCTGATCAAAAGAATGTGCAAGGGTGACTTTTTTTCGTAGTGTGCATAATGTTCGTGTGTATTGAACATAAATAGACAGTTTATAAAACTATATATCAGTGCAGTGCAGAAAAACATGTGAAATCGCAGCAGAAATGGGAGCAGTGATAGTTCTAGAGTCTAACAGGGGCTGAAAGGAAGTTTCTATGGTAACCCTCCTTGGCGTACCCAGGATGCAGCAGTCTGTCACTGAAGGAGCTCTCCAGTTCTGTAAATTCAGTGTCCTAGTGTCCTAGTCCAAGGCATGTTAGCTACTAAGCTTTTACAAGGCACTGTGAAAATTCTTTTCTCTGACTAAAAGTAAAAAAAATACTTTCTCTCTTTCCTGATGTTTTTACAGATGAGGTGAATTCTATGCATCTTCTTACTGGAGCTTTGGCCTTCACTTCCTTCTTGAGTTTTTTACAAGCTCTCTTGTTGTTCAGGATTTATAGGAGAAAGAACTCCAACACCTCCGGTACCACAGCTGCTTGTTTCTAATGTCTGCCGACTGAAAACGGCATCGGGAAACTAAATTTGTGTTCTTTTTTCAGAACCTCATTCCAGACTCTCCCATCCTGACACAAGAACTGCAGAGGTTTTTATCGTCTCCGTTACCGATTTTAGTTTATTTCATAAAATTTCTCTGGACACCTTTTATTTTACCTATTAAATCTTCACATTTCAATGTGTTTGTACCATTAGAGCGAAGACCAAGATGAAGAAGACCTCCAGTACGCAGGTTTGAGGCTCCAGAAGGTTTACACATCAACAGGACAAGACCAGAGAAATGAAATGATCGACTGTGTGTACTCTGCTATAAAGAAGTAAAACTGGAGTTTAGTTTTGTATGATCATGACATCCAAAATGCTATAACCATCAATTGTCATTAACGTTGCCACTGGCAACCTCTTGTAAGAAATGATATTAAAATGACATAAAGCTGTATAGTAGAAAAAGATGTTTGATATAATAAAATATATTTGGGTTGGTCTACTTAAATAATGACCACTGCTTGAACTCTTTCCACATTTTATCAACCCACAACCTCAAATGTCGATGTATGTTCTGGGATTTTATCTGATCCGTTCACCTCAAACGTGTCGACTGAGTTCTAAATAATTTCAAAGGTTCAGAATAACTAGTGATTAAGCACATTACTGTTGTTAAATTGCCTTATAATTTACCAGCCACAGAAATGACAAAACTGAAAATCACATAAGATTTTTTTAAACCATCTTAACTGTTAAACAGCCTGAAGAGCCTTTTCAAAAAAAAAATAAATAAATCTAATTAATCTTGATCCTCTTCATTACTGTTCAGTCCACAACAAACAGAGTTTTTTTTTCAGTATTCAGGGATAAACAAAATAATGAAGCTGAGCTCAAAGTGCAACAAGTGACTGTGATAGTAAAACATAAATTTAGGTTTTTTTTCCTCTTAAATTCAAATTTTATCATTATAATGGCATACTTTACTAAGAAAACACATTTTTAACCTTAAGCAATTAATCACACTATGAAATTAAAATTTGTCCCATTGAAGATGAATACATTTCTGTAATGTTTCTTACTGTTTTTCTATTTCAGTCATCTAGCAATATATATAAAATCACATTAAGTGTAAAGAAACGACCCTTTGTGTTAAATTTAAAAACTTGCGTTGAATGTTTTCTACCATAATTTAATTACTAAGTTCCATTTCTCAGAGTATTTAGCAGTATTGCGATTGGGTTCCGTCCCGTGCAATAATAATGATGTATAGATAAATGAAAAAAATATTCTCCTTCCACATGATTGATATGTCCTATATGATCAACTGTAAAATCGATCTCTCTTGAAAGAGCAGGATGAACGTCAGCAGGTTCACCTGAGCCCTGGATCCCTGCAGCCCCTCCAGAGTCTCCCTGTGCCTCTCGTTGCTCAGCATGTCATGGTGGGATTGCAGCTGTGCCATTTCTTTTAATACTTTTAGACGGTGGATTGAACAGAGCTCTGTGTAGTGTTTGGTTTATTGTGCTACATTCAGCAATGAAAGAAGAATTCATCTCCTTGGATGTTTTATTATCAACAACAATAACCAAATTTGGCTTTTTTTTTTGGTAAATCAATTTACAAAATAAACTTTGGTCTCAATGTGAAAACAGATTCTAAAATAATAAATAATAGAAATATTTAACCCAAAAGAAGTGATTACATAAATATTCACCACTGACGATCACTGACCTAATTCGACAGAGGTCCAGCCAACTGGTGCTAGTAGTCAGGTAGTCTCACAATGAGAGGCATGGAGACCACCTGAGGTCCATTCACTGGTTAATCAATAGTCCTGGCAACCATTACAGCAAGAAGACACAGAAAATCAGAAGTTGTTTTTTTTTTCTCTGACCTACACCAGCAACACTTCTATATATCTACATGTAGTTTTAGTCACACTTATAGTTTTTCAGTATTTTTTCAGTTGCCAAATTCACTGTTGTGTCTTTGTGCAATGACAAAAAAGAAAGTCTCAGTTTAAGTCTAGGAGAAAATGCGATTGAAAAGTATCAGTCAGGGGATGGATATGAAATGACCTCTAAGGCCCTGAACATCCTCTGGGGTCCAGTTAAATCCATCATCAAGAAATGGAAGGAATATGGCCGACGTGTAAACCTGCCTAGATCAGGTCGTCCTCACAACCCGAGTGACTGTGCAAGAAGGAGACTATTGAGAGAGGACACCGGGTTACCATGACAACGCTGAAGAAGCTACAAGCTGCAGCATGGAGGTGTGGGCTAGGGGTTGAACGACTACATATTTTTTAAGGTCAACTACATCATGATAATAGTCGAGTCGATGTCGACTAGTCGCGGTGACGTCATAGTGACGTAAGCGCAAAAACCCTTCACAACTACTTGAAGGCTTTATTAGCTATTTTCACGGCAAATATTGACCCCCCCCCACACACACACACACACTCTCCCCTTCTCCTGCTTTTACTAAGTCTATTATGGAGATTCTTCGTGAGCAGCGGGGAAAAGTTTGTTGCACAAAGTCGGGTCTGACTTTTTTTTTCTAAACGCCGGCTGATGCTGATGATCTCTGGATAGTTACTATAGGAGTCAAATTATCACACTGACTACATGGTGCTTTTGGAACATCACAAGCCAAACTTGTTATGAACGGATCCCGTTTGGTTCCAGCTGAATTCAACGAAACCACCTGCTTCTCCTCCGCCCGATGCGCGGCAGGAAGCTCTGCTGACTCAGCAGATTGAACGATTTAAGATATTTTCTAGTCAACGTCAACATGATAAAAGTCGAGTCGATGTCGAGTTGACTAGTCGTTGTGATGTCATAGCAACGCAAGACGCAAAGCTTTGGAGTAACGTACAGGCTTTATTACCCGTTTTCACGGAAAAATACGGCATTTACACAGAACAGCAACAAGTGAAACAACAAAACATCGGGATAGTTTATGATAAATAATAAGTTGCTGGGAAACCAACATTCAAAAGGAAACGCACATCTTTTAGATGGCATGTAAAAACAATAAAAAGAGGTGGCACGGGGGCGGGGTAAATAAAGTTCACTCGCTGTCAAAATTCTCTTCACTAAGAGTTGTTGGGGTTTTTTCTTGGTTGACATGTAGGAAAACAAGGGCATCAACATGAGCCGGATGAAGGCTTGCCCGCTTTCTCGTAATGGTATTCCCAGCGAGAGAGAAAATCCTCTCGCTGGGAGTGCTGGTTGCAGCTGCAACTCCATCTCCTTTTAAAAACACTGTAAAACCACAAATATGCATGTCATGAAGTGCGGGTGTGAGGTGGTGAGGCAGAGGCAGCGGACCCAGGTTAGATGAATGATGAATTTAATGAAGAAAACTTAGTCCAAAACAACGAGCAGCAGGCACATGGAAACACTGACGACACAGAAGCTAACATTGACGAAAAATTGACGAGGACCCGACGAGGAACAAAGAACACAGGTGGAGTTAAATACATGGGAGGGTAATCACAGAGACGAGACACACCTGGGAACAATCAAGGGGAGGACAGGACAACGAAGAGACTTAAGGACACAGAAAACTCTAAATAAACACAGAAAAACACAGATCCTGACAGTACCCCCCCCTCAAGGGCGGCTACCAGACGCCCACAAAACAAAAACACAACAAGGGTGGGCGGAGGGGCGCCGGACGGGGGGCCAGAGTCCAGAAAAAACAAAAAACAACCCACCGTTGTGGGCGGAAACACAGGGAGGGCCAAGAGTCCAAAAACAACAAAAAACTACCCACAGGGTGGGCGGAGGCAAAGGAGGCGGGAACCACGGAAGTGGTCTGGCGGTCGTCCGCGGCGGCGGGAACCACAGAGGCGGTCCGGCGGCCGTCCGCGGCGCTGGAGGCGGGAACCACAGAGGCGGTCCGGCGGCCGTCCGCGGCGCTGGAGGCGGGAACCACAGAGGCGGTCCGGCGGGCGTCCGCGGCGCTGGAGGCGGGAACCACGGAGGCGGTCCGGCGGCCGTCCGCGGCGCCGGAGGCGGGAACCCCGGAGGCGGGACCCCAGGAGGCGGCCCAGCGGCCGTCCGCGGCCCCGGAGGCGGCGACGACGAGCCCCGGGGGCCGCCCACAGACGGCGACGACGAGCCCCCCGAGGCAGGGTCTCTGGTGGAGCACAGGGGGTCTCGGTCGGAGCACAAGGGGTCTCGGTCGGAACGCTGGGGGTCTGAGTCTCGGTCGGAACGCTGGGGGTCTCGGTCTCGGGTGGAACGCTGGGGGTCTCGGTCTCGGGTGGAACGCAGAAGGTCAGGGTCTCGGGTGGAACACTGGGGGTCTCGGTCTCGGGTGGAACGCAGAGGGTCTCGGTCTCGGGTGGAACGCAGAGGGTCTCGGTCGGAACGCAGAGGGTCTCGGTCTCGGGTGGAACGCTGAGGGTCTCGGTCGGAACGCAGAGAGTCTCTGGAGGAACGCAGGGAGTCTCGGTCTCGGGTGGAACGCTGGAGGTCAGGGTCTCAGGTGGAACGCTGGAGGTCAGGGTCTGGGTGGAACGCTGGAGGTCAGGGTCTCGGGTGGAACGCAGGGAGTCAGGGTCGGAATGCAGGGGGTCTTGGAAGGAACGCTGGCTGGAACGCCGGCTGATTCGGCCTCGGGTGCGCCGGCTGGAACGCCGGCTGATTCGGCCTCGGGTGCGCCGGCTGGAACGCCGGCTGATTCGGCCTCGGGTGCGCCGGCTGGAGGTGAGCCGGAGCGGAGCCTCGGGGCCGGCTGCGGGGGCGAGCCGCAGCGAAGCCTGGGAACCGGCTGCGGGGGCGAGCCGCAGCGAAGCCTGGGAACCGGCTGCGGGGGCGAGCCGCAGCGAAGCCTGGGAACCGGCTGCGGGGGCGAGCCGCAGCGAAGCCTGGGAACGGGCTGCGGGGGCGAGCCGCAGCGAAGCCTTGGAAACGGCTGCGGGGGCGAGCCGCAGCGAAGCCTTGGAAACGGCAGCGGAGGTGAGCCGGAGCGAAGCCTGGGGGCCGGCTGCGGGGGTGACAGCTCCGGAAGGCGACGAGGGGCCGGGTCCACCGGCGGCTCACGTCGCTGTCTCCGGGCTGCCCGTGGAGGTGGCGGCTCCGGAAAGCGACGAGGGGCCGGGTCTGCCGGCGGCTCACGTCGCCGTCTCCGGGCTGACAGCGGAGGTGACGGATCCGGAAGGCGACGAGGGGCCGGGTTCACCGGCGGCTCACGTCGCTGTCTCCGGGCAGACAGCTGAGGTGACAGCTCCGGAAGGCGACGAGGGGCCGGGTCTGCCGGCGGCTCACGCCGCTGTCTCCGGGCTGACCGTGGAGGTGGCGGCTCCGGAAAGCGACGAGGGGCCGGGTCCACCGGCGGCTCACGTCGCTGACTTCCCGGACGGAGGAATCGACGGGGGCCGAATCCGGGGGGTGCCAACACCAGTCTTGTCCCCCAGAACAGCTCCCGCTGCAGGTCGGCGAGGGCTTCGGTTAGCTCCGTCTCCTCCCTGCCAGATCTCCGCCTCCCTCCGCTCTGCCTTCTTGGAGGGAACCTAACTCCAGCTGGGTCCATTTTTTTAGCAGCCTCACCGTTCGGTATGGTTGGGTCCTTCTGTCATGAAGTGCGGGTGGTGTTGGTGGTGAGGCAGACGCAGCGGACCCAGGTAAGATGAATTATGATGTTTTAATAATAAATAAGTCCAGTACACGGCAGCTCGCACAGAGACACACCGACGACGAACAGACTAGACATTGACGTAACATTGACGAGGACCCGACGAGGAACAAAGAACACAGGTGGAGTTAAATACATGGGAGGGTAATCACAGAGACGAGACACACCTGGGAACAATCAAGGGGAGGACAGGACAACGAAGAGACTTAAGGACACAGAAAACTCTAAATAAACACAGAAAAACACAGATCCTGACAATGCATCCATCTACATATCATTTAAACTAATGTATTAACTTATTTTTCTTGTGTCTTGTGACGTATACTGTGCTGTCAGATCAGCACAGGCTGTCACCACCGGCAATCACATGACTGCGACTAGTCGACATGAAATGTAAAAACTCGCGAGACGTCCTAGAGTCGACTAGTCGACTAGTCGACTAATTGGTTCAACCCCTAGTGTGGGCATGACTCACCAGGAAGACTTCATGGTGAAGAGGAAAAAAGTTCATTGGTCTGATGAAACCAGGATGGAGCTTTTTGGTCTCATCAGACAAGACTCTTTTAACACTGCACATCACCACAAACACACCATCCCCACTGTGAAGCATAGTGGTGGCAGCATCATGCTGTGGGGATGCTTCTCAGCAGCAGGCCCTGGAAGGTAAAATAATGAGTTGTTTCTATCTTCAGGAGAACTATGACTTTAGAGAGCATTTATTTTCCAACAAGTTGAAGACAAAAAGGGGGGTGTTCTGGACTGGTCCACTAAAAGCCCAGACCTCAAACCAATCCTGTTACAGCAATCTCCCATAATAAGCATTCTTATTACGCGAGATTGCTTAAAAGGCAACAACGATGTAAGCTACACTGATGCTAAATGTTTGTCTAGGAGTGAATGAATGACTTGATGCAATCTAACCAGTTTCCTTAAACTTATTATCCAAACTTAGAATAAACTAAACCTGATTTGAACTAACCCTAACCTTACCATAGAATCTCCCTGTTGGATTTTATTCATTTCTAAATCCATATTTATGATTCCACTAGTCAAACAGAGTGGGACTGTGTACTGAAAGAATGCTGCTGAGTCAGTTAAAAGCCATAGACAGATGGAACCTGTCAGAGATAAAGTAGAGATCGCTGCATTGCATTGACACTTCCTCCTTAGCAGTCACCATGCTGTAACACTTTTTACCTCTAGGGGGCACTGCAACACTGTCTGCAACAGTTAGGCAACTTTTGGCCTGAATGGCTCATATAACATTATGTAGAAATGTCAAATAGATATAACTAATGTGTATTATAACATAACAATAATCCAAAAATCTATCTTTTGTACTGCATTTTTTCCTCTACTTTGAAGCAGTACAATGTAAAAAATAAAAAAATAATAATAATACAAACATCTCTTACATTATGACATCACACATCTGGCTGAGTCTGACATTGAAGTAGACAGGCTAAATTGATAAAGTTGTTGATCTGACTGACAAACATTTAGAAAATAGATTTCATAAAGTTTGGTGTCCCTTCTTAATTGTTTATGAGAAATCTGTTACTATTATCTCTATAAGTAGCCCATCTTTTTTTAATTAATTAATTAATTAATTAATTAATTAATTTTTCTTTCATCACACATATGTGACTAATTGATGTTATTTTCACAGCATTATATTAAATGGCATTATTCGTTTGCTGTGTCTTTTTTCTGCTGTGCATATTTGATTTATTTTACCTAAGTTTCATTTTGCTGGGTGAGTCTCCTGTTTGTGGACTAAAATCTGTTAAAATGTGTCTATTGTGCATGGTCTTGTAATGTTTCTGTCAATATATTGCTAATAATCAATAAAAAAGACATTTGAAAGGACCCAGAACCATTTGTGTGGGGGCCCCAAAGCCCAGGAGGAGTTGTTGTTTTGGGTTCTGGGCTGGGTTTAGGACAAAGGTTTAGGTTAGGGTTAGGGTTAGGCTGAAGAAATGATTGAAAAATCTATGGAAGTCAATTCAAGGTTCTTGTGAAGATAGAAAGACATGCTATGTGTATGTCCATGCATGCATATGCATGTGTGCATGTAGGTTTAGGTTGGTGGTTGGCAGAGTGTGTGTAGAGTAAGCAGGGGTGTATGTGTGTATCTGTCACCTGTAGGTGTAGACCATCAACAATGAAAACACTCAGCATCAGAGGGTGGGAACTGCAGCCTCGGCTCTTGAAGGCGACAGCAGGCGAATGGGCCAGTCGCCTCCAGCAGCCAAACGCCCGACACAGAAGCAGGTTGCTAGGAAGCCACCGTGGCGGGTCGGGCCTCAAGCCCCCACACAAACAACACCCCACCAAGGCGTCTCTTTCTCATGCAAACGAGTCAAATGGTCCTCTGGTGGAGGAGTGAGATGTGTGAGCAGGAAGCTGAAGTCGACACCACAGACCACACACACATCAGAGAGCACTAACGCCACTTCAGCCTGATCTGACTCTACCCATCATAGCTTCACAGCCGTAGTTCACTGGAGTTTGATCTGTTTTGTTTGTTAATGTCTTATTTTTTATATAGTTCATTCTTAGATATTTATTGGTTTTAATTGCAAATATTCAGTAATTCTTTTTCTTTCGCTTCTGTATACTGTTTGAGTAATAATATTTTGGAAGAGTAGATTCGTTTCCAGCCCCTTTTTTTGTCTTCACAGCTGTAAGCCTTTTGGGTTTTGTCTCCACCACCTTCTCAGGTCTCAGGTGTTCGCCACTATTGTAATTTAATTGGCACTACTTTGTAAAGAGGAAGGTTACGCTCTGTTATAAAAGCAATAAAGGCGAAGCCTCGTTGTCTCTGTGTGTTCCGGACAGCAGGGTTGTGTGGCTACCAGTTAAACAATGTTTCCTGTCTCCTATGTACTTGATAAGTACGTTAGTACTTCTGCAAAGACGTCTACACAAACTGCAGCTGGTGATGAAGAGTCCAGACGTTCCTGTGGAAATAATAGGAGTCCCTCTGCAGAAGAACAAGCAGATATTTATGCAAATGTTTCTTGACAAAGTAAATTCTGCTGAGTCATATTGGATGTAATTAACAGACATTTGTAGCTTTCCTACATATTCTACATAGCAGAACTTAGATCTGATCATTTTGATCTAATCATTCTGTTGTAGCTCTGACTGTGTGTTTTATGCTGCCAGAAGATGAATCTCAACACCATTAGCACTGACTGTGTCTCAGTTTTCTTTTCCTGAAAACAATGTTCTCATTTGTGGCTTTGTATTTTTGCAGGTTGCTGTGGTGACCACCAGTGCACTCTCCTCCCTTTTCATGTGCCAGCAGTGGTCAGGTTAATGACCACTACCACGAAATGATCTCCTGTCTGCTGCTAGGGCATTGATAGACATTGTCAGCCCAGACACAGAGCTGTGTGCGTTACGATGACCCGCGTGTCATGGCGGAGGGTACGCACATTACTGTATACAGCTCTGACCTTCTGCATAACGGCCCATAGTGCATCTGTCTGATGTCTGTTGCTGCAGCAGCTGCCGATCAGTATCATCACAGTCTGGATGCCTTTAGGGTCTCCAAAAGGCATTTCTTCTGGCAATGCTTGAGCCTGAGTTATAGTCGCACTTTTAGAGGATCTTGTAGATGCACTAGCCAGGACAGTTGTGTGACTTTTATAATTGATCCAAACATTGGTGCAGTATTCGTCAAAAATGCAAGAGCACCTTCCAAACCATCCAGTTTGAGTCCACACCGGGCTGCTATGTGGAGGTGCATGACCAGGTGCCATGACAGTGTGCAAAGTCAATGCGGAGGGTTGGGCAACGGGTGCCAGCATCCTCACGCCCAGTTCAATGCATCAACTATAAACCCAGCTTGAAAGTGAAGGGTTTGGAAAGTGCTCTTGCAGAGAACATTCACTTGTATATATTCACTGTGTGAGCTCCTTTTAGGAGAATACCGCACCAATGTCTATGTCAAGCATAAAAGACACACCTCCTGCTCAACTTGTGTGAAACAAGTTGATCACTGCTTTCAAAGTGAACCTATGAAAGCACAACTATAACTCTGCTGAGGTTCTCCTTTGTGTTTATTTTGATCCTCCATCAGCACTTCCCTCTCCACGGCTTCAAACTGGATTTTTTTTTTTTTACGGTTGCTTTGTTCTACCATTTGTCTATGATTATATCCAGCAGCTCATAAAAAAAATCCTCATTTATGTAGAGCAGTATGCACCTCTTTAACACAAGCAGTTTAGCTCTCCACATTTGAAATCTTTTAAGTCCAACCCAGCAGTGTTAGACATGTAACCCAAAAAGTTACGTTTTGGTTTCTTCTAACCAGAACTTGGTCTTCCACATGTTTGCTGTATTTCCTACATGGCTTGTGGTAAACTACAAGCTGGGGTCTTCTTGAGGTTTTCTTTCAATAGTTGCTTTCTTCTTGACATTATACAACTGAGTTATCCTGCTGACAGATTATTCAATTTGAGTTATGAGATGCTGCATCTTCTCCAGAATTACAGTGGGCCTCCTGGCTGCTTCACTGATCGATGCTCATCTTTCCTGGTTTAGTCCACAGGGATGTCTTCTTTGCTCTGAGGATGTGCCAAACACTGTCATTGTTCTGCAGGACAGAATGAACAGCCCTCTGTGAGACGTTCAAAGTTGGTAAAATTGTTTTATAACTTAACCCTTTAAACTCCTTTACAACTTTACCTCTGGGTTTGGTGGCTCTTCTGTCTGAGAACGTCCTGTTTGAAGTTTGAAGTGGAAACTCGTTGATGATCTGTTTTTATGTGTCATCTTGGCCTCATGATGTCAAAACGTGAACAGCATGATGAGGAGGACTGTCAGAATACCAGTTCTGATTGAACCAGGAAAATTATTGGTCGATTCACTGACGGATTAGAAACACTCCTTGTGAATTTTGCTGTTAATCTCCTTGTTAGAAAACCAGGAAGTTGTGCAAAATAAACTGTAAAGGTTGTAGTGGATTTTAGGTTCAGCTTGTGGTCTTTGTTCACCAGAAAGCCAAACATCCCTAACTTTTTGTGAGTAGTGGAGCTCAGTGTCTCTGAGTTCCCGTCCTCAGGATCCACTGCCCTGCATGTTACAGGCGTTTCCCTTCTGCCTCACACCTGACTTGAATGGATGGGTGATTAACAGCCTTCTGATTCACTTGATGGCATACAGAAGAGGTCAGGCAATCATTTGAGAGAGACTCTATAGGCACCCTTCTGTCAAAATTTAATCGGAGTTTGATGGATGAGTGATTAATGACCCTAATTAAATGATTTTGATTTCCGGTCACATGATGCCCCTCCCCCCATCCGGTCACATGATACCCCTCCCCCCATCCGGTCACATGATGCCCCTCCCCCCATCCGGTCATATGACCCCCCGGATGTCTCATGACCTCAGCGTGCTTAGCACGTGTTACAATATATTCCCGCTAATTTCAATTCAACCAATAGAAACAGAGACAGGCTCCGAGTTTTATGAGTAATACAATTAAAGTATAAAAAACAATAAGTGTTAAATAATCAAGAATAATATACAATATAATATATTTAAATAGAATGTTGTAATTAACCCCGGTTTTGCTCACCAAGCCGTTCGTGTTTGTGTCCGGGCAGAATACTGTACAGAGATGTCCCTCAGGATGTCTCAATGCCATACAGTGTTTAAGGGGAACTCCTTCTGACCTCTATGAGTTTGAATTAGCCGATAGAAGCAGAGACAAGGGGTTCGGTGTTAGAAAATCATTAATAACATACAATATATTATATTGAAATAGAATGTTGTAATTAACTCCGGTTTTGCTCACCAAGCCGTTCGTGTGTGAGCGTGTGTTCGGGGAGAATACTGGGCACACATGTCCCTGAGGATGTCTCAACGCCATACAGTGTTTAAGGGGAACTCCGCGTGACACGTGTGGCTATGTATATTTCCGATCATCTCAATAGGGTCTCTATCGGGGGTTGATTGATATGATGTTAACGCCAGCACAGGATTAATTCTCGTGACTTTAGGGAGGGTGGGGGTGGGAGGCCCCATGACAGTGCTGTTCACCAGGGCCATTTGTGTGTGCGTGTGTGTGTGTGTGTGTATAAAGACATATAGAAACAAAAGTCCCTAAAGAAAACCTACAGTTTAACTATTTTACTGCATTATTTATGGTAGCACAATTAGTCAGTGTTGACTATGAGTTTGTGATTTCCTTCATCACTTCAATTTTAAACTCTAATAGATTTTTTTTTCTGTAACACTTGCTAGTGTGATACATTTCAGTAAATGTTCCTCATTTGTACACGTACTTCTTAAGAATATGTGACAGACAGTAAACAGGCCTACTCAAATTTAACTTTTATCTTTCCGCAGTTAAAGAATTTGTCCAGACTTTTCCAGAATTTGGCCTGGCATCATTGTGAATGATTTTGTTCAGTTTTTTTTCTTGCTGTTGAATCAACGCTGATCTTCCCACTGCTTCATGTTTTCTCCAAAATAGTAAATCTTGGTTTAAATACATTTGAAACTCAGATTTTTTTTCTGTAACACTTGCTAGTGTGAAACATGTTAGTAAAAGTTCCTCATCTGTACTCGTACTTCTGAACAATATCTGACAGGGACTAAACAGGCCTCGGTGAGGTTCCCTTGGATTTCTATTGATTTATTGAATGTGTAAATATTTATCATATAGTATTTTTTTCTTTTGGTGTTTGTTGCACAAATTTAAATATATGCTGCCTATCAGCCAAAAATTCAATCAGTGAATTTGTGTGTTTTTTCTTAAATACTCCCTCTCACCGAGACTTACTTACATCTTCTGACAGCTAGCCCCACTTATGATAACATTGACTAAGTTTGCTATTGGTACACTTTACCTAAAAATAAAAATTAAACATACTCACTACACAACCATGCTCCAAGAGTTGCTCATAACATGGTGAATTGTTTTGTTACCTTAAAAATGATCTGAAGCTTTTGTTCCTAATGATGCTGTTCACTAATGTTCTCTAACAGACAGTAAACCTCTTGTAATTGATAAGCTTATAAATGATCAATGCGAAGCATCAGTATGCGCTAAAGAAGATCATATCAGTCAGATTAAGTAAAATATCATTAAACTCAAAGCAATCAAAATTATGTTTCTCTGAAAGGTAATCTCTCCTTTTCAGAGAGTTTAGACTGTATGAAAGGAATCAGTGAAATATACTATGAAATATTTTATCTGCTGCATCCCCATAATAAAACTTCAATTGTGAATTGAATGATTACATTGCATCTAGACACAAAAGAATCAACCGTTAATTAGTAATCATACTGACTAACAAGATCTGATCAAACAAGAAACTTGAATACCTGAAGGGATTCTCACATTGGAGAATAAACCGTCTGACTTTCTTTAGCCACTAAATTTAACCTTACCAAAGTTTTGCCTTGGAGCAAACAGGTACTGAGTTTGAAGCGGATCAGACGCCTTCATCCATCTGTTAAAGCTAGACTCCGGCCTTCCTCACTGTAAAATAAAACATTAGACTTAAAAAAAGTTCAAGCGAACATCACTTAATTATCATCGACTTGTTGTTTGTACTCATCTTAAGCAAGTGGCAGGAACATTTGGATATAAAAAAAATGCTTTATAAGTTAATCTATTTAAGTTGAGTCCATGCAACAAGTAAAATAAAAAAAAGTGAACTATTTGAAAGTAATGAGGATTTAGGGTGGTAAAAGTTGAACATTTTAACATGCCCAGACACTTTCTGCTCAAGCAAACCAAAAGGGTTTGAGCAGAACAACCGTGTCAAATAATGAGACCATGAATCTTTAATCTATGTAGCAAATATATTGCTGCTGCTGTAAGCAAAAAATAAAAGAAGTTTTACGGAGAATAATATTTTGGATGAGTTTAAGAATATTGTTTGCCAAAATCACACGGTGTAACTACACTTGTCTTTTATATGTAGCAGTAATTGAATCTTTTGAGGCAATTGGTTTGCATAAATTAAAGTAAATACGACCTATTTTCCTGCTCCACATACTTAGCTAGCAATTTGCCAGTTAGCTTCCCAGTCTGAACTTCTGGGCAATGTCTTGATTCAGTCAGATTTTCTATCTTGTATCTCCTGAACTCTGATATTTTGCTTGCTGGTCTTCAGCATGCTCTGAATGCAGTATCAGGTTTCTCTTACTTTAACCCGCCCAACTTGCACGTGATTGGCATGTTAGCCTTTTGATTCCCTCCCAGCGAGGCGGTGCTTCACAAAGCAAACTGTTTGTCAAACTGTTGATCTGCCTCATGGCTGTTTTAGAAGATATGGTGACTGAGTTTTAGACAGTACTAGCCGGCTCATGCAGCTTGTTTTTACTAGATGGCTGTCCTAAAAGTACATATCTTTAAAATATGAATAAATACGTACAATTCCATAATTATTCGATCCAACGGTTATAGAAGTTTTGTAATAATGCAATTCAGGTATTTTACATTTTCTGGACTAAAGGAGGCGGATGTATTTTTTCATCCTTATATCCGTGATTTAAAACTATTTTTAATTTTGTGTCATCTTAAAGATGGAAAGAGTCAATTATTTTTCCACCCCTGGAAAAGTGTAAAGTGTTTATTATGAGTAGGATTAACCAAGCTGAAGGAAAATAAAGAAAAAGGATAAATAAATATTCATTGATACAGAACCGAATCAGCAAATATGAACTTTTGAAACTACTGAAACCTTCAAGAATTTTATGTTGTGTAAGATATTTAAGAAACTAATACTGAATCTGCGTTCATGAATTTCTTTATTTGGTCGTTATCTGTAAAATACGTTTACCTTTTGTTTTGTTGAACACCAGACATCTCACCTCTTTCCCACAGTTTTCCACTTAGTTCCACTACTGCTGTGGATTTTATAGTCAATGTTTAAAGCCAGCACAGAGTCTGAAGCGATGGAGGAAATTTACGTCAATATGGAACCTGTTGGACAAACTGCATCTAATCACACAGGTAAGAACAAAGTTACAGAGAAATTTAGTATGTATTGAATTCAATTTTGCTAAGGTTGAGGTCTTTGTTAAGGTTCGAGCAGCTCCAAAGAGAGGCTCTGCCTCCATGCGGCTGTCTGTTTGGGAATCCTGAATGTTTTACTTTTGGCTGAACTCATCGCCCTCAGCATACACAGTGAGTCTTCTTCTAGTCATCTTAAAGATGTAAAAAGACCAGATTTTATGTTTCTGTTATATTAAAAATATCATTGTTCCCCTTCTAAAATCAAACTGATCAAATAGCAAGGGTTTAAATAACAGAATAAAGCTTGGTGACTCAAAGTATTGCAGAGAGGTGAAACATTACACTAAGACAAAACATTACGCATGAGTTTGATTCATTTTCAACAATGGTTGCATTTGTAGCCATTTAGGTTAGCAGGTCTTTAATATCTTCTCTTTTTCAAACTATTTACCCAACGATTCATTGTTCAGTGTTACCTCAGTTTAAATTCTACAGGCATAACCAAAATCATGAAACTATTTTATAAGTCTTAAGTGAAAATACGGTCTTGCCACTTCTTTTTGCAAACATGGTTGTTAATTTTTTTTTTTTTTCAGCTCATGACATGACAGCAGATTTTTCTGACATCAGCAACATTCTGACCGAGCAGAACAGCAACAGCAAGTTTCCCTCCATGAACGCTAACTTCACTGAAACGGCTCCACGAGCTGAAGACACTTTAAGGTTGGTCAAAAACTTTAAAAAAATTTGGATCTCGTTAAAAATTGAATTCTACTCTGAATTGTAGAGTATAACTAATAACTTTCCTTTTTGGTCTAAATGAATATAAAGTAAATGAACAACTTTTATTTTAATTTATTAAGCGCTCTATCATTTGCGTGTGCTGAAAAACAACAATGTAAAACAAACTAAACTTTGATTTTTTTCTCCTTAAAGGGAAATTGTGTCCTACAGAACGAACAAACATCAGTTGTTCCTGTTCATCCAGGGGCTGCGGAAGAAGAGAAGAACAGATCCACTAGTGATGGATGATTAGGATCTGTGTTCACTGTGATATTATTCACCAACAATAATGTAGCTTACGGTGTTACATAAAATCCTAAAGATAAAATGTACACTCCCAACTGTTGTGACCTGTATCTAATAACACAACAATTTTACCGGTTGTACTCTGTGTTTTTCTTTCTTGTTAAAATTCTGACGTGATAAACAAATGTTGGAGGATGGTTTTGTGCGGAGGATCGGTTTAGCATGATGCGCCCTGATTGTGTATTAATATGACTTTTACTACGAGACTTTATGGAGTTCCATTTGTGCCCGGTAATAGCGGATTAAATTCTATCTTGGTAGAATTATATTTCTACATTTCCAATTATTTACTATCATTTGTAATAAAGTGATGCCAACACCACGGATTCAACAGTGAGGAGTTTGTTCAAGTCATCCTAAAGACGGAAAGAGTCAATGTTGTGCTGATTCTGAGTATTTGAATGATTAACTGAATGACTTTTCATTCATTTCAGAGTTCAATCAGCGAGATTATTCATTTTGTGATGGTCCTAGTCTATGAAAGAAAGAAACAAAGAAAGAAAGCAGCAAATGTACATGTTGGTTCCCCTGAAAATATGGATAAATTCAGTCATTGTAGGGTTAAAGTAATTTGAAGAGGGAGAAGCGTATAAACAAGTCAAGTCAATGACGAGTCAATGACATGATGCATTCTGCATTTTTAACTCGGTTAACTTAACTTTTTGTTTTTTTTACTGACTTTAATACATTTAAATCGCTACGTTGTTTGATAAGTAGAATGGAAATGACTTTTTTTTGTAAATGGTCTTGTAAATTAGCGTTTTATAAATCGACTGAATTGAATTAAGAAATTTGACCATCCGATTGGACTGAAGAGAAATGATGAGCAATGTTTTATGGGTGGATGAAAGCAAGGATTGGTATTTTTGTAACATCAAAAGTTCATTTTTGAGGCAAACAGAAAATCCAGCTTATTATAGTTTACTAGGACTAACAACCCCCGGACAAATTCGGAAAAAAATTCTGCAAAGTGGGTGGTGCTTTAAGGAACAATGAGACACAGCCTAGTGTGGGGCCACATGGTGAGGGGATAAGCAAGGCTGTAGTAAGCGCCGTTACCAACTTGGTACTTTGTGGTTATAGTTTTCTCCAAGTTGCGCTTAAGAAAGTATGAACATGGGCAAAACTGAGAAACTCTATCAATCAACCAACTGGATATTAAAGTATGTCACCGGAGATTTGTTCTCCTGTCCACGCGATGAATCCTTGGCCCACTGCATCAGTGAAGACTGTCGCATGGGAGCAGGCATAGCGGTGATGTTCAAGAAGAAGTTTGGTCGAGTCTCAGAGTTAAAGGAGCAGAGTGAGTCAGACTAGTTACTAAAATCTTTGTTTTGGAAAAAATGTTTTATGTTTTTGCAGTTCATTCAAATGTATGATTTCAACAGCAAATGCTAAATCATATCCTGTTTTGTATTTTTTTTATGTATGTCCTAATAGAGAAGCTTCCGGGGCAGTGTGCTGTCCTGACACATGATCAACGTTTCATCTACTATCTGGCAAATATACCACAATTATACTGCATAGGACCAAAACCTGTTTCATTATTCAATCTGGTAACTGTATCTTTCCTATTATGTGTCTCAGATCACAAAGAAAAAAGCCAGCCAGAAACCCACGTATGTCAACCTAAGACAGAGTCTGGAAGACATGAAATCTCACTGCTTAGAAAATGGTGTCAATAGGATATCAATACCTCGGTTTGTAGAAACTACTGTGGATAAATAACTATAATAAATACCCTTAAATCTTCTTCTTTATTGGGAATAATTAACCAATTTGCTTGTCTCGTATCTCCTCCCTCAGAATTGGCTGCGACCTGGACCAGCTGCAATGGTCAAAGGTGTCAAAGATCCTGGAACAGATCTTTAAAGAGACACATATCTCCATCACAGTGTACAGCCTGCCCTGTGTTGGGTCAAAGCTTCAAATGCATGCCATGTAGTACATTTTCATTGTGGGTTTTTTAGCTTTAAATCCTTTATAATCTCTTAAAATTTTGGATGAAATCAACACTCCTTAAACAGTTTTAAGGAAACAATAAATAAGGAAACAATAAAAACCTCCCCATAAGATGTTTAGATACAAGACTTTTAACATCCCACTGATGTAAAAAATGATGTTTCTTGCCATTAAAGATACGAAACTTATTCCAAACACTGATGTTGCACTCTGTGAATATCATACTACATGATGCTACTACTAAATCATGCTACATAAAGTGATCCAACAAAGCCCCTGAGGCAGGTAAAATACAATAGTTATGCCTAAAATTTGTTCTTTGTTATTCTAAATCTATATAGTTGTTGAAAACGTAGCTTTTCCTGTGAATCTGTAAATCTAAATTGTGAAAGAGTTTGCTTCTCTAGCTTTATTTTCCTGACCCAAATTCAGGAGCAAGATTGCTGTCACAAGTTTTTTTTGTCATGAGTTTTTAGTGATTCTTATGCTTGACTTTTTTAGTATTTGTAACCTGTGAATGATGTTGTACAGAATATTAAGACATATCTTTGAAAATTGCTTTGTAAATAAAATTTAAGATCATGGTTTTTGACAACCGTTACCTGTTAAAACACCAGGCAATGGTATGTAGGAAAATGCAATTTGAAATTTTTATAAGTTTCTTAGTTTTGCCTCAAAAATGAACTTTTGATGTTACAAAAATACCAATCCTTGCTTTCATCCACCCATAAAACATTGCTCATCATTTCTCTTCAGTCCAATCGGATGGTCAAATTTCTTAATTCAATTCAGTCGATTTATAAAACGCTAATTTACAAGACCATTTACAAAAAAAAGTCATTTCCATTCTACTTATCAAACAACGTAGCGATTTAAATGTATTAAAGTCAGTAAAAAAAACAAAAAGTTAAGTTAACCGAGTTAAAAATGCAGAATGCATCATGTCATTGACTCGTCATTGACTTGACTTGTTTATACGCTTCTCCCTCTTCAAATTACTTTAACCCTACAATGACTGAATTTATCCATATTTTCAGGGGAACCAACATGTACATTTGCTGCTTTCTTTCTTTGTTTCTTTCTTTCATAGACTAGGACCATCACAAAATGAATAATCTCGCTGATTGAACTCTGAAATGAATGAAAAGTCATTCAGTTAATCATTCAAATACTCAGAATCAGCACAACATTGACTCTTTCCGTCTTTAGGATGACTTGAACAAACTCCTCACTGTTGAATCCGTGGTGTTGGCATCACTTTATTACAAATGATAGTAAATAATTGGAAATGTAGAAATATAATTCTACCAAGATAGAATTTAATCCGCTATTACCGGGCACAAATGGAACTCCATAAAGTCTCGTAGTAAAAGTCACATTAATACACAATCAGGGCGCATCATGCTAAACCGATCCTCCGCACAAAACCATCCTCCAACATTTGTTTATCACGTCAGAATTTTAACAAGAAAGAAAAACACAGAGTACAACCGGTAAAATTGTTGTGTTATTAGATACAGGTCACAACAGTTGGGAGTGTACATTTTATCTTTAGGATTTTATGTAACACCGTAAGCTACATTATTGTTGGTGAATAATATCACAGTGAACACAGATCCTAATCATCCATCACTAGTGGATCTGTTCTTCTCTTCTTCCGCAGCCCCTGGATGAACAGGAACAACTGATGTTTGTTCGTTCTGTAGGACACAATTTCCCTTTAAGGAGAAAAAAATCAAAGTTTAGTTTGTTTTACATTGTTGTTTTTCAGCACACGCAAATGATAGAGCGCTTAATAAATTAAAATAAAAGTTGTTCATTTACTTTATATTCATTTAGACCAAAAAGGAAAGTTATTAGTTATACTCTACAATTCAGAGTAGAATTCAATTTTTAACGAGATCCAAATTTTTTTAAAGTTTTTGACCAACCTTAAAGTGTCTTCAGCTCGTGGAGCCGTTTCAGTGAAGTTAGCGTTCATGGAGGGAAACTTGCTGTTGCTGTTCTGCTCGGTCAGAATGTTGCTGATGTCAGAAAAATCTGCTGTCATGTCATGAGCTGAAAAAAAAAAAAAATTAACAACCATGTTTGCAAAAAGAAGTGGCAAGACCGTATTTTCACTTAAGACTTATAAAATAGTTTCATGATTTTGGTTATGCCTGTAGAATTTAAACTGAGGTAACACTGAACAATGAATCGTTGGGTAAATAGTTTGAAAAAGAGAAGATATTAAAGACCTGCTAACCTAAATGGCTACAAATGCAACCATTGTTGAAAATGAATCAAACTCATGCGTAATGTTTTGTCTTAGTGTAATGTTTCACCTCTCTGCAATACTTTGAGTCACCAAGCTTTATTCTGTTATTTAAACCCTTGCTATTTGATCAGTTTGATTTTAGAAGGGGAACAATGATATTTTTAATATAACAGAAACATAAAATCTGGTCTTTTTACATCTTTAAGATGACTAGAAGAAGACTCACTGTGTATGCTGAGGGCGATGAGTTCAGCCAAAAGTAAAACATTCAGGATTCCCAAACAGACAGCCGCATGGAGGCAGAGCCTCTCTTTGGAGCTGCTCGAACCTTAACAAAGACCTCAACCTTAGCAAAATTGAATTCAATACATACTAAATTTCTCTGTAACTTTGTTCTTACCTGTGTGATTAGATGCAGTTTGTCCAACAGGTTCCATATTGACGTAAATTTCCTCCATCGCTTCAGACTCTGTGCTGGCTTTAAACATTGACTATAAAATCCACAGCAGTAGTGGAACTAAGTGGAAAACTGTGGGAAAGAGGTGAGATGTCTGGTGTTCAACAAAACAAAAGGTAAACGTATTTTACAGATAACGACCAAATAAAGAAATTCATGAACGCAGATTCAGTATTAGTTTCTTAAATATCTTACACAACATAAAATTCTTGAAGGTTTCAGTAGTTTCAAAAGTTCATATTTGCTGATTCGGTTCTGTATCAATGAATATTTATTTATCCTTTTTCTTTATTTTCCTTCAGCTTGGTTAATCCTACTCATAATAAACACTTTACACTTTTCCAGGGGTGGAAAAATAATTGACTCTTTCCATCTTTAAGATGACACAAAATTAAAAATAGTTTTAAATCACGGATATAAGGATGAAAAAATACATCCGCCTCCTTTAGTCCAGAAAATGTAAAATACCTGAATTGCATTATTACAAAACTTCTATAACCGTTGGATCGAATAATTATGGAATTGTACGTATTTATTCATATTTTAAAGATATGTACTTTTAGGACAGCCATCTAGTAAAAACAAGCTGCATGAGCCGGCTAGTACTGTCTAAAACTCAGTCACCATATCTTCTAAAACAGCCATGAGGCAGATCAACAGTTTGACAAACAGTTTGCTTTGTGAAGCACCGCCTCGCTGGGAGGGAATCAAAAGGCTAACATGCCAATCACGTGCAAGTTGGGCGGGTTAAAGTAAGAGAAACCTGATACTGCATTCAGAGCATGCTGAAGACCAGCAAGCAAAATATCAGAGTTCAGGAGATACAAGATAGAAAATCTGACTGAATCAAGACATTGCCCAGAAGTTCAGACTGGGAAGCTAACTGGCAAATTGCTAGCTAAGTATGTGGAGCAGGAAAATAGGTCGTATTTACTTTAATTTATGCAAACCAATTGCCTCAAAAGATTCAATTACTGCTACATATAAAAGACAAGTGTAGTTACACCGTGTGATTTTGGCAAACAATATTCTTAAACTCATCCAAAATATTATTCTCCGTAAAACTTCTTTTATTTTTTGCTTACAGCAGCAGCAATATATTTGCTACATAGATTAAAGATTCATGGTCTCATTATTTGACACGGTTGTTCTGCTCAAACCCTTTTGGTTTGCTTGAGCAGAAAGTGTCTGGGCATGTTAAAATGTTCAACTTTTACCACCCTAAATCCTCATTACTTTCAAATAGTTCACTTTTTTTTATTTTACTTGTTGCATGGACTCAACTTAAATAGATTAACTTATAAAGCATTTTTTTTATATCCAAATGTTCCTGCCACTTGCTTAAGATGAGTACAAACAACAAGTCGATGATAATTAAGTGATGTTCGCTTGAACTTTTTTTAAGTCTAATGTTTTATTTTACAGTGAGGAAGGCCGGAGTCTAGCTTTAACAGATGGATGAAGGCGTCTGATCCGCTTCAAACTCAGTACCTGTTTGCTCCAAGGCAAAACTTTGGTAAGGTTAAATTTAGTGGCTAAAGAAAGTCAGACGGTTTATTCTCCAATGTGAGAATCCCTTCAGGTATTCAAGTTTCTTGTTTGATCAGATCTTGTTAGTCAGTATGATTACTAATTAACGGTTGATTCTTTTGTGTCTAGATGCAATGTAATCATTCAATTCACAATTGAAGTTTTATTATGGGGATGCAGCAGATAAAATATTTCATAGTATATTTCACTGATTCCTTTCATACAGTCTAAACTCTCTGAAAAGGAGAGATTACCTTTCAGAGAAACATAATTTTGATTGCTTTGAGTTTAATGATATTTTACTTAATCTGACTGATATGATCTTCTTTAGCGCATACTGATGCTTCGCATTGATCATTTATAAGCTTATCAATTACAAGAGGTTTACTGTCTGTTAGAGAACATTAGTGAACAGCATCATTAGGAACAAAAGCTTCAGATCATTTTTAAGGTAACAAAACAATTCACCATGTTATGAGCAACTCTTGGAGCATGGTTGTGTAGTGAGTATGTTTAATTTTTATTTTTAGGTAAAGTGTACCAATAGCAAACTTAGTCAATGTTATCATAAGTGGGGCTAGCTGTCAGAAGATGTAAGTAAGTCTCGGTGAGAGGGAGTATTTAAGAAAAAACACACAAATTCACTGATTGAATTTTTGGCTGATAGGCAGCATATATTTAAATTTGTGCAACAAACACCAAAAGAAAAAAATACTATATGATAAATATTTACACATTCAATAAATCAATAGAAATCCAAGGGAACCTCACCGAGGCCTGTTTAGTCCCTGTCAGATATTGTTCAGAAGTACGAGTACAGATGAGGAACTTTTACTAACATGTTTCACACTAGCAAGTGTTACAGAAAAAAAATCTGAGTTTCAAATGTATTTAAACCAAGATTTACTATTTTGGAGAAAACATGAAGCAGTGGGAAGATCAGCGTTGATTCAACAGCAAGAAAAAAAACTGAACAAAATCATTCACAATGATGCCAGGCCAAATTCTGGAAAAGTCTGGACAAATTCTTTAACTGCGGAAAGATAAAAGTTAAATTTGAGTAGGCCTGTTTACTGTCTGTCACATATTCTTAAGAAGTACGTGTACAAATGAGGAACATTTACTGAAATGTATCACACTAGCAAGTGTTACAGAAAAAAAAATCTATTAGAGTTTAAAATTGAAGTGATGAAGGAAATCACAAACTCATAGTCAACACTGACTAATTGTGCTACCATAAATAATGCAGTAAAATAGTTAAACTGTAGGTTTTCTTTAGGGACTTTTGTTTCTATATGTCTTTATACACACACACACACACACGCACACACAAATGGCCCTGGTGAACAGCACTGTCATGGGGCCTCCCACCCCCACCCTCCCTAAAGTCACGAGAATTAATCCTGTGCTGGCGTTAACATCATATCAATCAACCCCCGATAGAGACCCTATTGAGATGATCGGAAATATACATAGCCACACGTGTCACGCGGAGTTCCCCTTAAACACTGTATGGCGTTGAGACATCCTCAGGGACATGTGTGCCCAGTATTCTCCCCGAACACACGCTCACACACGAACGGCTTGGTGAGCAAAACCGGAGTTAATTACAACATTCTATTTCAATATAATATATTGTATGTTATTAATGATTTTCTAACACCGAACCCCTTGTCTCTGCTTCTATCGGCTAATTCAAACTCATAGAGGTCAGAAGGAGTTCCCCTTAAACACTGTATGGCATTGAGACATCCTGAGGGACATCTCTGTACAGTATTCTGCCCGGACACAAACACGAACGGCTTGGTGAGCAAAACCGGGGTTAATTACAACATTCTATTTAAATATATTATATTGTATATTATTCTTGATTATTTAACACTTATTGTTTTTTATACTTTAATTGTATTACTCATAAAACTCGGAGCCTGTCTCTGTTTCTATTGGTTGAATTGAAATTAGCGGGAATATATTGTAACACGTGCTAAGCACGCTGAGGTCATGAGACATCCGGGGGGTCATATGACCGGATGGGGGGAGGGGCATCATGTGACCGGATGGGGGGAGGGGTATCATGTGACCGGATGGGGGGAGGGGCATCATGTGACCGGAAATCAAAATCATTTAATTAGGGTCATTAATCACTCATCCATCAAACTCCGATTAAATTTTGACAGAAGGGTGCCTATAGAGTCTCTCTCATTTGAATCAGGTGTTCTGGAAGAGAGACATGTCTAAAATATGCAGGGCAGCGGTGCATGAGGACTGCAATTGAGAAACATTGATGTAGATAAACTTCAGTGTTTGCAGCCAGATGCTGCCTATCTTCAGTGAGTCTGTTGTTTGGAGTGTAATCTCTTCTGCCATCACCTGCTGGGGCAGCAGCAGCAGAGCCAGGGATTTAAAAAAACCTGAACTGGGTGATGAAGAAGGACGATTCTGTTCCGGGGATTGATGTGGAACCTCTGGAGATGATGGTGGTGAAGGATTGTCCAAAAAAAAAAATCCCTGTAACTATTCTCATCCTCTTCACAAGACTACTTTAGAACGACAGGGTGCCACGCTGCTTTCAGTATAAAGTAGTTAACAATAACCAAACTGGTTAGTTTACTGACGGTATTATTAAACTTCTTTCAAATTGAATTGCATATTTCTAAAGTCAAGAGAAACACAAGCCTTCTGATGTGAAGTGAACTGTTCACCACTCCCCTTTCTAATAAATCCTCCTGCATAAGAAGCGGCCAAACTGAGACATGGTTGTACGCAGAATGGAGAACATCATGCAGGTAACAGTTATACTTCTCTGCAGCCACAGTAAGTATTATATTAAATCATCTTCAACATGGACTCCATTTAAACTGTGTTCTTTAACTTCATCAGTCTTCCATTTTTACTGATTTACTTTTGTCATCTTAGAGTTGAATCTGTTTGTTTCAGGTTGGATCTGTGAGTCTCTAACTGTGGACGTCCATCCTGGTGAGGACATCACTCTGTTCTGCTCCAACATTTCTCCATCTCCAACCCAGACAGACTGGTTCAGAGTGGTTCATGGAACCAAACCCAGCTGCATCTCCTCCATGTACGGTGCTGAAGGCGAACCTTCATACTGCGATGGATTCCACCGTGAAAAATTTATCATGAGTTCCAACAAGACAACTTTCTTTCTTCAAATCAAACAAGTGGACCTGATGGACTCTGGGTTGTATTTCTGTGGATTTTATGTAAAGAAACATACAGTTATTGGCAGAGCAACAGAGTTAATCATTAAAGGTAAGACTGACTCTGTGTTCCTTAATAATCTGAAAACGTCGTTGTTGTAATACAAAGTTATTGCAAAATTTAAAAGAAATAACCGACCAAAAAATATCCATACTTTCAGCTAACAGAGACTCCAAAGACGAGGGGGATTCTGATAATACAAGTAGGTTATTTGTCTTAGAGAAGAGTTCACTGGATTTTACTGCAGTAAAAAAAACACTCTGCTGAACAGATGAAAAAAAATGTAATATGTAAATATTTATAGAAGCCGCGGAGCAACTGATGGACCTGATGCCTGGGATTTTAGGTTCTCTGACTGCTCTTCTCTTTGTAGCAGTCGTTGTTCTGGCTGTTAAAAACAGGAGACTTGAGAGAGGTAC
Organism: Xiphophorus hellerii; assembly: GCF_003331165.1. Lineage (NCBI taxonomy): Eukaryota > Metazoa > Chordata > Actinopteri > Cyprinodontiformes > Poeciliidae > Xiphophorus > Xiphophorus hellerii. The sequence goes on from NC_045685.1 coordinate 3,013,550, forward strand.
AGTTTGATTATATTATTGGACAACTTATTCCAAGCTAATTTAGAACAGAATAATAAATATGTAATCAGTAATAAACTAACTAGACTTTTCCATTTGTCTTTTAGCTTCAAGGCTGCAGAAAGAAAGAAACGAGGTAAACTGAGTAATTTAACTGACACTGTATGAACCAAGGTTATTATAGTCAACTAAAATGAACAAAATGGCAAAAACTGAAATGGGGAAAAAATAAAAGATAATTGATGGTGGAAAACTAACTGGAACAGTATAAATAACTATAACATACTGAAACCCTTCGTTTTTGTGATTGTGAATTTGGGCAATCTGACTACTTGCTTCATGATCACACTCATCGACTTGACTGTTAAAATCTATCAGATGGATTCAGCTACACCTAGATTAGTGCATCCATACTAACAACCACTTGTGTCAAATATCAAGCAGTGCTTAAGATTTTCTGGGGAAACTGTGCAGTGAGACGGCCGCAGCAGCAGTTTCCTGATTTTTGCCCTCGTTTGCTCAGCTGTCAGCGCTCAACGCTGTCTTCTTCTCCTCAGCCTTTTTTCCCTCTTTTCAGCGCCAGCATTGACAGCATGTTAAAATGCAAATCTTGAGGAAGGTTTTGTTGGACCGTCATGTTTCTCAACCCTCACAGAACACTTCTGTTGTGCCGTTTCCAGTTCAGACAGTGAAACCTGGCCTGTGTGACTTCTGAATTTCCAGTGTTTTTTGTGTTAGACAGAAGTTCCTTTCTGTAAACTTTAAAACCAGGTTTAAGACTCTTTTTTGTCTCTTAGTACTTTGAATAATTACCTAGGAGATTTAAGGTTAAAGTGGACCCACGTTTGAATCAGCCCAAAGAGTCAGGAGCCTGATGGCCGTCTGACATTACACAGTACTGGAGTGAAACTGGAACAATTTATGACTTTGGATTGAATATAATATATAATATTTATTTACTGATTAAGTAAATAGAATCACTCAGGGTAAAGAGACGTTCAAAAGAATGAGATTGTTCTAGACACTACTCACTACTAGTAGTGTAGTAGTAGTATTATCCACTACTTCATGACCCGACATTGGATGAGCAGAAAATAATAATAAATGAAGCATGTTAGATTATATTTCCTTTCATCCTGAAGAAACACTGATTATGTTATTTTAGGTGATATTCACTAGATGCAGTTAGTCAGCGTGGGGCGCATCACAGCAGTGCAGGCCTACATGTGCCTGACGGGAGGCTTTGTATCATAATAGAAAGTTTTTAAAGTATTTTTAATTATTAACTGATCTTACTGTATTTGAGGATCAATTGGAATGTATGTGTGATTGAATCAAAAATGACTTTTGTCTTTTGTAAAGTGCCTTGAGACGACATTTGTTGTGAAATGGCGTCACATAAATAACTATAACTGAGCTGAGTGTGACGCAGTAAACAACATGTCTGCCAGGTGTTAAGATGCTTCTCTTCCATAACACTGATTCCTCTGTTCCCAGACTCTGGGCTCTTCTGACCTCCACTCTGCTCTGCTGAGGTTCTTCCCAAACACTGAACAAATCATGAAGGCATCAAAACACATCGCAGTGGAGACTCATGTTCTGTATACCAACAGCAGATAAATATCATCTTGTATATTTGGCTGAAAATGTTTGCTATTAATTCAATGCCGTTTTTGTTTTGTATCTGAATTAGAGATAAAGCTGTTAAATGTCTATTAGCTAGTATTAAAAAAAATTCCAGTTAAACTGTATCCAGTTCTTTCATACATCCCTGTGTCAATGAATGGTTTTTATCTTTGTTATGCGCATTAAATGATTTCATGTTGTATTAAAAGGACTCAAATGAGGCACATGTAATGAGAAAACTGAGACTGAAAGTGAAATGGGCTCCTGGGGGCCTGGGGGGATGGGTGGGGGAGACAAACATCAGCTCATGTCACAGGAAGAGGCAGCCCACTGTGGTCAAGTGCAACTGAAATCAGCAGGTCTGCGAGGGAACAACGGAAACAAAAGCAGACAAAACTCACCGAGTCATTTTAGATGAAATATCAGCCTTTGTGTTCATGAAGTTGTTGTTAATGTAATAAAAGAAAAGTAGAGCTCATTTACAGATCCGTCACTCTGTATGGCAAACAGTATTTGTCATTCATCATGCATTTGTAAACAACAGTGAACCTGGTAATCCCGCCCCCAAGTTACTTTCCACTGAGGTGAGAATTTACCACATAGAAACTGGCCTGTAGCTCTGCAAAAACAGAAAACAAAGCAAAACAAAACGTGTGCAACAGAAACTTCTCACACTAAAGCACGACTCCTGTCCTTTAAACTGACCCTCTGCAGAAACTACAAACTGCACAGGAGTTAGAATAGAATAGAATAGAATAGAATTGTATACCTGGAAATCCAGGTGTACTTGTAGCAAGTTAAATGCAAATGAAACATGTACATGGGGCTAAGGTAAAAATACAAAAATAAAAATAAGTGACTGTACATTAAAGGTAAATATACAACATGGGAATACTAATACTGTACAGTTGTTAGTATTATAATAGCATACTCAGATCAAAAGAAATGATCAGGGATGACCAAATAACTGCAGGGATATAAATACCTGCTGGGTTTGTTGGGAGCATTGAAGGTTCTAAAGTCTAACAGCTGCTGAGAGAAGGATCCATGGTAACGCTTTGTTGTACATCTAAGATGCAGCAATCAGTGTCACTAACAGAGGTCTTCACTTCTGTAACAACTTCATGCATGATGTGGGGGCCACTGTGATGTTATTTCATTATTTTATCTCCCACTACCTTCAGCTCATGTGTAACCCAGTGGTCTCAAACTGTATTCCTCGAGGACCAGCAACGTTTTGATGGATCCTTTGTCCTACACACCTGAATTAATGGTAAAATGGCCTTCCTAACAGGCAGTCCAGCTCTACAGAGCTCTGCTAATGAGCTCATGTTGGAGCCAGGTGTTGCTGAAGCAGAGAGACATCTAAAAGTTGCAAGACCCCAGTCCTGACCCCAGTTGCAAGACCCCAGTCCTGAGAGGGAGTTTGAGACCACTGATCTAACTGCTTCCTCTCAGCTGGTTTGGTCTTACTGGTTTGTTCAGCCAGCTGCCTCTGCCTCTCCATTCTGATCACCTCTTTCTGGATTGGACTGTATTTCTTTGAGGAACCCATCAGTAACAAACGTAAAGGAAACTGATTTTTCCCTCAGGCTTTTCCCATTTGTAGTGACAAGATGGGAATCCTTGGAGTTCTCACCAGATGGCCCTCCCTCTCAAAGGGACCCTGTCCCCTCGGGAACGGAGCACAATCAAAGCCGTCATGGAGGTCAGTGACTATATGACCATATAACATTGATCTATCAGTAAATGACCAAGCCATCACTTTCCCTCATCGTGGTTCCTGAGTGTCTCGCCAGCAGGTCATAACATCAAAACATGCAGTTTGTTAATAAAAGCTCTAAGTTGCCTTCTGAGTCCGGTTGTCTTTTTGGGGGCCCCTAAATCACTTATTACAGTAACTATGTATTTTTCAGTGAATTTCTGCTGAGGTGGAAGATTATGACTCACAATGACAAAACAAGCAAAAAATTCAAATACAATGAATGAAGTGTAATAATGGGGAAAACTTGGATTCATCCTATAAACTCCCACAAAGTCTTATTTGAACAGCCAGTTTGTTAGCGTAAGACTTGTTTTCATATTTTGCACTTGTTTTGATAATCCATAAAACTTCAAAAAGGTCTGACTTTACAAAGACAACTGACCCATTTCATTTACAGAGGAAGGTAGGAACTAGTTTTTCTCACGTATGTTTACTAAAGAGGCATTTTGGTAAAATAAAAAAAAAAAAAATATATATATATATATATATTTCTTGGAGTATTTGTACTACAATGTACTTTTTACTTAAGTAAAATATTTAAGGCATTGCAGCTCTTGAGTAAAATTTTCCAGATACCCACAGTGAGTAACTTCACTCAGTGAAGACGGCTCTTGTATTCATCTACTGTCTGACCTTTAAAGAAAATCTTTCCCATTTAATAACTTTAATATGTAAGATGTCTTTGGGGTTATAGCTTTAAAGTTTTTCACAATGGTCTCCAGTTTTATTCCAAAAATGCCACTCTGCTGTGTGATTGTATTTATTCCGTAGTATGATGTAGAGCTGCTCAATTCCCAAATTCTGACACTTTCCAGTCTTTGTCTGCATTTTCTCTGGAATAATGAACTAAGTTTGGCCGCCAGCTTTTTCTCAGAGAGAAAAGATTTCCGTCTTGCACATCTCCAATGGAAGTTCAATTTAAACCGTCTCTTTCTGATTGACATGTCTTTTCATATCAACAATATCAAGAACTAAGTCATGTGATGACATTTTAGGGTTTTTGGATTCTTCTTTTAGCATATAGAGGTCTGCTTTCAGGGTGAACCTACTAGAATGGGTATAGTGGCAGTTGTTTTGAATATCCCAGAATATTTTACATTTGACTGATTTCATGTTTTTGTAAATATTTTATTGGCTCTAGTGGTCTTTGTTTGAAGGTAGTTAGACAATAAGGTGGGTAATAAGAGAGAGGGAAGACATCGTCAGAATCATCAGGCCAGGACTCCAACCTGTGATAAACCTGTACGGCCTCCATATATGGGTTGTGTTTTTATCCCTCTGCCACCACAGCAAGAATTTGACCAAGTCAAATTGTCAACCCAACTCAGAAAGAGCCTCAGTTTTCAGATTGAATTTGAATATAACGTGTTTCACTGAACTGAGTTAAAATGAACGTTCCAATAATATTCTAATTTGTGACAACTCAACAATGTAACCAGTCTTTCATCAACTCAAATACTTTTAAAATTCCTGTCCACTTATTTTTCTGTGTTATCGAATCAGACGATGTTGTTTCAACTCGTTGTCGTCATGTTCGTCTCTAATCCTTTGAAACTTTTCCATCGTCAGTGTCAACAACCAGTTAACTATGAAAACACTCCTCCCTCCTCCATGCAGTAAGATCACAGTAACTGGAGCACAGTTCAGATTCAATCATTGAGCTGATGTAGTCGAACTTCCCACACGATGATGAACTTCAACTTGTTTGGAGTTCTGCTCTGCATGTTCAGTAAGTACACCTATTGTATTGTTTAAACAAAATTGTTTACATGACTTTGCTGTCTGTTTGTGTGCTAATATCAATTATCAATATTATTTTGCTTTTCTTGAATGCACGTTGCAGGTTGGACCTCAACATCAGTTTGTCAGTTTCACTCAGCTGTTGCTCAGCCTGGAGGAGAAGTCACACTGCGGTGCTCAAATCTGAGCCGAGTCCCTGTGTTTCTCCACTGGTTCAAACTGGCTGATGGACCAAATGCCACCATCATCGTGTCTATGAGTATTTCTGGATGGAGCAGTTTAAACAAAATTCAACTCGGCCGATTTACAATGACATCTAACATCACAGACCTTTTTTTAGACATCAGATCAGTGGATTTCTCTGATACTGGACTGTATTTCTGTGGCCCACGCACAGCTGGAAACCCAGAAATGTTCAGTGCAACATATTTAAAAGTTGACGGTAAGATTTTCAAGGCCTTTGCAATAGGTAAGTCAATATTGCAGCATCTATTGCAATGTCTAAACTTATATGTGTTTGTCTCCTCAGTAGTTGTGCGTGATGAAGTTATAAATGTGCCAACTGCGATCATAAGTTCTGTGACCCTTTTTATTGTGTTACTCATCTACTGTCTGGTGGCAAAAAATGGGATTTTTCAGACAGGTATTGTTATTTTGTCACACAAGCAAAATTCAAAAATGTACAAATTCTGAATAACCAGCCAGATGAACTGTTTCTGTTATTTAGATCAAGTTTACACTCAGAGTCAACCACAGAATGAGGTATGTTTCTGGTAATTACTATGGATTATAACTTTGGTGTGGAGCAGTGGGAATAATAATCATCTTGCTGTTAGAAAGTCCTCAGTTTATTTCAGCTTTCCCTGCTGTATGTTGTTGGAGAAGAAACTTCAACCTAATTTACTTATCAATTTGAGCAGCAGAGCTGTGTGAATGTTGAATGTGGCTGGGAGAATGAGGCTTGTAACGTAAAAGATCTTTGAGTGGTTGGTATGAAAAGAAAAGCACTTTTTAAGTTTAGACCATTTAACTTTCCATGATTTGATTGGTTAAACTGTCTCCATCCACAGAACCTGAACTCTGATGATCTGCATTATGCTGCTCCAAGTTTTCACCCCAAAGTAAAAAGCAACAGAAGACCTGCAGCAGAGAGAGAGCTGGAGACAACTGCAGTGTATGGTTCCACGAGATAAATTCATGTCAGGCTTGAGGCTGTTTTTATTTGAGGTTTTGAGTTTCTTTTTTTATTATTATTATTCAAACATTAGCATTTCAAGCTTTGTTTGCAGAAGATTCAATAAATCTGATAACTGTGACATTATTGCACAGAGAAATCCAGATAGGTGGATCCGATTCATGTAAAACTGAACTGGATGTGATGGTTTGTGGTTTAGCCTGATTGTTTCATATTAACATTAGTTTTCATATTTCATAGATTCTTTGTTGCTGCTTTGCCAATGTTGTGGTGAGATTATCACTAGGTTTCTGTTTTTTTTTTTTTTTTCTGACACTGCTGCGAGAAATATTTCCCAATAATAAAGTGATTCTCACACTGACACCTTTAAAGCAAATGACCTAATTCAGCAGAGGTCCAGCCAATTGGTGCTAACTGTCTCATAATGAGTGGAATGGAGACCATATGATTGCAGTGAGTGTCTGAAGTGATTGTGGTAAAAAAAAGACACATTTGTCTGAAAAGTTCATCACTGATTCATCAGCATCCCTGGCTGCCATTACAGCATGAAGACTAAAGAAAACTCCAAGCAACTCAGAAATGTTCATTGAAAGCATAAGTCAGGGGATGGATACAAAAAAAATCTAAGACATTGAGCATCCCGTGGAGTTCAGTTAAATCCATCATCAAACAACGGGAGGAATATGAGCTATGTGTAAATCTGCCTAGATATATTTAAAAAAAACATTTAATAGGTATTCCTTTTTGTTTAAGCTTTCAGATTATATTAGTTGAATATTAAAAACATTCCAGATCAAAATATGTTATTAATATTGTATATATTTTTTTCACATTGCTATACATAAAACTAGTTTCATTTGTTGATGAATTACAAAATAAATGTCTTGCTGATATTCTAATTTACTGAGATAAATATGTAGAATGAAATGGAATATGACTGTTCATATGTCAGGTAATAAGTCACTCTTGAATAATAACCTTTAAACATACTTTTAACTAATTTGACATTTCTGCACCAAAATATTTTTTATGTCTCTGATGTAATATTCTCATTTTAAACTCATGTCTTTATTATCTGTATTTGCAGAAAATCATCATAACAGAAATAAAATCTTGAAAACATCAGTCTGTGTGGAATTCATCTGTGTAATCTGTTTCACTTTGTGAACCAAGTTACTGAAAATAAATGTAACATTATAATTTATTGAATATAACTTTAAAAACACATTACTTCTTATTTTTCTGTGTTATCGAATCAGACGATGTTGTTTCAACTCGTTGTCATCATGTTCGTCTCTAATCCTTTGAAACTTTTCCATCGTCAGTGTCAACAACCAGTTAACTATGAAAACACTCCTCCCTCCTCCATGCAGTAAGATCACAGTAACTGGAGCACAGTTCAGATTCAATCATTGAGCTGATGTAGTCGAACTTCCCACACGATGATGAACTTCAACTTGTTTGGAGTTCTGCTCTGCATGTTCAGTAAGTACACCTATTGTTTTGTTTAAACAAAATTGTTTACATGACTTTGCTGTCTGTTTGTGTGCCAATATCAATTATCAATATTATTTTGCTTTTCTTGAATGCACGTTGCAGGTTGGACCTCGACATCAGTTTGTCAGTTTCACTCAGTTGTTGCTCAGCCTGGAGGAGAAGTCACACTGCGGTGCTCAAATCTGAGCCAAGTCCCTGTGTTTCTCCACTGGTTCAAACTGGCTGATGGACCAAATCCCACAGTCATCGTGTCTATGAGTATGTCTGGATGGAGCGGTTTAAACAAAATTCAACTCGGCCGATTTACAATGACATCTAACATCACAGACCTTTTTCTAGACATCAGATCAGTGGATTTCTCTGATACTGGACTGTATTTCTGTGGATCACGCACAGCTGGAAACCCAGAAATGTTCAGTGCAACACATTTAAAAGTTGACGGTAAGATTTTTAAGCATTGTCTGTAATATGAAAAATAAATAGAAGATGTACAAATTAATCTCATATTATATAACATAACAGCATCTATTTCAGTTTCTGAATTTATACATGCTTGTCTCCTCAGTAGATGTGTGTGATGAAGTAACAAATGTACCAACTCCGATCCTGAGTGCTGTAACAATTTGTCTAGTAATATTCATCATCTGTCTGGCTGCAAAAATTTGGATTTTGCAAAGAGGTATTGATATGTGATTTATATGAAACATGTAAAAATGTACAAACGCTTGATCTGTAAATATTTAACCAACCAGATGAACTGTTTCTGTGATTTAGCAGAAGTTTGTACTCGGACTCAACCACAGAATGAGGTATGTGAACTAAAACTCTGTTATTGGTGATTAATATAGATTATAATCTATAGGTGTGGTTCAGTGGGAAGAATAATCATCTTACAGTTAGAAGGTTGTTTGCCCGCCTCGTGCTGTTGCCCCCCTTAGGGGAAAAAAACTTCCCCCCAAGTTAACAACTGATTTGAACATGGGTGTGTGAATGTCGAGTGTGTGAATGTCGAGTGTGTGAATGTCAAGTGTGTGAATCTCAAATGTGTGAATGTCGAGTGTGTGAATGTCGAGTGTGTGAATGTTGTGTTTGTCTGAGGAAAAACAATTGTAATGTAAAAGTTATTTGAGTGGTTGACAGAAACAGCACTGTATGAGTTTAGACCATTTATCTTTCCATGATTTGATTGGTTAAACTGTCTCCATCCACAGGATCTGAGCTCTGATGATCTGCATTATGCTGCTCCAAGTTTTCACGCGAAAGCAGGAAGCAACAGAAAACCTGCAGCAGAGAGAGAGCTGGAGACAACTGTGTACGCTGCCACGAGATAAATTCATGTCAGAGTGGAATAAAATCCCCAGTATCTGTGCAGGCTTGATGCTGTTATTTTTTTTTTTCTTTTTGAAATGTTAGAATTTCACATTTTGTTTGTGGCGGTTTTAATAGAACTGATTAAAAACTGATAAAGAGGAGTGGACTTTTGAGACAGACATGAGTCAAAAAAGATCACTCAAAACTTGGGACTTCAACTTTAATTTTTACTTTCAAAATATTTGACATTTCACTCTAAACATAAAAAGTGTCATGAAGGAACTGCAACCCGCTGCACACCTCTGACATTTAGTCAGGATTTCCTCCCTGTGCTGCTCCAACAGGAATATTTCATCTCTTGTGATGTTTTCAATTAAAGAGTGTTCAAAATAGCAGACTATGGGATGCCAGTGCTGCCAAAATGTAACTGCTTGCTGGGAAATGCTCTAGGATAAAGAGCACAAAGTAATGTCTTACCTTGAGGTATACTAAAAGAAAAATAAATAAATAAATAAATAAATAAATAAATAAATAAATGCCATTTCTCCATCATGTCAAACTTGTGGGTGACCCACAAAAAATGTGTTCTTTGTCGCCATTTTTTTTTACATATTTTTATTAAAGCATAAGCAATGCACACCTTATAGCAATATAAATGTATTGCACTTAATGAGTGTGTTATGATGAAAAATGCAGTGATTTTATTGCTGGGCAGGGTCTGGTGGGGGTGTGGTTGTGGGGTTGGGAAACATGATTTGAATTTTCTTTGTTTTCAAGAGGAAAAATGATTCCCACATGTAAAATCTCAAGATTCAAAGTACATGTTTAAAGATAATAAATCTGTTTCACTGCCTTTAAAAAAACAACATGTTCCTGATACAGTTCTTGAATTAGTTAAGAGTTCCATCTATTAATATAACTGCATCATCCCATAATATAACAGAACAGCTGCAGGAGGAAAACACAAAGTCCTTTTGGGCATTCAGACTGAATGCTGTGATATTTCTGAGAACCACATGAAGAAACAAATTACATGGTGATCAAGAAGCAATACATTTTCATGTGTAAAATGTAAACTGAAAATGCATAGAGGAGGCAACAGCATGACTTCTTCAATTGAACTTACAATTGAATTGTAAGTTCAAAGTTCAATACAATAAGTTGAAGCTACTATAGTGACTAATGTATAGATGATTAAAGCTGAATTTTTCTTTGCTGACTCAGTAAATCATGACTGGACAGTCATTTTGAATACATGGTCAAAATGTTGCAGGCATTTATTTTCATGTAAACCAAAAAAAATCTACAAAATTGGCTTTTGAATAAATGTTTTTGTACCACAGCCTCTCAAGCCTGAATAGTTAAAGTCACATGAAAACATTTCCAGCGTTTCCAAACTGAACGATGTTCTCTGAATATTAAAGGTGGATGACAGATCTTTGAGCCGGAAATGAGATGCAGTGAATCCATCAGAGCTGTCAGACAGCAGCGTTAACTCACTCAGAACATTCTACTTTGTATAAATGATTCCATTCATATATAATCTGAAATTGCTTATGTAATCTTGTAATCATGAAATCTTGTAAAATAAATTTTGTACAGATGTTACCGGTTAACATGTAGATCAGATTTATTCTGTAAATAAATCTTCTTAATTGTTGTTTTTCGTGAGGGATCAGTCTCAATACCTTCTTAATTTTCTGTCTGTATCATCTATTTTTTTAATATTTGCTGTTAAATGCATATACATATATATATATATATATATATATATATATATATATATATATATATATATATATATATATATATATATATATACAGTAGATATATATATATACAGTAGATATATATATATACTGTATATATATACAGTATATACACAGTATATATATATATATATATATATATATATATATATATATATATACAGTAGATATATATATATATATACAGTATATATATATATACTGTATATATATACAGTATATACACAGTATATATATATATATATATATATATATATATATATATATAATTATTATTATTATTTTATTATTATTTTTATTTTATCAGAAATTCTACAGAATGTTATTATTACTCTGTGATAAAACTGACTTTTTATCAAATGACCTGTTTAAGACTCATAAATTAAAGTTCAGGACTTGGGCTTGGCCTGGGACTTGTAGATGTTTCTGTTTGGGACTCGACTTTTATGAAAAAGACTTAAAGCTCACTTGCGCTGCCTCTGGTTTCTGGACTCACCTGAGTCCAACCATAAACGGCGCCATGATCATCGGTGTCATGGTTTTGAGGCAGAAGTTGTTAAATTATTTAGGCCAAGTTCAGTTTCAGAGCTGTGACGAGTTCTGAAACCTGACTGAAACTCTAACAGGTCATTACTGTTTGCTTGATTAGCATCTATTCTCTCGTAAAGAAGAAAGAAAGATTAGATATATGAATTAAATTTATTAAATCAGCTTGTAAAAGAAAAGGTTTCCAAAGTAAAGGTTTAATTAAAACTACCTTAAAGCTTGTGGGACCTGCCCATGTAATGGTGTCATTAACTTAAAATTGGGGCAGTGATCAAAGGGAATGTTTCTTTAAATAATTTGATTGAGACAAGATCCAATATTCAAGTCGAAGGTTTGGAAGACGTTAATATTTTTGATAACTCAGAAAACTCTACTGACTCAAAATAGTCCAAACAGAGAAGAGCTTCTAGTTCCATTCAGTGCTGCATCAGTTACTGGGGATGAAGTTATCATGTTCAGGAGAACGTCAATAATTTTATTTCTAATAGAATCAATTTTATTTATGAAGAATCCCATAAAGTTATTACTGATGAGATCTGGGGGAATTAATGGCTCAACTGTTATGATTCTGGGTAAGTTTGGATTTGAATTTATTATATCTACCGAATGTCTCCTCTACTTATGGACAATTACTACATCATTAATCACATGAAAAATACGATTATTGATTACAAATTATTAATGATGAAAAAAGTATTTTCTATCTTTGCGATGAGTTTTTTTATACAGCAGTAAACCATCTATCCAGGTTAAGTTCTCCTCTAGATGTGTGGAGCTCCATGTTCTCTCTGAGCTCTTAATGTTCTGCTTTATAGCACATAACTCTAAATGAAACCAGAGAACCAAACCTCCTATGGATAATTCATGTTATTAAAGGGTCTCCTTTGACTAATGCCACACAAACATATAACAGATTCCTAGACAGTTGTTATAAGATCTACTATAACTAAATCTTCTCAGTACTCAATCAAAATAAATTCAAATTAAAAAAAAATAGTCAAACAGCCAGAGGTTATGAAATGTTAGGGTTTCTCAGCACAAGATCTAAAACCAGTGTGTCATGAATTGGTGCGGTGGATGTGGTGAGGCAGACGCAGCAGACCCAGGTAACATGAGAAATGACGGTTTTAATGATAAATAAGTCCAAAATAATCCACAAACAACCAGGCAGCACGACTGAGCAGAAGCCAGGGCTCAACGCCGGTAGCAACTGGTAAATTGACTGGACAACACGAAGGACTGAACGCAATAAGACGAGGACCCGACAAAGAACAGACACACAGGTGACACTAAATACACTGGGGGTAATCAGGGAACAAGAAACACCTGGGAACTAATCAAGGGGAGAACAGGACAACACGGAGACACAGAGACACCAAAAACTCGAAATTAACACACAGAAAACACAGAACACGACACAGTGGTCCTCAAATCCAGGCCTTGAGGGGCCTGCAGCTTTTACATGTGTCCCTGGTTCAACACGCCTCAATCAAATGATTGAATCACCTCCTCAGTGTGCAGTTGGGTTCTGATAGTGAACTCATTATTTGAGTTTGGTGTGTTGAAGCTTCAAAAACATGCAGGACATGAAGGACATGCACTTCTCTCCTGGCAGTGGAGGATTGTTGTTTACAGTGGAGGCAATTTACAGTAAGCTTCACAGTGTCAAACTGGTGCAGTTCATATGTCAAGGGCAAACATGAGAGATTTGGTCAAATCGAAAACCTCAACAGAGTCCACCAGAACCCAGAACCCTGGGCCGGTACAAGGAGGTTTTTACCAGGCTACATCATGTCTAACCCAGACATTTTCCCAAACCAGTACCAGTACATGTCCAACCCTAAACCTGACCTAAACCCAATTCACACCTTAGTGCTAAGCCTTTTGGCTTACTTAACCAGTAAGCTAAAAACAGCATCTCTTCTTTTTGGGTCCACAACCTTTGGACACCATAAGGAGCCGTCTGTCCTCACAATGTAGTATTTGTTGTTAAACTTCCTCCTTACGCTCCACTGTGTTCTCAAACACAAGGCCACACACACCCACACACGCGCGCGGGGGTGAACCCCTGCACACACTCACCCACCCACCCTCGCACACACATTATGCAAGACTTTGCATTGGTTTCATTTATTTCCACAGCCTAAACAAAACCCAAACCTAAACTCAATACACACCTTAGTCCTAAACTTAACTCATAACCCCCAAAAACAGGACTTTATCTCATGGATCCCACAATTTAGTATACATTATTACAGTGAACCTTACAATGTATCAAATACAAAGCCACACACACAATTATATGCTGAGGTTTAGCAGATTAAATTCACTCAAAAGAGCTGAATTTTAATCTCTGATGTCTATATAAAGTACCAGCTGGGGGATGTAAGGACGTTAAAGGGTTATAATAGGGATTAAAATGGGTGACTGTATAATAATATTTTCTAGTACATTGTAAAATAAATGTTACATTATTTAACATTTGGTATTATTTATGTATTGTATTTGAACTCTGTGGAAGCTTGAGAAGACTTGAGTTGTGTTAATTTAAGGTAAATATTTGAGAAGGAATTTAAAAAGCTTTCATCTGAAACATAAGCATTTGATTTATTAATGTTATATTCAGATGGACTTTCCCCCAAAAATTGTCTGCACGACATGAATAATTCACAAACAAGAAGCAGTACCAGCTGAACCCGTTCTAATTAAATCATTGAGAGCTTCAGTGTGAGGAACCGGAACAGCTCACCACTTATAGTCGACACAGCAACTGGAGCACAGTTCACTTTCAAACATCTCACTGGTGGATTCTTACTGTTCACTCAATGGGGAAATTCAGCCTGATACTGGCTGTATTCTGCACTCTCAGTGAGTAAACCCACATTCAAATGAATTCAGAAACACAATTTTCTGGGTTGGTGTCGGTCAGCTGATCCGGTAGAACTGGATTCGCTCAGGTCAGTTTGTTTAGTGTTTGTTAAGCTGAACTTGGTGGATGTTCTGTTGTCTCAGGTTGGGTCTCCACGTCAGTTTTTGACTTTCACACTGTGGTGGTTCAGCCCAGAGAAGAAGTCACACTGTGGTGCTCGAACTTTTCTACTCTCCCCGTTCACATATTCTGGTATAAACTTGTTGACGGATCTAACGCCAGCTGCATCTCATCGATGTTCAGTCCTGAAGTCAACGCTTCGATGAAAGAAGGATTTAAAAATGATAAATTCAACATGACATCCAACAAAACAAACATTTTCCTGAGCATCAAACAGGTGGATGCTTCAGACTCTGGGCTCTACATCTGTGGATATGGTAAAGATTTTGAGTGGAGGATATTCAGTTCAACATATTTACAAGTTGAAGGTAAGAGACACGAATCTTTTTACACATTTTGTTTTAAAATTGAGACACATTTGAATTTTGAATCTGTCTTTTATTGAACCATTTCTCTCCAGTGGATGTGTTTGTTGAAGCGTTCTGGATCCTGTGTGCTGCATCTATATTCCTTTTAATAATCATCATCTGTCTGGTTGCAAAGATTAGGAGAATTCAAAAAGGTATTGAATATTGTTTATTAATGACAGTGCAGAAATGTACAAATACAGAGTCCTTAAACTCTTAACCACCTTCAATGGTTTTTCTGTTATTCAGCTCGAGCCGACAGTCAGAATCCACAACCAAACAAGGTAATTTCATTTTAGCTGTAATACCTCAGTATCATTAATGATTTGTTAAAGTCAGTGTGTTTGTGTTGACAGAATCCAGACGCTGATAACCTGAACTACGCAGCTCTGACTTTTAAAAGCCCCAAAACTAAAAGAACCAGAACAGCAGAGGCAGAAAAAGACCTGGAGACGACCGCAGTGTACGCTGCCACCAGATACACTCACCAAGTGGAATGATTTTACTGGTTTGATTTATTCATCTGTTTGTTTGTGGAACTTTGTGTTTGTTTTTAAAGAGGGAATATGAATCTGTTCAAACCTTGTTTTAATAAAGAGTCTCAACTTGTACATATTAGAACTCTCCCTCTGAGTCTTCTCTTAATTGTTCGCCGAAAAATAAGACTTACAACATGTTACACAATACATCGTGTAACATCTGATGTTACGTGAACATAACATGAAGAATGTATGACTGACTTCAGTCTGCAGTGTCAGTGAGCATAAAGGTAGCAACAGCATCACTCCAGTAGATATACACAGTGTGAAAAATTATTAGACAAGTTACATTTTTGCAATTTCCTTTTTCTTTATAGCTTTCCTTTTTATGGAGTTTCACTTCTTTGATCTGTTAACAATCAACACAATTAGCATATATACTGTAATTGTGTTCACTATAAAACTCCTGTTTACAAAATGTCCATAAATTCTCAGGTGAGATCAGAAAGGAGGACAAGTCATTAGAATTTCATCTTTAAGGTCTTGACTGGCCGATCACATGGCTGTCTGCTTTCATGCACTCAATGGAGAATTGTTCTGCATAAAATTATGAACCTCTTGAAGATATAAATTTGATCTTGTACCAAAATGTGTCCTAAAAATTAGTAGTAGGTTTTGGAGGTGATTCTGATTCCAGCTTTAACCCAAAAAGCTGGAATCATCTGGAATCAAACTAGCTCATGATTTAGAATTGAATATACTTTATTGATCCCCAAGGAGAAATTGCTTATTTGTTGAAAGCTACTCCATCTTAGGTAATAAATACAAAGTTTGTAAAATATATATACCTAAAAGCAATAATTTCAAAATGACTAGATATAAACAAATAAATAAATAAACAACAAGCAATCACATGTAATATATTAATTGATACATAACCTATAAATGAGAGCAATTTTTTTTTTTTATCAAACAGCCCAGACGTGGGCATTGTAAAGCCTGATGGCAACAGGCAGAACTGGCTTTGTGTGGCGCTCTGTGCTGCACTGATAACAGGATGCTGGTCAATTTCCTCTCATCAGGACATAAATCATTTCATTTGATCCTTTTATACATTTCATGACCCAGTCTCTTTATTCTCTCAATGCATTTCACTATTTTGATAAGGCCAGGTTCTAAATTATTAGCACCTCTGTTTGATTTATGGTCAAAGTTATCTTTCAATTTTACCAATGTTTTATGTCACTGGTAGTAACATCCTAAAGATTAGGGTAATGGAATGGAGACCTTCAATCTCACAGTCATCATATCATTAAAAAAAAAAAAAAAAAAACGTACAACAACTTGCTCAGATATAAAAAGAAGGGTTAAATTGCTTCAATTTCAACTTTTGCATCAAAAATTGAGAAGGGTCTAAAAAAGTTTCAACAAAATATTTTGTGACAAAATGTAAATCACAATAGAAAACTAAAATGTGATGGAAATATTCTGGGGCTGCTTAGCAGAAGGAGCTGATTCACCTCAGGCCTGCTGTTCTGAGTTGTGTCAGACCCACACTGACACTTTCAGCTGTGAGAATGTTGCAAAGTGATGCTTTCAACCACAGGAAGAGTGCACTACATCTCCATGCAACAAAACCACAGCTTTACCAGATTTCTAGTTCAAGGATCTTCTGATTTAATGTAGAATATGCAAATATACCTTCATTTACTTCTAAATCACTTTGTGTTTTGAAAGTAAGTTCTGAGTAATGTCTTTCTTTTTTGACATCTGATGAATCTTTCAGTTTTTGATCCCACAGACAGTTTTCTAACTACCTTTCTGTAGCTAACTAGCGAGGCTACAGAAGGGTAGCTAAGGTAGTTAGCAGCAGGGACGTGTTGTTCAATGCAGAGGTTCAGCTGCAGCTAATAACTGTTCATAAATGCTTCATATTGTTGCTTATAGTATGCAAGATGTCTGTTAATAAGTTTGTTTGAAATTTGATTTCATTATTTCTACATAATCTACCCATCACCTTTCCAGCTGACTAGTTTTTGCCAAAATCTAAAAGTTTTTTGTTTTGTTTTTTGTTCCAGTCAGTAAGCCGATTTTCAATGTGAAACCATAAAATTTCCAATTGCTTTTGTGTTTGTGTTTTTTCCAGATCAGGTAGTTCTGAAGTTCTTGTGGCCCAAAGATCATTTCCATGATCACTGGCTTCAGTCTCTGAGCTTCTCTAACTAAACTTCATCATGAGCTCATCAGGGGTTTTTCAGTTAAGGACAATAGCAGTTTGCACAACTCAGAAGAATCTTATCAATCCAAAAGTTTATTGAAAAGTAATGAAACTCATATTGATCTGCACAGTAAACGTTTAGTGGAAAATGTAACAAAGTTGCACCTGTTTACTCAAAGCACAATGTTTATTATCCATTCATTTTGGTTCCTATGTGTTTTTTCTAATTGATTCTTTATAAAGTAAGAGAGATTATGAGACCAGATGATCCACACACAGTTCTAAGTTGTCTCTCTCTCTCTGGCAGCAATGATTTATGTTCTTCATATAACCACATTTGTAAAGTGGCTAGCTAAGTTATGAAAAATACTTTTAAATGTTGGTTGTCAAAGGATGAACTAGAACCAAGGATACAAAATGTTTGTATTTTTGGGTCTGGAATAAAATGAAGTCTTTACTTTCCAACCAATTTAGGTTAGAAAAAGTCGAGTACAAAATGACTAAATATGGCAGAAGCAGCCATTGTTTTCAATTCTAGATCTGGTTCTTAGCATTATGGTCCAAGCTTGCAAACAAATGGAATTGTGTTACATAATATATATTTATTATCAGCAAAAAGATGAAGTTAATTTTGTGCTTTTATTTCTGTATTTCATCTTTTATTTTTCAGGGGGGGGGAATGTTCCACTAACAACCAATTTCAATGAATTCACAAAAATAAGAAGTAGGTACTGAATTTTATTTTATTTTATTTTATTCATGTCAGTAAAGAACATTTGTTTTTCATTTTGAATATTGCAGAAGTTGCAGTTTGTGGGCTTCTATTGTAAGATTTTCAGTGGAACACTACAGGTTGAGAAATCTCCAATATTGATGTAAACAGTTATAAACACATTTTGTCTGTGTTCTGTAATGGACAGAGGAACTAAGCCATGAGGACACCAGAGGTATTTTTGAATAAAAGGTGGGTTTATTTACCTAAAAATGCTCAAAACCAAACAAATCTAATTATGTCACATGGCTCTTCAAAGAGATCAAATGAAACTAACACAGTTTAGCCTTAAAAGCAACTTATTGTAACTGTAAACTAACTGGTTAACAGTAAAATGCTAACCTGAACAACAGACAAAGGGGGATCAGACCAGTCTGGCATTAAAGGGGACAAAATGATTTTACATCACTCAACAAAATAAACCAACAGATACTGTAGCTTGCAATCAATTAAAGTTACTACAAAGAATAAACATGCCTTTAAGTACAAAAAAACACTGATAAATCAAAGAAAACAGATTTTTAAAAAATAGCAGTTTGCCACTTTATCTTCCACTGGTCATAGCTGGTCAACTTGACAGTTAGTATTACCTAAACAGCACTTCCTGTCTGTAACACCGCTACAATAAGAAAAGATGTAATCAACAAGAAAAATCATTTAACAAAGTTAGACATAAAAAACAAAACATGTTCATTTAGCATACATCATATTTATCCTCAGCAAAGAAGGTTTGAAAGACATTTGTTAAAATGTTTGAAAAATAATTTCTTTCTCCTGAATGAAAAAGTTTTAACAAAAAGTTTTAGTAAAAACAATGTCTGGAGGTTGACCAAGAAGAATCATTTGCATTGGAATATTTAATTAAAGAGGCAAAAATATTAAACAGATAAAGGCCATGAATCACAAAACAATAACAACTTATTGTATCACATTACATGTTACCATCTGAAGTGATTTTCTGTTTAATCAGCTACATTTTTCTTGATTTGCACGTCTTGATTGACTTTTTTTATTTGATTTCTTCTCAGATATTAAAATATGAGTGCAACATACACTCATATTCAATAAATTAAAATGATAGACTGTTTTATGCTTAAATTCAGATCTAAAATGTAAAATGTCATGAAAAAGTTTACTAATTTAATCATTTCAAAAAGAAATTAGTTACATAGGCTTACCACACATACAATTATTATTTTGAGCCTTTATGTCTTTTAATGTTGATGATTATGGATTACAGATACTGGAAACTCACAATTCAGTGACTCAGAAAATGTGACTATATTTGATGAAGACATTTGAAACAGAAATGTCAGGTTTCTGAAAAGTATGTTCAATTCTTATTATTCATTTTCCATAAGACATAATTATCAACATGACAAGAATCCTGGAAAATCAGAATCAAAATTCCTTTTATTGGAATTGTTCTATACGATACATTTCCCTTTCTAAGATGACTGACAACAAATATGAAACTTCTATGCAATAAGATTTTTAAGATGTAATACTAGATTATAATCACAAAATCAAGATTTAGTAACAGAATATGCTACAATCTTGGTAGCCATAAAAACTGTATTGTGTATCTACCATATAGTCAAATGTGATAGTAAAGACTTTTTTATGAGAGTCCATAGAAAACTTAACCTTGTATATTTTAGCATTATAGGTGGAAGAATTTGTTCATTTAGTTACTGAAGAACTAAAATACGTTGTTTTGTTCATCTGTAACAGAGTTGAGAAGCAGAACAGCTGAAAGGTTTATTTGCTCTTTCTTCTGCTGTATAATGTAGTTGGAATAAAGAATCTTTCGCCAACAGAATATATCTGTATCTCTCAACATCAGAGTTAATAGAGTCGATCTTTGAACCACATTCTTGACTTTTACAGCTTCTAAAAACAATTTCAGGTTAATTTATTTTTCATGAGTTTCTCTTGTTGCAGCGTACAGAACATCTGTCTCCAGCTCTTTCTTGTCTGACAACCTTGCGTAGTTTTTTGTTTTGGGATGTGATTTCAGCACCGTATAGTTGAGACAATGAGGGTCCAGATTCTGTAAAAGAGTTTCCTGTTCAAATAACTTTTAAAATAATTGCAACATACAGAGATTTATGTCCACATGTGATTACCTCAGAGGGTCGTGGATTCTTTCTCTCCGTTTGACCTGAATGACAGAAACAGTTCCTCTGGTCAGATACTGGTTTAAAACTTTAGTTATTATAAATTACTGCTGAAATGAAACCATAGTAACCTGTTTGTATTGTCCTGACAACCAAAGCAACAATGACGACTGTAAGGAAGACAGCAACGCAGCCAAGAATCACACAAGGCAGATTGAGAAATCCGTCTGAAACATCTGAGGAAATCACAAACGGAAAACATATTAGCAACACTGAACTAAAAACAGTACAAAACTGATACTAAATGCAGCATCTATAACATCCATCTTACCTTCCACCTCTAAGTATGTTGCAGTGAACCCTGCAGAGACTGTTGTTGCATACTGTCCACAGAAATACAGTCCAGAATCTGAGAAATTCACTTCTTTGATTTTCAGAAACAGGTTTGTAGTATTAGATGTCATGTTATATTTACTGAAGTGGAAACCATCAAATAGAGAGACATTAGACTCTGCACTGAGCATAGATGAGATGTGCCTGGCGTTGGGACTGCTGTTCATCTTAAACCAAAATATGTGAGAGAGAAATTTAGTAAAGTTGCTGCACATCAGTGTGACGTCTTCAGCAGGTCGAACAGAAACTGTGTGAAACTGACAAACTGACACAGAAATCCAACCTGAAACAGAACGGAAGGATTTTCTTTAATGTTTCAAACTAAGTTTACAACAGATGACAGAGACGATGACACTGAGAAACAAACAGATGTTAATAAGTAGAGCCAGATGTACTTACTGAAGGTGCAGAGTGAAGCCAGGATGAAGTTTGTCATTGTGAGCGCAGTAAGACTCCACCAGTTAAATGTTAGTGGCTGAACTGTGCTCCAGTTTATAGCGTCTCTATAAAGGAGGTGGAGTGTTCTTTGGTTATTTGGCTGTTTCTCACATTAACTCTGAGAATGAGTTCAGAAAATAAAAACTAATAAATATTTGATATAATCAGAGGATATTAATAATATTTTAAAATTAGAAGTTTAGTAGTTTTTTTAAAAACTTCATGCACTGTAAAGAACAAAAATCACTATTAGAAATCATTTATATACACTTTGACAATAAAAAAATCCTTCTTTGTAGCTCGATATATTCTATCCATTTTGATCATTGAGAAGACAATAGTGATGTAAGATATTAAATGCTATTTTTATTTTAGTTGATTAAGGTAATCAGATGAGTTTTTTGTATGACATGTGTAAATCTTACCTGACAAATAATGATTATAAAAATAATTGCTGGAGACACTGATACATCAGTGGAGACACATTAAACGTTCCTCTGTATCAGTTTTGATCTCAACCATCTTTCAAGTCTGAAAATATGAAGCCTTTAGTTTAACCACTTTGATGTGAACAGTTCAGACTGTCAGATGTAACTGGATATGTAGAAGTTTGAAGGAGTTTAACACATTTAAATGTTCTTTAATAGATCATTAATAGACCTTTAATAGGACCTGCTGAACCTTCTCTAGTAACAGGTGATGCTGTCAACCAGGGACTGCACTTCATTCTGTGTCCTCGTCTCCTTATACACAGATGACTGGACCTCAGTGGACAGTGATGAGTCCACATACAGACCAGATGTGGATCAGTGCCCGGTCCACTGATGCAGTCGGAACCAGCTGGAGCTCTGGACCTGAGATGATCCTCACAGGCTGTTTGGTAGAAGGCTCAGTAGAAACTGGACTTCCTGCAGCAGCTCAGGACAAACAACCTCACTCAGAAAGTACTGATCATCATTTTTGCTGCCATTATTCAGTCTGTCCTGTGTTCACACATTTCTATGTGGCTTTGCTCAGACACAAAACAGGACGAGTTCAAACTGCTATGAATAATATGAACGTCATCAGATCTGACCTTCCCTCCGACCAGGACTTGTACTCTGGGTTTCTGTGTGTGTTCATTGGATAATTTAGACCCTGAGTTGTCTTGTCCAGCCCTTAACTGGTTCCAGATGTCTCTTGTTCTGATTATTCCCTTGTGTATTTAACCTCACCTGTGTTCCTGCTCCCAGCTGGATCCTTGTCTTTGTCGAGTCATCGGTTCCCTTCCTCAGTCTGTGTTCGTGTCTCGTCTCTCCTCTGTGTTTCCTGGTTTTTTAGAACTTTTAGGACTAAAATAAACTCTTTTCTCCACTTCACTTTGGTTCTCACCACATCCATCCTCACCATCAACAAACCACTTCCTCATGTGTACAGATCTAGGATCAGGAAAAGGGCAGCTAACTTTTGTGCAGACCCCACACATCCTGGATAAAAACTGCTTCGACTTTTATCTTCAGTTTGTGTGACAGAGCATTTTTTTCTAAAACCAGTCACAACAGAGATCGTTTTTCTCCAGACTGTCTCAATGAAGAACACATTCAGCCTGAGCAATCAGCTACTCTACTGCAAAACAACATGAGCATATTTGCACCACAACCTCTTTCCTTCCTTTGTTTCTTTCTTCTTTCTTTTCTTTTCCTCCTTCTTTATTTATTTTCTTCTTCCTTTTTTCTCTTTTGCTTTTTTACTTCCTTTTTATTTGTTTATTTCTCTCCTGTTATAAAAAAATTATTCAAATCCAAAGTATTTTATTGATCCCAAAGGGGGAAATTAAATAACAAACAAATAAAAATTGGTTATATAGTCATAAATATGTACATATCATTTCCATTTATCTTTTATTTTATTTCCTCTGAAGTTTATATATTTGTACCTAATGTCTGCACACTGTGACATCATGAAACAGTAGTTAATTTTCTTGATTGTGCACGCAATTTTGGTTAAAAAGCTGAATCTGATGGTAATATTGACATCTGTTTTACATTTGAATTTAAACATGTAGTGACAGGGTGATGTGGTGGAGCGGGGACAGAGCACAACCCACATAAGGGTCTCTCTTCAAGGACTAAGGGTTCTTAGTCCTTGAAGTGGCTGTCGCAGGTTCGGTTCCAGGCCTGGTGACCCCCCCCCCCCCCCCCCCCCCCCCCACCCCACCCCTCTCTCAATACCCTGTTTCCTGTCTGACTACTCTAATAAAGGCCACTAGAACCAACAAAACCTTTAAAAAAAACACACACACACAGAAACAAGTTGTTCTCCTGCTTCATAAACCTTGTGATGGGTTTTGGAAGCAACACATTTTAATAACAAGTGTACAGCCAGTGGTGAGGCGCAGCTCTCTAATAGTGCAGCAGGTTTTGTGTGTAGTTGGTTGAGAAGGCAGATGACATGGCTGGAGGAGCTTCTCTCTCTCTTTCATCATGAACATCACAGTAAAGGATGAGAATGGCTCTTATTCTAAACAGGAAGCCTAGATTTAACAGACTAAGCTACATTACAATCTTGGTGACTGTGCAGCAGCATCTACACATCTTGCTGTTCACAATAGTAACGTGCCATGATAAAGACTTTGTTCATGAAACTCTATGCTAAACATAAGAATAGCTGAAAGATGCCACTGTGGTTGGTATTGTGAACCTTTTGCCAACTTAGAGTATCTGTATCTCTCAACCTCATAGTTAATAATGTAACTATACATTCTTGACTTTTACAGCTTCTGAAAGCAATATTAGGCCGATTTAATCTGAAGTGTGTAAGATGCAGTGAGACCGCAATGTGGCAGACGTTCTTGATAAACATGATCTCTACCTTTGAGCCACTGCAGTGTAAGTCTGGACTGTTGTATTCTTCAAATTTCAAACACCAGTTTGTTTGTTAGCTCAGTTTGTTTTGAAAATGTTTTCATGTAAGGACAAAATATTCAAGCACATAAAGAAATTGAAGCATATTTCTCACTTTGAGCTGCTGGCAGTATGTTCCTGTCTTTATCTTGTAGCAGCGTACAACACATTGTCTTTCAGCTCTTTCTTGTCTGCTGGTCTTCTTTTGCTCTTGGCTTTGGGACGGATATGCAGCGCTGCATAGTTGAGGTCATCAGGGTCCAGATTCTGTAAAAGAGTTAATTTTCTTTAGAAAGTTGCTTAGTTTTCTAAGAGAATTGCAGCATTCAAACTGAGTCCAGTGTGATTACCTCAGAGGGTCGTGGATTCTTTCTCTCCGTTTGACCTGAATGATAGAAACAGTTCCTCTGGTCAGCTGTTTGTTTAAAACTTTAGTTATTATAAATTACTGATGAAATGATACCATAGTAACCTGTTTGTATTGTCCTGATTTTGACAACCAAAGCAACAATGACGACTGTAAGGAAGACAGCAACGCAGCCAAGAATCACACAAGGCAGATTGAGTAATCCGTCTGAAACATCTGAGGAAAACACAAACGGAAAACATATTAGCAACACTGAACTAAAAACAGTACAAAACTGATACTAAATGCAGCATCTATAACATCCATCTTACCTTCCACCTCTAAGTATGTTGCAGTGAACCCTGCAGAGACTGTTGTTGCTCCTACTGTTGCAACATACGGTCCACAGAAATACAGTCCAGAATCTGAGAAATTCACTTCTTTGATTTTCAGAAACAGGTTTGTAGTATTAGATGTCATGTTATATTTACTGAAGTGGAAACCATCATATAGAGAGACATTAGACTCTGCACTGAGCATAGATGAGATGCAGCTGGCGTTGGGACTGCTGTTCATCTTAAACCAAAATATGTGAGAGACAAATTTAGTAAAGTTGCTGCACATCAGTGTGACGTCTTCAGCAGGTGGAACAGAAACTGTGTGAAACTGACAAACTGACACAGAAATCCAACCTGAAACAGAACGGAAGGATTTTCTTTAATGTTTCAAACTAAGTTCACAACAGATGACAGAGACGATGACACTGAGAAACAAACAGATGTTAATAAGTAGAGCCAGATGTACTTACTGAAGGTGCAGAGTGAAGCCAGGATGAAGTTTGTCATTGTGAGCGCAGTAAGACTCCACCAGTTAAATGTTAGTGGCTGAACTGTGCTCCAGTTTATAGCGTCTCTATAAAGGAGGTGGAGTGTTCTTTGGTTATTTGGCTGTTTCTCACATTAACTCTGAGAATGAGTTCAGAAAATAAAAACTAATAAAAATTTTATATAATCAGAGGACATTACCTGTTATTTAATTTGAAGATTTGTAAACATTTAAATAATTGATATAGTAAAAAAACGAAAACATAATATCCTTTACTAAAATAACAATTTTACATTTACCCGTCCAATGTTTTTTTTGTGCCTATTAATTCAACCATAGCTTATAATGTTTTGTTCATGTTGATCAATGTTTTACTTGAGAAGGCATAATAATGACAATAATTTAAGGTATTAAATGCTATTTTTCTCTGAGTTACTAAATCAACTTTTTATTGATTTGATGATCAAATGTGATATTATTACTGAAAGTCTTTAAGGTTTACCTGTCAAATCAAGGATCTTTTTTTTTTAATTATTGTTATGGTCGCATTCATGTCATAGTGGAAACAGATTAAACCTTCACCTGCATAAGTTTTGACGTTCTCAATGATCTTTCAAGTCTGAAAATATGAAGCCTTCAGTTTAACCACTTTGATGTGAACGCTTCAGACTGTTAGATGTAACAAAGTTGTCTCACATTTCGAAATTTGAAGTTGATTGAAGAATCAAACCTGATTCTTCAATCAGGTTTGAAGAAGCTTCTTACTGAAGTGTCTTAATTTAATCATTTATAATAGTTTCTTGTTGTGAACTAACTAACGTTTCTGTAACTCCAGAAACATTAGTCTTACTTTTCAAATGTCTTCATTGACATTATCATCACTCAGCCAATAATTTAGATGTGTACAATATATTGTAAATGTGGTTATCGCTCTACCTCCTTATACACAAGTGATGTTGCATTTGCTACATTATTAGTATTTATCTGTGTGAGTATAGAGTACAAAGTTCCTCAAACTAGACTGGACAAATGAATAACTGAACAATGTGTTGTCTGATTTAAGACACCCAATACGGAGCAAAACTATTGGAGTCCATGTCCTGGTCCTGCAGATTACAGTAGTTAATGGGTAGAGTAGGTGATGAGTTAAACAGCTTGTTTTTCAAAGTGTTATGGATTAGGAAGGAAGATCATGAAGACTTTTTGTTGAAATCTAAACATTTGAAGTTAGAACCTTTTTCAAGAAGCCACAATAAAAATCTTATTGTTGGAGAATTAAAGTTCTAGTTCTTGTATTTTTTTACAAGACCTCCTCAACAGCACATGAAGACGCAGAAAAATAATCAGTGACATCAACCTGTTCAAAGAACCTTCACTTCATCAAGGAACCAGAGAACAATAAATAAATAAACCTTAGGAAACCTAAAATGCAGAAAATAAGTTTGAATTTTACATTTTATTAAATGAATCTGACAAGAAGCATGAATTATTATTAATGTGCATATATATATACAGTAGATACTGTATATATATATATATATAAACTATTTTGTGAGGACCCTTTGAGCCCCAAAGCCGGGACCCATTATGGTTACGGGTTAGGTTAAGAACTAAGGTGAGAACTGAGTTTAGGTTGGGGTTGGGCATATTATACTGGTGATAGGTTTAGGGTTAGGATTAAGATTAGACTGTAGAAATTAATGGAAAATGAATGGAAGTCAATGCAAAGTCATGAAGATAGAAAGACATACTAAGTGTGTTGGGGGATGTGGGGGTGAGTTGAATGCGTGTGTGTGTGTGTGTGTACAGGTGTGTGGGCGTGCGTGTGTGTGTGTGTGTGTGGGTGCGTGGGGGTGTGTGTGTGTGTATGTCTACTTGTTATTCTACAGATGAAGGACCACTTGTGCAGCATTTACCTGTCATGTTCCGTGTTTTTCTGTGAGTTTATTTCGAGTTTTCTGTGTCTCTGTGTCTCCGTGTTGTCCTGTTCTCCCCTTGATTACTCCCAGGTGTTTCTCGTTCCCTAATTACCTCCTGTGTATTTAGTGTCACCTGTGTGTCTGTGTCTTGGTCGGGTCCTCGTCTCATTTTGGCATCTAGTCCATTCGTATGCCTTGTTGCTACCTGCGTTGAGCCCTGGATTCCGCTCAGCAGTGCTGCCTCGGTTTTTGGACTGTGTTAGATTTTTGTTTGTAACTCTGTGCATTAAAACCACTATTTTTACTCCGTATCTGGGTCTACAGCGTCTGCCTCACCACCACACCCAGCACTTCATGACATTACCAACAGAAAGAGGTCATTTGTGGACATTGAGGACCTTTTCCGTATCCTCACTTTTTTTGCAGCTCTACTTCACTCTGCTAGTTCGATTTTGAGGAATAGTGTAAATTAAGTTTAGGTCAATGTTATGGTTAGGAATAGAAATGTAACCGTTTGAGGGAAATGTCTGGGACTAGGTATAAATGAAATCGCTAAAATGAATGGAGGTCAATACAGATTCACAAAGATCTCTTTGTGGGAACGGTTTCTTTTGATGGGATCAAAATAATTTACCTCACATTACAAAATGCTTTTTTATTTTGAAGTCAAAACATTTTTAAAAAGCTATGATGGTAGGATGGTCAGAGTGATTTAACATTGTCTGGGACACACTTCAAAGAATCAGTGTCATGTCTGTCAGTCTGTCAGTCTGTGGTGTGTGCGTGTGTGGGCGTGGGTGTGCGGGCGTGTCCGTGTGTGTGTGTGTGTGTGTCGGCGTGCGTGGGCGTGTGTGTGCATGTGTGTGTGGTCTGTTGATGCCTAATCTTTATTTCAGTTGCTCTCAGACCACACTCTGCTGTCTCTTCCTGTCAGTGTCTCTGTGTGTCTCACTCCTCACACAGCAGGCCACTCAACTGTCTTATTGAGGAAGTCCAACAATCTGACTCCTCCTTCAGTTCAACTCCATTCTGTGTGTTGTGTGACAAAAAGCAGACAAACCAAGACAATGTAACTTTTATGGTTAACAGAAATAAAGAAGCCATGCTGAGATCGAGACAAACTGAACACGTTAATAGAGTTCCTAATGAAGTAAAATACACATTATAATTCTTTCTTTATTTTTACTATGCACTCGTGTTACATGCAGATGCATTGAAGGGTTCAAAAGATCAGTAAATTAATGTGATACAATCTGAGTTTCATTTTCCGTTGCAGTTCCTGTTGCTTCCTGAGTCTATCGGGTGGCAGCGTACACAACATGTGGCTCCAGGTCCCTCTGAGGTCCAGACCTGTGGCTCTTTTTGGCCTTTGCTTGGAAACTCAGAGCTGCATAGTTCAAATCGTCTGGATCCACATTCTGAAACCCAGAAAGAAAGAAATGATCACATGATAGTCAAACAGGGGTTTATGTGAATTAGGCATCATCTAAGGTTTATGATGCCTTGATTATTGAAAGTTTTAATGATGAAACTTGATGTATAAAAGTAAAGAAAGTAGTTGAATAGCCTTAGTGCGTTGAAATTTCAGACAATATTGAAATAAAAAGACAAAATTCAACTGTTCAACATAAATTCATGTTGTTGTTTTTTTTTCATTAAAGGAAACACACAACAAATTGGAAGGTATCTTTTCTTCAGTCATCCTTTTGTGAACTGTTAATCTTTTAGTCTGAATTTTGAGATTTTGTTTTTGTTGTTTTAACTGAGCCACAATTATTATTCAGACTACAGACAAATATTTCTGCCATCCTCCAATCCAGTGAAAGTTGCTAACAGTTGAATTAATGTGTTTTACACATTTATTCACAATAAACCAAGAAACATCTGAACACTAACTGCATTAGTTGCAAATGTCCAAAAGCAACTAATGCAACAACTCTCAGCTTGTGCTGTGTTCTAATGAAATAACTTAATTTAAATTTTTATGTGTTTTCAAAGATAAAAAAATAGCTTTGTTTAGGGGAAAGCAGTTTGATTTGTTATAATTAGTGCCGTGCAACAGTACTAGGTTAGATATCAGTAAAAGAAGCAGCAAATAGCATCTGAAATGAAAATTATCTTGTTGAGCTTAAAATAAATGGTCAATTGTAGAGCTATGG
The DNA here is from genome assembly GCF_003331165.1 of Xiphophorus hellerii. NCBI lineage: Eukaryota > Metazoa > Chordata > Actinopteri > Cyprinodontiformes > Poeciliidae > Xiphophorus > Xiphophorus hellerii. The sequence goes on from NC_045685.1 coordinate 3,042,943, forward strand.
AGGAAGAGACAAATCGTCTGATCAACTGCAATATTTGAAATCATTCATACAGATTAATTTAAATTACTCAGTTTACCTCGTTTCTTTCTTTTTGCTGCCTTGAAGCTAAAAGACAAATGGAAAAGTCTGGTTAGTTTATTGCTGATTACATATTTATTGTTCTGTTCTAAATTAGCTTGGAATAAGTTGTCCAATAATATAATCAAACTGTACCTCTCTCAAGTCTCCTGTTTTTAACAGCCAGAACAACGACTGCTACAAAGAGAAGAGCAGTCAGAGAACCTAAAATCCCAGGCATCAGGTCCATCAGTTGGTCCGCTTCTTCTATAAATATTTACATATTACATTTTTTTTTCATCTATTTAGCAGAGTGTTTTTTTTACTCCAGTAAAATCCAGTGAACTCTTCTCTAAGACAAATAACCTACTTGTATTATCAGAATCCCCCTCGTCTTTGGAGTCTCTGTTAGCTGAAAGTATGGATGATATTTTTTGGTCGGTTATTTCTTTTTTTGCAGTAACTTTGTTATTGTACTACAATGACAACGTTCTTAGAAAATTAAGGAACACAGAGTCAGTCTTACCTTTAATGATTAACTCTGTTGCTCTGCCAATAACTGTATGTTTCTTTACATAAAATCCACAGAAATACAACCCAGAGTCCATCAGGTCCACTTGTTTGATTTGAAGAAAGAAAGTTGTCTTGTTGGAACTCATGATAAATTTTTCACGGTGGAATCCATCGCAGTATGAAGGTTCGCCTTCAGCACCGTACATGGAGGAGATGCAGCTGGGTTTGGTTCCATGAACCACTCTGAACCAGTCTGTCTGGGTTGGAGATGGAGAAATGTTGGAGCAGAACAGAGTGATGTCCTCACCAGGATGGACGTCCACAGTTAGAGACTCACAGATCCAACCTGAAACAAACAGATTCAACTCTAAGATGACAAAAGTAAATCAGTAAAAATGGAAGACTGATGAAGTTAAAGAACACAGTTTAAATGGAGTCCATGTTGAAGATGATTTTATATCATACTTACTGTGGCTGCAGAGAAGTATAACTGTTACCTGCATGAAGTTCTCCATTCTGCGTACAACCATGTCTCAGTTTGGCCGCTTCTTATGCAGGGGGATTTATTAGAAAGGGGAGTGGTGAACAGTTCACTTCACATCAGAAGGCTTGTGTTTCTCTTGACCAAATTTTAGCTTCAATTTAAACAAATAAAATTATTTAAATACCATCGGTAAGCTAACAAACCATTTTGATTATTGTCCAATACTAACAGTAGTACGGCAACCTGTCATTCTAAAGCAGTCTCATGAAGAGGATGTGCAGGGCTGTCCATAAATATTGTGATTTTTTCGGGACAATCCTTCATCTCCACCATTACTTCCAGAGGTTCCACAGAAGCCACTGAACAGAACCAGCCTTGTTCATCACTCTGTTTAGGTTTTGTAAAATGCCCGATCTGATGCTGCTGCCCCAACACATGATGGCAGAAGAGATTACACTCCCCACAACAGACCTATAGAAATCTGCAACAGCTTGCTGCAAACTTTGAAAGATCCAAGCTTAATCAAAGTGTCCAGTCTGCTCTGTCCCATCTTGTAGACATGATGTTGACTCTCCGGTCCAGTCTGTTGTCCAGGTGAACACTGAAGTATTTATGCTCCTTCATCACCTCCCCCTTTTCTCCCATGATGGAAAGTGTGTTTTACTAAACCTTGTTTGTTTTGAAATCTACAATCATCTCCTCTGTTTTTGTTTAAATTGAAAATGAGATGATTGCTACACCATGTCACAAAGCAGTGAACCAGCCTGCAGAACCATCTGAGTATTTCTGCATATAAAATGACTCTGACTTGCTCTGTTTTGAAGTGTAGAGAGTGAAATGAAATGATGAAAGAACATGCCCCTTTGGTGCTCCTGTGCTGCTGACCATCTGCCTCTAGACAGCAATTTAGTCTTACAAACTATGGTCTGTTTGTCAGGTAGTCATTGATCCAGATGGTCCGGTCATTGATCCATTGTCTCTCTGGATCCAGTCATTGATCCAGAGACAAATCAGGGTTTGGCCAGCCAGACCTGAACAAAGTAAAATGCTCTGGAGAAATCAAAAAATAAGATCCTCACTCTGCTGCCTGCTTTGTGTGTTTGTTGATGCATGCGTATGTCAGAAGGAGGTGTATTATGTAGTGTGGTTTTCCTGGTTTAATGCCTTATTTATGTATTAGTTGTGTTGTCACTGCACACCACTAGAGGGAGTAACAGACTTTAAGGATGCAACTAAGGAACAGAATTAGAAGCATATGAAACAACATAAAGCTCTAAGAACTGTAAAATGAAGTCAACAAAATGGTGAAATTCAAATATATGCCGAGTGGATCTACTTCATAAGACTGAGGATATGACATGTAGGCGACTTCAACTCCAACACCAAAGCAATAAGGAGCTTTCAGGGGTCCAGTTTTCTGCTGGTTTGCTGACTCAGATGGGCCAACATGAGTCTCTCTGAGACCTTCATAAAGTCTCAGGATGTTGGGACACAAAATCTGTCATGATTGGTGACTAATGGATGAGACTTCTGGAACCACAACAATGGAACCTTCGTCAGGGTAAGATATGTCAAAAACACAGATGGCAAAAACACTCTCACCTCCTTATGGTAAATTGCCTTTACTTGTGTATTGATTAGTCAAGTCTGGAAAATCCCAGAGCACTTCACAAAATGATTATATTCAGTCATTTACACACACATCCAACGGCCCTGGGACAATCTAACAGAGGCAACGCTGCCATGAAGCAGCACCACTGGACCCTCTGACCACCACCAGCAGGCAAGACAGGTGAAGTGTTTTGCCCAAGGACACAACAACAGAGGCGGACAGAGCATGGGATCAAACCGGCAACCCACCGATTACAGGATGAACTCCCTCCACTATCACCAGCCATCATCTGGAAAGTGACATTCTAAGAGATCAATTCCTTGATGGTTAGCTCAGGGAGATTAGTAGTTTGGACATTTTTAACCATCCACAACAACAACAAAAAATTATTAATTAGTTTGCTTGTTTCTTAGTTTTGTTGAGAATATATTAAAATGTTGCACTGGCGAGTTTTGGTTGGGAAAATTAAATAATACTGTAAATATACACAATCAGAATCTGAACAGAGCCTTTCATCAGCATGACTTCGCTTCCTGTACCGAGTCCAGGAAGCAGAGGGTAGATGCCCTTCATGTCCCTGCTAAACAGTGTTTAACAGACAACCTTAGCAGCTGTAAACATCTGTCTCATTACCCGGGAAGCCAAGTTTATATAATAAACTGCCAAGCTAATATTTTTAAATTGTGTTTTTCATTTTGGTGCAGAAAGCCAGCTGAGTTTTTTTTAGGGTAGGCTATGCCACCTACTGGCATAAATAAATAATTGTATTTGACAAAATATCCACTTGTCTGTTCTGACACTGTAAATGTGTCTTAAAGGTGTCAAAAGACTCATCTCTTCTGATCTTAGAAGTTTTTTTTTCTAAAACTCTACGTTAAAATGGCTCCTTTCACTTGAGCTTTTCTGAAACATCACTAGATGCATTATTCAGGTGGAGTTTGCTGCTTCTTTGGATATGACTGATGGACTTGAGACTAATTTGACATGGTGTTTGTCAAATATTTTCATGAACTTTGTATGTCGCTCTTAGAACAACTGTTTGACAAATTATTTGAGAAAAACTGTCAATAATGTCTTTTGGATTCACTAGTAAATCCTGTCCTTTTAATATAGAAGATATAAGAATGAATGGCAGTCTCAGTGCTTTGCTCTCTAGTGTTCTGCGTGTTTTTGTGGTTTTATTTTGGTCACTTTCAGCAGAGAAGATCTGGATTTTGAACGGCTCTCCCTGGACATTTATTCTCCATTTTCATTGGGTCGAGTTTCACTGAGATCTTGGTTGAGCAGTTCAATGGTATTTAACAGGCAGGTTTGCTCATTAAGCTTCAGCAAAGTGAACTTCACACACCAGTGTGTAACTCCTGAGATTTTCAGATGACACCATTGTGATTGATCTGACAGATGAGCTGGTCCACTGCAGTCAGAACCAGATGTAGCTCAACCCATTCAAGACTGTGGAGATGACAGCAAGTGTCTAGAGAACAGCCCTCAACCTCTCTATGTCCCTCATCCTCAACAACATGGTGGCTTCTTTGTCACTCTGTTGCCATCTTTTACTAGAAACCCAATTAAATCTTCATCTTCTTTTAGGTCTGTAGTAACTTCTGGAGTAAAACAAAGTACATGAAATTCTATGGGAAGATCTTAATTTATCAGCCTTAGTCCACAGCAAGTTGTGTATTGATATCCATGATAAAGAGCAACTGAAGAGTCATAAAGTTTGGCAAAAGCCTGGTAACAAGGCACTCATTAGATTCAGGTGTGATGGAGCAGGGCTGCATCTAAAACCTGCAGGACAGAAGATCTTCGGGACGATGGTTCTAAAGGTTACTATGGATACACAGCATAATAGTTTTAAAAATGTGTTTGTGTGCAAACCACCTACAGTATATCGTTTGAAATTAGTGACAGTATAAGGACCTGGAACACAGATGAGTTGAGGGACGGGAATGTGTAGCACAACCACTGGAGAGGGTCTTGAATGCATCTAGATAAGATTAATAAATCAGACAAGCTGAATGTCACGTTCTTTGACAGAAACCAACAAACTCATGATCTGGTTTTAATGAAATAACTTTATTGCAACACTTTACATTTCAAACTGTGACGAAATTCTATTAACTCAACACATTTCAGAAACAGTCGAAGCAAATGGTTCTAGCGCTTCACACTGGAATAGACGCATTCTGTGAATGTGCCGTCCGCTCTTGTTCTTGATATGTTCATCTTTTGATGACTTACAGAAGCATATTGGAGGTTTTCTCCATCTTGGGATTCCTAAAGTGTAGAGAATATGTACCACAACAGATGCTTGTTTAAAAAAAAAAGAAAGACTTCAGAAAGAACAAAATGTATTGTTCCACTCCCCTCTTTGCTCGTTGCTGCAGAAACTATTTGAACTATTTGAAACTATGCTTACCTGCATTCTTGGGGAAGCAGATGATGAAGATATTTCAGTGGAATCTGTGTGTAAAACAGAGCAAGAATAGTTTCACTTTGGAGCTTAAAGAGTATTTTATCTGACTTTCAAATGGCAACACATACCTGCATGCTGCCTTTTGCTCATTTTGAAGACTGAGACAGCCAGTGCAGCTGCCAGCAGGGTGGTGAATGTCAAAGCTCCACTCAGGAGATAAACCAAGACAAGAGAGACAGCTTCACCTGCAGAAAAACATGAACCAGTAAACAATTGGCTACTGTAGTACAGATTTCACACCCATCTTGGTGCCTCAAAGCTCTTCAGTCTCCATGCATTTAATTTAGAGTGGCTCTCAAAATCTGGAGCTGACCACTCCTTGTAAAACTAGAGGCCTGATATTACAGGAGATTTTTTATTTTATTTTTTTACAGATAAAGGTCTTTTTGGTCTATTTTCATGAAACTCTTGAAAACATGAATTTCTGTTACTACTTAGTTCTGATAATCGTGCAAAAATCCATTTCAGAAGTTGTAAAGGCTCCTAAGTTCAATTAATTTCTGTCTTTGTTAAACTTATCAGAAGGATACATTTTGTCATCGAGTCTAGAAGATGAAATGCATCCAATTGTGTTTTATTTACATTTTTTGTTGCCGGAAAAAAAAAACAGAAATGAAACCTAGATGAGGAATGAGCAATCTGAATAATATGAGAAGCAGGATTGTCTGAAAATGTTTGGTTCAAGATGAACAAGTATTTGTGGAAATGAAAAAATGGCTCACCTTCAGAGTCCAGCTTGGTTCTGTTTCCAAACAGTATTTCTCCACAGGAGGCAACAGCACAGTACGTCCCATTTGGGACCTTCATGGGCAGGTTGTACACACAGGTGTGTGTCTGTGTGCTGGGATCACTCCTGCCCCCCTGAGTGTAAATGAGTCCAGGATGGGATTCTTCAGAGTTTCTGAACCAGTAAACACCGTGTTGTCCACCACAGCTCCCAGTTTGTACCGCACATTTCAGACTCACAGAGTCTCCTTGCTCGATGTTCCCAGATTCTGACTGACGGACCAAAGTCTCGATAGTAGGACCCGAACCTTTTACTCTGAGCGTAGTTCCTTCACAAAATTCATAGTCATTTAAATTGCTCTGGACACAGTGGAAAGTCGCAGCATCTGAAATCTTCACATCTGATATCTTCAGCACAACATTCCTGTAATTTCCAGTGTCCAGCGAGAAACGAGAGTTGTTGAACTCCTCCTTAAAGATTGCAGTGTTGGTATGTTTGTAGAATGTACACATGAGCTTCGGTTCCTGTCCCAGAATTTGTTTGTACCAGTAAAACATCACCGCTGCGTAATCTTGGCAGAGGCATTGCAAAGCAACGTTGCTTCCAACATCCACTGAGTAAACATGTAGCGATGTCTGTGTCAAGTCTGTCGAATGAGCTGAGGACAAAAAAATCACAAAATGAAACATTTACTTTTATTTAAAGAACTTTGTGCCGCATGATAAGAAGCAAAGATTCTTGTTAAACGTTCAAGAAAAATCAGCTGCAGAAGCAAACTTACCCATAGTCACCACAAGCAGAGTTGCTGAGTACAAAGCTAAGGTTTGAGAAGTCATTGCACTTTAAAATGCAGAGGTGAAAGAGCTGAAGGTTAGTACATTCACCCCTCTTTAAACTTAAGACTGTTTCTGATTGGCCAATCAGACTTACAGTCTACTTCTGAACAAATTTTCAGTGCCACCTACCTGAGCAACTGATATCTCTTGAACTCTGGACGGACCACATAAGTATTACATTTATATCGCATTTATTATTTAACCACTTCAGATTAATGTCCTTAAACTTTGAATTCATCTCAGTGATGATTTTTTTTACACTATATTGACTGTAACCAGGCAGAGAAGAGGGGAAGACATCCAGCAAAAGTCTCAAGTATTCGAACCCGGAACTGTAGCCTCGTATACGAGGCACCCGCTCTACCGCTACATCATGCAACAAACTCTTCAAAGAAGCCACACTTTCCAGTTTATTAGTAACTGTGCCCAAACTCTGTACCCATTGCTGAGACATAGTTGAATATTTCAAATGCTTTAATTGAGGAAAGGAAGGGACTCATTTATGTTGAAAATGTATTTACTGTCCACATATCCAGGACTGGTTCCAATCATCAGAAGTGACCGCGCCCTCACCCATGATCTAATGTTAGCTGGTACATTAGAAAGAGTCAGAGGCAACTTGACGGTGAATGAAGGTGAAGTCTTTATTGTCCCACACAAATACTACACATAATGACAATCAAACAAATCCACAAGGAATAAATCAGCAAGATGTTCTAAAATTTGCCAAGCTTGGCCAAGTCAAGAGGTTTAATTAGGACAAAAGAACATTAGTGCTGGTTGCACTTTATTGTTGGTAACTTGTACCTTTGACCTGAGGCTGGGGTTCCCCAGTCCAGTCTTAGAGCTACCATCCTGAAATTTTTAGATGCATCCCTTCTTCAACACACCTGAATCAAATGAACTGCTGGTTACTAGGCCTCTGAAGAGTTAAATGATGGCTGGTGAGGGAATTTATCCATTTGATTCGGCGTCGTTGAACCAGGGATGCATCTAACAGTTGCAGGATGGAGATCTCGAGGAATGGACCTCTGACCCGAGGGAAGGAGAATAAATTCCTCTTAAATGAGTCAATTCTGCTGACTAAGATTGTTTTGGCCTTTTTTACAATCTGTCTATTCCAGATATCAGACAGGGTGAGCCATTGAATGCCGATTATTCATCCATCCATTTTCTAACACCCTTGTCCCTACTGGGGTCAGGAGGGATGCTGGTGCCTATTTCCAGCGAACATTTCGGGCGAGAGGCGGGTTCACCCTGGACGGGTCGCCAGTCTGTCGCAGTGCCAATTATTCTATTGGTCATTTTAATAAAGCTAAACAGAAGTTCTTGTTTGTCCAGGACAAGTTGCCATTCAAAACAATGAAACTAGTTTTATCAATGCTGAAAAGTTTAAGTCATTTTTATGAAATACAGTCTTTGCAGACCGTTCTTGCAAATTGCTGCTACTTTAACAATCTCTCACTTAAATTTGAACATTATGCTTGAACATTGATTGACCTCTCTATATTCACTGCAAGCCTGAAGCCACAGGCAGTCTTCCTGTGTACAACCAAGAGGTGAAGTTTCCATCAGTGGAAACCTGTTTGCTGTATTATGAACCCTCTTTACCACAAAACGTGAAACCAAATTCAAACACTGAGAGCTGACTACTTGTAAAGCTCTACCTTCCTGTTTAGAAGAGGGTACTGTTAGGTAAGACAGATTTCTGAAGATCAGAGCACGTTTCCATGGTGCTGCTTGATTGGATCACCTTGTCATGCAAATAACCATGGCAGCCCTTCATACAGATCACATGAAATGTTTTCTTGTCAGATCTATAAGGCCTGTTTTTGGACATGTCTTATTGTGGTTGGACTGCAGCCAGCATCAATAAGTAGATGAAAGCTGTACTTGTACATGGACTCTAGCTGATCCCCCAGCTCACCTAAGATTAACAATTTCTGGGTCTACTTCTTGACTTTTTGTCTAATTCACATAGCAACAGAGACCTTGTTCGTACAGATCATATCATCTTGATATGAAAGATATGAGCAAGCTTTGACATTTTAAGGCTAAAAATCTTCAACTTTTGATGAGTTGATGAACACGCTAACTTTAACTCTATTTTTGGCTGCATTTGCCACTAATTACATATTGTATTGATTGATACTGTGTACTTTTCAGCTAAATTGTTGTCATTACATATTCATCTTTGGTTTGCTATTGTTGTTGGTTCTGTTTTTTTTCTCTCTCTTTCTGCAAGTGTAGAAACAGACTTACAGGGTTTTCTCTTCTTTTTTTCTTCTTCCTTTTCTCCTCTACTCTTATCTCCTTTCCCTTTAAACTTTCTGTTCCACCTGTTTCCCTTGTTCTTCTCTTTTTCCCTTCCCACTGTGCCCTTTCTAATTTGTCTTCTTATTCGGTCTTAACAGGTTGATCAGGAGTGTTAGTCAAATATTAGGGATTCACCTATCCATGATCTATTTGATCAGTTGGATAGACGGTAACACTTTATTTGACGGGTTGTGAATAAATCTGTCATAACACCGTCATAAACATGACATAACACCTGTCATGAACATGAGTGAGTCTTCATGAATATTTATGACTGTTGTCATAAACTGTCATTCGGTAAATCATGATAATTTTAATACAAAGTTGACATTATTCAAAATGTCTTTGTTATGACATCTTGACATTAACCAAGAAATCATGATCTGACATACATTTGTTATAAAAGTATTACTGATTAAACTTTAGCATTAATAACATAAAGCTACATAATCTTTTAAGTTTAATCAGTAATACGTTTAGAACAAATTTATGTCAGATCATGATTTTGCAGTGGTTGAGGTGTCAAAGCTCAAAGACTGTCAGGGACATTGTGTAATGTTAAAAAAGTTTTGGACACATATGCTATACTGCACATGGACCAAACTTTGTCTTCATTGGTTCATTTCTTGCTGGGGGCATAACTTGGAATGTGTCTGCTTTTGTCAATCGGAGTGTTAACACTAAGAAACATAAAATAAACTGACTGTGGCTCTAAACCTTCTTTTTTTCTGTCAGCATTCTTTTAAAAAACACACACACACACACACATTAGCTCCTGAGAAACCTGTTGGGTGAAACTTCCAGGCGATAAAGTTATTGCTTCAAAACCTATTTTGATTCAAATATTTCATAGACCCTCAAATCTGCTTGTTTAAAACACTCCTTCAGTTTTGAAACCCACACATTTCAAACCCAACAGTTCTCTTTTGCAGTTTTTTCTTTTGCTATTTTTTTTGCTCCTTATGGTTTCAGTTCACATTGATCATACAAAATAAGACAAATCTGTGGCTTGTGGGTATGGCACCATGCTCTGTATGGACTATGTTTAGGTCCTGTTTCTGTTTTTGGGGGCATATAGAGGCGACACATCGGTGGTTACCTGCGGCGCTGCTAGCTGTGTGTGAGAACAATTCTATTTAGAGAAGCTTCAAGTCAGAGAATGAGTCCAGTGGTTAAGAACATGTCTGAGGTTTGTTTGCTGCAGCCTGATGGAACACACACATGTTGGCTTCATACGTTCTGATTGCACCAATATGCTAACATTTCATATTGATAACACAAAGATTAGCTTAGCAAAGCTGCTAAAACTGATTTTTCTGATTTGAAAAAGTCGAAACTTTATCAATTGCGTTTCTTTGCAGTCAAGCATTTTGTCCACATGGTGCCTCTCTTGTGTTTTTGATCTAATTGTCTTCGGAAACTGTTCATATTGGACTTAGAAAAAGATACTTATTATTTTATAAAAAGGAATTTGTTCACACCAGAATTACTACACTATGGTGGTAATCTCGATTAAAACAAGATATACCTTTGCTGCGTCTGTGAAGGAAGCTGAAAGTTCTGCTTGAGATCCTAAAGATGACAATGACAAATGGTTGAATTGATAAGAAATGAGGCCAAGAGAGACATGGTAACTCTGGAGGAGAAGCGGAGATCCACGGCTCAGGTGGGAGAACAGAACAATCAAGAATCAGGCAGAAAGTCTGAGAAAAGAAAGGAGCAAGTGAAAGACAGCTAATGTTAAGGCTAAAAATCAATACATGCAGAATGTAATGTAAAAAGAAAGGGTAAGCATGAATTGTTTTTCAGAATAATAATAATAAACACTAGTTTGAGTTGATCTGTTACATAAAATCCCAATAACATATATTGAAGGTTTGTTATGGTTAAGGTTTGAAGGATATGAATACTTGCAAGGCCCTGCATGGACTAGAGTAATATAGTACTGTAATATTTAGATTTTTTTTAAAAATTAATAAAATGATGGAAATCTATCATTATTATGACTTTATGGAAGAAATACAGTCAAAATGTCTTCAGTTGACTTTCTCTGCATTGACATAAACACATTCAGTCCAGACGGAGTTTTTCTGTCTTGCTGACAGATTTGTCTGGACACGGTCCTCATGTTGGACCTGCAACGGGATTTATCACAAAATAAGTTCCACAATATCACACAAATGTGAATAAAATGCTGCTCTGAGCACAATATATACCTCTGCTGGGGTTGTGGGTGGAGGTGAAAGTCCTGCACAAGACCCTAACAGCCAATGACAAATGTTTGTTACCTCCAGTAGCAACATTACAGGTACAAATGGAAAACGTTTCAGGTACCAAAGCAGCAGTTTGTCTTCTCAATGATCCAGATTAAGGATCCCAGATAAACACTCAGGGCGCAGATGGTGAGGATGATGGAGGAGATGAATATCGCAGCGTCGGGGTCGACCGTAAAAATGCTTTGAGACGTTACATCATCTGCAAATAAGGAGCACTCAGACTGATGGCAACATCCTTAGTGATTCTAACTCCGCCAGACATACACGTACAGACACACAAATGCTCGTTTTAGTAATTTTCTTAAATGTACCATTTATTAATGGAAGTTAGTTGTTTATTTTATATTAGGTGAGTTGGAACCATGTCTGATTTATTTTTGTCAACAAAAAGTTTTTTTATGAATATAGTTTTTGTTTGATTTGTGTTTCATTTCTCATAATCACTGTAGAAAACCTTGGTGTTTTAGACTCCTTGTAGTGCAATGTTGCCCTGAGGCAACAAACCCAAATCTGGTTCCAGGAGGTGCCAGGGTCCCATTTTATGATTGATATGTAATTAGGGACCACCAAGCTCCCACAGAATGCAGGAAAATATTTTTTCCCCAAAAAATGAAAAGTCATGCCACAGAGGGCTAAAAATGAGTTTAGTTCATGTGAAGTAATGTGAGGAAGGAATCCCACAATGCATTGTGCCAACGGCAGTAGCCACTAATTCAACCACTTTTTTTATTTGTCACAAAGATTAGTTTGAAGATGTTTAAGGCGAAAAGGTAGACTCCAGCGCTTCATGCATGCAGTCAGTTCATCAAGAACGACAACCTAAGAGTACAGCTCTAATTATTTAAATACTGTTTATGTAATTTTAATACTCGGATTGTTCAAATTACTAAAATTCCACAAGTTAATGTTACTCATTCAGTTAATTTAATGAAAACTACAGAAACGAGGCAATGAATTTTCATATATTTTTTAAGTAAGGAGAACTTCTAAGTTTTTGCAGTGTGCATGCATTTTGGTACTGCCTTACTGTGAATAATCCTGGTTCCTTTTCCCAGCAGCACGTGTCCACACGCAGTCACAACACAGTGGTACGTTCCTGCGTCATCAGAGTCGATGTTCTTCAGGAAGAGCTTGTGCACGCACGTTTCTCCGCTTCCTGCCCTCTTACAGCTGCTGGTTTTATCCCCAGATGAGTAAATTATGTCTGCAGGAGAGGCGTGAAGGTTTTTCAGCCACATGACTGCGGTGAGTCCTGCTGAGCACTGACCAGCCTGAACGGTGCAGCTGACGGTCACCGAATCTCCTGGCTGAACTGAGCGGGTCTCTGGCTGCTGGACAACAGAGTCGCTGCTCAGCTTCAAGCCTTGGAAAACAGATTAGATTAAACGTAATGACTGGCACAACGTCGGGTTAATTAGAAATGAATCCTCATTAGACATTAGTACCTTTAAGAAACAGAAAGGTTCCTGATCCAAACTGAACCTTATCCCGGTGCATCTCTCCACAGAAGTATGTTCCAACGTCGTCCCAGGAAGTTGCTGATATCCTCAGGCGATTGCTGATGCCGTCAAACTCAACTGAGAAACGGTTTTCAAATTCACCAGCAACTACGCTCCGGTTGTTCCGATTATCAACTCTTGCGATGGGCTGCAGTCTTCTTCCTGCCGTCAGTTTGTACCACACCCTGTTCAGAGCTGCGCTCTTCATGCTGCATTCGATGGCGGCCGACTCGCTGAGCTTCAGCGTCTGAACGGAAACGGGCTGAGAGATTTCACTGAACTCGGCTTCACCTGAAGTTGACACCCATTTTATCAGCTTTGCGTTTGAAGACGGAGAGAACGGTTGAACATGAAAAGATGAATTACTCACACAACGAGGAGAGCAGCAGCACCTTCAGAAAGAACACAGCCATCGTTGGTGCTTCTTCTTCTTCCTCAAAGTAGTTCAGAGCTCCTGACATGGCCGACCGTTCCACAGATATATCGGTTTGTACCGGCATTGAGCCACGTCTATCGTGTCTCATTGGTGGCTTAGTGCCCTCCCACTCATGACTTAAAAACGAGGAAGAAAATTGTTATAAGCACTTATTTCCCAGCTTAATAAAACCAATGTCAGTTCACCAACAATGTAACTTTTGGCTGATTGGATTTCCAGATCAGTTGCAGCTTTGCCACCATCTGCCAGCCTAATGTCGACCGTTATCACAGCAACGCACTGAGAAACAGACTTTGAAGCAGCTTTTAAAAAGAAGATTTTACATCGGTGGACATTAATGGTTTCACTTTGCCACAAAAAAAACGGATCTGTTTAAATGTAATCACTAGTTTTAACTTTAACATCTCATCTACTTCATCCTTTTAGTTCATCACAAGTTTAAAATTCACTTCCTCTTGTTCTTTACTCACCCTCTACAGTTCATTTAGTGGCCATGCAACATTTGAAACTTTTTGACGTCCTGTTTGTTTTTGGCGCATCTGTAGCAGGGACTGTTCACAATTCAGAGTATTTTTTTAAGTCATCAGTCAACTTCTGCACTGTGAGTCTAATGGTTATGTTAAGAGAACAGAGTTCATTGGTTGAGAGGCAAGGGACTCCATGGATACAGAGTGATCATGGGGAGAACATGATCACTCGTGTCTTACATTGCAAACGCAATGTAAGACCTTCTCCTAAATCTACAAAATGAAGTATATTCACTCCATGCAGACAGGCTGGGATTCAAACCCAGGACCTGCTTGCTGCTTGTGGCAAGCAGTGGTACCAGCTGTTCCTCTGTGCGGCCTGCAGCCAATCACCTACGCCAGTCTAACCGGTCCTAGCCTGTTTGGCGCCCTGGGCGAACCACCTTTCCAGCACCCCTCTCCTTCCACGAAGATGTTGAGAGTTGGGGGTGTGAAGGAAGGTGTGTTGTGATGATGTATAACTATTGACATTCAGATCCTCCACTCATGCCGTCCCCCACATGGTGCCGCCCAGGGCAGTTGCCCATGCTGCCCATATCAGAATCCTCCACTGAGTCTAACTATAAGCTTTATGAAGAGGAAAGTTTATGCCAAGTTTTTCCATGATGGTTTTTCTTTCCCGTTTAGGACGGTTCCATTTTGACATGACATTAGAAACAAGACATTTAATAAACTGTGACTGTCATAAGGTGCGGTGTAGAGGTGGTGAGGCAGACGCTGTAGACCCAGGTAAAGTGAGAAATGATGATTTTTAATGATGAATATCCAGAATTTGCACAGTCCAATAATGTCCAGAATACCGGGCAGCACGGCCGAGCGGGAGCCAGGGCTCGACGCCTGTAGCAACCGGTTACAAAAACAGACACGACGACGGACTGGATACACAGACGACAGACTAACAGCCAAATGAGACGAGGACCCGACAAAGACACAGACACACAGGTGACACTAAATACACAGGAGGTCATCAGGGAACGAGAAACACCTGGGAGTATTCAAGGGGAGAACAGGACAACACGGAGACACAGAAAACTCGAAATAAATACACAGAAAAACACAGAACATGACAGTGACGGTTAATATTATGACCCCGGATCCAACCAAATTAACCAACCAAACATTTACGGGTATAACATGTTTATTGGATTCATTTACAGTAAATCAGGGAAGTTGGTCAAATCGCAACATAAAACAAAAGCCTATTGTCTCTGTCAATTCTATTGTTTTGACGCATAAATGATCCGGTGTTTAGCAGGCTCTGATTTTTTAAAAATCTAATACACTCTATAAAACACTATATAAAAAAGATAAAGAAAAAATGGAAAGGTTTGAAAAAACATGAGTAAAACTTAGATGTTTACAAAATAGATCAATTCATAGAATTGAAAGGGGATGTTCTCTCTGTTTATATTAATGTCTGACCAACAACTCTCAAGTGCAAACGCAATGTAAGACCTTCTCCTAAATCTACAAAATGAAGTATATTCATTCTCAGTTGCTGCTCATTTTTACATCTACAGATGAATAATGGAGGCTGTCTGTAGGTTGGCTGGTGGACTGGAAACAACAAATAAACAACCAAATATGAGCCTGGAGGAAAAAAAATAACTCACTGAATCTGTTCTTAATCTGTTTTTAAGAGGTTCTCAGAAATGATATACAATCTGATTGTGACGGTACCTATGCTATCCCGATTGGCAACTTGAATTTTAAGATAACTAATTTAATAGTACTATAAAGTTACCTTTAAGGCGCACAGGCCCGCTACATATGAGGCACGAGACAATTCCACTCAGTCCAATCAGTTTATTTATTTCAATTTTCTAGTCAGAAATATATTAGTTTAAAATCACGCACACATTAAAATGACATTTACTTGGTTATACAGTTCAGTCCTCACAAATCAAGCAATAGCAGTCCAAGTTAGGAGTCCGTCCTGAGACGAACCGCCGCGCCACAGCAAACGCCAGCCAGAGCGGCACCAGAGGGATCAGGACGAGCTGGTCATGAACCAGCCTGAATCAGCCACACTGGACGAGAGTCAAAAGCCAGCTTACGCCGACCAGGACAGCGGGTATGAAGCCGACAACCAGGGCGACGGGCAGGCCGCCGTCAGCCGACGACGAATAACCAGGTCACAGGCGGACGGACCGTCAACCAGGGACAACAGAGTACGGGCAAGCAGCCGGCCAAGGACAAACAGCAGCGTCACTGAGCTTGATGCGTTATGCCTCTGGCAGGGAGAAGAAGCAGTCAGCTGGTACAAGTCACCAGAAGAAGGCTTGAACAGCAATTAATGTCTTAAGCGCGTCAGTCGTATAGCGCCAGTGAACAGTGAAGTCTGAACCGGAAGGAGAACGTGTTGTCTACCAGGTGAGGGAGGGCCCTTTATATGCAGGCAGCGCTACAACCAATTAAAGTCAGGCACTTGTGTGGTGCGTTCAGGGCCCACAGGGCATACTGCCACATTCCACCCCCCCAAACTGCATCGACGTCCTGACGATGATCCAACTTAACACCAAGGTCGAAATACCGCAGACATGGTACTGGATGAAGGCGTTTCTCTTACTGCTGGCCTTGGAAGATGATGGAGATTATGATGCTGGCCAGCAGTTGATCGTACAGATTTACGCACCGACACCCCGCTGGGACCAGACTCTGCAGCTGGTACAACTGGCAATGAGGTAGGTTGATTTGTGGCCACGCTAGGAGCCACAGCAGATCCTGAAGCCCTAGGAACCGCATCAGAAACCACAGCAGCAGGTGGTGCAGATGTTACTTGCTCCTCAGGCCATGGCCTCAAGAACAAATCACCCTCAAATGACAGCTCACCATCTGAAATGGAATAATGTTCAGGAGATGCAACTTCAACAGAACCTGGAATAGGTGCATCAGCACCAATTAAAACCTTCAGCAAAGAGCGATGTACCCTTCTTACCCTGGTCTGGTCATGAACTGGTGCCACTGAATACACTACCCCACCCTCTCTTGGGACTTGAACAACTATGTGTTTCACTGAACTCCACAAATCCTGAGTTTTCTGACGACCTTTACTCCCCAGATTTCGGATCAACACAAGCTGGCCCTCCTTAAGAGGAGCTTCTCTGATGTTTTTATCATGATTAGCTTTTCTGCGTCCTGCAGAAGTCCTCAGTTTTTCTCTAGCACCCTCAAATGCTATTTGCAGGCGGGTCTGATGTTCTTTGACCCACTCATGAACAGTTCCAGCAACTGGATTTTGAACTCTTCCCAACAAGAAATCAACTGGAAGACGTGGTTCTTGACCAAATATCAAGAAAAATGGTGACTCACCAGTTGATTGATGAGGAGTGGTGTTATATGCATAAAGCAACTGGGGCAAACAAACAGTCCAGTTTCGTTTCCGGGACGTGGGCAAAGTTCTCAACAGGTTGTGAAGCGTCCTGTTAAAACGTTCACATTGACCGTTACCAGCTGGATGGTAAGGCGTGGTACGAGATTTAATGATACCGTACAGGCTGCAAAGCTGTTGGATCAAATTGCTTTCAAAGCTGCGGCCCTGGTCTGAATGGATGCGTGCTGGTACTCCAAATTTTGCAAACCATTCCGTGACCAGGACCTGCGCTACAGTGGAAGCGCGCTGATCCCTGGTTGGGACAGCCAAGGTATACTTGGAAAAAACATCGGTCATTACCAGTACATTCTCTAGCCCAGATGGAGTTGGCTCTAACAAAGTAAAATCCATTGCCAGAATTTCATTTGGTTTCGATGCAAGCAAATGGCCCAAGAAACCACGAGCAGGTGGCTGGCTATCTTTGGCAACCTGGCACCGCTCGCAGATTTTACACCAGTCTGCTACCTCTTGTGACATACCTGGCCAATAACAGCGAGACCGTAGCAACGCTAAAGTCCGATCCACTCCCTGGTGTCCATGTTCCTGATGGACCTGAGTCAGTACGTCCTTTATCAGGGCCTTTGGCAGGAGAAGTTGGTACACTGCCCCACCACCATCGGAACGAAACACCTGCCGATATATTAGGCCATCCAACTCAGTCAGGCGATCCCACTGGCTGAGCAATGCAAGAGCAGATTGTGAAAGCCCTTGCCGCTCAGTACGGTTTGGCCGCTCTTTTCTCTGCCAGAAGGAAAGAACCTCTTGAAGAGCTGGATCAGCCTGCTGGAGAACACGGAGATCACCAGGGTCAAAAGAGGGAAAGACAGTCACAGAAGACTGGAAGATCTGTATTTGCTCACTTTTCACAGCTTGCTGTAGTGGCTGAGGCACAAGAGTACCTGAACCCAAAGAAGTCACTTCCGGGGGAGCCGGCCAAGGCCGGCGAGACAAAGCATCAGCATTTTGATTGGACTTAGCAGGCCTGTATTTTAACTCAAAGTTAAAGGAAGCAAGCTGGGCTGCCCAGCGCTGCTCTACTGCTCCAAGCTTGGCCGAGTCCAAATGGCTCAGAGGATTGTTGTCTGTATAGATAATACACCTGTGGCCCAAAAGGTAATCTCTAAATTTTTCTGTCATTGCCCATTTCAGGCCCAACAGCTCCAATTTCATTGAGCTGTAATTTGACATATTTCGCTCGCTAGGTCTTAACCCGCGGCTAGCAAAAGCAATGGGTCTTATCTTACCATCTTGCTCTTGTGACAAAACTGCGCCCAACCCACTGTGACTTGCGTCCACCTCTAAAATGAAAGGGAGGGAAAAATCTGCATAAGCAAGGACTGGAGTAGAAGTGAGCTTGGCTTTAAGAGCCTCAAAACTCTGCTGACACTCCTCAGTCCAGGCTCCAACAATACTCTGGGTAGCCTTCCTTTTAGGCCCTTTACTAGTTAGCTCTGCTGCTCTACGATGCAAGGGGGCAGCCATCTTAGCAAAACCTTCTACAAACCTACGGTAGTAGCTAGCGAATCCCAAAAAGGAACGCAACTCAGTGGCTGTGGTGGGCACAGGCCAATTTGCTACCACCTCGATTTTAGCAGGGTCAGTGGCCACTCCCTGGTCAGAAATTACATGACCCAGGTAGTGCACCTCCTTCTGGAAAAAGTGGCATTTGCTCAGTTTGGCTTTAAGGCCCTCCTTCTGCAGCCGTCCCAACACCACATCCAGCCTCTCAAGATGTTGCTGTATAGAGGATGAAAACACAACAATGTCATCTAAATACAGTAAAAGGGATTGGCATTGCTGGTCGCCAAAAATGCGCTGCATTAAGCGTTGGAACGTGCTCGGGGCATTGCATAGGCCGAAAGGCATGCGATTCCACTCAAAAAGCCCGAAAGGTGTACAAAAAGCGGTTTTATGGCGATCACTTGCTGTGACAGGAACCTGATTATAACCACTAGCCAAATCCATAGTGGAAAACCACTGGGCCCCTGTCAAAGCATCAAGGGACTCCTCAATGCGAGGGAGTGGAAAAGCATCCTTCCGTGTCTTGATGTTAAGTTGACGATAATCAACACAAAGCCTGATGCTGCCATCCTTTTTGCGCACAAGCACAATTGGTGATGCATAGGGGCTGGAGCTTTCCCTAATGACATTTGCTGCCAAAAGCTGATTTATGTGGTCCTTCACAAGTTCATACTCTGATGGAGGAATTCGACGGTAACGCTGCCGAACGGGAGCGTCATCAAGAAGGGGAATGTCATGACTGATCAGGTTGGTGCAACCCAGGTCCTGATCATTAGTGGCAAACACCGAAGTGTATTTACCCAAAAGTGCTCTCACCCGACCCTGTTCCTCCGCAGGCAAAGATGATAAATCAATTGCCTCGATCCCATCTGCGGCAGGAGCAGCAGCTGTTTGGGAAGATACATTTACAAATAATGGGACTTCAGTTACGCCCGCTGGAAGACTCACCACACTAACACTATTTAAAGTTCCCACAGTGGTACGAGGGTAAAGCAACACATCCGTGTGGCCCACATTTACCACTGGAACATAAGCAGTGCCCCGGACAACCTGAACTAGCGCAGGGGATGCTAACAAACCAGCTGGTAAGCCAGATTCCGATGGTTCAAACAAGACAGTAGTGCCTGAGTATTTCTCACAGCAGGTGGTAGGCACAATCTTCATTACACCTCCTGGAATGCGGCAGGCCCTCCCACCACGCACCCTAACCTTACTAGGCTGCTTAGGAGTCTGCTGCATTTCAGCTGCATGACATTTCTGTAAAGCATTAACCAAGGGCTTGGGAGATGCCACAACCGGAGTCGTATTAAACAAAGCATGACCATGCTGTCCAAATAGCTCTTGGTAACACTTATTTATGACGTTCATCCCCAACACACCAGGAACAGAAGCTGACCCACTATCTGGAGGGTTTCTCACCACCAACACCCCACAGTGGGGCACCAACTTGCCACACAGTTCAATAGATACTTCCAAATAGCCGATGTAAGGAATAGGGAGACCATTGGCTGCTTTTAGCTGTAGCCAGTGGCAAGCTCTCAAACGCTCGTCGCCCCAGGGCTCAAAGAATTCAATAAAAAAGCTCTCTGTAATAGTGGACACCATTGAACCAGTGTCAACCAGGCACGGTACCTTTACCCCAGCCATGTCCACTTCAATGTGTGGGCAAGAAGCAATTAATTTAGGCGCATCTGCTGAATACAAACCATTAGTTGAGCCTATGAATGCCCCACCCGAGCTGTGGCTCTGCAACGCGGTGGGCGCTAGTTTTCCGGAAGCTGGCTTCCCTGACGTGACCCTGAGAGAGATTGCTGACGGAAGGCAACGCGGGGCCCCCCACACTCCCTAGCAATATGTCCGGGCTGTTGGCACCGTCGACATATAATAGGACCGCGACGTGGAGAGCGGCTACGCCCTTGTGCAGTTTGAAGGAGGGAAATGCTTTGAGTAAGCTGATTAAGTTGCTCCTGTTGCTGTTTTAAAAGCTCTTTTAACTCATTAACCTCTCTCTGAGTGGGGCTAACAATAGATGGTGCCCCACCACGCACAGCAAACTGAAAACTGGACGCTAAAGGCAGAGAATTACTCCTGCCTCGCATACTAGCTGGCAACCCCTCTAATTCCCACCTCATTGCCTCACCTCTGACATCAAGCAGTGTTGCTGCCGGTTTCAGACGAACATACTGTTTCAGCGCACGACTGAGCGCACCATCAAGGACATATTCTATGAACTGGTCACGCAGGAGAACTTCAGTATTAGGCATATCCCTAGGAGCCTGTGCTTTTACTTTCTCCATGAGGCTCATCAAAGCAAGGGAGAACTCTTGCAATGTTTCCCCTTCTAATTGCTTTCTGGAGAAAAAGGCCTCCTGTAATGCAACATGTGACTCATTACATCCATAGAGTTCCTCGAGGATAGAAATAATTTTAGCTGGATCCCCTCGTTCCTGACTAGAGCGATATTTGATTTCATCCCTAGCCTCTCCTTCTAAATGGTCGTACAAAAAGAAGGCCTGATCTGCTGCTGACAAATTTCGTGCCCGCATACACGCCTGTACCTCCTCAACCCACTCGCTCACACTAATCCCCATCCGTCCCCTAAACATAGGACACTTACGATCACGTGGGACAAGCACTAACCTGTCTGTTACTTGGGCAGCAGGGAGTGCAGAAGCTGAAGATGGCCCAGCACTGGAGCTAGATGTGGAAGGCGAACGCTCTGCACGCAGCTTCTCATTGTCAGCCTTTAATTGAGCAATCAGGGTCTTCAATTCCAGTAGTTCTTCCTCCATTACTACAAATAACCAGCTCAAGAAAATAAATTAACCGCTGCTGTTTGTCCTTAGAACCAAAAAAATAAATAAAAACTACTGCTTGACCATTAAATAGCAAATACAATGAAGTAATGGAAATGTCTCAGCCTCAAGATTGTAAAAAAAAAGATCCTGCTCACAGCGCCAAATGTGACGGTACCTATGCTATCCCGATTGGCAACTTGAATTTTAAGATAACTAATTTAATAGTACTATAAAGTTACCTTTAAGGCGCACAGGCCCGCTACATATGAGGCACGAGACAATTCCACTCAGTCCAATCAGTTTATTTATTTCAATTTTCTAGTCAGAAATATATTAGTTTAAAATCACGCACACATTAAAATGACATTTACTTGGTTATACAGTTCAGTCCTCACAAATCAAGCAATAGCAGTCCAAGTTAGGAGTCCGTCCTGAGACGAACCGCCGCGCCACAGCAAACGCCAGCCAGAGCGGCACCAGAGGGATCAGGACGAGCTGGTCATGAACCAGCCTGAATCAGCCACACTGGACGAGAGTCAAAAGCCAGCTTACGCCGACCAGGACAGCGGGTATGAAGCCGACAACCAGGGCGACGGGCAGGCCGCCGTCAGCCGACGACGAATAACCAGGTCACAGGCGGACGGACCGTCAACCAGGGACAACAGAGTACGGGCAAGCAGCCGGCCAAGGACAAACAGCAGCGTCACTGAGCTTGATGCGTTATGCCTCTGGCAGGGAGAAGAAGCAGTCAGCTGGTACAAGTCACCAGAAGAAGGCTTGAACAGCAATTAATGTCTTAAGCGCGTCAGTCGTATAGCGCCAGTGAACAGTGAAGTCTGAACCGGAAGGAGAACGTGTTGTCTACCAGGTGAGGGAGGGCCCTTTATATGCAGGCAGCGCTACAACCAATTAAAGTCAGGCACTTGTGTGGTGCGTTCAGGGCCCACAGGGCATACTGCCACATGATTATAGATTATACAGGCATATCTCACCTGTTCTGTTGTTCTGGATAAAGTTGGATCCAGAATTCTTGACTCTAGTTTTCAAAGAATAAATTATGTCACTTAAAGACGTTTTATTGAAAACAAGGAAAGATGCTTTTTAAAAATAAAAAAAAAGTACCTGCAGCTTGGTTGGTGTGTTTATTTTTTGTCCTGTACACTATGAACATTATTAAAACAAGGAAGAGACCAGCCAACGATCCAGTCACAAAACGCACCAAGAATTTTCCCTCGCCTGCAGAGAGCCCACAGTCAGAATTTCTTAAACAGAAACTCACGGAGACTTCTACTTACTTGTGAGTGTCAGTCTGGTTCCGTTTCCAAACACGATCTGCCCACAGGAACTAACGACCCAATAGTAGGTCCCAGCATTAGACACATTCAGGTCCTTAAGAGGCAGGCTGTACACACATGTGTGTGTTGGTGTGTTGGGATTTCTCTCACATCGGTCTCTCTCACCTCCATGAGTGTAAAAGAGTCCTGGGTGGGATTCTTCAGACTTCCTGAACCAGTAAACGCTTCGTTCTCCACCACAGCTCCCAGTTTGCACCGAGCAGTTCAGAGTCACGGCGTCTCCTGGCCGAACGCTCTCAGGTTCTGACTGAAGGACCGAAGGTCGGATGTCAGAACCTGAATTTTTAATAATGACTGTTGCGCCTTCTGAAAAGCTCACAATTTGTGCATAGGTGAATGTGCAGTAGTAAGTGGCAGAATCTGACACCTTAAGGTCAGAAATGATCAGCTGGTTTGTTGTTCGGTTTTTTCTAATCAGGGTAAATCTGGAATTGTTCTCAAATTCTCCATGGAAAATTTTTTCTGGACTATACACAAAGAAACTAGAGATGAGTTTTGGATTCTGTCCCAGAGTTTGTTTGTACCAGCAGATCCACGCCGACTCATCGCCTTCATAGGAACAACATCAGGTCACCTCACCTCCGGCAGGAGCCGATATAAAGCTGCTCTTTAGATGAAGAGCAGGAGATGTCAGAACAGACGGTGGAACTGAAAGGATAGCAGAATAAATTCTGCTGGACAAAATTCCCTGGAGCCATTTCATAAAGAAGTGACACAAAATGTATAAAATCCAGAAAGAAAAAAAATTCTCACCCATTTGTCCCAGAAGCAAACTTGTGAGACAGAAGACCAGACGTTCAGAAGCCATCGTGTCTGATTAACGGTTCGAATGAAAGGAAGGTTGAACTTTTCTCTGCTTTTAAGAGACATGACTGTACAGGATTGGCTAGCATCAAGTGACAACAACATGTCCTACTAAGGAAACATGCTAACTGTGGTGTAAACTTCTGTACTTCTAACGGTTCGCACAATGACTTGCTGGAAACAATCATTTTTTGCCGTTTTGCTTCGTTGCGACCGAATTGTACTCAACGCTTTTGTAGTGATGTGATGACAGAAGGACAACTAAACCTAGAAACTTAAACTATATAATGAAATGTAACTTTTGTATGTTTTCTTATGTTTTAATGGCTCTAAGTACATAAACAATTTCAGTAAATAATTTAGAATAGCTTTTTTCTATGATTTCACTGGCATAAAAAACACTCACTGTTCCACTCACTCATTGTATTTGGGGACCTCTGTGGGAGTGTAACCACGTCTACATCCTGTGCAGCGTTAACATTGGTGCCAGTAAAGGGAGCTGACCCAAAAGTCTGCCTGAATTGATGCATTTCAGGCTTGAAAAAAAAAAGTTCATCGTTCTGAGATGCTGTAAAGTGATATCCTCCTCCAGATAAGCCTTCAAATGTTGTGCCAATCTGCTTAGTCTTAGCAACTACAAGCTCAGCAGGGCTGGAATTTTTTAATTATTCATAAAGTTGTGAAAATGAGTACAAGGCATTAGTTATTTACAATTAAAGTTCAAATTAAAGCAGTCTGTTTTATTCAAAAGTGCTACAATGTGATTTTGTTTTGATTATAGCCATAAATCAATCTTAGCCACATTAGCCAAGCTAAAGCTTCTGGCACAAAAACAGATGAAAATGAAATTCAATCAGATTTCATTTGGTCCCACTCATTTTGAGTGGGACCATTTTGATACGCACTAACTCAAGTAAACCAGGTGAATAAAAATATATAAAAATTTTTTGTATATATATACTCTGAGTGATATGATTATCTTTGAGTAGTTTACACTTAATGTGTGACTATTTAAGTTTTATTACTCCAAAGTTAGTTTATTTTTTACTTTTTTATTTGTAGGTCATATATGTTGGGTACATAATGAAAACTTTCTGATTTGCAAGCAAATATACAGATTTATAATGTGGTTGACAAATTAATATTTTTTTATTGTTTTTTTTTTGTGGTTTTTTTTGGCCATGTAAAACGACTGGGACTTTTTATCTGTAATGGCATCTTTTCCTGTGTTAGACAGAAGTTATCCCTGAGAGCTTCTTGAAAAGGTAAACAAATCCTCAAATAGAGGAAAAGTTAGCACGCTAGTCTGCTGTACGCCGCATCCATCCGCCTCATCAGAGGATTTAGCTAGTCAACCGATTGTGACACAAAAGCTAACGACCGTTTTAGCTGACTTACGCAATCTAAGACGACGCAAACTGAGAAAATTCCCATCAAATGGATGTCATGCCATGCTAGCACATATTAGCAGTCCACATTTTCGCAACTGACCATTGTTACATTTGTTACTGTTTTGTCCATCTGGAGCTGGTTTCTGTTTTCATGTGGAATTAAACTTCATGGAACCTGTTGACTGAAGAGACTTACTAGATCAGCTGTAACTCATCAAGAGTGGAGGAAACCTCTGGAGTTTGTGTCAGACTGTTATTACAGCAGTATCTGCAAAATGTAGTAGTCCCTTTAAGAGCAAAGGATGTGGCTACTTTAAGAGTAGACCGGGGGTTGATATGAATCACAGCCAGTTGCTGAGTGATACCTTGCTGTGTGTGAGCAAAGGCCACAGGTACAGGCAGAGGCTGAAGCTAGCAGTAACCCCTGACTTCTGATAGTGGTTGTGAGCTACAACTATCAAAAGTCACAACTCCTTAAATTGAGAGAATTCAATAAAGCATATCTACGCAGAGAGATGGAGGAGCAGCTAAACAAACTGCATTTAATATAAGATCCACATGTGAACATCATGTTTGACAGAATCCTGAAACAACTGGTCCCGATTCTTGGGTCTGTCAATCACCTTGGGTGTCATCGATCCCAGTTGGTGCAGTTTGGTACCATATTTGACCTGTTTCCATTGTAAAAGTGGCCCATACAACCAAACTGCACCGCACCATTCCAGTTCCCAAATCTGTCCATGGGGCATCACAGAGTATAATCCGTTGATTGGGGGACAGAAGTATGTCAATGCTTGTGCATCACGTTTGCTGTCTCACAATTATGACACAACGTTAGGCGTTTGGGTTTAACCCCGCCTGCCCAGTGAGAGTCCACCTAGTGGTGGAAACGCTCTCCTGAATATGCCAGTCTATCAGATAGGATACTGAACCATGGAAGTACTGCAATATTATATCTCAGGTTCAGTCATCTTTTGCAATATGAGATTTAAAGGTGATTTCAGAAATTCACTATACTGACTCTTCCACAAGGACTGATTGTTCAACAACTATACACACGCTGGAAAAGAAAAGACCAAACATGCTCTGAAAAGACATTTTTACATAAAACAAAAACAAAAAACTTTGCCCTGTATCCAAGCTAAAGTAAATCTTGTCAAAAGAATACATGCCGGGGTTCTGTGGTGGTGCAGGGGTTAAGCACAGACCACATATGGAGACTTCAGTCCTCAGGATGGGTGTCATAGGTTCAAGTCCCGGCCTGATGACCTTTCCCCCCTCTCTCATAACCCACCTTCCTGTCAATTCACTATCAAATTAAGGCTCCAAAAACCTAAAAAAAAAAAAAAAAAGAATACATGCCAGTGGATTTGTTGCATGTTGTTGAGAGTCAATCAAGAAAAACCACAACAAACAAAACTTAGGTCCTTTAGTGTTTGCAGCAAGATGCTGCATATCTTTTATAGATCTGTCTCAATCCATTGTTATCTGGTGGCCCCTGTCAGAGACAGAGATTTTAAAAAGCTGAACAAAGAAGCCTGAGTCTGTTCTGATTCTACAAACACGATGCTTCATAAAATGAAAAGAATAATGAACAACGCTGACAATCCTCTACACAAGACTCCAGTAAGAGAATGTCCACAGACTGAGGCTTCTTCAGATTTGCTGCAACACAGGTTTCTACAGGAGCTCCTTCTTGCCAACAGTCATCATCATCTATAAGAACTCTTTGAAGAAATTAAATTACTAAAACATTTAATTTTCTTTCAGGAATAATACCATATTTTTGTGTGAATAACATTACCCTGAATTCAAAGTTGGCGACTAAGCAAATTATCATAATGTACGCACTGTAAAAACTGGCATCTAAGGGACCAAATACACACACAATTTAACCATTTTAATAAGTTTAATAATTTAAATAAGTTTATTCTGTGAAATGTTAATAAAAAAAAACACACAAAAATATTCTCCAGTCTTTGACCCTGAAACAGTCAGAAAGCTGTGCTTCAGTTCTCCAGGCAGCTTTAGGAGAGTGAACTGAACCGTCTCCAGTCTACTGCGTCATAGCTGAGTACACACACTCTGTGCTCTTCCTGTGTCTCCTTGATCTGCTGAGCTGGTTGGCATTTACAGCAGCGTAATGGAGGTCGCCTGCGTCTTGGTGAACCTGGTAACAGAACACTCCTGGAATTAGTTTTTTTTTGTTTGTTTGTTTTTTTCTTTTTCAAACTTCAAGATGTGACAATTAATAGTTTGTGAAATACAACAGATGAGATGAGGTACCTCTGTGCTTGTTGCTGGTTGACATAAAAGTCTTCCATTAAACTCTGTGAAAGGCAAAAGGCATCTTTAGTTTAAAAAAACATATATATATATATATACAGTATATAGTGTATGTCACATTTACACATTTTAGATCATCAAATTTTTATATCAAATGTAGAATTTATAAATACCAAATCTAGTTTTTAAATTATGATTTTGCTTATTAAGAGAACAATGCCGTCCAAACCCACTCACTTTTTATCAAAGACTCACTGCCAGTCATTGCAAATGTCTGATAGCAGTTGCTGTCACTCAGCGTGGTACAACCAGATATCAGGCTTAACACCTAATTGGTTTGGAGAGCATTTTCCTAAATAAATGAAATTATAATTTAAAATTTGCCTGTCAGACTTTAGAATTTTTGGACGATCTACAAGGCGCAAGTGTTACAAAACAAAAGCAAAATCTCTAATGGGGAAAATAGATTTGAACAGAAATAACCTGAAGTTTGGCAGCAGTTTCTCTTGTGCATCTTGTACAGTGTGAAGACCAGTAACACACTCAGGATGACGGTGAAAATCAAAGCTGCACTTAAGAAATAAACCAAGGACAAAGAGACGGCCTCACCTGCAAACCCAGACAAACCCACACAGACAGAAAGCTTTAGATTTCCTACTAGCAAACATAAACGTCTCTGAAATGACACAACTCACTTTCCAAGTCCAGCTTCGTCCCGTTTCCAAACAAAATTTGTCCACATGAAGCAACAGCACAGTAATAAGTCCCAGCGTGAGACTTACTCAGGTTCTTTATAGGCAGATCGTACATGCAGGTGTGTGTTTGTGTGTTCTGACTTTTCTCACACTCATTGCTGTTTCCTCGGTGGGTGTAAATGAGTCCTGGATGAGATTCTCCAGAGTGTCTGAACCAGTAAACACTGTGTTCTCCACCACAGCTCCCAGTTTGGACTGTACAGTTCAGAGTCACAGAGCTTCCCGTCTGGACGGCTCCAGATTCCGACTGACGGACCCAAGCTGTGTTTTCCAGAACCGGATTCTTCACGCTGACCGTAGCACCCTCCCCAAACTCAAACACAAATGAAATGCCACTTGCACAAAAGTAAGTTCCTGTGTCTGATGGTTTTAAGTCAGAAATACTTAACTGACTTTTCCCATCGTTGTTTTCCACGCTGAAGCGTGGATTGTCCTTGAACTCGTCATGAAAAGTGCCACTTTCAGCAAATTTATAACTGATAGAGATTATCTGCAGCTTCTGTCCCAGAGATTGCTTGTACCAGTAATACCTCGCAGCTTCAGTCCCATAAGAACATTGCAGAGTCACGCTGCTGCCAACTTCAGCTGACACGAAGCTCCTCTCTTGATGAATATATGATTTTCTCAAATAATTCAGCTCAACTGAACAGAAAGGGGGGGGAGGGAATCTCAACCAAAATTACACTTCTCAAAAGATAGAAATGTTCGAAGTAGGATAGACTAGAACGTTAAAATGACCGATCTCATAAAACACAACTCACCTTTTCTCCATAAGAGGACGACCACGAGACAGAAAACAGAGCCTGAAGGTGTCATCCTGCTGAAATGGACGTGTTGAATGCAAAGCACCTTGATGCTCACTGAACTCCACAGAGACAAGGCTGTGCTGATTGGCTACCAGGAGAACATGATCTCGTCATCACAGCCACCCATAGTGTCACTTTAGGTCTTAAAGAAGACAAACATGGAGAGAGCAAAGCTGAAAACCTCACAGGATCCTTCTGATGAAAATCACAAAGAGTGTCTGCTTCAGTCAGACACATCAAAGCTCATCTTTGCTTAGTTTGATGTACATGACAAGAACTTTTGCAGACACAATAAAACCCGATCTTTGTCACAAAACAGAGCAACTATCATTCGTATTAGCGTTACAAGCTAGCAAACAAGGTCATATAAGGAGCATGGTATACTTAAAGCACCAAATGTTTTTTTGTACCATTTGTGTATCAGTATCCCAAGCTGTATTTTCTTTTCTTTTCTCACTCTTTTCTATTCAAAAGAAAAATATTTCTTTTGAATATTTTCGATATTCAAAAGAAACACTCAAAATATCTGTGGCCAGTCTGCCATGGATAATTTGGACACGTTGAAATAATTTGGAGTCACGTTTCAATGAAATATCAATTAAAACTGAGCTGGGAAATGGCAAAGGTTCCCTCTAGTTACTTATTCTCCACCACACTCTCTGACCTACAAAGATTCAGTGGGATGAGTGATGGAACTTAGCGATAGATAGCATAAATATTGCAGATATGCCTCACTGCTTTGGAATTTACGCGAGTGCATCCAAATGTTGTGGCATAACTTCGATATTATTCTTAGACGGTCAGGCAATCGGTACATAGTGAGGCTACTCTCACCTGACGCAGTAGCACAGTGTATATGCACTGCACAAAATAAAAACAAAGCTCTCTGGTCAAGCTGCCTATGTTAACTTTATTTTAATAACGCCTGTATTCTAATCTGCTGATAGTCGACAAAGCCAATGAGAACACAATGATTGTTTTATTTTATACTGGTTCAGTTAAGATGAAAGAATCTGACCTAAGAGGCAAAAAATGCCTTTAGGTTACAGTATGTAGTTATATAAACCACTTATTTATTTAAATATGTAACAAAATATTGTGTATATACAGTATATGTATATATATACTGTATATATATATATATATATATATATATATATATATATATATATATATATATATATATATATATATATATTATATATTATATATATTATACTATATATATATATATACTGTATATATATTATTAGAGCCAGAATATTATATCAGCAAACCATTTTGTTGTTCTACAGCAGCGATGGCCTTTTAAGTATACAGGATATGATACAGATCATAAGACTTCCTGAGAGAAACCAAAGAAGACACAAAGAAAAGCCGAGTCTCTTACATGTTCAAGTAACAAACCCTGTTCAAAGCACGCTGCGATCGATCCAGTTGATAACAGACCGCAGGGGAAGCTGTGAACAGATTCTTACATCACTGGGTTGACATTAAGCTAAATGCTAGCTTAATCTTTCCCAGGTCAGATTTGTGTACAGACTGTTCAATGTAGACAAAAGCAGCCGTCATCTGAAGGTGATGCAGTCATATACAGTTAAATCCGAAATCGTTTATTTCGATTTACAGTTACTGTAATCAAATGAGACAGTAGTTTCTGCAAATAATGAAACAATGTCAATAAAATCTTTGCTTTTTTATTACAAATGCCATGTTGAATATTATTTACACTTTTTGTAAAAAAAAACAACAAAAAAAACATGGAAAAGTCTTTTTTGACATTACAGCAGCCTTTCCCTTTTTACAATTGCTGACCAGGTTTTCTGGCTTGTTTTCATTGGTATTTTAAAGATTTTTCTTTGTTGGTGAGTTCTGAGTCTGTGAGTGTTTGAAGGATTCTGGTCTCCACCAGATGGACTAGATTATTTCTAATCCAAAATAAAAAGTTGGTAAAAGTAAATAAATTGATTCACACCTAAATTTGCCAATACATAATTTTAGGGTCAGTTGCATTATTTTAATAATTTTACAGTATTTAATCATCAAAGAAAGAATTTGTGGATAACAGCTGTATGCAGTTGTTCATTCTCAGTTTCCGTCGGCATCGGTGTCACACTAGCTCTAGTGATAAAAATAAAATCACATTCAGACTTCCTGTTGGGGCCATTCTGAATACAGGTGTTTAAGAAGAAGATGTGCTGAATGCCCATTTTTAGACTGTTAACCACAAAGAGACAGTGGGGCTTTGAGACTGTTGTGTAAAAGCAACACCACCAGAACAGTTTCTGAAATCTAACACACCTCATAACTTCACCTCAATACGAATTTGTAAGTAAACATTCAAGTAAACATTTTACGTTATTTCTGGTGGGTTTTCTTGTCAATGTGACACTGCACATAAAATCTTAAAAGAAAAAAATTATCAATAGCAGGAACAATAACTTAGCAAATGACCAATACCAACCTTTGTGGTTGGTTTGAAAAAAAAAATTTTTCTCAGTTTTCCAAGATAGTAAAGTTAGTCTGGCTCTGGCACACATAATGCACAGATGCAGTTTACATAGAAATGTTGTTCCATTTTTATCAACTTTCCAATGCAAGACCTTCGTTTCTGTGACTGTTCACAACCCGTATTTGCTATGTCATACGGGAACTCAGATTCCACAAGTCTCCTCTCCAACAGACCAAAAGTGTCAGAATTTGTCAAATTTCTTCCAGAGAATTTTCTCTTAAATTCTTAGATTTGAGTCTTATCAAATGGAAAGCCGTTTATACTTTTGTGAATAGTATTTCTCAGAAGCTTTGATTTTTTTTTTTTTTTTATCTGAATATTCTGAATAGAATCTGTCTTCTGACACACAACCCAGCGAGTTGGTTCTTGAAAGATGGATGTTTGGTTATGGGTTGTACATTTTTGAACAAATGTCCTTTCCTTCACATAGACATTTTGATTTTAGAATTCAGTTCTGCTTCATATCTTTAGTAATATTCCTCATCACTTGGTTTTATGTATGAAGCATAGCCAGCGAAATCAAAAGTGAAGCAGGAGTCTTTTGGGGGCCTGAGGTAGAGCTTCCTGTGTTTGAGTTTCCATCAGTGGAAACTTCTGCTGTTTAAGTCATACCACCTTCACCACAGCAGTGGAGGGACATCATTATACACTAAAAGGTGTGATCTGCTGGGCTAAAGATGATCGCAATAAGCTTCAGTGTCTGTATTTTTTTTCAGAGTCATCCTTAGTAAGACACATATACTTATACACATATACACGTGAACAAAATCTCTGCTACCCCTTAGTTAATGACTGAAAAGCTCACAATGGTCAGTGAAGCAAACATGGTTGAACATAATCATTTTAAAAAATAAACTAATGACACAAGCCTGGACAAAAGGGAGGATACCTCTAGAATCTATTGAAAATAATTTGAAAATAGGACAGTCTGCCTCGTTAATGGGTGACAAGTAGTCACTGTGCTGTTTGGTGACCACACTGAACACACAGACCACTGGAGGCCAAGGAAAGAGTTGATCCTAGAGATTAGGAAGAACATTGTAGAGAAGCATGTCCTGTGGCAACAGTTGTCCATATAACTGAGATGTTTAAGGTCCACAGGACTGTGGTCAACCTCTTTGGCTGAAGGAGGAAAATTGACGATAAATTAAAGAGATGCATGATTCAAATGGTAACTAAAGAGCCCAGAACAACTTCCAAAGAAATGAAAGGTGAACTCCAAAGTCAAGGAACATGAGTGCCAGATGGCAGCATCCATCACTGTTAGTCAAAGTGGACTTCATCAGAGACTACCAAGGAGGAAAGCAAGGTATAAAAAGGTGAGAGTGGACTTGGCCATAATGCACAGTGACAATGGCCTTTGTATGCTGTTGTTCTTTGCCAATCGCCAGTGATCCTTTAAATGCTTGGCAAAGGTAACCTGAAGAGTGGATGGCGCCACAATGGACAATATGAAGGAGAAGGTTGGAAACCAAAATCAAGACAATACAGAAGAAGTAAGCCAATTATCAGAATTCCAGAAATGTGCATTCAGAAAGGAAATACCCCAGACATGCAAACAGAAAATTAGCACATACAGCTAATAACCTGTTTCTCCACAACATGGAAGCTCCGGTCAGGCATCATCCCTTGGACTTTCATCCATCTGATGACTTTGAATTGACTTCCATTCACCTTAGTAACTGCAGTTATGTGGAATCCAGTCATTTTCCCCTAGCCCTGATCATTACTAATCTATTCCAAACTCTAACCTCAACCAAAAAGTAATTCACACCATACCTCTGACTAGCAGAGCTTAGTGCAACTGCAAAACAAATAGAGGACTAGGAAAATGTGCTAATTTTCCACAAATGACCTCCCTTTGTTGGTGAAAATGGTGAATGTAATTCTCTATATATCCTCTATATTCTCTATATGCAGAGACTTATACTTGCACACACACAGCAAGTATATGGTGTGTGTGTGTGTGTGTGTGTGGGTGTGTGTGTGTGTGCGTGCGTGCGGGGGTGTGTGCGTGCGTGTGCGTGGGTGTGTGTGTGTGTAGGGGTGTGTGGGTGAGTGTGTAATGATGTAAAACGTGATGTTAAGAAATAACACTCTTGGCCCACTTCTGTTCTTTGACCTCTGTGGTCTGAGGTAAATCTGCTAAAGTTGTTGACTAAGTGTAGGCGAAGCTTAAGAGGCAAACACTTTTCTCACCTAAACCCAAACTTCCTGAGTTTTGCAGAGACAAAAGGTACAGACCCACATCAGTATTTCTCGGAAAAAGTCAAGTCCAGAATGTGAAATTAATCCCATCATTGTTTGGCTGTTGGTTTTTTTTCTACATAGTGGCAGCTATGCAAACTTCTTGGAGAAAGATCCCTGGACAGGATTTGAACCCACACAATTCTTGCTGCAAGGCAATGGCACTAACAATTTCCCTTCTGTGTAATCCTGATGGGGAGAAGAAGGTGATTTAGTTTAGTTAAAAGCAGATACAGAAAGAAAAAAGTGTTTTAACTGTCTCAAGAAGCTCATACTACGCTTGTACAACTATCTATCAACAGTACCAGTGATTCTCACTGGTCTTTTAGGGTTATGTGAAGGCATAACCCTTCACATAACCCTAACTCTGAAGTATAACTCAGAGTTGTAAGCGTAAAGCAGCAAAGCAGCAGGAACAAATAAGTTGCATCAAAGCTACGACCACGTATACATCCTGTCAGGACGGAGGAGAGGTGGAGCCGACAAAACCACTGAGGCTGTGGTCGATGCAAGCGGCCTGGACCGTAGCGGGAGCACAGCAAAGACAAATGCTTTTCTGGTTTCTGTTTTCGTAAACCACCCGTAACACTCAAATGACATTGCTCTCCTCTGAGGCAACGAGTTTAAAGTTGAGGAAAGCAGTTTAGAGCTTCAAAGCTCTAAACAAGATGCCATTTTATGAAACTTAACTTTTGTCACTTGACCACAGTATCCTTTTTGTCATTTCTATTTTTTGAAACAACAGTTATGTTATCTGTGTGCATTGTTTATTTTAAAATACAATGTTGGTGCAAACTTCTTAGTCGGGTGGCCAAACCTACGTGATCACTTCTTCAAATGAGGATCTGATCACAAAATGTTTGCCAGAGTGAATTCTCCAAAATGCTGGTGAAATGCTGCCCTCTGTTGGCCAGAGTCTTAACTGAACAAAATTGTTTATTTTTTCACCTTAATTGGAAAACGTAACAAAACAGACAATACAAGCCTTTAAGATACAGATTTTTACAGAGCCTTGCAAAAGTATTCAAACGGCATACACCTTTTTCATTAGGTTATGTTGCAGATTGATCCCATTCTTCTTTGTAAAATAGCTTACAGTCGAATTCCATAGAAAGGGTCTATTAATAAATCTTCAATTCTCACTATTGATTTAGATTTCCGCTTTGGCTGATTAAATATTATTAAAGCTTTGTATTATTAAATAATAATTATTATTTTTGCTCTGAATTCCCACAACTTTAAATAATATATTCACCTGACCTTTAAATCTAACATTGACAGAGAGCCTTCATTGTTTTATAGTTGATGTACACCAATCAGCTGAGTAATGTTTAGTTGCTTTTTATTGTTTTATTGCATAATTCAAGAAAGCCATTCCTGTAAACTATTATCATTTCAGAGTATGAAGAACTCCTTTCTTATCAGTTTGTTGAACATCTTATTGTCCTGCGGTCAGTTCAGCCAACTGTTATTGACTTGTTTATGTCAAGGAGTCGAGCCAACAGCCAGGTTCAGTTTGTTTTAGCAAGGCCAACAGCTTACTGCTGCTTTCATATTGCAGTTTAATATGTAACTTAACCCCAGTGCTTTTTGTTAAATTGCTCACAGTTGGCTTATCAGTGTCACTGTTCTTATTGTCAGTTTCGGTCAAGGAACTGGTTGAGTGATTCACTTCACTTGCCTGATCCCCAAGAACAACACTATGTCAACATCCATAAAAATCATAAATTTATGATGAGATTTATCAGAAGAAGATCATATTATCTCAGAACGATGAGGTTTGTCCTTTGAGGGTTTTGGTATTTATAATGTCTTGTTTACCTACAATATTTACACCTCAGGTGTGTGCGAAAGAATAAATGGAAATAAAACTTACATAGTATGAACATGGTTATACTGTGTGAATTAAATTTCTGTGCAATCAACCAACCTGCAAGCAATGCACTTACAGGTGAAACCAAAGGTTTACGTACACTTTCTTTTGTTTTAGGTCAGCTAGAATTACCAGATTTATTTCTATTTGCTAAATGCCACAATAACGAGAGAAAGAATAAGTTAAGAGATTTATTTTTGAATGTCTTCAAGGTCAGAAATTTACATACAGCCATTTAGTTTTTGGTAGCAACTCCTTTGAAAGGCATGACTAGGGTCATACATTTTGGGATTCCTTACAGGATCTTCTGCCAATAGTTAGCTGGAGTTCTGGCCCGTTCCTCCTGACAGAACTGGTGGAACTGAGTCAGTTTGGCAGGCCACCTCACTCACACACACACCAGGTCTACAGACTGAGATCAGGGCTTTGTGATGGCCACCAAACCATTGACCACTTCACCAACATTGTACATTTGGAAGATCCATTTATGGAGAGTTTTCACTTCCTGGTTGACGCCGTTAGATAGTCTTTGTCAACATAATCTCTTTCCTCATGATGTAATCTAGTTTATGAAATGCACCAGCTCCTCCTGAAGCAAACAGCCCCTCAACGTGATGCTTCCACCCCACCTGTGTAAAACGTGATGCTTTACACAGTTGGTATGGGGTTCCCAGGTTTGCACGCGTGACCCCTCTTCCTCCAAATGTACCGATGGTCATCATGGCCAAACAGTTCCACTTTAGTTTCATCAGACCACAGAACTCGCCTCCAAAAAATACAGGTCTTTGTCCCCGCTGTGTGCACTTGCAAACTGCAGTCGTTTTATTTATTTTTTGGTTCTTTTGTTGTAATTGCTTCCTCTTTAATGACCAATGTTTCAGCCCATGATTTTTCCCTGTGGACTTTTCTGTGTGGACATTGACATTCTCTTACCCCATCTAAGCCATCATATTCACAAAGTCTTTGGCTTTTGTCCTGGAGTCGATTTGTACAACATAGGTTTTTATCACTGTCAGTAGGCAAAACAGGAAATGCAATGCAATACATTTGCACCAATAAGGAAAAAAGAACGTGGCTCAAATGCATAAAAGCAAGCACAAAATTTATGTCATTTTTTTAAAGAAAGTTTTATTAACATATGTAAAAACCAAAACATTACACTACAATGCAAATTTCTAATATCTAAAAAGTATACAGCTTAACCTAACAAATCTACATTTTGCACTAATTCATTTATATTTTTAACACTCATTTCCTAATCACTGCAACTCATATTTGGATCTTCCAAGATTTCAGAAAGTATTCATTTTACTGCCTGTGTCTTAAAAATGCAGCACTTCCTCTCTAGACTGTTAACACTGACTGACAAAACCAGTAAAGCACCAAATGAAGGATTTAGAAAGAATGCTTCTATAAACAATTCGGTAGGCTATAAAATGATTTGGAAAAGCAATGCAATTAATAAAAACTGATTTCATATGATCAAATTCCAAACAAAGATGCATTCTTTTACAACACCTTACATGAGGGAGTCATGGGTCAAGGGAGATGATACTGGAAGTTACAATAATGACAGAGAATGTTTAAAGTCAAATGAGTCCATTTGACTTTAATGGACTCATTAAAGTCAAAGGAGTGTCGTAAGGAGTACATGCTGCAGAATATTGGCAGCCGATCTTATGAGAAACCAAAATGCAACCCCAATCAAACACCTGTCAAACAATCCATCTACCTTTACTCACCGTTTTGACCGTCATCACATGGTCAGATTACTGGTGTGTTACATTTGGGTTGTGATACTAACACCTGTACTCAAGTGCTATGGCCTTACAAACTCATTTATACACGACTATACACAAGTATTCTCAAGTTCCGATAGAAGATGACCTTCATGCTTAAATTGTGCTCAACTAGTTTTGCCAGTGAGTAAATATAAATAAAGAGGTAATTTGTTGTATCAAATTACCAGGTTGATGCAGGTTGATATCAAGGACTGATATCAACCTGCATGACTGATTTTACCTAGCAAAACTGACATAACCTAAACACGAGGCTGTATTGGTAAGTTGTCTTACCTGTTCATCATGAGGGTGCTCAGCTGCCTTTGATGTAATCCTGACCCCGCATGCAAATAAATTAGCCTCTGCTATTAAATGTTCGCTGCCTCTTCGTTCTTTTGTTGTTTTTTTGGGGGCGGTTCAAATGGGGAAAATAGCAACATTTTGGCATAGACAGCAGGGGTAAGTTGGGCATTCTGCAGATGGAAAGAGTAAACTTTGGGATCTCACAAGAAAGACGGCACGTTCTTTATCTAACACACCGACTTTGACAAGGTTATTTATTACGCCAACAAGTAAGACAGTGCCTATAAAACGTATTCACCCCTAGGATGTTTTATCCTTTTGGTTGTTTTTAAAAATCAATCGTGATCAAAGTAGTTTTTTTCTTTTTAGATAAAAACTTAGCAAATAACCTCCCTCCACCCCATTTATTCTTTAAAAATTGACGACATAAATCTGCTTTCATAGCAACAAAGGTTTACACTATCATTGTTGGAGAATTTAGTGTTTTACTGACATGACGGAACAAACGTGCAACTACAATTCTGTTCGGGGGCCAAAGTTTTGATGTTATTATGTTGCAGGCATAATTTAGGTTTGTCAGACTCACATAGATCAAAATCATTTAAACGATGCAAAAAAGTAAATAAATTGAAACATACGATGCGTTTACTCAGACGTTAAAGCAATAAAAATACTACTAGTAGAATTATTCCCAAAAAAATGTAAAAGAAAGAAAGAATTCTCCCAAGTTAAAACAAAAAGAGACGTCGACGCCGCCGGTGTGGCTCTTCTCGTAATCATCAAAGGCCTACACGACGCGCCAAGCCGCAGCGATGAAGAGATAGAGATGTGTGACTCAGGAGGCGCCGAGCCGCAACGCAGTCGGACAAAATTCCTGAAAAAGAGCAAATTACAAAATGAACTATCTGCAGATGTAGAATCAAAGCGCGCAGTTTCATCACAGTTCTTGCTGCCTTCTGAGGTCAGAACCTTAAAATCTGTCCGACAGAAACTTTACGTCATAGATTTGAATCTCATAATAGGAATGTTCAAGCTAATGCACTGACTGGAATCCAAACCACTCAGACACAAAAGTCTGCCTCTAACTTTAGAGGTACGTAATGCATTTTAAAGCGGGATGTGAAGACGACGGGATCTCTGATCTATGCTCACCTTCAATTGTCAATATGCATAACGTGCAGGTGGCGGAGGCAGCCTGCCTGCATAGGGGTCCATTGCGCGTGGAACGCCATATGCAGGGGCCCGTGAAACAGGAGAGAGTCGAGAGCGCTCATAAGCATAGCCGTTACTGGGCGGAGGGGGCAACGGTGCGTTAGGAGCCCTCCGGATTGGGCTGCGATCTCGGGCGTAGTACGATGAAGGGGGAGGTGGAGGGGGTGGAGGGAGGGGTCGACGCTCATATGGATTAAGCGGTGAGGTCAAAGGGCGGTCTCGAACGATAGAAGAGGGCGGAGGCGGAGGAGGTGGGGGTATAGCACGATGCTCTTCATAGGGAGATCTGGCATACTGACGAGCTCGGTACTTCTCGTAGTAATCTACTACGCTGTATCGCTCCCTTTCGCTGTCATAGGGTCGCTCTAAATAAACTGACCGCCTGGGGGGAGGGGGTGGCAGAGGAGGACCTGGGTAACCAGGGGGCATGGGGCGAGCCCTCAGGTAGCCGGGTGGGGGAGGCTCAGGCCGCTCTCCTGGATAGTGTGGAGGCCAGTAGCCTCCCCTGTCTGGGGGAGGAGGTGGGTAGTCTTCAGATTCTTCATACCTAGGTCGACTCTTAGAAACCTGAACGTGGATGTGTTTGTCTACAAAATAAAAGAAAAGACAGAAATTACATGGTGAGTTTGATTTTAGAAATACATTTTACTTTCTCGCCACTTCTAAATGTTTTTTTCTTACCTTGAAACTCAGAGTTATCCAGTTCTTTCATAGCATCCATGGCCTCATCATAGTTGGGCATGTGCACAAAAGCAAAATTCTTGACAACAGCACACTCTGTGACCGTACCGTACTCTTCAAACAGAGCACGGAGTTCGTCATCAGCTCCTTTTTCTACATTGGCTACATGCAGTTTCACGGGGCCCTGGTTCTTCCCGTGGCTGGCCTCGACGTTGATCGCTGTGCCGTGGAGCTTGTGCTGATGAAGGGTCCTGATGGCTTTGGTGGCAGCCTTACGGTCATCCATATGGACAAAGGCAAAGTTCTTGATGATGGCGCATTCAGTGACCATGCCGTACTCCTCAAAGAGCTCCTTGATCTCATCCTCGGTAGCTTCTTGAGGAAGGTTCCCCACAAAAATCTTCACCATTGCTGAGGATCTGTTTAAAAGCAAAATGGGATAGGAAAGTTATGTAAACTGAGGACAGAAAATGCAACAGTTTTCCTGCACCTTAACACAGTAAATCAATGTCTCCAAGTCAGAACACTAGCACTTCCAGACCCAGGCTATGGTGTGGAAAATGCTGGCCGAAACCCAGAGGAACCAACACCCTCTTCCCCCCGATGACTGACATGTAACAGCACGAGGTCATTGCTATATAGTATTGCAATTATCAAATGATGATAATTGTATAGCATTTTATTTCCATTTTGTAGTCATCAAGCTGAACATTTAACTTTTTCTCTGCAGTGAGAACGTTTTGAGATCAGGTAACATTTCACCAATCGAAGTGATCATAATTTGGCAAGGCTCTGATCGTTTCCTGACTCGCTCCCCTCGGCGGGAGAAAACCCTGCAGAAGCGGATCAGCTGCGCTGGACGCTCCAAAGCCTCTGGTCAATTAAAGCGTCCAGATCAATGATGACATTCTGACAGAAATTGTTCTTATATTGATTGATGGTGAGCTCCGCGACGTTCCCTGTGCGTAAAGTTGAAGCTATCTGCGCACCAACTGGTCAGATGCGAGTTATCACAGTCTGGATACGAAACCAGCAGATGCTCTCTGTACTTATCAAGACGAGGGTGAGGAGGGAATGTGATATTCAGTTAAGTTTTTACTGGTTTCGTTTTTAGACCACCATTAGAATAAGAAATGTAACTACATATTGTCTATTTGGCGTTTGTCATATGATGTGTGATTAATAGGAGTGTAACGGTGGAGCTGTGTGCGCATTTCCTGCGCTTGTTAGAGTCTAACTGACATCTACACTTTAAATTTTTTCCTTCCTCAACAGTCAGCTGCTACTCCTCTATTTAAACTACAATATGTAGATCGAGACAACTTGGTTCGCGCATTCTCTTTAGGTTTTCTTTATGTACTGCAGGCTAACTGCGCCAGAAACCCAAGCCAGGCAAATATCTTTATTTTTGTGCAACAGCCTTCTTTTTATATTGCTGCACAGTGGCGCAGTAGGTAGCACTGTTGCCTTGCAGCAAGAAGGTCCTGGGTTCGAATCCCGGCCCGGGATCGTTCTTCATGTCTCTCCGGGAACTCTGGCTTCCTCCCACAGCCCAAAATTCTCTAAATGTGTGTGTGAATGGTTGTTTGTTGCCCTGAGACAGACTGGTGACCTGTCCAGGGTGACCCCGCCAGTAAACAAAAAAAAAGTGAAAACGATTTAAGAACTTAAATTACTTAAATATCAAGTGTTTAAATAATCCTAAAATGTTTTAAAGGATAAATATTTGACGGGTCTATCTAACGTGCTGTCACACGTCCTGCTCTAATTTTCTGAGGGTAAAAATGGAGATTTGTACTTTTTTCTGATTTATTAAATCTCACAATTGATAAACTATAATTTAATGAGACCTTATTTGATGAAACTAGACATGGACTAGATCTACTAATTTGATGGTAACGTCAATGTATTTATTGTTAAACTCTTATTTTCTGCTGTACTCGGCAATACAAACATGCATAACATTTTTTTACATCAGGGGACACAAGGAGAGGAGAAAAACACAGATCAATACACAAATTGCGTAGACATGCATATTAAACTTGCCAAGAACCTGGTTTTCACTGCTAATGACGTCGTATTAAGAGCTGAAGGCTCTAGCTTGATGCCGCGTGAACTATCCCGCTTTTTCTATTGATAAGCCGCTTTCATTAAAGTCATTAAAGGTCAACTTTAATGACTATCGCGTTTATTTCGTAAACGTAAAATCTTGAACAATAACTTGAGCCTTCCGTAGCTTTACTGTAGGTTAGCCATTAAATGTAACAATTCTTGCAACAAGAAAAGACGAACAAACGCTCAAAAGGAGAAACAATTGATTCGGAAATGCTAAATAAAACATAATGCAGCTATACAAGAGCATATATTCTCAGTACCTTCGTATTAAACGGCCAAAACAGCCAAGTTTATCTCACGAGGTATTCTCCTCACAACTTCCGTCAAAATTGACGACTTCCGCTTCTTCCACACAACGATGTGAAGCACGCCGCGCGCTGCTGTGGAGGGTAACATAATCTACATTATTCATAAAAGCGACAGGAATAAAAAAAATGTTATAAATCACACCTTCAATCTAGTATAAGTGAACTTATAATTTTCTTTGTCATATTTACTAAGGACAACGACACAGCATTTTTATTTTTTGCTAATTCTAGTGTTTTATGCCAAAATTTCAGTGCTGATTATCACTAGATACATTTTTCCTCAAAACTTTGGCGCAGCCTGTTGTTGCTTATCAAATAGGCAGGATAAATCCGTTGTTACTTTCCAAGGATACATTGAAACTTTACAGAATATCAGATATGAGAACAAAATGTTAGGCAAAACCCACAATAAACAAGCACAGACCCTTTTTTTTTAAGAAAAAAGAAAAGAAAGAAAAAGCATCGTATGTTTGAGCCTGCCATCACCTTAACATCCAAATTGTTTTAGCCAAAGGTGGAAGGTTGAGAATTTGGGGTTGCTTTGCAGCTTTCTACTTGAGTTGACCCTGAACTGCTCTTTACATTAAAGGTAACTGGAGCCACATGTGAAGTTTCACTTCTGAAGTTTAGTCCATAGGCTGAATAGACTTTAAAATAACCGGAAACATATGATGCCCTCAAACCTTGGTGAGATGAGGTAAAGCTGCAAAGCTGTTGATTTTCCAAATGTTTTACAACTTGATTTATGTGGAAGATGAACAGAAAGAAATGAACGTTTACGCACAACTGGGTTAATGGATAACAATTCACTTTCACAAGGTTCCTCTCCGATAAGCACTGAAGGCTTAACAATTGTGAGACTATGCAGAGATTTTCCCATTGTTAAAGGCTCCACCAGGACACACCAGAGCGATCATGTTACAATAAAGCCATGTAATAAAAGTTTGCTTGAAACAAGAAAACATTCTACCCAAAAAAAACATAGTAGTGAAAAAATGAGAAAGTAGTAGGATATTTAATAACAATAACTGTAGTTTACAGTTATTCTTTGTCTTATGATGCAGTAAAAGATCCAAAAATACATATCTTAAGTAAGTAACAAACATTTATTTAAATAATATCTCCTACAGGTCGGAAACCACAAAGTCCTTTCAAAATGTAAGACATTTTGACACACCGAAATTCTAGACTCTGCTATATTCAAGCTTAAAGATGTTGAAAAATAGTTTCTGTTTACTACTGCAAAATTTCAAGCAAAAACACCGAGTACTGCAATTTCCAAATTTACACTTGAAAGCAGCAGGTCACGGGGGTAAGGGAGGGGAGAGAATGACGAAAGATTGCAGAGCAGTCAGGAGGAGCCTTTCCTGTTTCATAAGCAGAAGAAGCGATGTTGCTCACTTTGTCCTCAGTTTCTAGTTGATCACTTTCTTTTCTGTGCGAGGGCAGAAAAACAAACTTTCACGTTGAAACATTTAGCTTTCAGGTAAGACTGGACTTTCCTTGTCTTGTTTGTATCACATTTCTTTGATGAGGAAACTGCCTCAGCTCAAGTTGTCTGTCTGGCTTTGAATGCTTTCTAAAACAGTTTTATCACTTCTAATCTCTCAACAGATTTCATCAGGATCTCTTCCTCCATGACGAACGTGTCTCAGACAATGGAGACAGAGGAGGACCTCCTCACTTTACTCCACATCAAGTTTTACCACCCTCAGCAACACTGTAAAGGTCTCTACAACTCGCTTCCCTTGGGGACCAGGAGCAGATGCTCTGCCGATGATCCTCTCAGGCTGGGCCGTGACGCCCAGGCCTGCACCTACTCTCTGGTCGACCCCAAGGTGTCCCGCAAACAGCTGGCCCTAAACGCCTACCGTACACCCAAGAGCCCGGACATGCTGTTCTCCATCCAGAACCTGAGCCAGAGAGGGCGACTGTCAGTGAACGGATCGTCGCTGGGCTACCTGGAGAGAATGGACCTTCCAGACAAGGCTCTGATCCGGTTCTTAGAGTATGAGATGCTCATTATTCGGGAGTCTGGAGAGGCAAAGACCAGTTTTGAGGTGGACATGGAGGTGCTGACTGTGCCTCCCTCCAGGGAGACGTACACCTGTGTGCCTGGAAGGGCACCAGTCATGGACACGGGTATGGTGAACCAAAACACGGCTGGACTAAGAGAACTTGGACCTCTGGAAACTGATGAGACACTCATCTATTATAAATGATCAACAGACTGAACTGGGTTAAGCATCAAGGCATTGCTGTCCATTTGTTATAGTAAAGTTGAATTAGGTAATGATATTCATTTTCTATTGTGAAATCATTAAATTCTTTTATACTTTGAC
Organism: Xiphophorus hellerii; assembly: GCF_003331165.1. Taxonomy (NCBI): domain Eukaryota; kingdom Metazoa; phylum Chordata; class Actinopteri; order Cyprinodontiformes; family Poeciliidae; genus Xiphophorus; species Xiphophorus hellerii. Next base: position 3,087,165 of record NC_045685.1, read on the forward strand.
TTTTGCAAATAGATCAAATTAAGCTAGACCCTTAAATGTCTGCTTTCATTTTTGGGAAATATGAATATTGTGATGTTTTAATGTTATTTACTTCTGAATCATAGGTTTAAGCAATAAACTACTCTTTCTACAGCATCTTTTGTCCGACATTTGTAAATTATGTTCCCGTTATAGATCCAGTTTGGAAACTTGACAGAAAAGCTATCACTATCAGCCCCTCCTTTGGTGCTTTAACGTTGAAATCCATAAGTCACATGGCAAAACTGCAACTGGAATGTTCTGTGGGGTCAAGCATAAGCCCTCTGACCTCTTAGGTCAGTCAGAGTCCTTCAGGCCATGAAGACACAAATGCTTCAATTCCAAATTACATAACATGGAGGCTTAAAAGGGCGACTCTACAGGAGGCACGAGGTCATCTGCCGGGAAAACTATCTGAAACCCGAATCCACCGAAAGGAGAAGTGTGAAAAAGTTGTCTGTATAAGACTTGCAGCATGTTGGGGAATAATCAACTGTTCCATACAAAAGCTCAGAGCAATGCTGCCTGTACAGCTTGACTTTGAACAAAAGAACCGGTAACTATCTTGTATTTCCTTCACTCTATAAATTTCTGGCTCTTGACCAGGTAAGCATTGGAAAGCATGTGGCGAGTTTTTTATGGGGAAATGGCTTCATTGATGGGTTACTAAAGACAAAAGGTAATGTTAGAGAATCTGAAGAGACAGTCTGTGAATCTAGCTTGAACTGCCATGTCTTTCAGACTGAACTGGTTAACTATAGTTTGCACTGGTTAAGTTGGACAACAAACATCCTTGTGCTGCATGAAGAGATGCTGCAGGATGAAAGCTTTTTTCACAACTTAAGAGTCCACCTACAGTCGTATATTGGTAACTGCGTCAAAATCCTATTTCAAGTGAAATATATAAATTAAACAAATCAGTTTTTATAATCAGAGTAAAGGTATTAGTAGAAAATTTAAAGACCATCTATTAACAAAGATAAAACAGCAATACATTTTTAATTAAAATATGTCAATCGTTTAAAATATAACCTTTAAAAAGATACATTTTCCAAAATACTGTTAAATTGACTTTCTCAATATACCTTTAGTATTGTCAAATTGAAACTTTAAATTGTTCAAAATACCTACTGATTCTTGAGTATTTTCTTTTAAAAAATCTAAATTTTTCAAAACAGAGCGATTCCCGCCTCATCATTTCCCAAGCAGAAAAATTTCTCAATTTCAAAGCTTGAAATGTATGAAGCCAAGAAATACAACCATGGTTTTCACATGACGTAAATACGCAAAGTCAATTCTGCGGGTAAAAATACTTTAATTATGTTAAATCAGAATTATAAAAAGACAAAAACTGAAATCACTGTACATTTTTCAAAGTTTTTTTTTGTATTGCAAATACCACTTACATTAACACATGCAAACAAAAATGTTTTGTCCTTACAAGTGCAAATATAGAATTTTTTTTTTTTGTTATGCAAGTTGTTCATGCTAACTGGAAGAAAATATTAGGCTCCAACATAAACATCCTCTAAAAGAATCCTATTTCCACACTGTCTTTATTCTAGCCTGAAAATTCTAAGTAATCTTTTTATTTACTGAAAAGACTTTATCAGCAACTTCATTTTACAGATGGATGACAAAATCAAATCTGATGTTTTGGGTATTTGTAAAAGATCAGTTCCAAGGCATTTTGGCATCAAATTGAATTTCCCAACATTGTTAAAAATAAATCTACATGTATTTCCTGACAACGTGACGTACAACACCGCCAAAAACAGTCACATTACCAATGGCATGTCGGCGATCTCGATCTGAACATGCATGAGGGCCTTTGCACTACATCATTCCAAAAGTATTTTGTAAGGAGCACTCAAATATGTGATAAAAAATGACCACAGAGCTGGCAATGCCTTCTAGTGCAACTTCTAAACATACTTGAGGCTGAACTTCATTGTTTATACTGCTGAACATTTCAGCAATCAGTTCCATGACGACGCCACTATTTTATGTCTTCCGGTGGTCCTTTTAGTTCTACCAGCTTGTTAGAAATCACAAATTACAGGGTGTGCTGTGGTGGCGCAGGAGGTTAACACGCCCCACGTTTTAAGGCCTTAGTCCTTCATCTTCATCCCGCAGACGTCGCGGGTTCGACTCCCGGTTACGGCGACCTTTGCCGCATGTCCTCCACCCTCTCTCCTGTCTGCCTACTGTCGCAAAAAATACCACTAGCGCCGCAAAAACTCTTTGGAGAAAAAAAATTACATGATTATCTCTTCCCATCCAAACTGGACTCTGGGTTAGTAAAGTTTGTGAATGAGTATATCAAACTATTCCCTGGAATGTGTTTACCTCTGGCATCTTCTAATAATCCTGAACTTGCTGAATCAGAAAGCAGACGTTCATACAAAAATGGGATTAGCAGAACCTCTTTCAGGTGTCAGAACTGTACTTGGCACTACGAAGCATATTCAATAAAAGAGAAATAATAAAAACAGTGTTGTTAAAGGTTAAACTGCGATATGCCAAAGAGAGTGTCTTTAGAGAACAAGACTAGTTTGTTTCAGCTTTCTAGGATTAATCTTGTTGGAACTTTTCTCCAAAGCGCAACACAGCTAAGTGCTACGTACTGCCTTTACAGCCACTGACTACAAAGTGGTTCCATGCTACAAAGGTCATTTTGGAGCATGTCTGCTAACCTATTTGGCCACATAAGTAAGACTTGAGTCGAGTCAGGAGATGAAATCATCCATATGATGACTTTAAGTGTGAAATTCCTAATACTTCCCAGATCTAATTGGAGCTTTTGACCAAGTACACCGTGCTAGTACATAAAAATCACAATTACTTGAGTGTAGTTTTTTTTCATGTCTCTACCTACCATCAAGTGACTTCCTTTTATCGTACAAAGAACATGGAGGCCATGTTTCCATCTTTTTTCATATTACAATAGGGTCATGTCAAGAGAGGTGCCTGATATTCCAAGAGGTAGTCAACTGATTTGGAATGTGCTTATTCATAATTTTGAATTTTTTTGTGCATACACTATATTTTTTAAACATGAGGCCCAACAAGAACACTTTGATGTTGATTCGTATCATATAGTACACAAATCATTCAATGTCCGATCTACTGATGCTGGTATCAGTTGTATGGAGTAGATATGTCTTGGGTTGGGGAACAACGCTTGTTCGACGTCTCGTTTTTTGTCACCCATCTGTGAAGCCGTACATTAATAGTAAAAACTCCTAAATTGTAAAACTTCATTGTCCTGTTTCATTCCTACAACATGAAGTCCTCAATTCCTAAAACGGATGATCTACAAAAGCAGTAAAAACATAAACAGGTGACATCTTTCTGGTGTCAGTAATCCCTTGACTTACCTGCTGACTGTGAAGCTCCCCTACAGCCTTTGGATGTTAGTGCTGGCCCCAGGTCAACAGAGGTTGTGGCTTGGAAATCTTTGCGTACACTAGGAAGAACTTTACGAGTTGACTTTTATTTAAATTTTGATACTGACTGGGTGTAGTCGAGTGGTACGGTGTTGAGTGGTAAAAACTATGATCTCACAAGAGCCGACAAGACGTTCTTTAATCAACGTAACGCTTTTACATGGCTGTGATTCGCTTGTTTCTATTGAGGAAAAGATTATTAAAATCAGCAAACAATTACAAACGGTTACAAAGGTGAAAAGGTGTTGCGCAGTGAGCATCGAGATCACACTTACTAATCAAAAGTTATTTTACCAAAAGGGAAAATTTAGCAGATCTTGCAAACGCACAGTATTAATTGCGTCATTAAATGGGCAGTTACTAATTTACATGTTTTCCATTTACGTTTCACAGCAACGCCACAGAAGTTTGAATTTTGATGGAGAGCATTTACATGATTAATCAAACGTGCAGGTTGGGGAGTAAACTAAAGCCGCCTTTAAAGGAATGCGAATATTATTTAACTTTCTAAGGTCACACACAATATTACGCTTAATAAAACGAAAAGGTTGTTTTAAATAAAAAGACGCCCCATTCAGACGTTTGCCAGTAAGGATTTTACAGTACAATTCAACACTAAAACAGTCAGAAGAAGGAAAAAACATATTCTAAGCACTAAAACCAAACAAACAGCCATTGACGAAAAGAATTCAGATCCTTTTGAGTGTTGTAGAGGAACGAAACGCGCTCAGCCGCAGACAGGAAGAGGATAAAGTCACGTGAATCAGGAAGCGGCGACGCAGTCGGACAACAATCCTGAAAAAAGAGCAAATAAAACAAATGAACGATTTGCCTCCTAGACATTAACAGTACGTTTTCCATTACTTTTGTTCCCCAATGTCCAGTACGAAGGCCCTTTTGTCAGTCGGCCTCCACACAGAACATTATTTTCTGTCGCGTCGAATCACAGTTCAAATATTTTACTAATAAAGTAATTGTATTCAAACAGTGATTTGTGAGACGAAAATTGCAGGTTTCGTCCAAGATTATCTAAAGCTGCCTCTGCCGTTAGAGGGACGAAGTGGAGAGCGAGAAAATGTATTCTTTTTTCTTTTCTTTTTTAACTCTGTCCTAATCTCACCTTCAAAATGCTGACGTGTCGCATTAGTATGCGTAGCGTGCAGGTGGTGGCGGAGGCAGCCGGTCCGCATAGGGGTCCCTTGCACGTGGAACTGTGTATGGAGAGCGATCGTAGGCATAGCCGTTACTGGGCGGAGGGGGCAACGGTGCGTTAGGAGCCCTCCGGATTGGGCTGCGATCTCGGGCGTAGTACGATGAGGGGGGAGGCGGAGGGGGAGGAGGGAGGGGCCGACGCTCATATGGATTAAGCGGTGAGGTCATAAGGCGGTCTCGAACGACAGAAGAGGGCGGAGGCGGAGGAGGTGGGGGTATAGCACGATGCTCTTCATAGGGAGACATGGCGTACGGACGAGCTCGGTACTTCTCGTAGTAATCTACTACACTGTATCCCTCCCTTTCGCTGTCATAGGACCGCTCAGGATAAGCCGCCCGTCTCGGGGGAGGGGGTGGCAGAGGAGGACCTGGGTAACCAGGGGGCATGGGGCGAGCCCTCAGGTAGCCGGGTGGGGGAGGCTCAGGCCGCTCTCCTGGATAGTGTGGAGGCCAGTAGCCTCCCCTGTCTGGGGGAGGAGGTGGGTAGTCTTCACATTCTTCATACCTAGGTCGACTCTTAGAAACCTGAACGTGGATGCGTTTGTCTACAAAAAACCCAAAAAGATTAATAAATTTCAGTTTGAAAGAGCATTGCTTCATTTCTCTCACATTACTCTCTTACCTTGAAACTCAGAGTTATCAAGCCCTTTGATAGCATCCATGGCCTCATCATAGTTGGGCATGTGCACAAAAGCAAAATTCTTGACAACAGCACACTCTGTGACCGTACCGTACTCTTCAAACAGAGCACGGAGTTCGTCATCAGCTCCTTTTTCTACATTGGCTACATGCAGTTTCACGGGGCCCTGGTTCTTCCCGTGGCTGGCCTCGACGTTGATCGCTGTGCCGTGGAGCTTGTGCTGATGAAGGGTCCTGATGGCTTTGGTGGCAGCCTTACGGTCATCCATATGGACAAAGGCAAAGTTCTTGATGATGGCGCATTCAGTAACCGTGCCGTGCTCCTCAAAGAGCTCCTTGATCTCATCCTCGGTAGCTTCTCGGGGAAGGTTCCCCACAAAAATCTTCACCATTGCTGAGGATCTGTTTAATCAAACAAAACCAACAGGACAATCGCTAAATGGGAAGTCAAATGTATTGGAAACAGGGTAAATATGACATTAACATAAATTATGAATGGCATTAATGAAACAAATATGGTGCTAAAGCAGTCTCGTAATTCGCAAATGCACAGAACAAGATTCACACTTGTATTTTTGATGCAAACACAAATAAATCTCAATTTACAAGCTGCTTCTGACCTGTGAGTTGCGCTGCATTTGTGTGTGTATTTTTAAACTCCCCTGACTCTCAATCTACAAATGTCTTTTTTTAATAAATGGTCTATCTGATTGGATGGTCAACAACCAATCAGATAGCTTCCTTGTTTCAGCCAATCATATGAACGGACCCCTATGTTTCAGCCAATCACATTAACCAATTCCAACCACGCAGTAACCACGTCGAAGCACAATGGACCTTACCAGAGGGGTCGCTTTTCATTGGCTGATGCCCATTCTACGTGGTCACGTGCGTGGCCGTCTCACAAACACACGCTTCCCGTTAGCTAAGTACAGCATAATGGCAGAACTGATACAACTTCTACACCTGGCAGGCGGTTGCCACAGTAACAGGTGTGCTTAAACTACAAAGAGAGAGAGAGAGTAAAAAGGTAGAGTGGTTTTGAGTTGATCACCTGTTCGGGTTATTTTACCTTTGTTTACCTTTGCTGTGGCTCATTACAGCCGCTGTAGTTTCTAAACGTTGGACTAATTACCTCGTTCGTTTGTGAGTTTACGTCATTCACAACAAACATCAAATAGAACAAATATATTTCATAAAATTTTAACAAACAAATGGCTTCTACCGCGATAATTATGTGAAATTAAATTAATTATATCCCAACTTCAGAAGATTTGCCTTTACCTTTACAGAGCTCTTTGGTTCCTCCTATCAGTCTGTAGCTTCTCATATTGAGGTCATCAAACCAAATTTCAGATCTACCATAACTGACTGACACCTGCTGGCCTCAGGTTTGCAACCAGCTTGTGACTGAGAAACCAGTAACCTTCTCCCAGATGATGACATGAACTTGTTAGTTCCTCTGTCCATTGTAGTAGCTGATATATTGTGAAAATCCGGTAGAAATGATGCACTAATCGAGTCATGTTTACATAGAAACAATGTGCCACGAGGCTTTGTTTGTGAGACTTGCGGTCACATGGGTCGGTTGTGGGCGGAGCTTGGTAAGGTCTATTACACAAAAGCTGCTCGGTTTGGGGGAACAAACTCAGGCTGTTAAACAGTTACTTTCATCACAAGAAAGTCAACTTTAAAGAAAGACACTAGCCTGATGCCAGTACCATGCAGAAGCGCTAACATAGCTTGGTAGCACAGTTTACTCACTTAGATCACTAGCTTGTGTTGATAGTTGCACAATTAAATCGCTTAACATTATTAATCATAACATGGGGATAAATAGCCAAATATGTTAAGATAGATATTTCACTTACTGCTCCTCTGCTGCCATAAGCCAGGCTGAGGTCTAAATTGTCTGTGCTTCCACATGGTTACAGGTTACCCCAACCTGAGGGTCCATTCATGTGACTGACTGAAAAAATGAAGCTATCTGAATGGTTGCTTATCATCCAATCAGATAGACCATTTATTATTATGATTATTATTATTTTAAAAAGCCATTTGGTCAATTGAGACGGCCGGGGAGTCTCAAAATTCACACACAAATGCAACACAACTCACAGGCCAGAAGCAGCTTGTAAATCAAGACATATTTGTGTTGGCATCAAAAAATAAAATGCTCTTTTCATTTGTGGATCTCGTTCTGTGCATTTGTGGATCTCGTTCTGTGCATTTGTGGATCTCATTCTGTGCATTTGTGGATCTCGTTCTGTGCATTTGTGAATTATGAGACTGTTTTAACGCCATAAGCTCGAGCTATTAGCTAGCACCTTGAAAGCCGCAGCCACACTAAGACGAAATGTCAAAGGACATTTCACGCGCCTGTTGAACGCGTTTGCTCGACGCCAGACAATCCGCTAGTCATAATAGCATGTAATTATAGTAATAAGTAATAGAAACCACACACAAAAATTACTCACGGTTTCCAATGACGACCTGAACAGAATGAAATATCTTTTGTGGAGCGTTCTACCCACAACTTCCTGTTAGCTACAGCAAGAGGAAGATGTCAGACATGTAGCACCATACCGCCATCCAGAGTGCGGGATGTTAAAGTCCACTTTGAAGGTGCCTAGCAGGGTGGTTCTGAAATTTCATGTAAAACAAAGTACCACATCGGTAAATTTCAGGTTTTACAAGTGCCCACATCTTGAAATATGACAGAAACAGAAATAATGGAAATTTCTTACATTGGTACTGCTTAAGTGGTTTCATTTGTATTCAAACCTGGACAGAGAGGTTAGCTGAAAGGTCCGTAAAAGTAATAATTTTTCTTCTCCTGGGCACCACAAAGATTTGAAGCACACCAGCCTCAAACCATAAAGCTCTCTAAGGTTCAGAAGAGTAGACATAAATAAAAATAACAAAATTAAAGGTTTGAAAAGATCTAGTTAAAGAGTAAAATTAATAACAATTTGAATCTTGAGAAATGACTTTAAGCTTAAACAGTTTATTAATAGATAAAAACTCATTCCGCCATAATTAAGTCAAGTCAATAAAATGGTAGATTGCCACCAGGTGTTTGCTAATTGCTGCTGGCTAGTCTGAAGGAGCTGAGTGAGAGAGTGGCGCTGTGTGGCGGAATCTCAGAGCTGAGGAACTGCTTCTCCGAGAAGGAGCTGTGTCTGAAGGCAGCGCTAGGTCCACTCAGACATTTTGCACAGATGAATAGTTGCCATGGGAGATTAAAGGATTTCTTAAACATGCATGAAAGATTTGAGGTGGCGGGCCAGGTATGTTTTCGATGAAGGAATAACATTGTAACTTGTTCAAAAAAGATCATTTTACATGGTACTGATTTACACTTGAAACAATGTTGTCATTCCAACATTTGGTTTCACGAGAACCGTTTTGTTGAAACTTGCCGCACTTTCTCAACAAAATCTACATGGAGTATAATCCTACTTCCACTTTCTTGTCATGTTTTCACTGTTTGAAAAACAAAACTTGACTGTCAACTGTGCAACCAGTTGACAGTCCGGTTTCAGTTTTAGTCGTAGCCTGGGTAATTTAGATTTATTGGCATTTTTACCATCTGTTGTCATTTTAGTTTTAGTCAATTGAATTTTCTGTGGCTTTATTTGAAAAAAATATGAATTCCAAGAAGAATGCCTGTTCAGGTGATCCAGTGTTTTTAAATGGCTAAAAATGGGCTCTGCTGGGATATCTGATTGGATCTAATCTTATTATAATCTTTTTTTATTAATTTGTTGACAAAAATACATCATAATTACATCATCACAGCATAATTAACACCATTCTAATGTACTTTTTTTTTAGTTTTTATACTATTTCTAGTTTTCTTCCAAAAATTGACAGTTGAACAAAAGACAAAATAGTTGTAGTCGATGATGTAAACAGTATATAGCAGTTTGTTAAAAAGTAGCAGTTCATCTGTTCAGAAATAGCGGTCCAGAGTAAGTTGTAAATTCTTCTGGCTAGCAAATGTGAAACCGATACTCCTCCCTGTTTAAAGTTGCAACAAAAGGGAATTTCCAGTGCTCTAATGGTGCTTTTAAGGTCTTACTGTAAAAATGTGTTCCAGCAGCAATAAGAAAACCTAAAAGAAAAGTACGACAGCAGGCATGTTTGGTTTCTTTTTGACACTAGTAAGTCTAGTAAGTCTCTAACTTACTAGACATCATCCACACCTGTGGATGTTTTATTTTACAGTCTTCTGATATGGACAATTTTTTTTTCAGTTCATTTTAAAGCCTAAGGTGGAAAACAATCCACCCCAGTCACTCATTTTTTACATTCCCAGAAACAGTGATATATGGACAACCTGCTTTACAAGGTTGTCCATATGTCCAAACAGAATACTTTCCTACTATACGTATGCCTTGCAGTAGGAAAAACAGGAACTTCAGACTCGTATTTGAAAGCACCATGGCTACAAATGGGGCGCGTGAGATGATGACACTAGTGACTACAAGAGATATGTTTACAAAGCTCTGCGACAGGAATAAAGGGTCTGGAGTCATTGCCAGTAGCTACGCTGATTGTTTTCAGGGAACATTTTCTTCTCTGAGTCTGTCTATATCTTTATTTGAAGAAAAAGCTTCCAGGTAGGACAAAAATATCTTGGTTTGACAATGAAAAGCATCCCACATTGTTTATATATAAATGTATTTCATGACTTCAGATCTCTCAACAGATTTTCTCAGGATCTCTTCCTCCATGACGAACGTGTCTCAGACAATGGAGACAGAGGAGGACCTCCTCACTTTACTCCACATCAAGTTTTACCACCCTCAGCAACACTGTAAAGGTCTCTACGACTTGCTTCCCTTGGGGACCAGGAGCAGATGCTCTGCCGATGACCCTCTCAGGCTGGGCCGTGACGCCCAGGCCTGCACCTACTCCCTGGTCGACCACAAGGTGTCCCGCAAACAGCTGGCCCTAAACGCCTACCGTACACCCAAGAGCCCGGACATGCTGTTCTCCATCCAGAACCTGAGCCAGAGAGGGCGACTGTCAGTGAACGGATCGTCGCTGGGCTACCTGGAGAGAATGGACCTTCCAGACAAGGCTCTGATCCGGTTCTTAGAGTATGAGATGGTCATTATTCGGGAGTCTGGAGAGGCAAAGACCAGTTTTGAGGTGGACATGGAGGTGCTGACTGTGCCTCCCTCCAGGGAGAGGTGCACCTGTGTGCCTGGAAGGGCACCAGTCATGGACACGGGTATGGTGAACCAAAACACGGCCTTGCCTCAAGAGACTGAAGAGACACTCATCTGTTACTCTAACTGAAGATTACCAACAAACTATGGACTTGTCAAACAGCATGGTATGTCTGGGATGATATCCACTTCTATATAGCGTTGAGCCATCTGTCATGACTATAGGATAGTTAATATTGTAGCAGATTAGGGTTGTCTTCAAGCTTAGCCATAAAATAATATTTCCTACATCTATCTTGAACTCATTCCAAAACTTGTACAAATCACACATATTGCTCAGGGATTCCACACAGTACCTTGACCTACTTGGTCAAGGTGTTGGTCTAGACCAAGATCTAGAAAAACAAGATCTAGAAAAACAACTTTTTCTAGATCTTTTAAGAGATAAAATTACATTCCTTATCTTTAGGCTCAGGTTACAGTGATGAAACCTTTAGAAAACAACACAATATCACTAGAGATGGGAGTTTACAGTACATCTTTAGTTGACATACAAGCTAAAAAATACACTGGAAGTTTTATTCTGAATAACAGTAATAATTAACTTTGAATAATATAATAATTAATAAATAATTGTAAAATTCTATAACATTTCCTCTTACATTTCAAAGTAAAGTCCATTAGCTTTCAATCACTACAAAATTCTGCTTCTGAATATTTACTTTTCTTACACTACGTTTATTTAGCTAAAACAAATTGGCATTTTATGCTATGACATAAAATGCCATAACATTACTAAAACTGAGCATAGAATGAAACTGACAAGAGCGGTCAGTTCCATTAACAGCACCAGGCAGTTATGTCTGGAATGTGTTCCACCGTAAAAAGCTGCCGAGCACAAAAACGGATTTTACCAAAAGAGGAACTGGAAAAAAGCAACTGCTCCACTTTTAGTCACACAACATGAGAGAATGAGCTTCAGTTTCAGGAGGAAAACTGCCTTTGTGACCACATTACCAATTAGCACCACATCCAAAAACATTAACCAAAACAAATTTAATGGAATCTGTTACAATTCAAAGTGGGTGAGGAAACAGTTTATGTTAACATTGGAATACAAGGCTAAACTTTTTACACTGGTAATCACATTTTAAATGAGCAAGTTGTGAAGTTTTAACAAGATGTTAATACAAACACAAGTGTTGATTTGTATTATTTCCAACCTCAAACATTTGTAGAACTATTTTCTTGAAAACGGGACAAAATAAAATACAATTTTCAGTAATTAACAGACAACAAAAAGCTAAGAAAATTCAGACAGTAGGAATCTTTGATACAAAGTGTGAACCATGATTTTTCTTTACAGTATGATGTCACAAGAGATTAAAAAGCTTGTCTTCCACAATCTGTCCCTGAACTCATCATTTTGCGAATAGGCGATGCAGGTTTTCTGGAAACTTGGGGAAATTCCCTTCCACATGGACCAAACTCCCACAGGATGAGCAATTCTCCTGTTGAATCCACACAGTTCAGTCAGACCTTTCAGGTTTTTTAAACAGCAGACGTCATGTACAGTCATGTCTAAACATTTCGGCAGTGACACAACATTAAGGAATTATCACATTGCCTCTTAATGGCCTGACATGTGAGGAGACACTACCAAAGCTCCACAGCGCCACCATGTGGGAAGAGCTATGTGATCTTCACGGGGAGAAAATTGACATTAGACTCAAAGACTACATACACTGTACCACTCATGTTGTTACTGGTTTCTTTAACAAATGAAATGCTGCTAAACTTTGAACCTGTTACAGCCCAGAGGTTGTAACAGCTAGTAACAGCTATCAGGAACTAAAATGTTCCTTCTCAGTTTACTAGATTTATATATATATAAAAATGTCAAACTAAAATAAGTTACTGTCACTGCTGAATCTTTAGGCCACGACTGAAGATTAAATATTAAAACTCCAGATGCCTTACCTCAGAATATTGACCAATTTCATATTTTCTTTGACTGTCAGTTATCTTGGACCCATTTTTCCAATCAGTAAACAGACAAATCTGTGGGAAAATGCACAGAAGGTTTAATCAACTTCCAAATTTAAATTACAAAGTTAAGAAAATTGTACAGTTTTTTGGGGTTTTTTTGTATATGCATGTACACTACAGGCCAAACATTTGAAAGCAAACACAAGCCAAATAATTAAAGCAACTTCAAGTTTCTGTTCACAGTGCCTTTCAGCTCTCAGAATGAATCTTCTTCTGCAGTCGATGTGCAGCCGTCAGGAAAGAGCAACTCCCCTCCAGATTCATGTTAGACAACCTGAGGGCTCCAGTTGGCATAACTTTAACAATTCAGCGACAGAGCAAGGTACCTGACCATATATGAATCTGAAATTTTAAAATAAATTATAAAATCAAACTCTTAGCCAGTGCAAAAACATTAAAACAGGAGCTATGTGTTGTTCTCCTCTAGGAAAACACTAAACTAAATGATACAAAGTTAGTTGGAGTTAAAAAGATTGCCAAAGCCACAACCTCCAAAATAAATAAATCTGTTTGTATGGTAAAGCCAGAGATTGTTGCTTGGGGGCGGGGGGATTACAAATGCCTGATATTTACAGAAAACATTTCTATTCATCCATCATCTTCTGCTTATCAGAAACGGGATCAAAAAGGTCCAGGAAGGAAACCCTGACTTCCCTCTCTAGGTCATGCTAGGAGTTCTCCAAAAAGAACAGAAAGTACCTAAAGTGTTTTCTCCGTAGTACATGCAGAAACCCACACCACATCATGTGACTCTTGTAAATACAGAGTAGTTTTTACAACAGTCCTCTCCTCATACTCTCTAAAAGAGACCATCTACCCTTCGGTGGAAGCCATTCGACGAATCAAGATCAAAATCTCATCACCACCGAGGGTTGAGACACAGACAGCTTGGCTTTTTGGCTAAGGACTCTACTGCCAAAGAGGCCCTAATCCATTCATCACCATACATTAATAATGGAAAAGGTACCAAGAGCCACTGGAGGCAAAGCTGGACTCCCGACAGCGCAATCCATCTTCTTCCTCAGGACTTCTCTAGGACACCGATGGGAGTTTTCTGGACAATGACAAATCTTTAAAAAACCTGACATTCCAATTTTGAGTGTACACTTTATTTTGACTGAAGTCACTGTTGGCAACAGCGACTATTGTTAACAGCACACATGCAGACATGACCTGTATAGTAAAACAAGTGTCTTGAAACAATGTGACTTTGCTTTCAAACATTTGACCTGCAGTATATAATCATTACAAAGAACAGTTTTGAGAAACATTTACCTGAGTCCTCCTGCTTGGCATCAGGGATGACTCACCCGGGGCTAGCTTCTCCTGCAGATGGTTTAAGCACCTACAAAGAGCACAGAATACCAAAGGTGCAAGCTATCTGATTATGTAGTTACAAGATGTTCAGGCTCAAAGAGAGTAACGGAGAGGGGGACTGGTGGAAAGGAGGCATTTAATGAAATGAGGAAAGAGAATAATGGTAGATTAGAAGGCCACCCCTAAAATGATTCAATGCCTAGCAGGTAAAGTGGGAAGAGTTGGATGCTGCAACCGGTGCGCTAAGAGAGGTTCGACCGAGATAAACCAGACTTGATTTTTCGCTTTTGAATACAAGCAAATGGCTGAGAAACTTCTCCATCCTCATATTAAACGTTGCACGAATTAGTTCAGCAAAACCGGACAATTTCAAACCTTTTTCTAACTTTTAATTGAGGCTTACACAATGTGGAGCGCTGGGGGAGAGAAAAAAAAAGTCAAATAGCAAGCTCAGTATAAAGAATAAAAGTGAAAGCAGTGCCACGCCTAGTTTCAGCTGCCTACCAACCACAACCAGGAATAATTTCACAGTTAAATACTGACTTTGTTTTCATTTGTTTATTAAAAGCAACCTGAAAAGTAAATACAGTTCACACAGAACGGGCCTACGGATTATACTTCCGCAAGAAAATTTAACAAAGTGTAAAAAGAAAAAAAGTAAATCACACTGAATGTTTTGAGGTCGTTTCAACAAGTGTCGCAACTTTCTACGATTTTTGAACGACCGTCCACACTCTGTATTATATTCAAGCACTCCTTAACTGATTTTAAATTACTGAACATTTTCTAAATCAACCAATAAGCTAATAGTAAAACTAGTTTTGCTGGGAAACACCACAGATCGTAATGTAAAGGCAACCCCTTGTTATGAAAATATACCAAGTTTCCCCAGAGACTATTATAAAAGATTGGAACAGAGAATGGTTTTCGGTCATCAACTATAGATTAATGCGTCACACTCCATACACTCTCAAAAGCTGTCCTACTGAAAACTCTCAGAATATCGAAGAAAACAATTTGAGGAACACAAAAGTTCATGAACAGCTCAGGAAAAAGAAACGCAGAGATGGAGTTGTATTTTTTTTTTTAAATAAGAGGCCGTCCGCAATATCTTCCTGTAAGCCTCAGGCGAACGCAACGACGTGCTGGGTGTATAGCGCCACGTGCGTCAGCAGACGACGATCTTGTCATATTCTAAAAACCTGGAAAGAGAGCATACGACACATGTCAAAGCGCATTCTGAGAAGAAGTCGCGCAAAACTTTTTTATATTGTTCTAGTATTTCAAGCCTCAAGCAGCAACCTGTGCGCTTTGTTTTGATATGTTGTTTTTGGTTGTGTATTTAATGGCTGAAGAGTCACAGGAATTTATAGCTTTAGTTGATAGTAGGGCTGGACAATAAATCAATGCTATATATCGCAATAGACATGTGATCAATATTGATGGCTAAAGTATCATATTGATGCATACTCAATATGCAATATATATATAATATTCTCTGAACTCCGACCTAGAACTGCACAGCATTCTGGAGGACGTAGGCAGAGGAAAGACTTTAGCTGCTCAACCTCGCACATGTTGGTGGCATCAACTAACTAACCCTTTGGTTACCTAGCAACACCTTGTTGAGTAACTTGTGCAGCAACAGTTTCATGTTTCATCACTGTGCCTCACAACTACTTAAAAATAAACGGTGTGGAGAGAGACCAGAAAAGGTCCCACCAGCAGTTTGGCAGAATTACAGATATCTAAAAAAATGAATCAATAATTATCAATAAACTGATATGAAACACTTATATGGTGACAAGTTTTTCAGAAATATCGTCCAGCCCTAGTTGATGGTACCGATACAAGATGGGATACTACCTCAATTTGTGAATACAAGTTTTATGTATTTTTCTCCTGAAACATCCAATAGCCAAACAGGAAACATTGTCTCAGTTCTCACCTTGCGTAACTCTATGGCACTCTAATAGCCTGGGTAGCGAGGCGGCAGTGGGGGAGGAACTCTCCCAGCATAGGGGTCCCTGGTACGGGGAGGCGCGTACAATGGAGCCCTGGACATCGGCGAGAGTCGAGAGCGCTCGTAGGAATACCCATTCCCAGCCGCCAGGGCAGGTGGAGGGGGGATTCTCCTGATCGGGCTCCGGTCCCTTGCGGCGTAAGCAGCAGGGGTCGGGAGGGCGCGGCGCTCATATGGGTCGATTGACGGCGCCACCCCGAGGCGCTCTCTAACCAGAGCCGATGAAGGAGGTGGAGGAGGCGGTATGGCACGCCTATCGTCGTAGCTCGCCGCCGCGGTAAAAGGACGGGCCCTGTACTTCTCATAGTAATCCACCGACCCGTAGGACGCTCTGTCACTGTAACCACGGTCGGGGTACGCTGCTCGTCTCATGGGAGGAGGTGGCGGTAGGGGAGGAGGGGGAGGCGGAGGAGGGGGATAAGCAGAAAGGCGCCCTCTGTAGGGGGGCTCAGGCCTTGGCATTGGGTAATATGGAGGATAGTAGCCTCCTCTAACTGGTGGGGGTGGATATTCCTCCTCCTCCTCCTCAGGACCCCCTCTGGGTCTGCTTTTTGATACCTGAACATGAATACGCTTTCCTAAGAGACAGAAAAGAAAGAGAGTATATGTTTGATCTAAAAGTCTTTAGGACGAGCCTTCAGGTCATCCAACATGGGCAACTGGTGCATTTCAATAAATTAAAATGTAGATTACTGCTTCAAAGTTGTCCATTGGTAGGCCATAGCAAAATATTTCTGCTTTAAAATCCCATTTTATTGGTCTTATGTAAGATTCTAAAGTTGTGAGGAACAGAATTTTGGGTTTTCGTAAACTGTGAGTCATGGTCTTGGTGAAGGGAAAAAAAGAGGAAAAGAAAAAAAACTCAACCGTTAAAAGCTTAAAGGGGCAGTATGATGTGTTTCCAGGCACACAGTACCATTTTACAGCATAATCAAGTAACTATATCACATTCAGTTGTATATCAAATATACAACTGAAACATAAATTACAAACTCACTTTTGAGTTTGTAATTTTGAAATTGGGCCTGTGTCTCTTTAAAAACTCCTGCTCTTTCTGAAACTCCGCCTTCAGGAAGTCATCACAAGATGGCTCCTTTATTAACCCTTTAACAACATGTATACCAGCCTTTCACTGAGAAGTAGTTTGTATAATGAGCTCAGCAGGCGTGCAATTCCACCAGTTGTTTGCTTACTGCTGCTGGGGCTAGTCTGAAGGAGTTGAGTGGGGGAGTCGTCGAGGAGTGCTACTCTGTGAGGTGGAATATTGGAATCTGCAGCTCCAAGGAGGAGCTTCGTCTTCGAAGGCGGAGCTCGGTCCCCACAGGCGTTTTGCACAGCTGAATAGTTGGCAAGGGAAATTTCTCAAACATGCATGAAAGGATCAAAGCCACAGCCCAGGCATGTTGCTGTTGAGGCCATATGATTATAATATGATATAAAGTTTTTAAAAAAGTAGAATTTACATAATACTGCCCCTTTGAAAATATCAAAGTGAGTATGTCATGAACATTTATCAACATTCAAGGTTCAGTGTGTGAACTGAACTTATGAAATAAATCCACTTTTCGGCTACATTCCAACTTATTGGGAGGCATCTGCACAATATAGCCACACTCACCCTGAAACTCCAAGTTATCCAGGCCCTCCAGGGCATCCATGGCCTCATCATAATGAGGCATGTGAACAAATGCAAAGTTCTTGACAATGGAGCACTCCGTGACTGTGCCGTACTCCTCAAACACGTCCCGCAGCTCTTTATCAAAGCCTTTTTCAACGTTGGCAATGTGGAGTTTGACGGGACCCTGGTTCTTCCCTCTGCTGGGCTCCACATTGATGGGCCTGCCGTTCAGCTTGTGCAGATGGAGCTCACGGATAGCTTTGGTGGCTGACTTGCGGTCGTCCATGTGGACGAACGCGTAGTTTTTGTACTTCGCGCATTCCGTTACTATGCCGTACTTGACAAAGAGCTCTTCAATGTCCTCTCTCGTCGTTTCTGGAGAGAGGTTACCGATGAATATCTTCACCATGGTTGCTCCAGTGTACCATCCTAAGTGGAAAAGAGGGGAGAGAGAAGAGAAATGAAAACAGGGGTTGATGGGCAGAAAGCTGAATTCTAATGGCGAAACTACAACGCCATTATCAAAGCGAAAAAGCTTAAAGTTAAGGTGAAGAGAAACAAAGTTTAACTCCGATTTAACTCAAGACATTTACTCTCAAAATAAAGTGTTAGCCTGTGAATACCTTATAAAATATAGGAGCAACTTTAAACAGGAAGCCAAAAAAAAGCTTACTTGTTTGGACTTCCTGTACATAGAGCTATTAGCCGGTTTGCAAATGTTAGCCAACATTAGCTACTGAAATACGCAACATTTACAGTCGCTATCAATAAAACCTCGGTTTTGGGTAGCCCTATGATACATAAGTAAAATGTAAACGAGCAAAAATTGACGTAAAACAACTAAAAACTTTTTAAAAACTATCTTACTTACAGTTTGGCAACAGCGATATCGAAAGAAACTCCAATCACACAGACATCAAAGATGAGGATGGCGGTATGCGCGAGCTGGGAACCTGATTGGACGATATAGATGCCAGTCAAGCTCTACGGACTGTGATTGGCTAAAGCAAACTGGAGCCGGAAAGGGTTGGTCTTAGATTCCAGTTATGTATTCCAGCAGGTTATGTAAAACGTTTCCTGGTTCAACTAGTTCTGCAGATGTTTAATTTTGTCCTGTATAAGTTATGAACTATTTGAAACGGAAATGAGAAGTTTCTATGTCTAAAAAATATGTTTCATAAACGTTTGGTTACTATTCTAAGGACGAGAATTACGGCCACTGGAAAAAAATTCACACTCTAAATTCATAAATTGACTTTTAAGATTAAAGTTGGAATTCTCAGAAAAAGAAAGTTATGATTTTGAGATTAAAGTAAACATTCTGTTTTTCAGTGACCCTAATCATTTTAGAATTTTGATCTGACTTTTAAGGGTTCTGACTTTTTTTCTCAAAATTCTGTCTCAGATATCAGATTTTTTTTGTTGTTGTTGAAAAGTCAGAATTCTGAGAAAAAAAAATCTGAATTGTGACCTTTTTCGACGGCCCTAATTTGCTTCCCTAGAATTCGCTAACCTTTAAATTTAGTCAGATTTATTTATGAAGTACATTCATATGACAATTGTAGACTCCATGTACTAGGCAGCAGTACATAAAAAATAAAGGCAAAGAATATACATAGAAATTTTAAATAGCACAGAAGTGAGATAACATAAAATCAGAAAATTAAAAAAGTAAAAATAATAAATAAATCACCACAAGAAGCCAAGTATTAAAATTACAACAGCATCAGATAAATGGTGTACAAAGCATCCATCCCTTGTGGGGTCAGGTGCTGGTGCCTGACCCCACAAGCTGAGGGGCTAACGTTTTAGGCAAGAGGCGGGGTTCACCCTAGACAGGTCACCAGTCTGTCGCAGGGCAACACAGAGACAGACAGAACAAGACACACATATACACTTAGAGAAACCATTTAACCTGACAGTCATGTCAAGAGAGAACCCACACATGATGCACAGGGAGAACATTCAAACATTCATCCACGCAGAAAGACCCCGGGCCCGGAATCAAACCCAGGACCTTCTTGCTGCAAGGCAACAGTGCTACCAACTGCGCCACTGTTTACAAAGCAGTGTATAGATACTATACTAATTCTTCTTGTAAAGTCTAAAATTATTACACATTTGAGATCCTCCACACCAGAAGTGTGCACATATTTATTAACTGTCTTGAAAATCAGAGGTTTGCATACATGTCCTTAGTATTTAGTAGCACTGCCATTGAATTGAATGACCTGAGTCAAACGTTTTGGGTTTCCTTCCAGAAGCTTCTCACTATAAGTACCTGGAGTTCTGACCCATTCTTCCTGACTTACATGGTGGAACTGAGTCATGTTACTAGGACCCCTTAGTCATGATTCACAACTTTTTGATCTACCCATAAATTTTCTGCAGGATTGAGATCAGAGTTTGTGATGGGCACGCCAAAACATTGACTTTGTCCATAAGCCACTTTATAACCACTTTGGCTGTGTGTTTAGTGTCATTGCTCATATGGAAGGTCCATTTGGACCCGAGCTTTAACATCCATGGCAGATGTCTTTAAATGTTGCTTTAATATCGCTTCATAATCATCATTTCTCATGTCATCTATTTTGTGGAGCGCAACAGTTCCTCTTGAAGCAGAACAGTCCCACACAACAAGGTGCCGCCCCCATTCTTCACAGTCAGGATGGTGTTCCCAGGAAAACACACTTCCCCCAAATGTAACATTGGTCATTATGCTCGACTTTAGTTTCATTAAACCACAGGACATGTTTCCAAAAATGACAAGTTTCTTTGTGTGAAATTGCAAACTGCAATCAGGCTTTTTATGTTACGTTAGGAGTGATGGCTTCCTCCTCAATGAGTGGCTTTTCAGCCCATGGTGGTAGAGAGCACGTTTCACTGTGGATACAACCTTACCAGCTTCATCCAGAGTCTTCAGCTTTTGTTCTGGGGTCGATTTGTACATTTCGGACCAAAATAGATGAATGTGGCACCTTCAAGGAAATTGTTCCCAAGAATGAACCAGACTCGTGCAACTCCAGAATTCTCTTCTCGATACCTTGGCTGATTTCTTTTGACCTTCCCATAGTTTCAAACCATTAAGCAGTGCATTTGATGTGTGACCTTAAAATACATCTGCCAATTAACTCAAATGTGTTGCTTAACCAATCAGAAGTTTCCAAAGCCATGACATAATCATCTGGGCTTTCCCTCATTGTTTAAATCATTCTGTATGTGAACCTGATTTTGATGACAAATTGATCTGCCATATTTTCATTATCGTAGCATTTAGTAAATAGAAATAATTTTGGCCACTTTAATTAACCTCAAAAGGGAGAATGTTGGTCTGGTTTAATTTCAGCCAGTGACAAAAAGCTTGGTGACTTTTTAGTCAGTGTATGCAACTTCTTGTTTGAAATATAAATATGCCGACAATAACCTGCTGCAAAAAAAGATATATCAAACAATGAAAAGTCCTTTATTGCCATCAGAACATGAGTGAGAAAACCAGAGACATAAATCTGACAGTGAGGAGTCAACAGTACACCTAGCATCCACAAACACACACACACACACACACACACACACACACACACACACACACACACGCACACACACACACACACACACACACACACACACACACACAGCAGGCACTCTGTCAACTCAATGTGGGGATTACAGATACATTAGAGAATACAGCAGTCAACAGAATGAGGTAAGAAGGCAAATACACATCCACTCATACATGCAACTGAAACAAGGTCCAAACACTTGAATGCTCGTTCTTTCTCTAAAAACAAAATGGTTGGGCAGAAATCTACAACAGCAGCATGGAGGAGGGAGGGAAAGGGTGGTCTCAAATCAACCAACTGCATACCCTGTCAGGTGTCTCTCCAAACCTTTGGTCATGAGAATGCTTGCTTGACATGCACCTTGTTGCCCTTGGGTTTGTAATACTTCGTGAGAGTCATGAGTAAAGGGACAAGTTCTTTCCCTGACTAGCATCTACTGAATAAGAATCAAAGATGGACCCAAGGGTAGAAAAAAAAAGTTGATTTAGTCACAAATAAAGTTCTCCTCCAAAGGCAGAGTTTCTACATTAGATGGACATTCAGTGGGTAGATTAGCAGCAATTCTAGCTTGTTAAACAATGACTTTAAAATAATATTAATAAAAAAGATTAATACCCTTTCCTCATGCACTAGACAGGCACCACTCAGTAACTAAATGCCATGCAAGGTAGAAAAATAGACTGCAAACTCACAAGACAAAGAAATCAGAGCTCATTTCCACAGGAGAGGTTGATTTCACTTCAATGTTTTATTTCAGATTTTTCTAAAGATGTGGAAATAGCAACAAAAAAAAGTAAGAACGGAGAGCTGTAACCAAGACAACAGTAACAACATGAGCAGAGAGCCACTCAGGTTTCCAGTCCCTTCCACCCAACTCTACTGCCCTCTACAGGACATACATCTTCCTTCTTTTTTCTCCCGTAAACCGCATTGATCTGTGCGCCCCCTGGTGCTCTGTGTGTGTATGTGTAACTGTGTCCCATGTGGCTCTCGTCCCTGTCCCACAGTCTGCAGTCTCTCGGCCCTCCACGCCCTCCCATTAGAAGCCCCCCCACCCCCACCCCTACCCCCACCCGGTGCTTCCGGACCCGTCCACTGCAGTGGTTGAAATCAGCAGAGGCTGAAGTTGCCGCTGCCCCTCCGACACAGAGAAAGAGGCACTGTGTAGTTTTCTTTGTAAATTTAAATCTACAGTTCAAGTGTGCCTGTCTGGACTTAACCCTGGACCGTTGAAAGATCTATAGGCAAGAGGGGGAACACGACATCCCCTCAGCACTTTGCTTCGTTACGTCAACCCTCGTGGTTTAGTTTTATCGTTGCCAAATCCCTTCACTCGTGCGCACTAACGGGTCTGAACGCTCTGCCCCACCGCCCCCATTATACACGGAATGAGGACAAGCGCCGTTAGGATTTTGTATTTGGCACCAGACTTTGTTTACCCCTCCCACTCTTTTACACTGGTCAGCCATTTTCTGATTCTAGATCACTCCCCTTCTGTTCCATCCATCAAACCAAATTTTAAATAAAAAATAAAACTAGAAGAACTTCCCCCTCTTGTTACCGTCTTCTCAGGAAACAAAACCAAACTTCATGAAAAAACTTAAGTTTTTATTTCTTTTTTTTTTTTTTTTTCCAAATTCAAGGCACAATGTCTATCAATATTCCGATCTGTCCATCTTTGCTCTGCGTGAACACTGCTTCGCATGAACTACAGGACTGTCTGCTCGCACGCCTGCGGCTCACATCTCTCGTCGGTTCTGTTAACACCGAGACATGTCCGATTTTTTTTTTTTGGTGGAGAGAGCAACAGCCCAGTCCAAACCAGTGATAAACAATGAACAGAATTAACATTAAACAAAAAGGATACAAAGAAAGTCAACCGTTAAAAAAAAAAAAAAAGTCTTGTCCTGTTTGTGTTTTCAGTATCTTGAGAAATATGCACCAGCTCTCTTTTGGCAAGCTAGTTGAGTTTTTAAATAAGCACTAAGTACTGATAGATAGGATAGCATACACCGTTAACGTGTGGTTTTAAGTAGATGCGTTTGTCGGTTTTCTTTTTTTGTGTTTTTTTTGTGTTTTTTTAATACTTTTTCCATCTCATAGTATGAACTCAGGTATTTTGTCAGGTACTTTTCATCTCTTAAGGTTTAAGTTAATGCAAGCAGGGACACAGTTTGCCATGGAGTCTTGCTTGAGACTTGGGTTCGCGAGGGAGTGGGGGCTCGTCTCCTTATGAGACCCCATTGACCAAAGTCGGCGTCTCTTTGCTAGGAGAACGCTTTGAGGGCGTTCGCTCCTCCTTCTTTGCACTGGTTCCGTTCTCCTGTGAAGGGGAGAGAAATGTTGAGATTCAGCACCAAACGATCTTGGAAGCTCTCTGTTAGAGATGCAACAACAAATCAGCCAGAGTTGACCAGAGACAGAAGATTTTCAGCTTGGTCAGCCCTCATCAGTTCCTGACCAGTCAGAAACTCAAAAATGTGACGTGGAGGCATCGTTTATAGTGCCAACAATGCCGCTTGACGTGGAAATCACTGTATGAAAAACACTCAAAGTAGGCTGGTTTTGAAATCAGTGAGAAACTCACTATAGTGGCGTAGCAGAAGAAATACTGCCATCTGCAGGTGAAGCTAGTCAAATTTGCAATAAACTCATAATTAAACCTGTCAATAATTATATGTAGGGGCCATTGTGGATAGAAAAAAGTAAATTTCAGCCAGAAAATTCTGAACTTACCCAAGTTTCAAAAGTCAAAAATTTGACTCAAAATTTTCCAGTTATTTTGTGAAAATGTCTGGGATTAATCTCAAAATTTGTGATTTTTTTTTGCCAGAAAATAATTCTATATACAACAACTCTGATACGCAGTTGTACAGTAATTAATCACATGATGAATTAAAATGAGCTCAATCATTTCCATTCTGATTAATATTTATTGAAGGACAATTTTGCTTAGAGAACCTTCATAAGCCATTATATTTATGGTTTTGGTTGTGTGTGGTTTTTACTTATTGGTTTTAGTTGTGTTTTAATTTTGATATTTAGAATGCCTTCCTGTCACAGTGTGCAGTCTTCTGTACAAAATTAAAGTTTATTGCTCTTGAGAGGGTGAACTTCCATTAAGACAAATGTAAGATAACTACAGATAATTTTGCATTTATTTTAAAATGGTAAATCATGTTTTATAGCAACTGCTATTTTTTAGCTTATTTTATCTGTGAAGCACTTTGTGATTGTAATCTGTGGATGTTGCTATATAAAAAAATGTACTTACAGCGATGTGATGCCACTATTGATCTTGGTATAAATAATAAATGGATGGATGACATGAAAATGTTTTGAACAATTTCTCTTCTCATTTTGTCCTAAAGAAAATCTGGAATCAGGAGCTCATAGCTTAACAAAAGATTGAAATTGAGTCCCAGCACTCTGATTGGTGTGTCTGTGCGTTTACCTTGGGTTCAGGTCCAGAGTGGTTCTCCTTCTGAGGCAGGTTCTGTCTGCTCTGGGACTCAGGACGGGATATGTAGTCGGCTACGGTCACTAAGAAACATCAAACTGTTAGCTGGAGCACTCAGAGGGAGTGTGTGTTGATTCCCCAGAGAGCGCTGTTGCTGCTGCTGCTCACCACTTTCTCCTGGCTGCCTGTCACGACTGGCGGACCCTCCCTCTGGCCGGCTGCCACGGTTACGGCGCCGGCGGCTTCGGTTGCGGCGCTGAGGTCGAGCTTCTTCGTCTAATCATCAAATCGGAAAAAAACTGATTAAGTTCTGGAGAAGCTTTACTTTCAGCTGTTTGCAACACACCGGGTGGTTCTCACCTAGTCCGTTCTCACTGGGGCCGGCCTGATTGTCCGACTCTGTGGCGGCGTCCATCACGCTGGGCTCCTGGTCGTTACGGCGCCGGCGGGAGCGTCTGTGGCGGTCCCCCACCGTGCCCTCACTGAGGTCGGCGTCTGCAAGCTCGCCCTCTCCCTCCAGCAGAGCGTACGGGTTGCTGTCTGGATCCCTCAGAACTGACAAGATCAGAAATATGACTCAATATTTTTATCATTTGTCTACTAAATTAATTCAATAAATAGTGTATGAAATGAAAATCCATCTTCTGCATAACCACCAACTGACTTTTCACACACGTAAAAAAAAAAGGTCTGACAGAATCAGAATTGACAGGTTAGGTTTTTTTTAAAGATTGGTGCACTCCTACTAATCACACATATGATCACACAAATGATTCATAATTACACTTTATTCAAAGTGTAATTATTATTACATAAACATACATAATCTTCAAAGTCATTTCTTTTATTACAGTTAATTATTTTATATATTTAGGCATACTAGCACCTGATTGTGAAATCGGAAAAAAAATGTTTTTTAAATTTTGGACAAATTGGAGAGAAAATAAAATCCTGTATCTCTCTTCCAGCTCTGAACATCCAAGCATTCCAGTTTGGGCCCATACTTTGTAAAACAGCTGAAGTTTAATCAGACCGGATTACATCTGTAAACATCTGTTTTATGTCCAAAATCTGTGGACATCCATTTCCAATTAGATTTAGAGCTGGACTTTGGCCAGTATAAATGCTCCCATCTAAACCTGTCTGTGTATTTATGGTCATTGAGCCTCCAGCACGGTCTCAAGTGTTTTTCAGCTTCCAACAAACCAAGTACAGTCATACTGAATAAATAATATGAATTCTGATAATATTCATCAGATTAAAAGTACATTTTAACCAATTGCAACCTACATTAAACATAATGGCTACATTTCTTTTGAAATTTTTTTTATTGGTCTGGTTTTAATTAATATTTTAATTTTAAATTTGCTGTTTCAATTAAATGTAAATAAAAAATCAGAACAGAAATAAAGGCTTTCAAACATCCATCTGTGTGTAATTAGTCTATTTAACATGTTTCACTTAGTGTTAAAGTTCCTAAAATAAATGAACTTTTCAATAATAATCTAATTTATTGAATGGGTCTGTACATTTTGCATTGTTTTGACAATGGTTCTGTTCCATAAAGTCAGATTTCTTCCACATGAGCCTTGGCTCTGCAGCTACAGCAGAGTTACCAGGTCGATTGCACTGAAAAGAACAATGAAATGTAACACACCTGAGCTAATTGAGTTGGAGGGCTTGGCTGCGGGGCCCCCGCGCCCCCGTCCCGAGTTTGCACCTCGGCCCCTGCCTCCCCGTCTGGAGCCTCTTTCGTCCCCACCGATGCCACGGGGCCTCAGGTCGCGGTCGTTGACGTCCTCCGACTCGGAAGCATTTGACAGTTCGGAGTTTGTGCCTGGGAACAAAAATCAAACATTTAAAAATATATATATATTTTTTTTGTGTAAATAATCAGCTGTAAATCTAGGGGGGAAAAACTGTTGCATCATATCCAGGTGAAGCGTTTTTGTTCCTTCCGTCTCACCGTATCCAGAGTACTGGGTATTGGAGGGTCTTCGTCCTCGGCCACGCCCGCCGTACGTACGAGATGCGTGGAGAGAGTTGCTGCTCTCGTCCGTCATGTAACCTTTCTCCCGGTCACCGCCGGGCCCAGCGGGTCGGCTGGGGGCCACACGGTATCCCACCCCGATCTGACGGAGCTGCTCGTCAATCTGGAGGCGCTCGAGGCGCAGCTGCTCCACCTCCTGCAGAACAAGCTGTTATCAACCTATGTGGTATTTGCTGAACATATTCAAATACATACAGAAGGTAAAATAAGTTAAGCCTCTCTTTTTTTAAATTACCACTTTATTTGTTTTTAAATAAATCTCATCTGTAAAAAAAAACCAAAAAAAAAACCAGACTAGTTGTTTATTTCTTTACATTTTCTCATAATCCCCAGTAGGTGGCAGTAATGCAAAAATATTTATACACAGATGACTGTTTCCAAGTCTTTAATAAGTCTGAATGAGAACTGTTTTACTCCTTAGAGCAGAACAAACACTCTAGAAACAACATCATTGTGTCTGTCACTACAGAAATACTTTCTGGACCTGAAGGCAGAAGGAAGTGGCAGCAGTTCTCTAACGGGAGTGTGACAGCTGACTCCACCAATGACAGCTGGATCCTTGCGGGAGGCGAGGGGGAAACGAGGCAGGGCAGGGGGGCTTGGGAGTTATCTTTGGAAGCTGAGGGTCCGGATGGCCTGTAACCTACACCCTAGAGCACCCTGTAGCCGGCCCCACAGAGAGGAGCTATTTATAAAAGCTCATGAGGTAAGGCCAAAACAAGACTATCAGCAGCTTCCCTCCTGAGGATTCAGGCCGGCAGGAGACAGGTGAAGGGCCTGCAGGCTCACTAATAACGGACTAGTACGGGAACGAAGTCAGAACGAAAGAAGCAAACTCCCTGCTGCAAACTCAGATACGAAAACAAGGAATGCACCCATTTGAAAATTTAGGCCTATATAGATATCCGATATATTAAGTCATATCAGTATAATTGTCATAAGTACACAAGAATAAAGTCATGTGATTTATCAATAAAGAATGAAGTCAAAACAATTCAAGAATGAGGTCGTAACAACAATAGTCATATGACAAAAATGTCATAAGATTACAAGAATAAAGTTAAACAACAAAGTCATATTACCTGGATAAAGACGCAATAAAAGTCAATATTACCAGAATAAAGTCATATTAAGTCAAGTTTATTTGTGTTGCACATTTCAGCAACAAGGCAGTCCTAAGTGTTTTACATTATAAAATCAGTCGACTATGACATAAGCAATAAACATAACATTTAGCAAAATGTCAATTATTATTGATAAAATAAGATTCTAATAATACAAGAAGAGAGTCGTAATGTTAGAAGAATTAGGTAGTCATTTTATAATAACTCCCACACAAAAAAATTAAACATTAAAATGAGGAATGTTGAGCATCTTGTGGAGTCAATAGTTTGCTGTTGGTTTCACAAATTGGACATACTTCATTTTTCCAACACATCCAAATCTGATCGTCATCAGCAGCAGCAGTTTGAAGCAATTGCACAAACTGCAGTGTCTATTCTGAAGGAAACCACACGGACGAGACCAGCTGCTCACGTCTCATCGTAAATATCACAACTTGGCTTTCAAAATAACTTTGATAGTAATTTTACGACTTTCTTCTGGTAATATTTCATCTTTATTCTACTAATTTGTGGAAAACCCTCTGCTGATAGTCAGTGGATGATTTAGGTTCGTTTAAAGATTTCTTCCAAGTTTTCTGAAAGCAGCATCCCCACAGCAATATGCTGCCACCTCCATGTTTCACAGTGTGTGTTCACATTGATTGAGATTAGCTTTGGAACATACAGAGTTTCTTCATCTACTGTATTTAAGAGAGAGAAACTGGATGAACCAACCTGCAGGTAGGACACATGGTACTCCAACAAGGCCTGAGCATTGCTGATGTTTTCCTTAGTGCCAACAAACACAAAGGGAACCATGCCCTAATGAAGCACAAATGACAAGTTCAGGGTTTAATCACGGTGTTGAAAACAAAAAACAGAAACATGTCAATCCATCAACTAATAGCAACACAACATGAGAGCCACACACTAGAAATACAGTTAGCTGTGTGTTGAGAGCTGTTAAAGCGGAAGCACTACTGACAGGTGAGGAGGAACAAAGATGCAGCGTGGAGCAGCAAAGCAGAAGGAATGATGTGGGTGTCAGAGAGACGAGCCGAACGGAGAATTCACCTCTTTGCTGCTGGCAGTGTCGTCTCTGCCAGCCCCCTGCCTGCCTACCTCCTCCCGGGGAAGCTTTTTGTCATTGTCTCCCTCGATCCGGACGCGGACCACGCCCGACTTGTCCACTATCTCCTGGATGACTTTGCCGTTCTTTCCGATGACTTTGCCTGGAAGGAAACGGAAGCAAACGGCGTCAAAAGCCATATTCGCGTGGGACGCCATGTAATACATAAATCACTCCACAACGTCTGCTTTTTATGTGATGCGTCCGTATGGGATGACAGAAGCCTGAGATGTCGCTGAAATTCACAGACATCTCCTAGATATGATGTTAACGAGCTCTTTCAAGTCGACTTGAGGAATGACAGGAGTCGACGTTCAAACTATTTTTCCGGCTGCGGCCACAGCTCAGTGTGCCAGCCAGCTGTATTACAGAGGTAAACCAGTCTTACCGCACAGTGCAATACTTGATGGGAGCCACTATTTTGATTCAAATACAAAAATACTTTATTGATCCCAGAGGGAGATTAAATGCTGTTGTAACTTATATTAAATCAAATTTTTCAGAGTTACTGTCGGCAGGAAGGTTCTATTGAAGCAGTTAGTATTATAAAAATAGCAAAGTATGAAAATACTGGCATAAGCAGTCCAACTACACAGCACCTAAAACAAGAAGTGATTAGTGTTATTACAGGACCTCGGAGTTCAGCAAAACACAGCAGGGGAATTTTTTCTTAAATTACTGACTTCGCCAATTCGCACAGGATTAAAAACAGACAATCTGCAATCATCACAACAGATAAAACTAATCCTAGACGAATATGTCTTAAGCCACCAAATGATGGGAAGGTCAAGCTGCTACACTCACCTACAAGGTTCCTGGGAACCTGGAAGTAATCTTCTTTGAACTCCAGATATTCTCTCGCCTGCTTCACAGCTTCAGGAGTCTGGAACACAGCACACAAGTCCAGCATCAGAGAGCTTTCAGGGAGCAGCAGCTAACAGTAGCAACCTGAGTGGGGCGCTCACCTCTCCGTAGATCCTGAAGGTACAGCTCTCCTCCTCAAGCTCGATGGCCGTCACTCCAGGCACCTTCCTGGCCTGCTGGATGTTGGCACCGTGGGAACCAATGGCGAGGCCCATCAGGTCCTCTCTGACTCGGACCTCTTCCTGGTACGCTGCTGCTAGCTGCTTACTGGTCTAAGAAAGGGAACCCAAACACAAGCAACATCAGGAAGACTAAAAGTGGACAGGTTCGTGTCTCACTGGTTCATTTTACGCTGGTGTTCTGCTCATCAGCTCAGCCACTGACCCCAGAGGCAATATGGCTGAAAGTCCTTGTGTTTTCCTTTCCTTTTCCTTGTGGGTGCACTGATTGCAGCGATCTGCCTGATAACCAATGTTTAAAAGCTGATTAAAATTTTTTTTTGTGTGTGAAAAGTTATTTACAATGACTCAGCAACAGTTGGGGGGGGCTACTGTTAACACACTGGGGGCCAGTGCCCTCTCTAGGGGACACAGTTAAGACCTGTGGATGAGATCGTTTTCTGATGTAAGCTTCACCTGATCACCGATCTCCCAAAGTTAAGAAAATCGGGTCAGGTTTTAGGCTAGCTGATTTATCTGTGCACTCTAAAAATCACAATCTTTGACCTGAAGGTATTTGGAAACTGCTGGTTCCAAGAATATGAACCAAAGTGTAAAAAGAACGTTTTAGGTTTTTCAGCCCCAGATGACAGGAACAGGTCAATTTGACCTGTGACTAAATGTAAGGCCTGCTTGAAATTCAGGGGTCAAGACCTCCTGAGCTGAGCTCCAGTGAAACCGCTCCTGGTGTTTTGCTGAGTGTGGTTCACAGCAGTAACTGTGGTTCACAGCCTACAGTAAACACAGCGATCATGGTGAGAGGATCAACTATTACACGAGTTCAGAGGAGGAAATAATGATTGATGAGCTGGAAAACATCATCTCATTTTTCCATTTTATTGGTTAAAAAAAAATAAATAAAAAAATTTAAAAAAGAACAGAACAGAAGGCGTCAGAGGAACGTTCTCTGCATCAAACTAGAACCAGGCAGAGGGATTTTAAGGTTTCAGTATGTACTTCCTAAACGTTCTCTGGCTCAAAAAAAGAAAAGCTTCTGGAAGTTGAATAGTTTGGCCTGGCTAAATAAGCACATCCACAAAATTCAGACCAATCACTCAATAGGGTCGCATGGAGACGGGGCAAAAAGTTGAAGGGGTGATGGACATGAAGCAGAGAACAAATGACGGGATTTTCATCACCCAACTGCGACAATGAGAACAGACTCGGCATGTCGGCCCAACCATGGGGAGCCCCTTAGCTAACCCTGTGTAAGCCCTCTGGAAGTATTTTATGCAAATAACTACTGAGAACCACATTGTTACCATCCTGAAGATGAAATCTAAGGCCAACAGGGACAACATTTGTGAAATAAAACCAATGAATATTTGCTGATGAACATTTTACCTCCAAATGTTTGGTGGCTTCTTCATTGCGGGACATTAGGATGAGCTTGGTGCGGATGCTGCGGAAATGCATGTCACTCAGGAGTGTTGCACGCTTTACCGTTGTGTCATTTGTAGACTTGTGGGGGGTAAAAAAAACAAAACAGGTCAATATGAGATCTAACAATTATCTAACTTAAAGGAATTTTGGAATTTCCTAACCAGGACAATGAGATCATGTGTTTGAGCGCTGTAGAAGATGCAGTTGGCTCCGATAGCTTTTCTGAAGTCTTTGTGAATGTCATCACTTGCACATCTGACAAAAACAAGACACACACACACACACAAACACACATCTCAAAGCACTGCTTGAGATCTGCAGAAAGCTGCTGAGAAATCTCAGCATCACAATAAAGCTGGACAAAGGCGGACTCACATGTCCCTCAGGTCTTCCGGGACGGGGATGGTCATCTTGTGGAACGTGTTTCGAGAGGCGGGGCTGTTGGGGTTCAGAGGCCTGATGCGCTCCGACGTGACAATCTCGTTGTATGTGGCATCGCAAGCTGCGTATTCGATTACGTAAAACTGAAACGCCACAACAGACATTTATAACAGTTATAGGGAGTATAGTTTAGTTGTTTTAGTTTAAGAAGAAATACAAAAAGATCCCCAGGATCAGGCGGTTAGGGTTTTATCTCCTACTATTCAGACTGCTGCTCGGTTAAGAGACTTGGACTGATTGAGGTTTTATGATAATTACTGAAATTAGTGTAATTTTAAACCATCAAAGCTCCAGTCAAGATTAGCCAATTAAACCTAAGAGGTACTAGGGTGAATTTTGTAGTTAAGCATCCAGTTACTAAACTCTACGATTCTGATTTTTTTAAGGTATTATTAAACTAGCTGGCCTTTAGGGTTTAAATTGATTAATTTAACAAAGGTGAAGCTAAATCAGGGAAGCTGAGGTTTTCCACTCTGAATAAAAGCCCTGATGATGGACTTCAAACTTAATTTTTAACTGTTTGCAGATTAATCTAAAACAGTTACTTCTTCACCTTCTCTCAACCTATTGTCACAAATTCACTAGCCTGAGGCTACGGCAGGCAAACAAATCGACGGTTCAAAGACACTCATTTGCGTAGGAATCGATACAAACAGTCCCGCTTACATTTGCCAAATTGTTGCATTTCCTTCAGCAGCAACACTGCCATAACAGAGACTCAAAGTTCCACATCCCACAGCGCCCCGTTCTACCGCAGTACGAATTAACGCAGGGAAATGCCAGATAGTATAATTTATTTCTATCAGCAGATAATTGGCTAATGGAAGCACCTGCTAAAGATAAGCAGCTACGATAAAATGAAATCATTGCAGAACTGAATCAAAATACTTTCAGAAACAATATTAGAACAGAATATAAATATAAAGATCTACCAGCAGAAAGTTAAAGGTTAGTGGAAGCATAAAGATCAACACTAAGCTAAAACAAAACAGAATGTGAAACTACAATAAGGGGCAAAATTAAAAAAGAAAATAATACTGTCCAGGTTAGTTAACATTAGTTATACCAAGTGTTCTACTGTTTTGTCAAACAAACGAAGTGAGATTTTTAAATTTTACATTTTTATAAATAACAGCTAAATTCTTATTGGTTTTTGGCCCAATTAAGAAGGCTAAAATGTTGCCATATTGTAATTATATTTTTGGCATATTCTAACTATGTTAGAAAGAATCCTGAGCCATTTAAAAAAAGAAAAAAGTATTTTTCTTAGTATCAATATGGAGTTTGAAGTTTTATTATTATGACAACCCTAAAAAAAAAAAAAAAGGCCAGTTGATTCATATTCCACACATTCAAAGGATCCAAGCAGATCCTGTAAACCTCACAGTCAGAGTTATGGCTCAGCTCATTTATATTCTGGGTATCTTCAGTTATTTCTATTGTGCGCTTTACATTTAAATTAGCACTGGGTTTTGTGTCTTGACAGCAGTAACCCAGGCAGTGTAATATGTTTAAATAATACTGAAACAACACAGACTACAGGGGGTTTGTGTCGTTGGTGTTGTTCCAGCCTGGCATTGTGTAAACACAGAGTCACTCTCATGACACCGAGCAGAAAACTGATAAAAATCTGGCTTTTATACGGCTGGTTTAATTCATTAATTATTCAACAGCGTTCGATTAACAACATCTGGCTTTGATGCTTTCTTTTAAGTCAAATGGAAGCAGGAAGTGTTTATATACTTTTTCACCTCCATTTTTCACCTCCACACAACTTTCTTTTAGCTTTGTTTCAAACAGATGACGGCGACAATGACAGTGAATTCTTTTGTTGTCTCCGGGTTATTTTATTCTCCCAGTATCCAGCCACCTACCTCCCCCTTCATCATCCTGACCCGTGCTAACCACCACCCGCACGGCTCCTGCTCGTTGGCCCTGGAGTAGACCTGCGGAGACCACAGGCGCGTTAGTTCAGCAGGAAGTCCAGGTGTGAGACCTGGGCTAGAACGGAGCAGCGCAGCAGTTCTCACCTCCACCTCCTCGCCTTCGCCGATGTCTTTGTGGTAGTCGGCTGGAGGAGGCAGCCGCACGTCGCTGAACGGCAGCTGTCTCTCAGGCTGCCAGCTTGAACACGACGAGACAAACAGTTTTAACACAGTTCATATTAAATACCGTCTGTTTCAGCCATTTAACATCCTGATTGCAAAGATTGCTCATTAAAACTTTAAATGTCGTCAGTAATCTTATCTTGGTCTGCTGTAATAAATTGTCTTTGTTGTACAACAATAAGATAATCTTTGATTTGACCAAATAACATTTTCATAGGTGTCCTATACGGTAGCGGTGCACTGGTTGCAGTTTTCTGACCGATCACAGATCTGTAAAATACCTGGCCTGCTGATTCCGATTTTGTCCAATGCCACTTTTTTTTTTTGTGTCTGAAAATAAACACAGATTGTATTGGCTGTTGTAGCTCTAAGTCGTTCTGTGTCACATGATCTGATGGTATCCCTAGCAACAGAACTGGACATAGATCAGCTGAAGCACGAGCCTTTAAATTTATGACGTTCACCAATGATTGTAACATTATATCTATCACCAATATAAAAACAGAGATGTTAGTTAGCCTAACACTTCAGAGTTTGAATCATCAGCAGAGGCTGAACATGAGTTTATTTCAGAATATGGTGACGGGTAAATCCTTCGAATCAGATGTTAAAGCTAAAGATTCACCGAATGCAGTTTTCCGGCCGATTCCTGATCTTTAAAAAGCAGAATCCGATTTTGGCTGATACCAAATTTTTTTTGTCTGAGAAATTTCTAAATTAAGCAACAAAGCTACTAAGTTGGGTGAGTACTGTTGATCGCACATGTGCAGAGTGCAGACATGACCTTGTTGGCCGGTTCGTCAGCCAACCGCTTTTGGCAGAGCAAAAGAGGACAGTGGCTGATTTTCAGACTTTCTAAGAGGTGGATAAGAACAGTTTCTCATTTAAGTATCACCCGATGTGCAAAAATGAAGGAAATCTGGGCCGATTTATTGGTGCACCCCAATATTACAGATAGGAGACCACACTGAAATCTAGCTCATTCGTGTAGAGCCTCTGATCTGGAACATCTCTTACATTTTTTAATCCATCATTTTTTAGCAACTAAAACGCCTTTAAAATTTCTCCCAGGAAACCTCTCCAACACCTCCATGTGCTCAGAGAGAGTAGAAGGACAAGAAGTCAGGCTGGGAACCGTCCCAAAACTGACACTGGGCATGGTAGTACCACTTTCTCTCCCCCCCTCCTATCTCACATACCATGGATCACTATTTTTAGGAGAGCCACACGATCTACACTCAGCCATGAGGGACCAAAGGGAAGCCTGGAGGTTTGGGGGGGCAGTAGGTGGGTTCAGGAGGAAAGAAAGTTGTGGCAGCAGTGTGGTCGGGACAGAGACGAGAAGAGAAGGAAGGTTTTAAAATGACCTGTTCCAAGACACGTACGGACAGCTGCGTCCCAGGCACGGGTGCTGAAGAGGGACATTTTAAAGGCCTAGAGCAAAGTCTTGTTACAGTCATCGGATTTCCAACTTACTTTCCTTTGAGCTTTTATTTAGACTACAGTTCCTTGCTAAGGCATTCATACCCCTTGGGGATTCTTTTTTTTATTTTTGTCATGTTACAACTACAATTTTCATTATACATGTGTTTATTAACACAAACACTGCTTCTTTTTAAACAAATACAAATATGCAAAAAAGTAAAGTCTACATTTAAATTCAGATCCCTAAATGCCTCAAGAAGTCACCCAATCATCCCTGCACCATGCTGAGAGCTGATGGTTTACTATAGCACATACAAGCATGTCAATGTTAGAATGTCCTAGTCAAAGAGCAGACCGGAGTACAGTTGAGAATCTGTGGCAAAGTTGAAAAGTGACGTTTAGGAATACTCTCCTTCCTGTTAGGCTGAAACTGAGCAACTGTGAAAAGAAAACAGGCATAAACTTTAGCCTGTAGAGGAGAAAGTGTAATAGAGCTTAGCACTGACTTCACTTTATGATGAAAAATCTTTTTTCTAATAAATACATCAAAGTCTGATGCAACTAGAGATGCACTGATGTAATAATATCTGTATAGATAGATAGATAAATCTATCTATCTATCTATCTGTCCCAATGTTGGAAAAAAATGTTTTTAGATGGGGTATCAGTGACAATGTGCCCGATGCATTAAGGCAAATCTATTCAGTCTAATTCTATGCTTTGTGCTCTGAGTGACATCAAACTTTCTTATTTATTTTACATTATATTTAGAATTCCTAATTGCACTTCCTGAACCATTTGAAAGGTTTATTGCAGTTTATATACGTTTGATCAAAGTAGTCAGTTTATTTCTCAGTTTATTATTAATTTCTCATTAGTTATTATCCTCCTTATCGCACTGCCTGAACAATTTAAAGTTGTGTTCAATTTACATGTTGGACAAAGCCTGTGGAGCTATTGGTGCATATAAGTGAGCTTCACTGGAGCAGAGTTATACAATAAATCTGTATTTCAGTACAAATGTCTAAGAATTAGAATTGTAATGCTGCATTGAAGGCAGAAGACAATCATTCCTTGTAACATGACAAAAAGGAAAAAATTTCAGAAACCACCAAATTTATTAACCAATTACTTAATACATGTAGACAGAACAACAGAAACCTCACACTTACTTGTTTTCAAATACAATAGTGAGTGAGTCTTCATGGACATCTTTGATAAAACCCTGAAGAAAAACACAGTAAAGAGAAGAAAAAAAAAGATTTTATCATCACACATGCTGTAGAAACATAAGGATCTGGACTGTGTGCGTTAGATTTGTGCATGCTGACAGCTGGCTTTCAGGCCAACAGTGCGACTGCTTCTGAAACAGAGCATCTTGGGCCCTGATAGGCAGCCAAGGCAGCACGTTGCTGCTGACACCGTTCTCTGGCTGTGAATTCAGCGTCGGGTGAAAGTGACGACCGACAGCAGAGAAAATTTCCTCTCACTAGCGGGATGAAAACGACTCGGCTGTCTTCGTCTGACTGTTCGTCTGCAGCCTAAATGGCTTGTGTCAAATTCCCTGAGTAGTTTTGAGAAAGAAAAAGCGTACAAAAATATGTGATTCACAAATCTGTCACATCTACCACTGGGTAGAAACAGGTGGAAGGGGCCTAGAGTGACGCTACCATAAATGGGACTAAAGGCTCAGAAGATCCCACTTCAGTGGGAAGCAGGGAATACTGGTGAGGACAGTTTTGGTCGGGTCATTCCGGACTTTTTCTAGGGGTGAAAAATGAGCTGTTTGGAGGTGTTTGGAGAGGGGGCACGGTGGGAGATTCCTTTGTTGCTCATATGACAGCCAATCAGAGGCAGATGGACGCTCTGGTTCTGCTGGAGGTTTCTTCTGGTTATAGGGGAGCGTTCCTCGCCGCTGTCGCTACATTCTTGCTAACAGAGAATGACAAGCTGAATTATGCATATTTGGACATTTTGATGATTTTCTTTATTTTAAACCCTAAAATCAAAAAGAAATATTTTATTTATTTTTCATGAAAAAGCAAATCATATTATTTTCTTAAAATCTTTATTTAAGCTTTTTTTTGTTTGTTTGTTTGGACAAAAAGTCCAATTTTGTTTGGACAATGATTTTGGGGTTGTAAAGGTTGTCAACTCCTGAGCCAAGCAGAGGTTTAAAGAAGAACTGCTAAAGCAAATGATGATGTCATCCAGGACATCTGATGATGTCATCCAGGACATGTCACTGTGAAATATAGTCTCTGATGACCAAATGTGCCGTTATGTCATGAGACTCTCATACGGCAACAGTCTTCAGTCAGAGGCCTTATCAGATTCACTGCCAGACTGACTGCTAGTGGAGATTCACAGAGATTCCTGGTCACAGCGTCACCACAACTCTTTGAAGATACTTTGATGATAAGAGTTTATAACATTTCATTTCGTTTTGGGGTCTATAAAGTTTGGTTTTTTTGTAATTGAATAACCTGGAGTCATATGTATTCATTTTTCTAATC
Organism: Xiphophorus hellerii; assembly: GCF_003331165.1. Taxonomy (NCBI): domain Eukaryota; kingdom Metazoa; phylum Chordata; class Actinopteri; order Cyprinodontiformes; family Poeciliidae; genus Xiphophorus; species Xiphophorus hellerii. The sequence continues at coordinate 3,124,927 of NC_045685.1, forward strand.
ACAAAACATCCTTCATGTACAGTTCTAACACATCTGTGTGGTTAGGCCTGTAGTCGTGGACCTACTGTCACCATAAGAAATTCTGCTCGACATTGCCCCCAAAGTTATTGCAATAAACGATAAAATTATTGTTTTGAGACCATTTGGCATAATCATTCAAGAACACATTCTCAAAGGTCAATAAACTTTAAGTTCTATTGAACATTTAACACTGGAACTGGAAGACATTTTTAAATATTCTAAATAAATAAAAACAACAGAAATAAATAAAATGAATTATGAAGTCTCAAAACAAAAGTGTTAATAAAATAAAATCAGCAGACTAAAGACTTATCCAGTTTTTGGTAGAAAGAGAAAAACGACAAATCGTGCAAATAAAAATGATTGATTTCTTGCTTATTGCATTAGGAAAACCTGGTCAGCTGACAGAAGCTGCAGGTGTGGATGCAGTTCCAGTGAGAAGAAGCCGTAAGTCGTGAATCTACTGATTCTTATTCTGAACCACACAGCAGAAACATTCATCAGTGAAACAATGCAGAATTCAGCACTTCTTCCAACAGCTTTTCACCAACATATTTTAAAAGAGATGAATTACAAACTTAAGACTTAAGAAAAAGCATTTGTCGACGCTGAATCATTTAAACATCCATCTCTTTGCTGCCACTTTATGTTTTGGAGGTGCAGCTGTCGGTTCCCCAGTACCCCCCCCCCCCCCCCCCCCCCCCCCAACATCCCCTCAACAGATTTCAGGTGTTTTTGAAAAGGCAAACTACAGAGACGCTGTGCTACTTGAGTGACAGCAGAAGATGAAAAAAAATTTTTTTTTACAGTGCATCTGAGGTATTTTGGGTAGTTTACTGTCTGTTTTATCTCTAATGGGACCAGAGGGAGATAAGGACGGCTGTTTAAAATGGGGATGTCTGTTTTTGTCAGACGTATCATAGAAACAGCTGCTTTTTCTGGAGCCAGCCTCTGAAAGATGTGGTTTATTTTAATGCAGACGTGTTGGACAACAGAATTGAAGCTCATGAAAATGTTTTTCTGATTGAATGACTCTCAGTTTTTCCTCACAACAAATCTTTTTTCACCCTTAGCAGCGTAGCTGAAGGTAAAAGAGAGATTGTATTGGCTGTTGCAGCTCTAGCTCCGTTTGTGTCACATGGCCTGATGGTATCCCTAGGAAAAACTAAATCATAAGTCTTCACATTCACAAACGATTAACTGGAAATGTTGCGATATTTATTATCAATGAGCCACGTGAAAACAGAGCAACATGCTAATGTTAGCTTAGCACTTCAGATACTGAATGAAAACATCGCCAGGGGCAACACGAGAGTTTATTGAAGAATGCAGCAGCATTTTAGAGAGTAGATAGAAACAAATGTTAAAGCCAGAGGTGCACCAACTGCAGTTTTCTGGCTGGTTACAAATAATTAAAAACCCTGACCTGCCGATTCTGATTTAGGCCGATAAAGACACTGAATATAGAGACTAAAAAGCTAAGATGGTAACAGTGGGGTGACTGTTATTAACCGGCGAAACCCAGACGTGACTTTTGCAAAGCTAGATAAGATCGGTTTCTCATGTCAATATCGGCCAATCGCAGATCACCCCAAATTAAGAAAATCAGGGACAATTAAATCGGTGCATCCCTAGTAAAACTATGAACATTTTACAATCTTATTATCTTATTAGCTAATATTATTTAGGTTAACCTGAAGTTGAAGCAGCATATTGAGGCTGTCCTGCAGAAATTACAGAAAGGACGAAATATCCATCATCACCAGGAAAAGCAGATTGTGCCATGTCCAGAAAGTCTTTATGAGTAAGTTGGGACAGTCACCAAATGGTCAAATGTACAGTTAATTTATTATAAACAGATTACACTGCCAGTGTCCTGATTGGGACCATGTGTTAATGTTAAAGGACTCTGATCTGAAACAGGGACAGGAAATCATGATCAGCTGATTAAAAAAAACCAAACAAAAAAACACTAACTAAAACAGCCAAATAGTAATGTCTAGGCAGTGGACCAAATGTATGTTTAAGACAAGTACAGAAATTAATTTGCCTTCAAAATTAATCTGTTTCAAAAATGCCACAGGGCAAAGCAAAGTCAAGCTCTCCTGACATTACGTGACTCATGGAAAGGAGTGGAAGTCTTCATCATGAAGTCAGCAACCATGTGGTTGATTAAAGCCACCAGCTCTACAACCTTCATCCTGGACAAATAACCCAAATTGTGCCAACTCACTTCCCTCGTATGGAAAGCCTAAGAGTTGATCCTGAAGAAGTCGGGGTTTTCATTTTTAGTTTATCTTACGCCTGCTGAATTCTACAGAGCTGGAACCCCACACACAGAGCGGGAAATTTAATGCAAAGAAGGAAAGCGGCGGAATAAGGAGAGCAAATGGTTTTGGAAAGTGTTTGACCACGTCAGAGTCAAACCTGTCACCCTGTAAAACAAAAACAACAGGTGAAGCAACGTGGGAGTAAATATAGGATGGTTGCTTAAACTGTGGTGTGGGCTGGCAGAGCAGCTGAAAACTTCAAGAGAAGAGCCATGTGGGTCAGAATGCCTACTGTGTGCTCTTACAACGTAAAATGTACATAATTAAAGGAGAAACCAAGTTTGATATTTAATTAGATTTTTTATCTCAGTGAATAGCAGCAACAGTGGCTTACACAGAAATGAAACAGAAAGTCTATCTGTATAGCAACTGTTCCTCCTCAGGGCTGCTTTTTTCACTGGGAGTCAGAACACAAATATATTCTTATAGGAGCTGCACAACAGCTGGCTGTTTTTTATTAGCTTGCTACGGGTTTAAATGCCTTCATCCCGTGTTTTCTCAATGTATGGGGACTTTTTTTCTTAAATATCTTGAATTTATAGTACCATTTGCTCATAAAGATAGACATGAACCATGCATGCTGATGACAAGTGTACTTAGCTTCTCAGCTAAGTCCAGCTAGCGGTTATCCGGAATGGAACACATCTGCTCCTCCTCCTCGCTAACGTTAGCTGAGAAACACTGTGCTAGCTTATCTCTCGGGAGGAGGGGAAAACAAAGCAGCCTTTCCATGAAACAAAACTTTAAGGTGGGACAACAGTAAACAACCACTGCAAGCAGTTTACCTTGTAGAAGGCCCCGTTCGAGCCGCGAACCTCCACGGCCAGTCCGTCCATGCTTTTCGATAGATCCCCACGGCTGTGCTTGGCGTCCGTAACCGTTGCGACTCCCTGCGAGTCCGGAGCCGTTCCCACCCCCAGCCTCACCACCGGCCCTTCGCCGCTCTCCGACAGCTTCTGGATTTCCAGTGTTTCGGGTGGAGGAGAAGAAGAAGAAAAAAGGTGGAGGGGGCAGAGGTGAAGGGGTTGGGGGAGATGGGTGTGATGGGTGTCACAACAAGCAACGCAACGCAGATGCTGTCCCCCCCTGGCAGGCAGTTTAGTTTAGGAAGGAGTGTGTGGAGGGGGGACCGTTATTTGTTTTTGTCCAAATGTGGGATTCAGAGCTCGCGAGCTAAACGGCTCCAACGCGAGCGGTTGCTGTAGTTTCGACTTGCGCGAGGAGAAGCACGCTAAATGATGTTAGCTGCTGGATAATTAGCTGGGAGGCTAGCTATCACAAGCCAGACGCCGTCAGTTTTCAGGGATGAAGCTAGCTTGGCTAGTGTCTGGTAGCCGGGTTGCGTTCTGTTAGTTGGACGTGTGGCGCAGACGCTGCATTGAGATATTTCACAGAAGTCGTCACCGGGGGTGGTTTCTTCAGCCTCTGGTGTAATTTTTCGGCGGTGTGTCTTTCTCAAATTCCGTCTGAAATGTGCAACCGCCCGGCGACTATTCCTCACCAGCCGCCCGACCCCTCAAACACACGCTGATAGAGTGAGTCGAAGAGGGTCTGAATGACCTCGAACACCCCACCCCTTCACCCGAGAACCTGCCCAAAAGAAAACATGGGTTTCTAATTGGTTAAAATGTTCGTCAATCAATCATCTTTATCAGTTATTGGCTCAGCAAATAAGGGTTGGTCTCTGAGTGGGACCAATAACTGAAGACGATTCACATCCTAACACAATTCATTGGTTTGTTTCCGTGTCAGTTACAATTTCACTCACACTGACCGACTCTCGTACTCCATGTTACCCACTCATTGATGAGAGAGAGTGGGAACATTCCTTAACAGTCGACCGGTGACCGGCTCGGCTGGAATTAATGACGACAGGGAGTGGGAGGAGTTTTTTGTTACTTTAACCGTTTTTGCTGATGGGAGGAAGAGGTCATATACAACTTGATTAAGTTGATTAAGTAATATGAACTTATTTATGTATTTAACAACAGACAACGTGAACAAGCAACAATGAAATAGTGAAACATTCTTAAAGAAATGTTGATGGGTCAATACCTCTGTGCACCATAATATTGTTTAGTAGTTGAGACCCACCACATACATTAACTTTGGGCTTGAAGCCCATTAGACATCTGTTATGAATAACACATATATTAAAACATCTGTTTCTCTCTCACTGGATTCTACACATTTGAGTTCAACAGGCAGATATACGAAAAAGAAAATTGGGTGAGATTTTCTGGCACTGTACTACACAGGCTCAGATCTTATCTGCCATAGAGGGCCTACATATGTCACTCATGGAGTTCAACACGATTCTATTTATAGGGGAACATTTTTTTTCAGCATCCCCAGTTTCCATCTTGCTCAGATTATGGAGTACTACAACAACGTATCTTACAAATGCTATCCTGATGGCATAACTTTGTATCTCATTGCCACTGCTTCCGTATAGTTCACTACTTTCTGTAAGCCGTGTGTGCCGCTGGCAGTCTTGGCCAGGATCCTCTTCCAAAAAAGATTTTTAATCTCAATAGGATTGTCCTGGTGACATAAAGCTCATGGCTTCTAAATATGACTCGTGTCATTATTCCACCTTTTCCATAAAAGTAATTAATCATCAAATCTTGTTTAGTATACCTTATATAATGATTTATTTCCTTTTTTGTGTATATGTCCTAGACTATGTTAATGTCAAAGCACCCCAAATTTAAATTCTCCAGTAAATTCTACCATAAATTTATTTCTTTTTCTTGAAGCTACATTTGGCCTGGTGTTTTGTTTAGTTACGACACCTTCCTGGATCAGAGGATCGGCTGAGCTACTGCTACCTTCAACTTTACGTTCTCCTTCTATAGCTGTTAGACTTGTGGTCTTCCATGATTTGACCCTGTCTCTCTCATTGACATAACCATTGGCTGAGCTCTTATTCTGACTAACTGATCTTTTCCAGTCTACAAACCTGTAAAATGGCCCACAGATTATCTGTTTAGTTGTCTTTCTCGTTTAGATGAAGACACTGGGAGCTACTGCTATTAACTCAGTTACTCTCGGGTGCCTTCGGCATTAAAGTCACAATTCTGAGAAAAAAAAGTCTGAATTCTGAGATTAATATCACAAGTCCTAGTTTTAGAGGCCCTAAAGGGCGGGGGTGGGGGGGCATGTCCTGCCCCATGTGGAGGAGTTCAAGTATCTCGGGATCTTGATATTGTACTAATTTGTTCAATTTTTAAAACAGGAAAATCTAACTAAATAAATAAATAAAATAAAATACAAATCGGGCTTGTTTCATCATTTATTTTTTTCATTATTACGGTTTGACCGCAGGTTCCTGTTTTGCAAAACATGAAAATACACAAATATCCAACATCACGTCAATTCAAATCAATACACACTGTAACAACACAGACATACCCACTTACAGAATAGTAAAAGCAGGATTACACGATGGTTATAGTAGAAGATGGGACTTTAATCTCACGATTCTGACTTTAATTTAATTCCGATTAAAGTCAAAATGACCTTCTTACTTCAAATTCTGAACAAAAGGCTCTAAAAAAAACAAAGTCAGCATTTTGAGAAAAAAGTCAGAGGGTGTGTCCTCTTCCGTAGCACATCATATTATAGCCATAGCATGTATTCCTGTCTATGATTATAGCTACCATATACATTAATATGTAGTCATTCCTACGACAACTGCGACAACTAATAATGATTTCTGTGATTTGAACACGCGCTCCCGGATATGACGTTCTTGAAGCCGTGTTTACGTGCTGTGGCCACGTGGGGCTAGTTAACCAATAGAATGACCCGATGTAGGCGCGCTGGTAAGTGGCGGTAATGCTACTGTAAGTTTGTTGCCAACCGCCAATAAATACCAAGAAGAAGAAGAAGAAGCTGTAGGCGCGCGCAAGTTGAATCAGGAAGCACTCGTCGCATTGTGGCGTCGCTGGTTTTCTTTTGTTTCTCGTGGGAGAAACAAAGTCAGAAGGTCGAACGGAATCTTTTGACACTATTAAGCTACAAAAGGGGAAACATCGAACAGAAGAAAATGTTCGTTGGCCTCGAGACAACGAACATATTAGTGCTGGGGACGGGAGACAATTTGCATCAACAGGGTAAGAAAGGCTTTACGTTGGCTTCAGTAAGACTCATTTGAAAATTAATGCTTAGCGAGTCAACGTTTTGTTTTTAGATATTGCAATTTACTGACGTGTTCCAAACATTAAAAGTTAAATAACACGGGGAAATTAGCCGCTTTGCGGTTTTTTCCCCTCTAACATGTTACGGCGTCGATTTATTGAGGCGTTTCCTTTCAATCTTTCTACGCAGTTCTCGCTTCCTTACCGCTATGTGACGTGACAGAGGAAGATTTGACCCAGAGTCCTCAGTTCTGTAAACTCTTGGCCACTCTGACTCAACATGTGGACAGAAGTGGACTCACTGTCCCACTTAAAGCAGACCTGGACAGGGTAAGGTAACCTGGATGTTTTCACGTTCTTGAATACATTTGTAACCGTATCTTTAAATGCGCCGTATAAAAAAAGAACAACACCCTTTTCCCTCACTTTGAGATCAAATTATACAACTAATCTTTACGTTTGCTTGATGCCAGATTGATCTAATTCTTTTTTGAATATATATATTGTTACTTTTGGAAATCCCAAATGATGTTGTAATTACTTGGTAAACCTCGAATTCACAGCATTTGATTACACCATCATATGACATCAGTTGTGTAATATGGTGGAAGTAGCATCATGCTGCGAGGATGTTTTGATGCAGAAGATACTGGTGCACATAACCCTGCGAGAAAATGTTGAATCAATATTTTTTTAAAACTTTCAGACTTCAGAAAATAAAACTTTAGGCACAAATTAGAAATCCAAATAGACCATTAAGAGCTATTTGGGCCAAAGGGAGATAATCTGTCTTATAATATACTCTCATGACACAGTAACAGTTTTAACAAATATGTAAAAAAATATATTGTTCATAAAAGTTACACACTGCAGCTTTAACGCAGTTGACTTTTTTTTTTAACCACAATTTATATTATTAATGCAACCATCACTTATATTAAATTATATTGCATATTTTCATAATATGCAATATAATTTACAATACAAACTAGCGATACAAACTAACTAATAACTGTACCTTGGTTTTACAAGCTGAGTATTTAATGAGTCAATTACCAGGTTGTGAAACACTGACCTCTACTGGCACACAGGAAGAAGTGCAGAAACATTGAGGGTTTAGGTGGGTGTGTTGTGTCTGTGTGTAGGCCGAGCAGAAGCTGCAGAGACAGAAGCGCCAGTGGCTCCGCTCTGAGTGCCTCCACAGAGGGCTGCAGGAAATGATCCAGGAGTTCTACGTCCGGAAGCACAACTCCACCGTTCCCCCTGACCAGAACATGGTAGATCCCACTAACTTCTCTGGAGTAAATTTGGATTTTAAAACTTTACCATCATTGTTTCAACGTAGTACAAACAAATCCTGAAATAAATGAATGGAGTTATTGGATTATACTTGAATATGTTGCTAAGGAGCCTTTGCTACAGTTCTATGAAACAATGGAGAGGTGTCTGCGTGTGACTCAGTGTGCCAAGCAGCTAGATCCCAGCAGCACCACAAGCCAGGACAAGCCGTCCGTTCTGGGCCTAACACCCCAACAAGTGCTCCAGCTCCTGCCTTCAGAAAAGGTACATTCCTGGAAAAAGCAGATTTTCCAACAGTCTGACTTTAGATTGTTTCCCTGACTCTACTCTATCTTCCACAGGATGTCCAACAAATGAAACAGGCTCTTCCCAGACAGCTGGAGAGACGTCTGAAGGAGAAGTGTCTGAGCCTCGTCTCTTATTATCAGCCCGAATGGGGTAATTGTCCATCCACTGAGCATATAACGACAATTTTGATTTCGATTTTACACACGAGAGTCACATCATCAGCAACCGGATGTCAGGAACATCAGCAACAGATGACAGGAAGTAGTTGGAGGACAATGGCGCAGCATTTTTAAAAAAAAATAACTTATTGCATGAACAAACTTATGGCGTGATTGTAATTGCTTTTCTTACTTAATGGAAATACCTCAACTGCAAAATTGTGTTTTTCGACATTACCAGAATATTGACAAAGTCTTCATTACATTTGTAGTGGAAACGCAGCTAATGCTACATTCACTTTTAGTATCTTTAGCAGGCTTCGTTGTCGTGCGCTCACTCCCATGTCCTCTGTACTGTCTTCTAGAGAATGAGAGTGAGGGTCTGAAGACCAACAAGCTGTCTCATCTGTCCATCCTGCTGGACAAAGACAAGAAAAGAACAGAGCAGCTGAAGGAGACGTGTCGAGAAAACACTGTCCTGTTGCAAAGACAAACCCAGCTCTACCTCTCTGTAAGAACATGTAGTTCACTCTATGCTTTTACATTGTTTTTTTAAAAGCATTCTTATTAGTTTCCAATCCACAGTTATTGAACAGGTCCAACTCCAAGCTGTATAGACTTGACTGCTTATTGGTTTTAATTATATTAAGTGGTGTGTGTTTGTGTAAAGAGAGAGGCGCAAAAAGGACCAAAAGAAGATTAGCTCGCTCTGAAAAGGTTGTGGCATATTTTAGCGTCATTTTCGAACCCGTAAATGTTTTTTGGTGCAAACAGCCAGCGTGGATGCGAGGAACATCCGGAGAAAAAGGTGCAAATTAACATCAAAGTATTTGAGAAGAATCAAGCGTGTATCTGTCTGCCTGGAACCCATTCAGATACCGGAACTAGTCAAGTTGTTTGTATGTCACATTTCAGCAGCAAGGCAGATCAAAGTGCTTCACATGATGAAAATGCAGCACAATAAACAAACAGAAAATCTTTACATTGCAGTGGCAGAATAGAGAAAAGTGATTGAAAACTTGCAATACAGACTAGAATTAACGATGTTCCGGTTATTAGTGATCAAAGGCAACTCTAAACAAATGGTATTTTAGGTTTTGATTTAAAACACCTCTGAAGACATTTTTGCAGTAATTAATGCGACTAAACATGAATGCATAGATGAGTTTCTTTAGATCTTGCTGAGACGTTAGTCGTGTAATCCTAGAAATGTTCTAGAGGTGGTAGAAGGCCGACTTTGCAAATGTCTTTATGTGTCCCTGAAGGTTCAGATCAGAGTTCATCACTACACCCAGATTCCAGGCCCGATCTCTAGTTTCTGGCTGTAAGAACTGAAGCCGTGTGCCAATTCTTAATCCTAGAACTTGATCGTTCTTCTTTAGGTCCAAAAATAATGTCAGTCATGTTTCTAAGACTCTTGAAAGGAGCAGCAAGCGGCACTGGGAAAAAGTCTGCATATTTTGGAAAGCCAAATTGTTTTTTAAGCAGGACAATGCTCCACTGTGTGGCTTGCCAGTAAAGGCCTTAAAAGATGACAATATAATAACACTGAGTATTAACCCAACTGAGAACTTGTCAGACTTTCTTAATGGGAGATTTCCAGTGAAGGAAGACGCCTCTCTGAACAGTTCCTGCAGGCTGTGAGCTGCTATCATCAGCAGATCAGATTGTGAAGAAAATTCCTGTGACTGTAACTGAGTCCTGTGACTGCTACATTGGTCGCAACTTTATTCATTTCTTTATATAATTTTGAAGTGTCAGAAATGTGTGTTTTTTTTCTCTTTTCTTTGAACAGATTAAAAATAAAAAGCTGCGCTTTAATATTGCCAATAATTCTGAGCACACAGATTCTCGCCTAAGGAAGACACAGCGTCAATTATTTCAGATTTTTATTAACAATTTGGATTGACAAAGAGGACTTTGGTAAAGACAATTATGAGAATGTGAATATAATAAAATAGCTCCACATCTTAGATTTTTTTTTTTTTTACCCCTCCATGGGGTCTTTTGTGGGCTCTAGTGTCCCTTATATGACAGTGGGCTGACAGGAAACGGGGAAGGAGAGGGGGGAAGACATGCGGCAAATATCGTCCGGTCCGGGAGTCGAACCCGGGACGGCCGCGTCGAGGACTCAAGGCCTCCAAATACGGGTCGCGCTAACCACTACTCCACCACGGCACGCCCCACATCTTAGATTTTTACTTAAATAACACATTTTTTTTCTGGGTAAGATAGATCTAGAATCGTCTATAGATCTTCCTTAGCAATGAACAGTTCAGTGTTTCATGAAGCTTTCGTCACCCTGCCTGCAGTGAAGTAAACCTTGGTGAAAATGTTAATGTAACAATATGAGATATTTCTTTGATCTGACCAACATATTTGCAGAAGACCTTCATTATGTCATTAGGTTGAGCTGAATTCCAACCTTTGATGCCACAGAATGACTCTTTATAAACCTGAACCTCTTTATGATAAAGATCTCAATAAGCTTTTGAAATGATTTGTAGTGAATCCATGGCGACTGATGGTCCAATGAACATGTAAAGCACTCGGTTATCATAGTTTTGGCTCTTTTATAATTAGAAACCACAGGATTTTTGTTAACATTTCGCTATGATTAAGGCTGAAAATAAGCTGGAAAATCTACATTCTTTGACCAATTTATTAATTTATTCCATTATTCCACTGTAAATATTTCCCCATTATTATTATTTTTTTTTACAATTCTATTTTTTGTTTCCTTCACAAACCAGGAGCTGATTAAATGTATCCAGCTGCTCCAGACGCTCCTCTTGGATCACAGACTGAAGATCCAGACAGACCTGGACGGAAAGAAATTGGATTACTTTGAAGGCAAATGTGAACTAGTCTTGCAGAAGATAAAGTGAGGCTGCTTTGAGTTTTTCCATTTACATATTCAAGAATTGTTTGGGTGGGACTCTTAGCCGTGTGTCGGATTTCTAAACATGTTTGTTCTTCCTTTGAAGAACTGAGATGGTGGAAATCCAGCTGGACACCTACTCTCATGACACAATTTCTGCTCACCGAAAAATAAGGCAAGAGGATTTTTGTCTCGTCTCTACTCACCAAATGCTTGTTTTTTTCCACTAGTTTTTTGATAGAATCCGCGTATTTATCGAGTCTTATTTGCAAACTTATTGCTTTATGCCGTCTCACTGTTGCAGGGAGAAGCTGGAGAGCGAGCTGACGGCTTGTAAAGCAGAGAAGCAGGCGTTGGAGATGAAGCTGTCGTCGTTTGAGATCTTGGGGAAAGCGTTTGAGGCGCTGGCCGATGAGTACTGCAGATTACGGCAGGAGATAGACATGAAAAACTGGGCTCTGAAAGAACTGACCAAGTACAATAAAAATTAGCTCCTGTGTGATATGAAACCGTCAGGACTCCCTTCTTTTTCAATTAAGCACTTCTGCAGAAAGATAATGTGACATAGTCATAGAAAATGCTGTGGACATTTGGTTCATTGAATTTTTATTGTAGAATTCTTCCTATAACAAATGTTAGTTTAAATACTCAAATAAGATGAGCATCTATAGTCCATAACTACTGCAGTCCTACTTTACACCAACTAAAGTTCAAAGTCCTGTTCTGTAATTACATGCTGTTTTCTTGGAAGAGTATAACGTGTTGTGTGTGTGGTTCATATTGATGTATAATTAAATTGTTGTATATAGAATATTGTGATGTGTGTGTGATTTGATCTTGCTGAAGGCTTCATGGCTTTGTTGGAGAACATTAAAGAACAAACAACTTCATAAGGGCCGAGGAACACCGGCAAAAAGATCAAGAAATAAGTTCTGGCTTAGGTACTTCAAAGTACTTTAATCTCATGTCAGTGATGAGTAGAACATCTGGCCTATAATTCTGTTCCATCGATGTCCTAATCAGAATTTCATTAAAAAAAAACATTAGGGCTAGCTCAAAATGTCCTCAACAGATCTTATTCACAGATCTTATCTACCTTTGCTAATGTCTGAAAGCCAGCTACTGTCGACTGTTGCTCTGCTGTGAGAGAAGTCTGACTGACAGACCCCCCCACCCAATCAGGTCATGTCTGCATGTGTGCGGTTAATAATCACCCCACTTTTGCCAACTTAATAACTTCGTCGCTGTATTTAGTTACTTTTCAGTCAATGAAAATTGACTGAATTTTCATTCAGTCAATGAATAAAAATTCATTGAATGAATTCATTTAAAATGTTGTATTTTTTTTTTAAATGAATCTTGCTTTTATTTTGGGGTCAACCAGAAACCTGTGAAGTCAGGTTTTCTCCCAATTGTTGACTACTAGCTTTTTCCCCCCAACCTCATGGAACAGTTTTCAAGCACAGCTGAAACTTAAAACACTGCTCTGGATGTATGTTAGACTGTGATAGATCCCATCACATTCAAGTTGCAGAAGTGTAATTGTTTTATTTGAGTATCTTTGTTTTATTGTATGTCTTTGTTTCAGTGTCCATCCATCCATCCATCCATTTTCTGTTCACTCTTTGTCCCTAATGGGGTCGGGAGGGTTGCTGGTGTCTATCTCCAGCTACGTTCCAGGCGAGAGGCGGGGTACACCCTGGACAGGTCGCCAGTCTGTCGCAGGGCAACACAGAGACATACAGGACAAACAACCATGCACACACGCACACCTAGGGAGAATTTAAAGAGACCAATTAACCTGACAGTCATGTTTTTGGACTGTGGGAGGAAGCCGGAGTACCTGGAGAGAACCCACGCATGCACAGGGAGAACATGCAAACTCCATGCAGAAAGACCCCAGCCGGGAATCGAACCCAGGACCTTCTTGCTGCAAGGCAACTAAGATGTTTCAGTGTTTCTGCTGTTTTATGTATGATGCCATTTATGGCAAAATCTATCTTGTAAAAGATGTATTTTGATCTCAGTGGGGGAAACCTATTTAAATAGAGGTTATTATTTAAAGAATCATACCGAACATCTGTAAATACTGTTGCAATTTTCAGTATCATCCACAAGATGGCAGTGTGTAATCATTTTTCATAGGGTTACCTTTTAATGATTGCGATTGCGGGGGAAATTGTACAACGAGGTGGTCGTTTAAAATTAGTATTATTATTTAAAGAATTCATATGAGTGAAACTCATTAATATAAGTTAAATATTTAGTTAACGCCCTCTTCGCTTCCCTCTCGCATTGACGATCTTCGGTAAGACTTTCTCGACACTGACAACCGGAAGTATGTAGTGAAACATCTCGAACCGTTAAACCCTCTCTGCTCTCATCACTACCGCCACCATCATCACCATCCCCATCATCATCAGCAGTAGCAGTAGCAGCAGCAGCAGCCCCGCCTCAGGACGTGGACCGCTGGCCGGCTGGTTCCTCCCCAACTCAACCTCCCCCACATCTGGCGGGCTGTCAGCACAGTGAACTGCCGCTCCGTTCTTCCCGGCGCGGCATGCCCACATCCGCGCCGTCTCGCGCGACAAGAAGCAAGAGAAGCGGACTTGAACCGGAGCGCCTGCTATGTCTGAGGTGCGGAAATTCACAAAGAGGCTGAGCAAGCCGGGGACGGCCGCGGAAGTCAGGCAGAGCGTCTCGGAGGCAGTGAGGAGCACCGTGGACCTGGTGGTGAGCACTCCGCGCCCTCTAGCTTAGACGCGGGCACAGACTGCAACTTCTCATTCCTTCCGCCCTTCATAGACTGGAAAATTAACTTGCCCAAATTTTCTTCCGCTATGCTTTTTCCCCCCTCCTTTTGCTCTCTGTCTTTACTTTGTCTCCTTTCATTGATTCTGTCTTTAGACTGCATCCCGTGTGCGCCTACTGAGGGGTTATGACTAAACCCCCCGATTCACCTGCGTGCTCAGCGGTCGCTCTTGAATTTGCTGCAGCGGTAGAGTGCTGCGACTTTGTCCCGAATCACACGTGTCCCTCTCCCCTCCCCTGGCCACTCTAGCGGGGCTCCTTTTGTGTGCAGGCGGATGTGGAGCAGAGCCAGTTAAACAGCTGCAGCGTGGCTCCTTAGTTCCAGACAAACCAGGCTGGCATCCGTAGAGCTGCTGCATTGTGGTTGCCATGTGGATGAGCTGCACCGGTGGTGCCTTGATTCTGCTGAGGCAGCATTTAACTGTGTTTCATGACAGTAAATCGTTGCTGTGACATTTGTGTGGCAGGACTTGTGCACCAAGTGTTGTTTTTCGTTCACAACTGAAGCCATCTGTTATCGCTTCCACTCCAATTGAGTCATTATGTGGCACAAACTGTTATCCGGACAGCTTTGACTTTCGGAGCTATGTGGTTCTTAAGCTGTTGGCATGAATTATCTGCAAGAATAATATGAAGGAAATTAGCTGCAATGTAGAGCTATAAGTCCAAGCAACCAATAAGATGACAAATTCAGACCTTGACATTTTAAGACCTCCCCTCGGAAACTGAATTGAGAAAAAAGTTTCATGTACCTGGTCAGGAACCTAACCAGGTCCAGATAGCAAGACGGAAAATCAGTATCACAGGTTCACAATGTATCGGCATTTACATCGGTATCGGCTGATTTTAGTCTTTTTTTTTTTTGTCAATGTATTGGCCTTGGTCTCATAAGTAAAACTGGGAATACAATGTTTATATCCATCTTGTTGGTGATTGCATAGGAAGAAGGTAAGAGGAGCCATGTGGTATTTGTTTGTTTGGTCATGTGACTGTGATAGTGATGCAGCAAAGGATTGTCTGGTGATTAAGTGAAGTAGAGAAGCAATGTCAGCTGTGTGTTCGTTCCCCCCCGCCCCCTCTGTGGTGTTGAAATGGTACGGGTAAATACTGGTTAACAGAAATATCGATGTCGAATAACGATATTGGCCCAAATTTTCAAATCGGTGCATCTGAAATCGGAAATGCTGTAATCAGACAGAAATTGAGAAAAGTGCCAACCAGAGACTATGTTTTAAACGCATAACAGCCACGTGTGTGAGAAGGTTTGGTGAGAAAAGGCGGTTTCTCCCTCCTGAACGCCTGACCTCAGAGAACCTTCCTGCCGCTCTTCCCAACTTGCAACTTGGAAATGTTTGCTTCAAACGTCCAGGGCATTTGGGAAAAAGATGTTATCTTTCTTTTTTGTGACAGACCATAACGAACAGACATTTTTCTGTAGGATATAGAGTATGAAAGAGTGTTGATTTCTTTTTTTTTTTTCATTCTGTCGCCAGACTCAGTGGTGACCCATTTTTGGTTTACTGATAGAATCCACCAGATTATTACTTACAATCTCCTGGTACCTGCAAGAAGTCATGATGTCATGCACAGTAATAAGGTTCCCACGGCATCACAGATCTCACACCAAACCTAACCCATTGTTCCTTTGTTTCTGAGAAGAGTTTTTAGTTGGAAAGCTAAATCTTACATACTAGAACAGGCCTTTTCTTGTAATCACTCCCAATTACATGTATAGATAGATAGCATGTAGTGGTTATGGTGACCCAGCGGTTCCACTCTAAACAGAAAGTCTAGAGTTGCTAAACAGAAAGTCTAGAGTTGCTCATTTAAAAACTGAACTTCATTCAATAAATGTAGTTAAAGTAAAGGTTGGATCTTTTACATGGCTGCATTCAGCAGTATCTTTAGAGGTAACAACATTAGCTGTGCTCCGTGTTTGCAAGCCTGTAGTCTTATGATGATCATCTCCTGCAGTGTGACGCAGGAAGAACTCCCCAGTGGAATAATCTTGTGATTAGGTTTGAGTTTCCTTAAACGGAGCTGGTGAAGTGAAGGATGTGTTTTGTTTTTGCGCTTCGCACCACGTGGGGTGGTGTGTGTACTTTCTGCTACCGGAGCAGGAGCGGGGACTGGACCGAAGACTTCACGGAGGAGAACAAACGGTGTTTTGTGGAGGGTGGATGTTCTGGGTTCCTCTCTCACATGGGGATTCCCTGAGGCATGCTGTGGCCATCCTTTCACTCTGTGACTGTCATTGTTGGTTCAGTCATTCCGGTCCTCCTGCATGTCTGGGAAGCTTTAGTTATGACTGAGTGCGCTGATTCTTAATGATAATCTCCCGTCAGGTTTATGTTTTTCTCTCGGGCAGAATCAAACCTGTTCCTGGAAGTTTGACGGAAATAAATCGTGGCGAATGTCGTTCTAGCCTTCTGTTCTTGTGCTTGAAACAAATATTCTTTTTGAAGGATCCTTCCTTTGGACTTTTCTTTATTGACTTTTTTTTCCTTCCTTGTATCAATTTCTTGAGTTATTAAGCCGTGGCACATTCTGAAGGCCAGTTAATTCTTCACGACTTTATTCGACTGAAAGTTTAGAAAACAACCAAATAAATAAGTGCTGTAGAATTTAGTCGAAAAAATTGAGTTTGGGCATCTTAAGTGCGCTAAACATTTTCAAAGTTAGCAAAAGTGTTAATTGAAAAGTTCACTTCGCTGTTAGCAGACTAGTGGAAGTGTGGCCACCACAGCCGGCTTCATTCTCCTTTCTCTTCACAACCTTTGTAGTTTGTGGGTCTAATGTAACAAAATGGGAAAAATGTGTGTTAATAATGTTGCAAAGCACAGTAAATAAATAGGTGAGGTCGTAAAACTGAGTACATGTGTAAGGGGTAAAAAAAAAAAAAAGTCTTGTTTCAGACTTCATTTTGCTCTAATCAAGTATCTTTGATCTCACCAATTAAGCTACACAAAGGCAAGCAGGTTACCATGGTGACGTTCACATCAGTCTCTCTGAACTTTAGCACTTTGGTCACTGCCTTCTCAGTCAGGTGTGAGCCTGGAGGGCAAAGTGCCTACAGGCTAAATGCTTCATTGAGGACAGAGAATGAATGCATTTGGAAAGTAAACTCCTTACATGCATTCAACTAAGATGTCCTTCCTGCATATTAATGGAGAGTGGGACAGTGAGAGTGACTTCATTACCTCATGAAACATGATTGTTTTGATGTTGTGTGATATATTTAATGGAGTTATAAATCAGCTGGTTTAACAAGTGTTCTCGAGGAGCAGGACTGACCATCATTCCAGCCTGAAGAGAACGCTGTTAGAAACTTCAGGTTGGGTTTTCCTTCTATTGGTTTGTGTTAATCGGTTTAAACATCACTCACCTCTTCCTGGTTTGTCTCCTCAGGAGAATGAATTCCTGCATCAACGCTTATGTACCTTTTTCTACCACACTTTTTTTACCCCCCCCACTCAACTTTGAGGCTTCATCTTCTTTTGGAGGGTGTCAATGACTGATTGTCTGTTACATTAATTAGTTAGCATGTCATTAAATAAATGCAACTTTTGGATGATATTCTCATTTATTGAGCTGCGCCGGTCCATTCATTACCTGCTAAGAAGGTAAATTGACCAAGCAGGAAGCAGGGTTCAGCATATTGGGTATGGATTGATCACAGCAGGAGGTCTTGTGACTGAAACACTTAAACCTGTCGACACAAAAGTATCTACTAAAGTGATTTACTGCTGCATTGTACTAAGTAACTGCTACAGTGGAGGCATTGATCATGTTTGTTCCACATGTCCTATCCTTTGTGTTTTCAACCCAGAAACTACATTCCCCTTTATTGAAAAGGAAAGCAAAAGACCAGGTGGGAAGAAGAAGTTTGTTTGAAAAAGAACAGCCTCTGATTGGTTGATAAGTAACACTGTGAGCATAAGGCTAACAGAGCAGAGCAGCAGACTTTTCCCCCACAGTTAGTTAAGGATCCATCGTTCAGGCAGCACTCCCTCTTGAGTTCTGGGTCATGTTTGTCTTGACAGAGATCCACGACTCTGAATCATTTTGGAAACCGTCGAGGAAAAGAAGACTCCATCTAATCCTGTGGAAGATCAGCATCACCAATAAATCTTTCAGGTGTTCTTTTCAGCAGACACTTACAAAGTCCGACTTAAGTTGGGCTCTTTGTTATCAGTAAATACCAGACATCAACACACAGGCAATTTGATGGTTCAGTCAAACCTGAAAACCCCCGCCCTCCTCTGTTGTGTGTTTGTGGTCATGTTATTTCATTAAACTGAAAGGCTTTTTGGGAAACAGTCCAAAGGAATTCACTGTTAACATCTCCATGACGGATGACGGAGAAGCACAAGCTGATCTGGTGCTCTGCCACAGTGTCACCCAGTCAGTGTTACAGAACGATCCAACGTAGTTTAATTTACATTCAATGCGTTTTACTCACTGCACTTACTTTCACTTTAAAGGTTCCTCCTTTGCTACTCTACAATTGTGGGAGTAGCTCTGTTGTTTTAATGCTGTTTTGTTCTTTTTGTAGACTTTTGTTCATCATCTCTTTTTTTCTTTTTTCTTTTTTTTTTTAAATCTTTGTGTGTTTGGGCAATAATTCCCAAATCCCAGAGGAGTTGAAAAGGAGGCTTCATGAATGCAGAGCTGGACCAAAGAGCAGAGAGAGAAGGAGGAAATTCAGCCATTTTTTAAACTGATCATAGAGGGAATGGATCGTATCCCCTACTCCAGCATCCCAAATGGCTTTGGAAACCTATGGCCAGACAGGAGGATC
Organism: Xiphophorus hellerii; assembly: GCF_003331165.1. NCBI lineage: Eukaryota > Metazoa > Chordata > Actinopteri > Cyprinodontiformes > Poeciliidae > Xiphophorus > Xiphophorus hellerii. The sequence continues at coordinate 3,143,658 of NC_045685.1, forward strand.
AGCAGAGCTTTATCTAAGACACGATACTGTGGAGTATAAAATCTGCTGGGTGGATATTGAATTTTAGCATCTCAATACTCTTACATCAATAGTAGCTTTGTTTCCATGAACTTTTTTCATTCATTCCCTTTTTTTGTGTTTTAAGTATCACTTTAGAAAAGGTTAATGAAAAATGATTCCTGAGGTGGTTTTTAAGTTTTCTGAACAAAGTTAATGCGCTATAAGGGGAGATGGAAACACATTTACCAAATAAGTTCTGACATGGCAAATATCTTGCAGTTGTCATGTTCTGACATGGTGTAATGTCAAAGTCTGAGGTAATCATGTAGCCCAGTTGATTCACTTCAAACCAGTAGATGAGAACATCTGCTGATTTATAGTTGACGCATTGAACTCGTGAAGTAATGTAGTGGTGTAGTCGTGTTGCCTGTATCACCGTGGATACACCTTGGCCACAGGTTGGCCGGATGGCAAACTGCAAATTCAATTCATTGCGCAGACTTTGAGGTCCGTACCTTTTTATCAACGATGGCAAAAAAGCCCAGACAGCGTCAATTGGACAAGGGAACCCGCAACAAACAAATACACCTGGAGATTTTGGAGAAAATGGCCGCCCCAGGGGTACACGCAAAAAATACGTAGCGTCGACCACAGCTCCTGCTCATTCTTCTTCTCCACGTTTCCTGCCAACATGGTGAGGAACCCACTGCTAATGGAAGCACACACAACCTGGCCATAACCGAACCAGACATTAACTGTCAAGAATGAGACTTGACAATGGAGAAGGGAAAATATATCTGCTTATCTGTTAGTAGTTTGTTCTAAAATAGACTGTAACTACTTCAAAGGTCAAAGGCCTAATTTTGCTCTTGTAATGAGCTGCACATGTGCTCAGCTCATTCAGACAGACTGGAGCGCTTAGCGGGGTCAGCTGCAGGACAGCACAGCCGCTTTACGCTCGACGTGAAGAAATAGCTTCGGTCATGTTGGAGTAGTTAGTGCCTTGCAGATGGAGAACTTAATGGGACACAGACATCTGGAAACAGCCTTGCTAACATCATCATCGCCGGAGGCGGGCTTGGCTTTGTGATCGGGTTTGAGTGTTCAGCTTCCAGATTTTAGAGAAGAAAGTGTGAGACACGCTGAGGGTTTGCATTGATTTCGATGGCTTTCACTGTTTGGTCACACCCAGCTTCTTTAAGCACGTTCCCTTTCTGTTTTGGTTTGTTTCAGTAACAACTGTGACTTCACCGCCTGGCAACGACTCCTCAGCTGCTCTACACCTCTGTGAAAGCAGAAGTTGCCCTTGTCTGCCTTTCCTTCTCTCTTTGCTGCTTCCTCCCCTCACCCCACGCCTCTCGGTGTTTTGTGCACCATGAGTGGCTCGAACTTGTAGCGCTGCGGTTGTTTGCACATGACAGGAAGTACAGCTGCTGTCGGGCGCAGGAGAGTCACAGTCATGTGTAATGGTTTTTGCAGACTTGTAGGTGACTTCTGTTTGATTTGCTCGCAGTTGAGAAAAGAAGCAGCTTTGCTAGGTTAAATGCTCCTGTGGGCATCGGAGCGCTTCGGGTTTTAGTGGAAAAATCTGGAGAAAACATGAACATGGAACCGTCGTAGTTTTTAACCCAAATTACAGGTTAGAAAGCAACAAATGGCCACGCATGCCATCCAATATGGCCTGTGCACAGATTCCAATGTAGGAAGGGGCTTTTAGAAATATCTGAACAAATTCTGTGCAGCCAACAACTGTTTATTTCCACTGCAGGAAGAGATTAAGCTGTTTTTAAGTTAATACTGTGTAAAATACATTTGACAAAAAAAATGAAATAATACCTGTGAAAAATCCATTTCAGGTAATTTCAAGACTAAATCTTCAGTCCAAAAAAGGCCAGGGTGAATTGTATTCTGAGCTTTATGAATGAATAAATTAAATAGTTTGTGGAGAGCATCACTGATCACAATATGTCTGACTAGCTTGTTGGCTTCATGGTTACAAAGTTGGATTGGTTTTCCAGCAAGCCTATGCTGACCTGACATCTTTCTTTAGAATTTCTTTTTAAAAAAGTGAACGACAAAAAGGTTTCAGTGTTCTGTCATCGAACAGCAGCTATCACCAATAACTACTCAGAACATCACTTCAAGAAAACCAACCACAAACCCTTGAAACACAATTCTGACTTTTCAACTGTTGTTTTTTATTATGTCTTTTAGGATTGAATATTAACCTATTACAAGTGTGTACCGACTGTTGCGTTATTGGCTGATAAATGTAATGGTAAATATCACATTTTCAACTTGGACAATAATACAAAGCCTGTGTCATCAACGTAGATTGATGCCACTCCTGTTAATAGTTCCACGTTGCTGAATGTAAGAGGTAAAAAGTTGTGGGACTGAATATTGTGCCTTGGGGAACTCCATAATTTCATTTAGTGCATTTAGATTAGATATTTATATTTTGTTGACAAATTATTTAAAATGACATGTTATTACAACTAAAGAAGCGTACACAAGATGCCGATAAGTGAGTAATAAGTAAATAAGCCCAGATTTCCATAATTTTGGGAGATTGGCTGATACTCTTCCACTGATCATACTCTTCCACTGCAAAGCTCTGAAAATCAGCCACTGTCCCCCTGTGCTTTACCATGAGAGAGATTTGACCAGCAGCTCTCTGTGTAAAAAAAGGTTAAACGTTACAAAAATTCAAAGGTGCATAGGCAGACATCATAGCGTGTGAGGCCAAATTGCAAGTGGAGGTTCGCACCCCCTCTCGTAGTTCAATGCGTCAACTATAAACCTAGCTTAATCCGCTTAACGGTCTTTAAAAAAAACCTATTTAAAATTTTAAAAAATGGGATTAGTCTGGCGGGAGGCTAAGTACAGCCTGGTGACCCTCCAGGCTGATAATGCACTGGTTTTTACAGTATAAATTAGATCTTTGAAGTTTCCTTGAAAGCAAAATTAATATCCTGTTCCATCTCATCCTTGTCTACACCATTGCTTTATTTCAGACTGTTTTAAGTCAATTCAGATATTTTCCCATCAATTTGTACAAAGTTTTCCAAACGGAAACTTTAATTTTGACTTATGACACTGAGTTTTCATATAAGGGATTATCAACAGCTAATGCTGTCAGTGGTCTTTGTGGTGTGTCTTGGCTGGAGCCCCGCTCCGCGGAAGGATACTAAACCAATTCCGCAGCAATAATGTACCCATAGCTGCTGCCATCATTCTTAATTGAAACGTACTCCACACCCAAAACAGTGACAGAAAACCTCGATCAGCTAATTACCCAGTACAGACGCACATGCAGACATTTTCTCAAAGAGCTTTACAGTGAATGGGGGCGGGGTGTGTGTGGCTGACTGAAATTAAAGCTCTACCTCTTAGCTGTGAGCTGCTTACGTAGAAATATGATGGAGCACAAAGTGGAAAACAGGCGCAGTATTCTTCCTGCAGAGCACGCTGATCTCTCTGTGGGTCCAGAAGCAACCCTTCTGCTCGGCGTGTTTCAGGAAAACGGCAGCCGATCAGAATCAGATCCACCCAGTCTGATTCTTTAAGCTCCAGCAGAAACTACTTGGCGTTGCTGAGCGGAGGCTTACTGGCTCTGCTTTGCTGCTTAGCCTGGCCTACAGCGGCACTTTATTTAAATTCAGTTTCAACCCCAAATGTCGATTTAAGTTGCTTCTTGTTGGTCTGAACACCCGCAGGCCTCGTTCAGAGAGAGGGATCATTTCATATCATCCACTTCTCTATGAAACTCAAAACAGGAAGCGCAAATATTCTGTTGTAGCATGTGATGCAGTTATTTTTCTTATGCCTCAATCATCTTGTGCTTTTTTTTCCTTCCATCGCCCTTTTCTGTCTTTGTATCAGTTTCTTCTCCCTTTATCGCCCTCTGTCTTTCCTTGGCTTGTTTCCTACAGAGCACAGAGCTCTAAGCTTTGCAGTATCACCTGATTTTCTGTGGTTCAGCTGCGGCTTTGGTGGCAAAAAGCCACATTAAAGCTACAAATGTCGGATTTATAATTAACAAAGGGAATTGTTTTGTTTGAAAGTAACGCGTCGCCTGTTTCATCTCCAATCCTCCCCCCATTTAAGGAGCAGCCGAAGATCATCGAGCCGCTGGACTACGAAGCGGTGGTGTTCCAGAGGAAGGCCCAGATCCACAGCGACCCCCACAGAGACCTGCTGCTCTGCCCTGCTGATGATGTCTCTGTGAGTCCTACATACATTTCATGTGATCGAGCAACGCCTAGCAGAGCTTGTTGTTAAGCAGAAGGGAAATTATCGATGTTTTTTAAGATTCCTTTTTGTTTGTGTTGGGCAAAACTAGCATACCAAAACGTTGGTATGGCTAACCCCGAAGCACTAATCTTGAACATTAATTGTGCCAACGCTAATGCGCTACACCAACGCAGTATTTAGCCAAAGCTAATGCTAAAGAGCTAACTTCAATTCAAATTATATGTGCCCTTGAAAGACTACAACTCTCAAAGCACCAATTTAATTTTGACATTATAATTTACATGTTCTATAAGGCCCTTAGATATTGTATTTATATTCATATCTTGTTCTGTGCTGTTTGTGTTTTATTTTGTTCCTGAATAAAGTCATTGGAAAAAACGAGGGGAGGAAATGGAACTCTGGCTGTTGGAGACTGTACCAACTTCAAAATAAGAGCGTGAATATAAACGTCTAACAACTTGAAGAATTCTTAAAAGTCAAAAACCAAAACTTCAACACATACGTTGAACATTATTCAACTGAAAGTTAACAAAACAGTCAAGTAAACTAACGCTTTCAAATTTATGGGGCGTGGCGCAGGGGGTTAGCACGCCCCACATTTGGAGGCCTTAGACCCGCGGACGTCGCGGGTTCGACTCCCGGTCCCGACGACCTTTGCCGCATGTCCTCCTTCAAAAATGGCGCTGGCTGCCTGCAGACGCAGCTCCCGTCGTGTGTGTGTTAATCTGTGTATAAAAAAAAATTCTTGCTGTAACTGCGAAATAATTTTCCTGCTGGGATGAATAAAGTAATTCTTCTTCTTATCTGGAAATATGAAGTTAGGTGAAGCTAAGTGTGCTAAACATTTTCAAAGTTACCAAAATACTAAAGCACTAACTGAAAAATTACTTCCATTCCTAGCAGGTTAGCAGAAGTTTGCTCACCACTTGTTTTCACAAATCTTTAACGTTATACCACTTAATAAATTGACTGGAAAAGAAAATCCTTATTGGTAAATATCAACATGTATTTGAACATTAGACTGTTGTGGGAAAGCCGTGGCGAATAGACGGCAGTGCCAACATCCTGGAAGTCGGTCAGCTTGGTGGTAGCCGTCCTGTGAGGTCCTTAGAAAATTCTTTAGAAAACGTGAAGAAAGAAAAGGGTTACAAATACTTCTGTGAAGCAAATGATGCCCCCAGTCTCACAGACTCCTCAGTGTGTAATGCTTACATGCTCCCATGTGTCTTGGTGTGTTTATGTGTTGCTGTGTTTGCCTGGATGCAGGAGTCCCAGATCTCCCGGCAGAGGAGGACCGTCGTTCCTTCTGTTCCTCAGAACGCCGAGCAAGAGGCCAGGAGTCTGTTTGCTAAAGAGGTATGCTGACAAAGCAGCAGCGGCAACAAGCCTTTTATCGAGATCTAAAAGGAGACTTGGAATGAAAAAAAGGAAAAAGTAGCTACTTTCCACACAGCAGTCTAGCTCGACACTTTGTTTTATCATTGATCAATAAAATGGCTAATTCAGCATTCATTCTTATCTTTTAGAGTGTTCACAAAGAAACGTTCAGATTTCTTTGTAAAATCCTAAACGTTTAATCATCATTACAAACATGACTCTGTTATGATGAGAACAGTCCGCTCTGCCGCTGCTCTCCAGCTCTCATGACTGTGACACAATGTGGAAACGGCTATCAAAGGGCTCGTTAAAATGGAGCCAACATCATTTAGCATTTAGCAAACGAAGATCCTTACAGGCAGCAGAAACACTCAGTGTTGAAAGAAAATAAACGGCACATATAAAGCCTTAAATGGATGTCACCTTTACGGGTGCACTGATTGCGTTTTTCTGGCCGATCTGCGATCTTTAAAAAGGCTGAGCTGTCAATTCCGATTTTGGGCTGATACCAATTTTTTTTTTGTTTGGAAAGTTGCTAAATATTGTGACAAAGTAGCTAAGCTGACAGCAGCAGAGTGACAGTTTCCTTCACAAAATAGGGATATGGCTGCTTTTACACTGAGGAAATGACAGTTTTGACCCACTTCTATATTTGACTGTATGTGGTGCTAATCCAGCTTTCTGATCCACAGTGCATCAAGATGTACAACACCGACTGGCACGTCATCAACTACAAGTACGAGGCTTACTCGGGCGATTTCCGCATGCTGCCAAGGTAAGGAAAGATAAGATCCCAAACTGACGGGAATAAGTGACATAATGCTGGAGAAACTGTGTTCAGATTTAGAATTTGTGCTAAAAGACCTCTTAACTTAGCTGGAAGTCCTTTGACTGCCAGCTATTTAAGACGTACAAGGGATTTTACTGCACTCACTGGTGACCTACCAGAAATCCCCAATACGTCCATGCAGCTTTAAGTCTTCCTCTGCTCAGAGGAAATCTACCAGCTCAGAAAGGTTTGGTGTTCTGAACTGTCACAGTGATGAAGAGGTCGCTGAGTTTATCACTGCCGTTCCAACCTCAGGGGAAAACGCCTCACAGTGATCCCTCAGCAGGTCTGGATGACATTAGCTACAGCTAAAATGTTGCTTGAAGACTTTGTTAGTAATAATACAGTGAAGCCCCGCTTATTCACGGGTCGGTGTTCATGGTTTCGCCGATTCATGTGTATTTTTTTTTTTGTAGAACATACCTGAAATATTTGAAAGAAAAGGCAGCCAGGAAGCTGAGTTACCTAGCCACAATGCTACTTGACACGCTGTTGGCTGTACCTGCCCAAGAGTGGAAATAAGGAAGGCTATAGATCTTAGCTTCTGCTGTAGTTCTAAGAGGGTTTATAATATGTGTTTTGATTAATTTGTATCGGAGTATATTTGGTGTTTCAGCTATTGTAATATAATATAATAGTCCTAAACTCAGCTGAGTTTAAGACACTCAATTGCAGAGTGTACTAAACGTAACACTTTGCACTTGAGATGTGTTAGGAAAATTATCCTCCTGTTCATTTACTCATGAGTTTATTTTACAAGTTATGTTTTCATATTATTCTTTTTATATTATTCTTTTTTTTATTATTACTCTCATATTATTCTTCTTTTTATATTTACTTAACTTCTCTTTCTTTTGTAGTATGTTATTAACTTTGTTTAGGATGTTTGCTTGGAAGCTAAAAACGTTAAACATTCATGTGTTATTAGTTCCATCTGTAACTGATTAGTTGTGGTCAGCCACATGCCCTTATAAGGGCATGTCCATGAGAGGTTCCAGAATGTAAAGACGGTTGGTCAATTCTCTGTGTGACTGTGTGAAGAGAAGCCCAACCTCCTTTTTCTATACAATAAAGAGAAATGCAAAGAAAGAACTGGCAGAATTGAGTCCAGACAGTGTTTGACAGCGATTCGTCGCGTCTGTTCTCAATTCTCCTATTCTGCAGAAAAGAAATCAAAAGAAACCTAATCTCTGTCTCTGGCTGATTCTTTGCAGGTTGTGACAAAATAAACCTATCAAGATGGCTAACAGATTGTTAAAAAAAAAAAAACGTACTCAGCTTTAGCACCAACATTTTCAAAGGAGGCTTCATAGATTGAGAGCAGAACCACTGACTGGAGAGAGACGGAGGAAGTTCAGACCATCTCTTTCATCGGTCATAAAGGCCAGTGATCATATCCCCTACTCCAGCATCTCTCTTTCTAACCCTCTGGCCAGACAGAGATCTAAAGAGGAGTGGCAAAAGCAAAAGAGGTTGATTAGTAGTGCTTGCCGACAACTCACAGTGTCATCCAGGACATGTTACTGTGAAATATAAAATATTGAGGGCACTTGGAGGAAATTCAGTTTCCCTTTGGGATAAGTAAAGTATTTTTGATTTGAATTGAATTTTTGGCGATTTATTGTGAAATAGTCCTGAAGCAAAACATCATCACATCAGTCTAGCTTTTCAAAATACTGGATACCAATATAATGTACCGAATTAGTCCTCATAATTATGACTTTAAAACTTGTTATTATGACTTCCTGTTGGGCTTTTATTTTTTCTTTCTTGGCCAGTATGGCCTTCCGTACAGCTTGGAAGTTGGCAAGAATAAAACACATTGAAGCAAACTGGAATGCTTCAGTATCCTAGTCAAGATCTGTCAAGTCACTTTTCAAGTTCCTATTGTGATGTCATCGATCCAAACATACAGGGAGCAGAATTTACAGGTTATTTTCTGCTGCAATGTTCTTATAAACATATTCCAGTAGTAGAAATACATACTCCGTTACGAAGCTGTTTTTAATGTCTATGTAAAAAAAAAAACTTTAAAAAAAAAACTATCTTTAAAATGCCTCACTTTGGTTTTGTTGTGTAGCTGACCTCATGCAGACAAAGCAGAGCTGCTAATTGACTCTGTTTGTATGTTTTTTTTTTAAAGCAAAGGGCTGAAGACAGACAAGCTTCCCGCTCACGTGTTTGAGATCGATGAAGACACCAAAGATGAGGTGAGTGGCAGATCACAGACAGCACTGTGTGTGTGTGTGTGTGTGTGTGTTTGTTTGTTGAGGGCTTTTAGTGGTGCCCTGTAAATCTCCGAGATTAGATTCCTCTAAGAGATGCTCAGATTTGTCTTATTGAACAAGCAGGACCGTCCTGGAATAGATACAAAGACATTCTCTCTGCTCGTTTACTAAAGCGGACATGATGAAACATGGCCGGCTTACGGTCTGTCAGGTGGGCGTGTCAGCCCTCTTACAGCGCGCTACGGAGCATGGAAACCAGAATCCTAACATATCTATAAATAGATGTCATCGACCGCCCACATGGAGGCAGAGGAGAGACGGAGGAAGGTCAGGAGAACGTCTGCTTTCCAAATCATAACTCTGCAGTCAGGAGGACGGAGGATGGGCTTGACTCTCTTTTAGCCAATCAGAAAGATGGACTTGCGTGAACATGTGTGTGTCTACTTTGCAATAGTCACCAATAGTCTGATCTCCTGAAACCAAAGTTTGTTCTGTTTTTTGGGGGGGAACTGGAGTGTGAGACATTAAGAAAGCTCTCGCATTGTTCTGATATCCTGTAGAGAAAGATGTAGAGTCGGGTTAAAATGAATGTTTTCGTGATGTTTAAGTTGAATGTGTCCTGAAAGGCTCTGTGTGCTTTCTGTCGGCCAGGACACGGCGTCGCTGTGCTCCCAGAGGGGAGGCATCCTGAAGCAGGGCTGGCTGCAGAAAGCCAACATCAACAGCAGCCTGTCTGTCTCCATGAGGGTGAGTCAGCGCCAGCGCTCCTGTCTGTTATTAACACAGAGTCGTGGAAGGGTTGGACACGGCACATCAACCGTACTCAGTTCTTCGCATCTGGCGACTCAAAGTTCAAACAGCATTTAGTATACGGTGTCTTGGAAAATGATTCATGCCTCTTAAACTTGTTCACATCTTGTCACATTATAGCCTCTAATTTTGGTACCTTATATTCTCAATATCCTTAAAGCTGTAGTATGTAACTTTTATGAAGAATATCTTTTTTTTTTTTTTTTTTACATATTTGTTAAAATTGTCACCATGTCGTGACTGTTTGTAATGAGACAAAAAAGATGGATTTCCTCCACCTCCTTCCTGAACTGCTAGTGCTGTCTGAAGAAATGTAGCGCTCCCGGTCAGAAACAACCAATCAGAGCCAGAAGGAGGGGCTTAGCGCTGCCAATCACAATCTCATGTGCCAGCTGGCAGATCCTGTTGTGAATGCTAAGGCTAGTTAGCACAGTCACAAATGGCAGTGGATAAACAGTTTTCCTGCAGCGATGAGTTGTTTCTCCACCATTAGCACATTTAGCAGCAAGTACATGAGGGTGACCCTCATCTTGGCTTTGATTGGTTGTTTCTAGTTGGCACTGGGAGTTCTGGAAGAAGGCAGAGGAGCGCAATCTTTTTCACAGATTATTTGTCTCATACTATACTGTCATGACAGTGGCAGTTTCAACAAATGCGTGAAAAAATAATTTTAATAAAACCTACATACTGCTACTTTGAATAAAATCTAACAATCTCTATTAAGTAGAGGTACATTGATGAATCAGCCGGCCGATAAATCTGCCATGAATTTCTTTATTTTGGAAGTTTGGTTGATTATTACATGTGAAACTGATCTTATTCATGGAATCTTATCTGCTTGTGCAAAGGTGTGGATGTCACTGTCCCCTAGACGGGGCTGACTGACAGACCCACCCAGCAGGTCTGCGGTTAACAATAGCCACTCTCCAGTAATTGCCACCTCAGCGACTTTTTCGCTTAATTTAGTGACTTTTCAGACCAAAACATTGGATTTGGCCAAAATCAGAATCGGCAGGTTCAAGTTTTTTAAAGATCGATGATCGGACAAAAACTGCAAAAAAGGCAGTCGGCTGCACTAGAATTTGTTACAAGGTGTCAGAGTAAAAGGGGTCGAATACAAATGCACATCACACTTTTCAGATGTATATTTGTTAAAAAAAAAAGCATGAGATCCTTTACTTTTGACCTCACAATCATATATACCCTTACTAAACACATCAAAGTTTGTGGTTGTAATGTTTCGCATGTGAAAACGTGCAGCAGAAATAATCCTTCATTTCTTTATGAGTTATTGCCGGTTGACAGAGATGATGAGTCGCTGCTCTGACTTTCAGGTGTTCAAACGGAGATACTTCTACCTGTCCCAGCTCCCCGACGGTTCCTACATCCTCAACTCCTACAAGGACGAGAAGAACTGCAAGGAAACCAAAGGCTCCATCTACTTGGACTCCTGCATTGATGTTGTTCAGGTACACTTTGAGCAAGGCAGCAGCAGCAGCCTTGTTGTGGGTCCTGGTGTTAATGTGAGCACCTGCCACGCTCCAGGGTTTTTTTAGCTGCTTTTGTTGGGGCAGATTTACTGCATTCCTCTGACTGGGTAGAAAAGGATTGGTCTAGCTGATTAAAAGGGAGGAGCTGAGGGTGGAGGAGGGGGTTGATGGTGTTGACTAAGTGAACTTGTGCGTACTTCCTTCAGGTCTGGGCTGGCTGCCGGGAAGCTTTTAGTTCGATGATCACAATTTCACTCACTGGGTTTAGTCGGCTTCATTCAGACAGATGTTTAACATTCACAGCAGCATTTCTTCCAGTTAGTCTTTGCAGCACTTGATAAAAATATTTTACTGTCACATCTCACGTGACAGTAAAGTAAATACAAATCTTTTTTTTTTAGCTTAAATTCATGAAGGGAATAAACTATCCAAAGCAGCCCTGGCTCTATGTGAAAACCAGTTTCCCACTGACTATCATATTCTCTGAACTGTTCGTTGTTCCTCCAGACTAAAAAAATGTGTCATGAAGAGGAAAATAAACATAGATATGTCTGACTGGACTATCAAAGGATGTTAAGGATTAGTTTTGGGTTTAACCAGGATTTGTTTATGGCTTATTATTTGGGATTTTATTGTTTAATATAAGTAACTCTCTGAGCTGTAATTGTTATTTCATAGAGTTAGTTAGTATTTCATAGGTAGTATCCGGAGCAAAACGGACTATTTGTGGACCTTTAATGTAGTGGACTATATATCCCATGATGCTTCGGGAGTAGACGAAGAAGAAGTAGAAGAAAAATATGGAGGGTTTCTCCTGAGAGAGCTATGTTTTCTGCGTTCTGTCACTTATATCGTATCACATTATGGATGATTCGTTCATCCTTTTTATTCACTGAAGTTTATCTGAATAATCCGCTGAGGACCAGCAATATTCTGAAAAAAAAGTGCCACCTTAGTCCGGAAAATACGGTAATAGCTGTTTATTGGTGGCAACGACTACCGTCAATCATTTTCCATCAAGAATTCTTCATAAAATGAAATAAAAAGCAATACTGTCAAGACTAAGCATCCTCTTCATCAGAATGTCAGACAACAGAATGTGTTCAGTCAGAGGCCTCTTCAGATTTGTTGCTACGCAGACTGTTACAGGAGTTCTCCATAAAGTATTTGCCCCCTTCGGAAAGGGGACAAATCATTTTTAACGAAAGAGATAAAGAGTTTTCACTAACTAATCTGTCAGGTTGGATAATGAACCAGTTTCTGCTGAAGGCTCCAATCAGCAGCTCTTCCGTTTTACCCCTTACTGAACACTGAACCCTCTAACTGTGCTGTTCTTCGTCAGAGCCCTAAGATGCGGCGGAACGGCTTCGAGCTGAAGATGCAGGACCGCTACAGCCACTTCCTGGCTGCAGACAGCGAGGTGGAGATGGAGGACTGGGTGTCCACGCTGAAGCAGGCCCTGCAGAGCGCCACCGAGGCCGTTCCCGACAAGAGGAACGGAGCCGAGCCGCTGGACTTCAACACAGGTCAGCTCCTCTTTCTACACTCACAAAAAAAAACTACCTAACAGGTTATTAAAGTCTGAACTTCCTCTAGCTGATTGTCTCTTCAGGAAAGAGGGTCGACCGTTCTCTTGTTTTAGCTGGCCTTAGAGGGAACATTAAACGTTTTATCCAGCTTGTTTGGGTCTTGCCAACTTTCTGTGGACGTAATCCAAAACCCCCCCCCGACATTCTGATGAGATACTACGACTAAGAGGTTCACTCAGTTCATCAGTTCCAAGCATCTGGAGAGCCAGCAGATGGATGCTATTTTAAAACTGGACAACATGGATGTGCTAATCAAATCTGCGGGGAGAGGGCTTCTTGTTGATGCATTTCCTTCTGTGTGATCAGATGACGACACAGTGAGCCAAGGGAAAGGAGAAGGTCTGCAGGAGAGCCAGGGGAGGAGCCTGCACTCAGAGCTCATGAAGGTAGGAACAGCACTTATCTGTTTTTATAATGTTTATCAGGCCATTATTGTTACATAGAACCATATTAAAGTTATGCAGAACCTCACAAACTTATTCACACCCTTCAAAGTTTGTCATATTTTCTCAAACTTCACTATGTTTGGTATATTGGAATTTTTTGCGATGGAGCAGCACAAAATAGTGCATAATAGTGAAGAGGAGACAAAATATTACAGTCTATCTACATTTTTTGCAAATAAAATCTAAAAAGTGTGGCTTGCATTCGTGTTCCGCCCTCTGAGTCCAGCCTGTTTGCAGCTGATGGTTAAGGTTTTTCCTCAGTTCTATGATGAATGCTCTCCTTGTCAGTTTATCTTTCAAGTTCTCAATTGAATTGAATCGGACGAAAACGGGGAGAACAAAAAGCACACCACACTTTTCAAATTTTTATTTGTGTTGCCCCTATAAAAATATAATAAGGTTTCAGGAACGGTTCAAGAGGTGTTTATGCGATGCACCGTATGAACCTTTTGAGTTATTTATTCTCAGTTTATGTTGAACACAACAATAAACTTGGTGAAAATATGATACATTTTAAAGCGCAAGTCTTGAAGAAAAACTGTCAGAATACAAAAAGTTAAACGATTTAAAAAAAACATTTTTAGTGTCAAAATCTTGGTCATCGCTTTCTGGTTACTACTCTGCACTTTTTTTTATTTTTAAATGAACTTTTTTCATTGTTATTATTATTTTTTTGCGAACATTTCGTTTGGAAACTCTTGCTTCTCCTTCTAAGCTCCAGCTTCGATCGATGATTCTGCTGAAAGATGCGCTCTGAAAACTGCAGCTTATTCTCATTTGTTTGGTCACGATCTCTCTGCTGGGTCAGAGAAAACTGGTGAGAAAACGTTTTATTTGGAGCTTTTTCTCTGAGCAGAGATTGTGGAGCAGAAAAGGCCTGAGAGCAGCAGTGTTTCCTCCACAGACCCCTCTGCTGCTCTAATGTGTTTAAACCCACAGCTGCTCACTGACAACAAAAGCCCCGCGCTGGCTCCGGGCCTCTGCTGCTCCATGCTCCCGTCTGTCTGCAGGCTGCAGGCAGAGCAGACAGGAACTGAGGTCCGACTGGCACTGGAGGGCTTGACTTGTTTGACATAAGATGCCCCCCTCATCCTCCCATTTATCTTCCGACTGAATGTCTTTGTCTTCTGTTCGAGTTGCTTGAAGAGGAAAGAAAGCAAGAGCTCTCAGCTAAAGAGTCGATGCAGACACAGTAAAAATGGGCATAGTAAAGGTTGAAACATTTAGTTTGACTTTGTGCTCTTTGCAGTACGTGAGGGAGACAGACCAGCTCAATAAGATCAACAGGAACGAAGGCAGACAAAAGCTTTTCTCCCTGGACCCTGAAACGCAGGTAAGGAAAGTTTATGCTTTCAATACTTGTGTTTTCACTCATTACTTATTTATGTATCTCACTATTGATCCAATCTTCCTGATCTGTCCACCCTCCTCCCGTTCTCTTTGATCCCCCTTCCTCTCCACCAACTCATCCCTTCCTCCCCCTCCCTGTCCTACATCTAGAGGCTGGACTTCTCGGGCATCGAGCCAGACGTGAAGCCCTTCGAGGAGCGTTTCGGCCGCCGCATCATGGTCAGCTGCCACGACCTCACCTTCAGCCTGCAGGGCTGCGTTAACGAGAAGGCCGATGGTGTCCTCACCAACGTACGTTACTGTCTTCACATATATGGATATAAACACACTGTTCACATAAGAACAGCCAACTAAAATGTTAGTCATGCTAACCCTAAAGCACTAATCATAAACATTAGTTCTGCTAACGGCAAAGCACTAAACCAACACACTATTTAGCAGAAGCTAAAGCACTACACTAACATATATTTAGCAAAAGCTATTTGCTATATATGTATTTAGTGTAAGCTAATGCAAAAGTGCTACATTTTGTAGAAGCTAATGCTAAAGTGCTAACTCCAATTCAAATTATATCTGCACTTGAATGTCTACGATCCTCAAGAACCAATTTAATTTTGACATAATTTACATATTATGTCATACCTTTAGATATTAGGTATTATTTATTTTCTATATCTTGTTCTCTATTGTAGCGCACATGTTTTATTTTGTTCCTGTACATTTCTTGTTTGAATTTAAAGTTTTTTTTTGGGGGGGGGAGACTTTATGTGAGAAGAGGAAAAGGAACTACTACATAAAAATTTTTCATCCACTTCAAAATAACAGCATGAATATAAACGACTAACTATTGGAAGAATTCCTAACAGTCAATAATCAAAACTTTGAAACAGAAGTTTTGATTATCAAGTGTTTTATTTAAGTTAAAAGTTTACAAAACAGCCGAATAAATGAGCACTTTAGAATTTATACAGAAAATTTGATTTAGGCAAAGCTAAGTGCGCTAAACAAAGGATTTCGTCAAAGTGGGCTAAAGTGCTATAGGAAAAATTAGGTCAGCTATTAATGCATTAGCCCTCCACTGTATACAAAGACCAGCTTCCCAAATCAGACCAACACCTTCCATGTGAGTCCCTGTACAGACGTGCATATTTACCCACAACACACTGCTTTCATTTTTACCAGCACAGATTGTGGTCATCAGTCCTTCCCCTCTGCAGTTCTTGCCCCAGATAATACACCTTCATTATTCATGTTGGTCTGCAGAGAAAGCTTCACATGTCCCAACCCCCCCTCTCCCTACCTCTGTAACTTCCACATCAAGGAGGTTGAGACGATGCATTCACTGTCCTGTGGTTAAAATGAAACGCTTTAGAGAAAAAAAATTGTCCCATGCATAAACATTTGTGGAATGGGATTGTGTGAATGTAAAAGATGGCATTATTCTGCAGTTTTCACCTTGAACAGAGCAGCTTCATGCAGTCCAGGAGCTGACTGAGCTCCTCCTCTTCCATTAAAGGAGGTGCTTGCTTGGACAAATGATTCCAATCATATTTGTGGCTCCAAAGCTGCACACACTCTTCCTCTTCTCCTCCCTTGTTTCCATTCAGTATTCGATGGCTTCACTGGTCCATCTTGATGTAATTGAGCAACCTTTAGAAAACGTTTGAGCATCACGACACTAACTTGTTTTGGCCGATGTAATGATTTATTTCTTTTGGATCAGGCTGTCTTACTTGGAAATGGAAACAAAAAGCTGGTCTGTTTCCATGGCAGCACAGCATGTTTCCATAACTGAGGCAGATTAAAGAGATTAATACGCTTTGATTTAGACCAATTCTTTTGTACCAGCAAAGACGTTGCACAGACATCAGCCGAATCTCAAAAGTTCTTTCTAGAACTGAAATCTGTGCCTGACATTAGCGGTGCACCGATAAATTGTCTGGCCAATAAATTGACCCATATTTTTTTACATTTTTGGAGCTTGGTGATCAGCCGATTCTTACACGAGAAACTGATCTTATCCACCGATCTTCTCTACCTCCGCAAAGGTCTGAAGATCAAACACTGCTCCCTTTTTTGCTCTGGAGTAAGGCTGACTGACAGACTGGCCCAGCAGGTCACATCTGCATGGCACAGTTAATAATTGTCACCCCACAGTTTCCAACTTAGTGACTTATCACTATTTATAGCAAATTTTTAAGGAAGAAAATTGTTATCTGCTTAAATCGGAATCGGTAGGTCAGGACTTTTACAGATCAGTGATTACAGATCTACCAAAATTAAGGAAATCTTGAGTCAATTGATCTGTACACCCCTAGTAACGACCTAGTAACCAAATGTGAGCTTTTTAAGTAGATGGATAAACTTGTTGGGTATTTCTGTCATTAGCTGTTCCAGTAAATTCCAGTAAAGCTATTCCATTCATTTCTGAATGCCCCCATAACAAAGTTACTGAAAAATGATATTGTTGTGTCTTCCTGAGGTTTTCAATCCACCTTTTCTTCTCTCTCTACTCTACCCTGCTGCAGGTGGAGCCGTTCTTCATCTGCCTCTCACTTTTCGACCTGTCCAAAAACTGCAAGATCTCGGCCGATTTCCACGTGGACCTGAACCCTCCGTGTGTCCGGGAGATGCTGACGGACACCTCCGGTCAACTTTCCCCGTCGTCTGACTCGGAGGGTGGAGGTGGAGGATCGGGAGAGGGCGGTGGAGGAGGAGGAGGGGTCATGGTGAACGGAGACTGTGGGAAAGGGAAAGGCCTTCCTGTTGTCCAGAGGGTGTCGGAGGCTCTACTTCGCTTCCCCACACAGGTACAGGCTAAGCACTGAAAGCCTCATGTTTTAGCTCAATGAAGTCTCTAACCTCAAATGCTAAGATGCTAAATTGCTGCGTAGCTCTCACTGCTGCAGTTGCACCTGTGTACCTGCTATTTTCTTATATGAGATGGGGATTTTTCCCAGTGGCCTTACCAAACCAAAACCTTTTTTAATGCTCTGACATAGTTTTGTTTTTTTTGTGGTTGTAAGTCTACTATGTAACGTTGTTAGGTGGAGAAATAATTTAGCCATATTTATGGCTTCAATATTAACTTCCACTAAATGCAGCATTGGTGTAGCCCTTTAGTGTTAGCTTCTGCTAAATGCTGTGTTGATGTAGTGCTATAGCATTAGCTTCTGCTAAATACACCATTGGTGTAGCCCTTTAGTGTTAGCTTCTGCTAAATGCTGTGTTGATGTAGTGCTATAGCATTAGCTTCTGCTAAATACACCATTGGTCCCCAACCTAGGGAGGAAACCGAAACGGATGCTGTTTGTGGGCTCAATGTTGCAGCGCAAGACGCAACCGACAGAGTCCGGTTAAAGGATTTTCAAAATAAAAGATCCTCCAGACTCAATACATAACACGGAAATATTTAATTATTTCTTGCGCGGCCCGGTACCAATTGGTCCACGGACCGGAACCGGTCCGCGGCCCAGGGGTTGGGGACCACTGGTGTAGCGTATTAGAATTAGCTTCTGCTAAATACACCATTGGTTTAGCGAATTAGAATTAGCTTCTGCTAAATACAGTGTTGGTGTAGTGCTTTAGCATTAGCTTCCACTAAATACCATATTGGTATTTAGTGGAAGCTAATGCTTCGTATTAGCGCTTAGTATTAGTGTAACTCATGTTTCTGACTAGTTCCTCTAACTTACTAGTTTGTTTGGACGTCCTCTACTGGTTTGATGAATCTCTGTCCTACTTTTCCATCTCTGAATATGTGGAAGATTATTAAACTTTTCTCTTTTTTGATTTAATTCCCCATCTGTAGCGAGGCAGATTTTTGATGATGGAAGTTCCTTTGATCTACCTTCAGTGTTTAAGGCTCTGGAAAAATGAAGCCTGTTTGTGACCGCTGGCTTTGGCTGTGAGCTCAGCGGCACGCACAGCTTGTTCTCACTTTTTCCTTTCTTCTCAGCAGCCGTCAGTTTGATTCTTTCCATGTCACCAGACCCAAGTGAACTAGAAACACTGCAGGAGGGTTCAGAACTCTTAAAGTTTTTCTTGTTTTGTCAGAAAACAGTCCAAAGTTTCAATACATTTGGTTGTGATTTTTATTGAATACACTAACGCACCATAGTTAGTTTTCAATATTGTTCACAAATAAAAATATGGTAAAAGGGAGAGCGTCTATATGCAGCCCCCTTTACTCTCACAACCCTAAATAAAACTGCAACTTAATTTCTGTATGAATACAGCTGCCTGTGATAATTCTGGAGGAGCTGAAAAGATTCACAGCTGAAATGGCTAGCATCAATGCTACTTCACACGCTATTGTCTGGTGATGGCAAAGCAGCCAATCCTTGAACAGCATTTATTTTTCCTGACTCTGATTGGCTCTAACCTCAGGAGCAGTGACAAGGAAGACTGTGGACCCTTAGCTTGTATGGTAGTGCTAAGACTGTTTCCGTTGTGAATATTAATACATATTTAGGTATAATTGGTGTTTTGAACTATTAAAATATCTATAAGTGTTTTTTTTAGAGGGAATCTCAAATATTTGCAATTTTAGTGACCAGTATATCCCTCTTGTTGGATTTTTTCCAATTTATATTTTGAGTCCATAATTACTTGCAGATCCTTTTTTTCCCCAAAGGCCTGACTACTTTGTTCTATTACATCTATATGAATGTGTACTTATTGGTACAGAGATTTTATATACATATTTGTTGTTGTCTTTTAGACGAGTGTACGAGTGTTTTTAATTATGTGACTTGAAATGTGGTGAAAAGTTTGGACACCTGGTCAGATGACACTAAAGTTGAGGCTACATTTAAACCCAGAAGTCCCTGAACATCCCATCTGCCTGGTGAAACATAGCGGTGGCAGTATCATGCTGTTTTTTTTTTTTAGTTTTAAACATTCAAGTCATTTTTTTCCTGAATCACAAAATATTCTCTTTGAGACCCAGCAGAACGCTGTGATATTTGAATGTGTGGCGCTGCAGCAGCCAGCCGCCGCTCTGCTTGGACTGGTCCACTCGGCCTGAAAGGTCAACAAGCGGCTCGGCGTTCCTCCTGGGTGATTACAGCGTTAACAGAGCCCAGTGTAACGGAGTCGGGCTGGGTGTGGTCCAGGCACGCAGCCTCCACCTCCTGTCTGCTCTGGTAATTGCAGCTCTAGCTTCTGCAAGGCCTCATGTGACGATGAGTGTCAGCTCGTGTTTTGCTGTGATGGTTGCAAGGACTAGTTTGTGGCTCTTGAGACCAAACTTTTTGCAGCGTTTTTAAACCGGCTGCTGGGTAACGATCATGTCAGAGCCGAAGCAGCTGGGTGCGTTCGGAAGACGTTTTTGTTTCTTTCCTCTTCAGAGTGTTTGAAACTGAAACCTCGAGCAAAAACTCTTCACACCCGACCAAATATACATGTTGCTCCCTTGCGGTTTTCCTGCAGTTTTACTTTAGCCTCAGCTGCTTCCTCTGCTCTTGTTTGTGACCTGATGGCGTGTGATGTCACTGTAGGTCTCCATCGACTATGAGAAATAGAAAATAAACAAATGTGTTCATATCTGCTTATTTGTTTGATGTGTTCCAACCATAGAGTTTATTGTTTTACATAATGTGTGATAATGAAAGAAAAGAGCAGAAAAAGAAAACAGTGTTTTGTTCAGCTTTCTAGAAACAGCATTCTCTGTGGGTTTAGTTGTTTCTACCAGCTTTGTTCTCAGAAGCTGACATTTTTACCTGAGTTTCTATAGAATAGGTCAGCAGCTGGGTGCATTCGGATGATTGTTTCTTTCCTCTTCATTTTCCCTCCATCCATGCAGATTGGATGGAGGGATGCCTGTGAGCGGCACTTCTCAGGTCTGAAAACATTCTCCACTGGATTTAGGTCTGGAGTGCCTTAAGAAAAGATGCTCCCTTCCTGTGTTCCCTCCGTCCTTCTTTCTTTCCTTCATTCCTTCCTTTTTTCCTTCGTTCCTTTTTGGGTTCCTTCCTTTGCTCCTTCTTTCCTTCCTCCCTCCCTCCATTAAACAGACCTTATTGTGTGTCTTTTCCATGTTTGAGGCATTTCTAGCGCATAGTTTCCTGTTGACAGATTCTTCCACCTGAGCTCTGATTCGCTGCGGCTCCTCCAGAGTAACCATATAGAACGATGGGTGTCCAAAGTGGAAATTGTTAGACGCAAAACAAAATATATGTCTTTTATCTATTTAAAATAAAAATTATTTCAAAAGGACCAAAAACTTTCAGTGACTTTTAGTCAAAAGCAGACTTGGTTGCAGCCATTCATCTTCTTCCTCCTCTCTCTTCTTCTCTCGTTTTTCATCCCCAGGCCATTTTCTCGGTGACCAACCCTCATGCGGATATCTTCCTGGTGGCCCGAGTGGAGAAGGTTCTGCAGAACGGGATCACCCACTGCACCGAGCCTTACATCAAGACCTCGGACGCCAACAAGGTTCCCCCCTCGCCGCTGCTCTTCACACTCAGCACATTTTACATACTCACACGTTGCTCCGTGTTCACGTCTCCTCCCATGTTTCCCCAGACGGCTCAGAAGGTGCTGAAAGCTGCCAAGCAGACCTGCCAACGCCTGGGCCAGTACAGGATGCCTTTTGCCTGGGCGGCCAAGTAAGGCAGCGGGTTGGGGTGTGTGGTTGGTCTGTGTGGTGTGTGTGTGTGTGTGTTGGATCTTGACGCTGAGCCGTCTGCTCTGACCCAGGCAGGTGTTCAAGGACGCTCAGGGCAGCCTGGACATGGATGGGAAGTTTTCTCCTCTCTATCGCCAGGACAGCAGCAAAATCTCCACCGACGACCTGCTGAAGCTGCTGGCTGACAGCAGGAAGTGAGTCACCATCATCACTTCATGTGGAGGGCCCTAATTCTCTTTAAGTCTAAGTTTGACCTGGCAGCAGAGCAAGTGCCTCGCTCATATACGTCACTTTCTTTGGAAAATTCAAACTGTCCAGTATTTGTACTGTTATTTAGTTTCAGAAAATCCCTTTAATTTTATTTGCTTTTCAGACCTGAGAAGAGCAAACTTCAGATCATTCCAGGACAGCTGAATGTGACCATTGAATGTGTCCCGCCTGATTTCTCAAGTATGTTCATATTTTCATAGCAGCCTGCTGAGTGTTGTTTTATTATCATTATATTTATTAGCCACAAGAATGGAACAATGCTTCAAACTTTAATGGATTCCCCTGGGATCTTATGTGATCAACACCAAGTAGCATATATTTGTGAAATTTACATTTTTTTAATTGTTTTTTTATTTTATTATTTTTAATTTTTTTACAAAAACAAATCTTAAAAGTGTGGAGTGCATTTGTATTCAGCCCCCTGGGTCAGTATTTAGTTTATCAACCTTTTGATCTTTTCAGAGCATAAAATCTTTTCTGTCCCTACCTACTTTATTTACCAGTGGTGAGCACACTTCCTCTAATGCGCCAATAGCAGAGCTAAATTTTTACTCAACGCTTTAGCATTTTGCTAACTTTCTACAAATTAAATTTTCCTGATAAATTATAAAGTTGTAATTTACTGGGTTTTTTTAAAGGTTTTATTGGCTCTAGTGGCCTTTATTTGATAGTTAATTGACAGGAAAGTGGGTAATGAGAGAAGGGGAAGACATGCGGCAAAGGTCACCAGGCCGGGAATAGAAACCTGCAACGGCCACGTCGGAGACTAAGGCCTCCATATGTGGGTTGTGCCACCACAGCACACCCAACTTTCCATTGTATAAACTTGGACATTGGTTGTTAGGAATTCATCCAGTAATTAGTTAAATGTTTATATTCATGCTTTTATTTTGAAGTGCATGAAGAATGTTTACGCAGCTGTTTTATTTGCTGCCTTTTTGTCCTCCCAACAACTTTATTTCAAACGAGAAACACGAAGGAGCAAAATAAAACAAAGACAGAAGAGAACAAGATATAAACATAAATGCAATGTCTGAGGGTATTAAAGAACATGTCAATTATTAGCGTTAGCTTCTGCTAAATACTGGGTTGGTGTAGAGCTTTACTGTTAGCGGAACTAAGGTTTATAAATAGTGCTTTAGTGTTAGCACCACTAAGTTTCTAGTCATCAGTTTAGTAATGAGGTGAATTTGAAGACAATGTAGACAACTAAAGTAAAGGGGTTTGAAAAAAATATTCTATTTGTGTAAATAAGTATAATAAAATTATGTATCATTTTAGCTCTGTACTGTCTCGAGTTGAGCTGTGGCTTAGTTTTTAGTGACAAAATGTGAGAAAGTCCAAGCGGTAATAAGGCGCTGTAACAAAGTTCTGTGTTCTCTCGTTTCCTCGTTCAGCTGATGGTACTTTTATCTGGAGCACAAAAGAAAAGAGGAAGCCTACGTTTCTAGATTGCCACGATTACATTGAAAGACTTTGCAAAGATCAAACAAGTAGTGAGCTTTCAGAACATGCAACTTGTGTTTCTGGTGATGATTAAGAGAAAAATAGGTCATATTGTGGCTGATTGACACAGTCCAAATGGAAATAAGAACGTGTGGCAGTTTGAGATCCTCTGGTGTGTTGATGGGAGTGCATAAAAAGCACTAAAAGACATAGTTCAGAAAAGCAGCTCAGCATCTTGTGTTGAGTGATGCTTTCCTCTGTTTTTATGCATCTGGGTTTGCACTGCGACACGGCTCCACTGTTGATCCCCTCAATTGGTGGATAATGGAATCAGTAAAGCAGAAGTCAGCTCTGCCTTTCTCCGCCCTCTGAGCTGACGGAGTTCTCTGTGCCGCAGACACGGTGACGTCCTCCTACATCCCCATCAAACCCTTCGAGGACGGCTGCGAGCGGGTTTCCGTGGAGATCGAGGAGTTCCTCCCCGTGGAGGCCAAGTACAACTACCCCTTCACCACCTACAAGAACCAGCTCTACATTTACCCCCTGCAGCTGAAATACGACAACCAGAAGGCCTTCACCAAGGTAAAGCCGACCAGAACCATGTGTGTGTGAGGCGACAGCGAGGATCATAGTGAGGCAGATCTGACAAATTGGGCTCAGCGGGTCACTGACTGTTCCTCTCTCCTCCTTCAGGCTCGGAACATCGCTGTCTGCATGCAGTTCAAAGATTCAGATGAGGAAGGTTCTGTCCCTTTAAAGGTGAGTCTCTAAAGCAAAGTCAGCCCCCTTTGCAATAGTATTCTGAAATGAAATCCAGTGCAACCAGTTACCTTCAGAAGTCACCTAACTGGTAAATAGAGTTCCTCTGCGTGTAACACCATGTTTATTGTGTAAATGAAGTACATTTAGCAGTTTTAAATACCTCTTTTTCTCAATATTAAGAACTTTGGATGCACAGATTTAGCTAATTTTGGGAGATTGGTGATCGGCCAATACTTACCTGAGAAACCGATCTGATCAACTGATCTTACACACCTCTGCAAAGGCCTGAAAATCAGCCAGTGTTCCCTTTTGTGGAGAGAGACGACTGACTGACCCGTCCACTGGGTCACAGCTACCCCATTGTGGCCAGCTTAGTGGTTTTCTTACTACGTTTAGCAACATTTCAGACAAGAAAAATCGATATTGGCCAAATCAGAATCTGAATGTCAGGCTTTTTAAAGATTGGTGATCAGCCAGAAAACTGCAGCTATAACTATAAACCGTTAGACCAGCAGACACTACGAAGGTTTATGTGTGGGCGAGAGGGTGCTGGTGACGAAAAAGAAAATTCTGCTTGAAAATCAAACAAATTTTCACCTATTTGGTCCACAAAAGTCTGTTTGATTAGCTGGAGGGTGGATTTCAACTGTGAAGTGTGGGAGTGGCAGTATCATGATGGGGGGCTGTTTCGCTGCCGGTGTTTTTTGTAGAGAAGAATCATCTCTGGTTGGACCCGGTCAGGCGTCCCAAACACATGAAACTGGTTTTACAATGGATAAAGTGGACAAACACTCAACGTCACGACCTCAGTCCAAACCAAAATATAATGATGATACCTAGAATCTGGGTCTGTCAGGTAACAGAACTTTTTAAAGGAACATCACTAATTCTGTCAAGAAGAGAGATCTAATCTGACTCCCGCCCAGCCTTTGTTATTATGGCTGGGAGGTGAATGGTTGCGTTTTTTTCCTCTTTCTCTGTGGTTGTTTTATTTCTCACTTTTCAAAAACATTCACGTTTGATGCTTTTGATTAAGCCGAGTCAGGCTGATGAAGGAAAAAGCAGTGAGGCGAGTCGCTTCTGAGCTGAAACACCCCTCACACGCCCGGCACGTCACCTCAGGTTCAGCCGGTGGAAATAGTTTTGTTCAAGCAGCAGGAGCCAGCAGCAACACCTGCCAGGAGATGTAATCGGGGCCAACTGGAAGAGTGGCGTTTTTGTGTTGGACTCCAACGTGCCTGAGAGAACGTAGGCTGGTGGCTGATGGACGCCGAGGGAATTTCCCCTCGGCTGTAAACTAACGATGTGGTCACTCGTTCGCCGTCAGCTTCCAGCCACATTAGACATCAGCTGGGATTGCGTTTCCGGTGGTGAAAATGTGACGAGTCGGGTCAGGTTTTCTCTGAGCGGAAGCTGCTTGGTGTTGGGGTTGTGTGCGATACGGTGCAAGCTCTAACAGGACGACATGTCGGGAGAGAGCGGTGATAAGATCTGGAGCAGCCGCTCTTCCACCCTCATCTTGAGTCAGGTAATCACGGCCGCCATCGCCCTGCCCGCCGCCATCGCCCTGCCCGCCGCAGAGCGCTGGGCCTCCAGGCGTGTGTCTGTACTCAGCTCCTGCAGCATCGAAAAACCTTCCATCTCTGCCTCTAACCTGGTGGGACTTAAACACCCAGAATGCCTCTGGAGACATTCGGCCCAATTCCAGCCATGCTGTCTCTGGCTAGGACGGCTCATTATCATTCATTTCATATGACAGCATTTGTTAACGTCCTAATTAAAGCCGCAGCTCGTCGGAGCGGTGTGGAATTCTTGTTCGTCTCTCCTCATTAGAAACACTGTGACCAGCGGCCGCTTGAGTCCCGCACGCATGACCATGTTTTTCCATAAAGCCTCTGCTGATGAAGGTTCCGGCTCGGCTTAGATCAGTTTGATTTAGTTTAACTGTACAGAGGTGGGAAGTGAAAGTATGTGATACGATGTTTGGGTTTGTAGTTGGCATCCATTTCCTAGCAAAAATGATACATTTCACAAACTTTCAGAAAAGTTTAGCTTTAAAAAAAGCAAAAGTGAGCAAAAAAGAAAATCAGAATTATGAGAATTAAGCCAGAAAGCTGAGGAAAAATGAATACATCTGAGAAAAAGTGGAATTTTTAGACAAAAAAACTGAATTCTGAGGAAAAAAACTGAAATCTGAGAAAAGTAGAAAAAAAAATCTTTTTTTATTGGCCCTAATTTTAATCCATACTGGGGATATGTCTTTTACTCAAATAAAAGCAAAAAATACACGTCTTACATTATGACTGTATTCACTACTGATTGAAAGTGTCATAATAAAAGTTGTAAATTCTAAATTTAAAAAGTTAAAAATGTTATAGTTTTGAGGAGTCAGAGTTTAACCTTGAATCCTGAAATCATCTGCAGGAACAAAAAACACATAAACTACTGAAAACCTGTGAGGTTGTGAACATAAACATGTCCACACATTTTTATGCAGGCATCCATCTGAAAGATGCAATAAAGCCACCCTTAGGACTGAAGAGTGAGAACATCCTATTGCTGCTTTTAGAATGGCCCAGTCAAAGTCCACATCTAAAGTCAGTTGATAATTTGTGTTCACAGATGTCCATCTTGAGCTCTATTGCATTGAAAATATGCAAAAATTCCAGTCAGTCTCTACTTGTTGGTTGAAACTGACAAAAATCTGAAAACATAAAATCTGAAACTGACATGAATTTAAAAATGAAAAACCAGCTGAAAGAAAGATGTCGTTTAATCTCTTCTTATTCTGGACACATTCTTTTGTTTTTCCAGATTGAAAGTTCAAAATGTAAGATTTTGTTGAAACTTTTCTCTTTTCAATTTCAACTAGTTTTTGTTTTCACACATGCGATAATTCTGTCCCGTTTCTGCCTCCATACGGCATAAACATATTATTCTTTCAATAATATGTTGCGTTCTGTCTTTACCTAACAAAATACTGAAAGAATCTTCCAGCATTATGGCGTGGCTCAATCTGTGCAAGTCATTCTGATTATGCTGTTTGAAGAATAAAACACTTTTGTTCACTTGGACTTAATCTTTTAACTCCTGAACTGCCCAGTTGCCTTGCTGTACTTCTCCTTAACCTCAGGTTTCAGTGAATCTCACGGCTCATTGTGTGTTTTACTTCCTTCTCAGTGCATCTACGGCAAGCCGGGGGACTCGCTCTTTGCCAGCGGCGCCTACGCAGCCGTCCTGCACCACAACCAGAGCCCCGACTTCTACGACGAGGTCAGACTCTGTTCCCTCCATTTTGACTGGCGTCCCGACTGCAAACTATAAAATGTGGAGTAAGACGTTCGCTCAGGCGGGCTGGGCTTTCTTCAAACCGATCAGGATATTTGCTCGTTACTGAAATGTCTGAGCAGCCTGAGATAATCCCATAAATCTGCCTGAGGACAGAGCTGTGAACTCACTGATTCCTCAGCACTCACTGCGCCTGGAGCTGAGTGAAAGAACAAGGGGGGCGGGAGGTCAGTGGGGTCCATATGGCTGTGGAATCATGGGGATTAGGATCTTGAGCAGGTTTAACATAACCTGCCTCAGCTCTTATGGAGGAGTTTCTCCAAAAATGACATCATGATCAAGGATTTGTTCCTGTATAAAATGTAAATCTAGACGGGCTTGTTTAGCCGTCACAATCGCATGCAAATTTCTAATACGTCTTACTCCAAATTTTTCCAAAACAGCAAATCTTAAAAATTGACTGCAGTTGAGAATTCAGTCTCTGTTGCTTCCCAGATCTAGAGTTTTCCCACCAGCTCCAGCCGTTTTCTGCATCATGTTTCATTTCCTGTCATAAACTCGCCATGTGAATCACAGGCAAACAGCTTTTCCTTTGCTGCTGCTGCCCTCTAGTGGAGCTAAAGTGTTCTGCTGTGTCACAGGAGCATGTGGGGTCAAAGCGTGCAGCAGAGGTTGAAATAATATCGTAGATATTGGCTTTTATTAATAATCAGTTTTGCTTTTTGTTCACATGCAATCTCTTGAAAATAAAATATCCATAACTAGGTAGAAAGTTTTAAATCAAATGTGGCAAGAGATTATTTTATTACCTGCTTTTTATAGACTGGTTTAGATTTTGTCATTTAGTTTTGGAAAAGTATATAAAAAAAACACAGGATGTTTAAGGTTTCACACTATATGCTTTATTCTGTTATGTAAAAGACAATAAAATAATAAAATGTTCCTGCCTTTGATTTAAATTTAGTTTATGTTTTTCATCTCAACTTGAATTTTTGTCAAACTTTTAATTTTCACACTGCCCAATAAAATCTACTCTTGAGATGCTGCTTTTTCCTCCTAAAAGTAGATTTCTCTCTACTAGATTTTTTTAATTATTTTTTTTTGCTTTAAAATATAGCTGTTTCTCTTAATGAAAGAAAAAAGGAAACAATGCACTTTGGTAGGGCACCGCACTATAAATGACTCTATTGGGTCATTATTTAGAGTTACTGTTTAAGAGAAACCACAAATGCTCATTATGTGGTTTGTTTTAAAGGACGTTTTTGTTTTTCATTCTGAGCTCAGTTTTAGGTTGGACTTGAGTTGGTTGTTAAAACTGAGCCTGTTCAACTAAACACTACACTTGACCAAATTAACTAGAAAAAAAAAAATCAGTTCCTTTTAGTCTTTTATTTTTCACATTAAAAAAAATTAGTCCTCTCTCATGGCAAAGCAAAAATGAACTCTTGCTGATTTTACAGACCTTTGTGGACGTGGATAAGATCGGCTTCACATGCAAGTATTGGACAAGTTCCCAAAATGAAGGAAATTGCAAGTAATCATATAAAGACCATCACCGTAATGGACATATTGAAGTCTAATCCTACCTGATTTATTCACTCTACCCCCTCCATTTGCTGGCTAAGTGGAGGAAAATGTGTTCTCCTATTAATTAATCATCTTGTCCCCCAAAAGGCTCTCAAAGGGTTCAAAGTAAAGTGTCATAGACTCCTCGGCCAGTTTTCCAGTGGAGACCATCACAAGCTATAGAGGAAGGGCCTTTTTGGGGAGATGGGTCCGATTCCGTACTTAGCGTCTGTATAAAACTGAAATGCTGCTGTTCCACTGCGTGCAGGTTAAAATCGAGCTGCCGGTCCACGTGCACGAGAGACACCACATCCTGTTCACCTTTTACCACGTCAGCTGTGAGTCCAGCAGCAAGGCCAGCAGCAAGAAGAGAGACGGAGTGGAGTCACTGGGTGAGTCTGCATGTCCGTACAAAGTGATTCAGAAAAGCAGAATTTACTGGGATTAACGGAGGGCGCACAATATATCAAATTGTGATGTTAGTGTGTGGAATGTCGCAACTGCAAATTACCACTCGGTTTAGGTTTTATCCCCCAAAGAAGCCACAAGAATTGAGAAAAATATAAATTTAAAGCTAGTAACATTTTTATTTAATTATTTCAAGCATGTTCAAACATTCATAGTATTAAAATGTCAGATGCTCACATGATGCAGTATTTGAAAGCGCATATATTGTATATAAGTTTTGTTAAAATTAATTAATCAATTAATTAATATATTTATTTTATGACTACCTACAAAAGCCGCTGCAATTCCACACCAGAACAGAAAATATTTGTCATTTGATAATAACATTTTGATATCTCTGGCACTTTGTCTGTCATTTATATGTCATAATAAAATGTTTTGAGACTAAAGTTTTTGGGCCTAAAAGTGACACTTGAGGTACTCCTAATAACTTAATTGCGAAAGTGGTTGATGTCTGTGCAGTACATAAAGGATTCAAATTAATAAGGTAATTAATAAATAACTCTCTGATATATTCCTTCTCTCATTTTTGTGGCACTTAGCAAATATAAATAATTTAGGTAATTCTCACTTAAAACACAAGAAGCTTTGCCTGATTTAGCATTTCAGGGAGAGACAAAGATCTATGTGTCATTTTAGTTATTGTGTGCAAACTTCTGTTTTCAACTGAATATTACTGTTTCCGTCAGGAAATATAAAAAAAAAAAGCAGAACGAGTAACATTTCAGTATAAATGCAATCAGTTGGTGTAACTGAGTGTGTGGAGAAGGAAACATGTGGAGGCAAAAAGCTGCAGAGAATCTGAGCTGCTGGATGGAGAATTATTCTGTTGTGATAGTAGCGCTCAAATTCCCTTCAATTATTATTTTTTATTATTATTTTTACAAATAAAGATGTGTAAACAGCCTTCAGACTGTTGTGTTGACGTATTACTACTGTTCCATCTCACGTGACTTACCTTCTGTTCATTTGATTCATCTTCATGTTCTTCAGTGGGATACTCCTGGATGCCTCTGCTCAAAGACGGGAGGATGCAGTCATCGGAGCTCCAGCTGCCTGTCGCTGCTGCTCTGCCTGCTGGGTATCTGTGTCAGGACAGCAGGAAGGTACATCCTCGTTCTCTCACCAATCTGAATACCTGATTCAGGAGCTCAGTCCTTCTGCGTCCTGTGCGGAGTATCTAAATAAAATGATAACCGCCCCCCAGAAACCTGAGTGGCCAACCATATTCTGCTTCCTTCTGCTAACAGTCCCAGCCAGATATAAAGTGGGTGGAAAATGCCAAGCCACTGTTTAAAGTGAAGAGCCGTGTAGCGTCAACAATATATCCTCAGGTCAGTCTCCTTTCATTAGCCGATGTATAAAAAGTGAAGCAAGACACAAGAGATGAGATGGTTCAGCTTTATGTCTTCCCACAGGATCTCCATCTGCATAAATTCTTCCAGCACTGCCAGCTGATGAAGACCATGTCAGACGGCAACCCAGCAGAACTCATCAAATACCTGAAGGTGAGCAGCCATGATCCCTGGCTACGGGTACGGAGGCTCCTTTTAGAGAGCCTCCATACAGAGAGGTCACCCTGCTTTTTTTTTTCAGAGAATCCTTCTTGTCTGAAGTCATTTGTTGGGTTTTCTTTAGATCCTCAACGTTTTTTCCTCACATTTTCCACTTCTTAATTTGAACTTGGACAGTACTGAATACGATTCCCAACTTGTTGGAGATCATTTTACCCCTTTTCTGTTTTGTAGGATTTAACTACCTTCTCTCATTCTATTCTATTCTTTGTGGCAAAGAATCCAGCAACATCAGTGGAGCACAGGATAAAACATGCAAGGGATCTGAATGGAACGCAAAAACTCCCTGTCACATATATAACATTAGGCTTTCTTGTCCGTTCTTCTAGTCCAAATCACCACAATTTAAAATAAAATAAAACTACTCCCCAAACCCACAATATTAATCAACATAGTCTGATCTCCATGGTGAAATAAAACCCTGCCAATTTTTCCAATAATTCTTACATTTTCCATCACACAAATATTCTGCATTACGTCAACCCAATCTTGGCTTTTTTGCTTGCTACCACCATAATCCTCTACATATATTTATCGGCTGCTCTTGTTCACCTTTCCATCCCTCTTCCCATGTACAGAGCGTCAAATGTGAATGGAATATTCACCCTCAGCGCTTTACTCATACGATCCCAAAACACACGGACGTGATCAGCTCCAGCTTTTCCACATTGCCTCCAGTCCTCTCAGGAGTTTTTATTGTCTGTTATCTTCTGTCACTGTTTCCTCCTGTAGTGCCTACATGCCGTTGAGACTCACATCGTCATCACCTTCCTCCCAACGGTGCTGATGCAGCTGTTTGAGGTGCTCACAGCCGCCACCAAAGAAACCCACGAGATTGCTGTCAATTCCCTGCGGTGAGTTATTGAGGATCTTCCACTCTATCCATCCCGTTCATTTGGCACACTCCACTCGTAGTCGTTTGGACCCGTTCTGCTTTCAGAACTGCTTTAACGCTTCACTGCAAAGCGTTCGAAGCATTCCTCAAAGTTTTCTGGTTCCCTTAACCACATTTATCTGGTTGAGTTTCACTAGTCACGCCATGGTCAGATTACTACCTCATCTGTATTAGTTAATGGTCTATAAAACTATAAAATAGTACCAGTTTGACAACATGAAGTAGGCTAATGGAGTACAACATCAACACATCATGCTCTGACCTAAAGAAATTCAAGAGGAGATGAGAAAACGTCACTAGCTGTGTTTCCATTACAAATGTCTGCAAATCTTTGCCTATATTTTGCGAATGTCAAAAATACACACTTTCGCAAATGAAATTAAAATCACATGTGAATAAACTTGTCCACATGATAAGTCATTAAAACTCATGTCAGGGGCTATGTGTGCATCAGTTTGGGGAAATTGAGGTAACTGATGTTACAGAAGAGCAATAGATTCAACACATTTTAATGACTGTTTATGAACTGTGCGACGCTGTGAGAGCTCCGGTGGAGCTGGCTGCTCATTGTCTGGGGAAAAAAAATAAATCAAAACAAAAGCAAATCATCATCCTCTTACTACTTCCTGTCGTAATCTTCATCGTTCCTGCCAGGATTTTTATAGGTAATTGAAACGCAGCTGGTGAGAATCATCAGTGTGGAATTCTGAATTCAAAGTTTCCAGCCAACCAGAATGCTCTAAGATCGACTGGGTCAGAACTAGGCCCGGCAGACATAAGGGAACAAATGCAGAACGTATAGAGCAGTGAGTCTGTTCAGGAGCTGCCGACCAAAAACACTCCTATTGCACATCCAAGAGGAAAATCTGCAGACTGACCAAGCAAAGGGGAATCTGTTTGGAAGCCAGTGTGTACTCTGGTCTAAAACTAACAGCATTCAAGAAGAGGCGGCAAAGTGACCATCTGGAGCTGCGTTGCTTCAAGGTTGTGTGGTGCTTCCAGAAGTGCCATTAAAATGTTTGTAGGGAGTGATTGCTTGAGCAACTGTTGCCGGTCATAATCTTAAGCCAGGCTGGAAGTGTTCCCTGATAGCAACGTAGGCATTTCTGTCTACACAACTTTTTCGGATGATTGTGTGTGAAGATACCTTCACCACATCTAGATTTATCAATACATTTAGTTGCTGCCATGTGATTCGCTGATTTTGTTGCCAAGGTATTGAACTGTTATACCTAATATAATCAGTATATGTTTTTAACATTTCCCACTCTGTCCTTTCAGTGTAATCATACACATAGTGTCCAAATGTCACGAGGAAGGACTGGAACACTACCTGCGCTCCTTCGTTAAGGTGACCTACAGTCCACATCCATATTCCTCCAGTTATTTCTGTCACCAAAGCAGCAGCAGGTTATGTTTGGTTGTTTCTATTTAAATGTTAAGATTAATGAGCTGTTTTTTGTTTTTATTTTTTTGGGTTTCAGTACGTCTTTGTGGCCAACGCTCCAGCATCAGGAAGCTCGTCTACCACTCACGAAGTGCTGGCCACCGCTGTAACAGCCACTCTTAAGCAAACTGCAGATTTCAACACCAGCAATAAACTGCTCAGGGTGTGTAATACCAGCTCTGAACAGCAGGGGGAATACTAGAGTTTACATTTGTTGGTATCCGCAGCCTGAGCAAGATGAAAAGTCCTTCAACATGTTTCTGCCTGCCGTCTCGGTATTTGACGTGTTTTCCCATCACCGTTTCTTTATCTGTGGTGACGGCTATTCTTAGGAAAACTGTGTAGGAGGAAGTTCTGACTCTAGGTTAGCTTGTGACCTTTCTCTCTTCACCTCTCTTTCTAGTACTCATGGTTCTTCTTTGAAACAATGGCAAAGTCCATGGCCCAGTACCTGCAGGAAGGGAACCGCATGAAGGTTGGTATTCAGTGACAATCCCCTCCAATCCAGATATTCTTTTCTGGTGTGCGTCTGACAAGTTGCGGCACATTGCATGTGGTGTGACGAAAACACACCATTATGTTTTCACAAACCTCCCACTCAAGGATTCTACTAGTTCATTACTCATGTGAATACTGTGCATTGCAGTGTCATGAATCTGGGTTTCATCTGGGAGCTAACCAGCAGCACTTTAAACTGGAAACTTAGGCTTAATGAGGGAGAAGGAGGGTTAGTTATTTTGTTCTGTGTTTCCATGGTTTCAGTTTTCGTTTTTGGATTTTAAAAGTGGTGTATTGTGATGGCATTTGGTTGTTTTTGACATTCAGCTTTGGAGTCTCGGGTTTTAGAATAAAATTAAGTATCTAACAATTTTTTTCAAAGTAAGGCAGATTTATAAAAATGAAGGTATAAAAGACAAAGTTTCAAAGTACATTTAGGATGTTGTATCTCATTGAGTTGGTCAAACATTCTGATATCTTTGCTGAGTAAAATACAGGCAATTATAGACAGTCAGGAGGAATAGTTCTCAGGTTCAACTTTCCGTCAGAGAATGGGAAACTATGGAATAGGATTTAATTATTTTCCAGGGTGAGATAAGTATGTGGAAGTACCGGTATATACGTTTCCAGACTTTACTATCAACCCCATAGTTTTGGTTATGCAAGTTGCCGTTACAGAGTGTTGCATGTTAGGGAGATTGTAGAGTGTCCAACATGTTTCCAGGTGGTGAATGCAGATGTCAGTTGGTCTCTTTAACCCTACTTTAACCAGGCCCGAACCTTTAAGCAGCTACACGTTTTGGAAAATCCAACAAGTTTTATACACAGTGCAATTGCATTAATTTGACATGTCCCATAGTAAAGGTACTATATATACAGTACAGACCAAAGGTTTCGACACACAGTTGTGTCCAAACTTTTGGTCTGTACTGTATATACATATACATATATATACACACACACATGTATATATATATGTGTGTGTATATATATATGTGTGTGTGTGTATGCATGTGTGTAGGCGTGTACATGTACATGTATATATACTGTATGTGTATATATAATGTTATTTTATATATTTGTTGAAACTGTGTCTATGTTGTGACAGCATATGAGACAGATAATCTGTGATAATCTTCTCCCAGTGCTAACTAGAAACAACCAATCAGAGCCAGGAGGCGGGTCTTAGAGCTGTCAATCACATCTATGATTGACATCTAGTTAGAATGGCCACCATTGATAATGGATAGGTGGTTTTCCTGTAACAGTGAGTTATTTCTCCCCCGTTAGCACATTGAGAAAGGCGTTCACAAGGTTGATTGACAGCACTAAGCCCCTCCCTCCTGGCTCTGATGGGTTATTTTTGGTCAGGAGCAGTG
This sequence comes from Xiphophorus hellerii, assembly GCF_003331165.1. Classification (NCBI taxonomy): domain Eukaryota; kingdom Metazoa; phylum Chordata; class Actinopteri; order Cyprinodontiformes; family Poeciliidae; genus Xiphophorus; species Xiphophorus hellerii. The sequence goes on from NC_045685.1 coordinate 3,178,258, forward strand.
GTGGTAATAGCAGCGCATGGAGGAGGTAGAGGAGCTCCATCTTTTCACAGATTATCTGTCTTATATTATACGGTCACGACAAGGTGACAGCTTTAACAAATATGTAGAAAACCTATATTTTTATCAAAGTTACACACTGCAGCTTTACGTCCATTCTGGCTGAAGTACATGTAATGGAAAGGTGTTCTGCCCATCTCTTCAGATGCCACGGGCCCAACGTTTCCCAGACAGCTTTCACCAGGCGCTGCAGTCCCTGGTACTGTCCATTATGCCCCACATCACCATCCGCCACATGGAAATCCCGGAGGAAGCCAGGAGCATCAACTTGAGCCTGGCCAGTTTGATCAAGGTCTGAATGCCACATGCAAAACATGACAGCATTCGTTTCCTTTTTTATTTGTATTTTTTAATCAATAGCTCTTCACCATTTCCTTTTCCTCTTACACCTACGCAGTGGTTTATGAATCACAGGTTGACCAACTCATTTGTATCTATGAAATTTGACATGAGACGCAACTCGTTATTTTCACGCTTGCTGGTCTGTAATGGTTGGGTTTCCGTAAAGATACCAGGAATGTGGTATTAACCTCAGCCGTGTGCGTTTCCCTCGCAGAGGTGCATGACGTTCATGAACAGGGGCTTCGCGTTCGGCCTGGTCAACCACTACATGTGCCACTTCAGCCTTAAGGATCCAAAGGTACGTTTCTGTTTGACTTCCACTCAACGTCCGCTCCGAATGAGATTCAGCCTCTGCGTGAGATGGCATCTGTTTTTATTTGACAGAGGTCCAAATTAGATCAAAGCATGTGCTCCTCGTCCTCTGATGTGGCTTTTTTTGAAACCTCCGCACACAGTAGGCAGACGACTGCATTGTTTTCACTCGCTCTTCTCCATAAAACGTGCAGCCCGTTGTGTGTGTTGTGTCGGACTGTTTATTTAGCCTCCCAGCCCGCTTCGAGTTTTGTTTTCTCACATTTGTTTTGTGAGCCTCAAATTTGATTAACAAACTAAAAGAAACACAGACCTCCCCCACCATATTTGAACAATTGTATTTGCACAAGACGGGTGATGAGAGAGATTTGAATATGTGCCAGACCAAGCTCATGCGTTGCCCATGCCCGTTTCTCAGGTGCTGACAGAAATGAAGTTTGAGTTCCTAATGGCGGTGTGTAACCACGAGCACTTCATCCCTCTGAACTTGCCCATGGCGTTCGGACGCACCAAGCTGCAGAGAGTTCAAGGTGAGCGCACAGGAGCTTCCACAACACTGAGTATTTGTTCTAACCTGCGTCAGTCACACTTTGAACCTGCCTGGTAAATGACGTGTCACATCTACCTGTCATGATTCAGCCCCAGATTAGCAAATGTAACAGAAATTTGTTTGCCTCACCATGACTACGACCCAAACTGTGTTGGCGGAAACATTGCATGGATTGTTTAGCTTACCCCGAAAATTCTTTATTTTCACCTCACCCCACCCTCTCTGTTTTTTTATGTTGTTGGTTTTTTTTATGTGTGTGTGTGTGTGTGTGTGTTTTGCTTGTGGTCAGATTTAATACCGTACGCGACGGAGCTTTTTGGCCCTGTAGGTAGGTGACGCTCCCCTCTCCGTAACCGTAACACCCCCCACATTTGCCGCCGAGTGCAAACACTTTGCTCACCACTCCTGTTCTGACTGGCATTATTAATTATTAACCCTCCCGACCGCCGTCAGCCACCCCTCCACCCCGCTCTCCCTTTGACCTCTTAAGGCGCTCGTCTTTTCCGCTCAACCTAAACATTCCTCATGCTAGGCCTTCTTCTGGGTTCTTTGTTTTGCAGTGAAGCACTCTGCTGTTCAGGGAATCAACCAAGCCTCTTTTCTTTATCCATAATTGACTTTCAACTTGTAAACAGAGGCTTAAAAACATTTCTTATGGAGCTGCGGTTATCTCACTGGCTGTCTGAGCCTCTTCCCTCTGCATATTGTTCTCTCTCTGCCTGCAGCATTAGCCAAGATAATAGTTGCTTGGTTTTCAGGCTTTGGCTCCTCTTGAATTAACATAACAGATAACTTCTCCATCCTAGCGGACTCTTTGATCTTTTCTGATTACACGAAATTGAAAAGTTCCTGCATCAGAACTTTCTAATACTCTCCATTATGGGCAGGATTATTTGGGATCATTTTCATATTTGTGGAAGTAATGTCTCATTTGATGTGTTTTGTGATTTTGTTGCACATTGGTTTGCGGTGTTGCACTTTGAATGACATATTTTGCATTTGTGTTACCTTGCAACTAGTTCCGGTTAATTTCAGTGGAGTACCATGTATCGATCCGGTTTACGTCATTTCTGTTATTTATTTAATTTATTTATTTATTCTTAAGTACTTAAATAGAAAAATAGTAATCAGGATACAAGAAACATTCAGTTCTTATCAGGTATTAAACTGATATAAGTACAACCTCAAAAGCACATGACTTATTACACTGTTATTAACTGAAGCAATTCATACATAGTTAAAAAGATGAACAAATGCATGTGGTGATTTAAAAAAAAAAGTCTTAAATACAGCTTAGGCTTTGTAACCAGCAGTGTAAGAAAGATATTTCCCTTTCCCAGAAATGATTTAATCTAGCTGGTAAGCTCAAGGTTAGGAAACTGTAAACCAAAATCTCTCCATTCTTGGATGCTTATTCATATGTATGTAGAAAGTTGACAAAGATAAATGTTGGCCTTGTTCTTTACAAAATTCCTTAGCCTTTCTAAAATAGCCTAATGCTGCAATATACTATAGATCTCATTCTCTAGAAAACACTGAAGCTAGTTTGTGATCTGAAGTTTAAGAAACTGTAAACCAAGATAGCTTCAGATAACTCAGCTTTAGCTTATGAAAATAAACAACACTGATTTTTTTTTAAATATCTGTTTTAAACACAGCTTAGAGTTTAAGTTACTTTGTAACTTTTTAGTATTTCTAAAACTAAACAGTGAATGCTATGTTAAGCTAGCTGATGGGCGAGTTCAAGCTTAAATGAAAGTAGCGCAAGTTAGCTTGGAATCTCTGCCTTAGTGGGGGTTTTTTTTTGACTTGGAAGGACAACATGACCTTATGTAAAAAAACTTGCATAACCACTTCAAGTTTGCATAGCTCTCAAAGCACATGAGCGGAAACAAATAGTCTTCTATTAAACATATATTTGGCACATGCCAAAGAATAACTTCACTATTCAATATCGTGAGAACTTTGCGGAAATGTTATGGCAATTTTAATATGCCCTCTGATACCACTGATTATTACGACATTCCTGCTCATGACATCAAAGTTCATGTAACGCCATCTTTGAAGTATTCTGTTTATGAAAGTGTCAAATCACTGAACTTCTGTCTTCAGTCATCAGATGGATTTCATTTAACACAGAATGCTGGCTGTCGCATTCTGGTTGATTTTTGTTAAAGAAATAATTACACAATGGAATATGTAGCTATGTGTTGTAAGGTTGTACTTATGTCATAAAATAATGCCTCATGAAAAATAAATGATATTCCATCATGATTAGATGTTAAAAGAACATTAGGAATTTAAGAAGAAATTTTCTCCATGACTTTTTATGAAATGATGAATTATCCCAGTGAAATATAAAGTTCCCTGTTACCCAAGCATTTTATATATATATATATATATATATATATATATATATACAAAAAATAAGTTCCGACTTGCATAACTGGCGATTACTATTTTCTTCCTTTCATGCTTGTTGAAGTGTTGCTCGCTCCATCTGGCACTGAAGAGCTAACACTTCCTGTTTGGCCCAAACACAGAGCAGAGTCTGGAGTTCAGCCTGACAGAGGAATACTGCAGGAATCACTTCCTGGTGGGTCTGCTGATGAGAGAAGTGGCCGAGGCCCTGCAGCAGGGCCCTGAGGTCAGACAGCTGGCCGTCAGCATTCTTAAGAACCTCCTGATTAAACACGCCATGGACGACCGCTACACGGCGTTTAAGGTGAGAACAGGGAGGTGAAGCGAACGTCCACTCATCCATCCATTTCCTGTTTCTGATTAAACCCGTTTTCCACTCGCTGGGGGCCAAAGTGATCCCAGTCACCTTTTTAGAACAGCCAGGCAACATAACATGCACTTTTTAGAGCAGAGTTTAAGATTAAACCACATTAACTAGGTTTAACTTCAGTTAACATTAATGTAATCGTTTCCTCTAGTTAATAAGAAAAGTTCTTGTTTTCCTCCTTATTAGATCATGTTTTTCTCTTGTTTGCCCATGTATTTATTATCAAATGGCGCCTTCCATATTTGTATTTAAGAAGTTAATGTTCATTGTGACACACGATACCAACTGTACATAAGATTTAACGGTGTCTGCTGCTCTCCCAAAGCGATAGCGCTGTCTGTTATGCAAACAAGCCACTGTTGAGTGCAAATCCATCACTGATAGCAGCAGGTGACAGAAAGGCTTGGAGTGATACCCTTGTCTGCACTCCCAGTAAAGGAGTGCCATTTGTATTATTTATTGTGGCCTATCTTTGCATATCTTCTACAATACAGTCTCTTTTCTTTTTTTTTTTCTTTTTTTTTAAAACAGTCTTCTTGTTTTCTGCAACTGTTTCTGAACACAAAACTGCCAACGTTGTTTTCCTTTCTAAGGACAAGCTGTGTGGCTCTCCTTAGAAAGCAAATTAAAATAAATGATCCTGCTGCTTTTTGTTTTTGTTGTCAAAATGAAAAGAGGTCAGTATGCATTTTTTGGGGGCTCTTTAAATTTATTTATGAATTTTTTTTTGGCTTACATACTTTACTACATATTTCTACTATACATTTTTATCTAAGGTTTCAGACTTCATATAAAAAAATTGAAGCAGATATAAGTAAAGCAATAGTTCTCAATTAATTGGCCAAGATTTAGTTAATTTTGGGAAATCAGCCGATCTTCTCTGCCTCCGCAAAGGTCCGAAAATCAGCCAGCGTCTCCTTTCTTGTTCTCTTTACAATGTTTTGAGAAGTTGATAACTGAAACTTTTTGGATGATTTTAATCCTCATTTCTTTATATGTAAGAAGTATTAAATGCCTGTTTAGCCGTATATTCGGTGCTGATCTGCTCTTTTTGAACACCTCAGAACCAGCAGGCCAGGATCTGCTCGCTGTACCTGCCACTTTACGAGCTGCTCTACCAGAACCTGAAGCAGCTGTCGGCCCAGCCGCAGATGTCAAGTCTTGGACTTGGTCTGAATGTGAGTTCATTTGCCTTGTCACACTCTGACATGTTGTTCTGTTACTATTGATGAAACGTACCCTGAAATACAATCACAGTACAGTACCGCGGTTACCATTATTTTCAGTTTTATGCTACATTTCTTGTTATTATTTTTAAGTCCAAATCAGATTTCTTCAAAGGAAGAGAAACCATGATGCCACAGATTTATGATGCCCAGTCATGGCAACCTAAGTTCTTCCTCTTTCTTGGCTGAGGTTTTCATATTGGCATTATGGCAACATCCGATGAGTTACATTAGACGTTTCCTATTGAAAAGACAAAAGCTGAGGCTACATACAGAAGCACTGTGGGAACCAAATGACCGCTGAATGTGATGAAAATGTGATGACAGCGTGTTGCAAACCAACTTTTGCAGCAACAGCCTACCAGAACCATGTTCCGTATCGCCTTATCAGCAGCACCTGTAGTCTCCTTCCTGTTCAGTGTTGCCTCATTGAGTTGAGGTTTACTGACATTCAGTTGTGAAAGGTTGTGAAACAGAATGTTGATGGTTTGAGATCTGGTCTGGTCTCTAAGTCATTGAGACATCTTGACTTTTGTTCTCTTTTTTTCGACATTCTGTACATTTATGTAAATCTGAGCACAGTTACTCAGCATTCTCTACACATCACTGTTTACGTAATTATTATTTATTTTGTATTAATAAGCATGGTTATTTTATTTGAAATTTTACATAAAGGTTTGTTTACAGTATAATAACATCCCGTGTTCCCCTAAGATAAGCCATTCATGTAAATGGGACAGTGCATATAGTTGAATGTTCAATGTTGTCATAAATATACTGGATGTAGCGAAAATGCTAATTTCCATCTGTGGTTCCATAAAATGAACAAAACAAGATGCAAGACTAATTAATATATTATATTCAGTGATGGGATCTGAAAATATGTTAACCAATACAGAGATATTAACCAAGCCTCAGTGTACACAGACTGTTCTTCCTTCTTGCGCGGAGTTCAATGCATTAACTATAGTCTAGCTTTAGCCTGGCAGGGGCTAAGTAAAGCCTGGCAGCCCACCAGGCTGACAACACCGAGTTACAAATAAATATTTTCTGGAAGTTGTCTATGTTTTTTCAACTGAATTAGGACTATTTTGCATCGCTGAATCCTAAAGTGACACCCATGTTTCTCAGTCAGGTCAGGTTTTTATTCTAATTTGCTTTGGAGAAATTCAATCTTCTGACTAAATTGATAACATTTTTGTGACATTATCAGTTCATTTCTGTTAATATTTTTCATCCAAAAAACATTTCAGGAGAAAAAAAATGTTTTAATTAAATGTTACAAACTTGGATTTCTGTAGATTGAATAATAAACACTGATAAATGTAAGTACATGTGAACTGAACATGACGTCTTCATTGTGTAAAATTCTCCGTCTCTGTTCTGTCCTGGTGGAATCTCTCCTGCTCATCACTCATTGATCAGATTCTCCAGATGTGAGAACAAGTCCTGCATTTTGATGCTCATGTTGTTCCATAGTTCAGAAAGTTGACCTGATTGAGCAAAACCAATGGGATTTTTGGATTCAGCTCATCTAAACAGTTGAAAAACCCCAGACAGTTTTTTTTTTGGCTTTTGACCAGCGTAACACAGGAGGAAACCCTGTAATTGATAATGGGGGTTGAACCATTCGAATAGCAGCTATATGTGAGCACTAAGGTACATGTGTTGTTTCAGACATCCAAAGTATTAGAACAAAATGTTCCTTCAGTCAAATACAAACTTTGTCCCATTTTCGTTGCGCTAAAGTTCGGTTGAGTGGAGTAGAACCTGAAGTCAGCTCTCCGTATCTCTGTGTGAAACTGTCTCTGCGGTCCGCAGGGCTCCAGAGACGAGCTGATACCCAGCAGCTCCGCGGACAGCCGGAGGATCAGCACGGCCATGGACAAAGACCACGGTGAGTGGAGAGCCACAACTTGACCGGCCGACCTCTTCCTGTTTACACATCTCCCGGTGTCATCACCACAAGGGGCTGCCGCAGCGCCGCAGCTACATTTACGCAACACACAACTTAATGCATTAGCAGCACTCAGTGTGAAAGCCGCAGCTGGGCACCAGACAAGTGCGAGCGCGCTACATTACTGCTCGCTTGTTCTTGGCATTAGTTGTTCCACATATAGAACTTTCCCAGGCCGGACTCCTCTATCACATTAAAGACTTTTTGATTCGTGCATCACTCACTGGTGACATGAGATGAAAGTAGCAGCATAGAAAGGGCGCGGATCCCACATTAATATCAAAAGGAAGTTCGCCATTTTTCAAACACAGCGGACATTGGCGTGTTTTGATCAGTTTTGTAGACGGCGGTGATGACGGTTCATTAGGCAAGACGCTGATTTGCTTGCTGATTGGGTAAAGAGCGCAGGCGCCCTCTCTGCGTTTAGTGCTAATTACGATTTCCCAGCTGTCGTTTATTCAGCGTCTGAAAGGTGCTGCACGATTACAGCGTTCTTCTCGGTCATAATGACGTCTCAATCAGAATGTCGTTTCCTTAAAAATAAAACAACAAACAAACTCATCTTTTAATGTTTAATGGGCCGTGGCGCCTGTTTAGTTGCAAACGACAATGAAAATCAAAGCATCATCATCTTCGACTTTAAATCTTTCATATGCTTCTCAAAGTCGGTTTCACCACCTCCTGTTTTCTGCCGTCCGTGTTTACATAGTCGGAGTCACGCGTCGCTTTTGTGTAAAGTTTAAACTGCTGCGTTGGAAAGCTCTGCTGTGTCTCCAGAGAGCCGGTGTGACATGATGCTGTGTGCTGCTCCGGCTGCAGGTCTCGCGCTGCTGAACGGCCAAGCTGTGAGGAGAGAGGACTCCAGAGGCTCTCTGTTTATGGACTCAGGAGCAGCAGACAGCATGGAGGTGAGAAGGTTTCACATTAATCCACTGATACAAACAACAGAGCGGGATGAGAAATTAAAGTCCTATTCATGGAATCCCTCACAGAGCGGTAGCAGGACCACACTCAGTCTACTAGAACACATTCTATGAGATGGGAGCACAGACAGACTTCCAGATGTGGACAATCCCCCACCATCACATGCAATATCACGTTTTTATGATTTTAAAAAAATCTAATTATATACTTTATTTTGCACCAAAAATAAAGAGATTTCATCACTTTTTTTTTTTATTTAACATCCATTTCACCAGGAAGTCCACTTACATTGTACCGTAAACGAAACAGTTCCCCTCCTCAAGCAACTCTTTGAATTTTAGATTCAATAAAACATAAGTTTCAATATTACATTTTTCATATTATTGACTCGGAAAGCAAAATGTTGTGGTTTTTGTAAAAACATTATTTTTTAGTGTTTTATTCTCCCCCCCACACCGTGCAGTTTTAAAACTATTATTGCAACACCTTGTATAATTCAAAGCTTTACAGTCCCACCTTATTCACGGTGTGTTGAAGTTCTGCAGGAATAATTGTAAAACTTCGATGTTGATGTGGAGCTGGGGTAAGTGTGATGCTGGTACTTATTTGACATCCAGAAGCAATAAAAATGTAATTGACTCAAACCGCCTAAAGACAAAGGGCTTCCCCTCCTCCAGCTGCCTAAACACTCTGACCCTGTCTGCTGTCTGTGTCGCATCCACTTGGAAAGACGTAGTTGTACCTTTTGGCGGTTCAGCAGGTTCAGAAAGCTCGTCCTCTGCAGAGCTCAGACCAACATGACTAAGCCTTTACTGTTCCTGTGGTTCATTAAACAAGACAGACTCGGTTTGTTTCAAGTGTCCCACCTCTGAGCAGAAAAACACTGCATGTGAACATTGGCAAGTTCCTCAGTACAGTTCAGTGGTTCACACAATATTATTATTATTATTATTATTTATTTATTTTTTTGCCGATTTTCTATTAGCATAGAAGAACATCAACTAGACCCGTATTCTGGTTAACATATGACGGCTTCGGAGTCATATTCATGACATTTTGAACAGGTCTTTAGTTTAAATGCAGTGAAGAGAAGACACCGCCACATTCCAAGTTATTCTACGGTTACCCAGCAAAACCGAAATTCCTGGAAAACAGGTTGAAACAAGAGTCAATGCTCTGAGTCTTTACACTTTTCTTCTGCATTTGCTGCCTACACAAAAAATTATGCTGCTTAACAGCCGAGGTTTAAATAAAATTTGCTCTATTAGACCTATGTTGAGTCCTGTCTGTTTGCGGTTCACTGTCTGTATACACATATTCTCCAATTATTATTATATTTTTTTTTACACTTGTCTACATTTTATTTAATTTATTTTTAACCTTTCCATACACAAGTCAAAAAATGAAAAGCACAAAACTGGAAAAATAAATAAATAAATAAATTGTACAGAAATTTTTATGGAGCATGTCTGATATATGTGAAAGAAAACACAGATTGCGAAACTGAAATACTGAGGCGCAATGCTAGTTGACACACTATTGGCTGGGATTTGTAAAACAGCCAATCCAAGAGGACTATTGTTTTTTTTCTTGGGTTTGATTGGCTGAACAGCAAAATGAGGAGCAAAATGAGGAAAACTCATTTTCCTCATTAGCTTCAGATGTTAGAAGCTAACATCAGAAGCTAACATCTGAGAAGCAGATGTTAGCTTCTGCTTCTCAACGCAGGTTTTCCGGGGTTCGATTCCGAGTCTCAACTTATGTCTCCCCTTCTCACTCCATCCTCTTTTCTGTCAAATTGCTGTTCGAAAGGGTAAAAATGTTTTTACAAATATATATATTAATATATACTGTATATATATATATTTTTTACAGCACTGGAATGATTGCAAAACATATTAGTTGCATCTAATTCTGAATTAAATTAATAAATGTATTTTTATTTATTTATTATTTTAGCATTACTTAATTTTTTATTTTAACGTATCTTGCCGGCGTATAGCGCTCTCAGTTTTTATCTGTGGGTCAGAAAGTAGGTCACTTCACAAAAATGAGGGTGTAACATATTGAAGACAAATGCTCCAACATGATGGTGGAGTTTTGTGCTCTACTTTCTCACCCCAAAGGTTCAGAAAATAACTATTACTTTTTTCATTCTGGATTTCCAAATCCCACTAAAAAAGTTGGAAGAAATGTTTTCATTTCACCACCATGCCTGTGTTTCGGACTGGTTGTTAAGGAGTCCGGATGTGTTTGCACATGGGATAAATTTTTTTACAAACAAAGACGTGGGATTCTGATTTGTCTTAATCTGCGTTTCAGCTTTGTGACGTACGTCACAGATTCTGCGGGAGCCAGAGAAGCTACATTTCTGGAAACTGGCTTTTTATCTAGAATAGTTTTTAAACTGTAAGAATTGTTCTCTCTTTTTTTTTTTTTTTTTTTTTTTTTTTTTCAAAATTACAGTTTCCAAAATCTCTATGGTTATTTTTAAGTTAGCGATAATATGGTGATTATTGTTGACCACTGGACAGGTCAGTAAGCTCTCTGTCACAGCAGAGCAAAAGGGAACATTTGCTGATTTCCAGACCTTTATGTAGGTAGATTAGATTGATTTTTATGTGGAATTATCGGCCGATTGCAGATCCCCCAAAGTTAAGAAAATTGGGTTAGATTAATTGGCTTTCCAATTTATCTGTGCACCTTTAATCATAAGGTCAAACTGTGGTGAAGATTTTTAAAATACTAAAAATGGTCCAACTTATGGTTTGAAGTTATATCTCCTTTAAACCTTGACATCAGTGGAGGAAGTCTTAAAGTAGAGAGCCAGTGACTACTGCATTTAATGGACTGAAGTCCAGTCCAAAGAGTTTGTCACAGTCTACTTCCAGATTTTAGGACAGGCAAGGACCGAACAGCCTGGACACTCTACCGTCCTCAGCACTCATTGAGGAACTTGTGGGTATCGAACCAGAATGACCAACACAATCACATCGGCAGACTTGAGACACCGCCGTCCCACAGCAGTGCGCGACCAAGCTGGTGACCAGCTGTTGAGGTTTTCTATTGTAGTTCGATCTCCATTTATGCAGTAAAATAAACAACACTGAACAAGACTCAACAGCTGAGTTAAGCTGCTTGTCTTTGGCAGAGAAAACATGGTGGCGTTTTTCACCTGACGGAGATAATTCAGGAACAAATCCCTTGTACTTCCTACTTCTACATTACAATGTCAAACGTTGGGCCATATTGAGCGCAGACCCTCTAATTGTTGAAGGCTGGGGAATTCAATGTATGCATATTACCAGATATGCATCCTAATTCACAATCCAGTATTATCAGCTTGGCTTTACTTGCGCCCCCACCAGGCTAAGCGTTGTTTGTTTATTTTAAATATATATATATATATTTTTTTTTTTACACCAGTAGGAGTGACAGTAAGCTTCTACCAGATTTTTTCATTTAACAGTTTTGATGAATCATTCTTGTAGACAGCAAGAAAAATCAACTGAAATGAATGTAACCATGAACACTTTTCTCTGATAGTGGGTGCAAATCCCTGGTTTCTTGTCAGGACTAAAAAGTTTTCCCTGTCTGGAACTTAAACCAAACAAACTGTTTATAGACAGACACATTCATTAAACCAGGTTCAACAACAAAAACATCCACACACACAAAAAAATGCTTTGCAGTTGTAAAATGTGGATGTTTTTTGTCATTAGCTGCTAGTTTTCAAATATTTTTTCAGCTTGCTTCTGTTGGCGTTTGGTGACAGATTTGTAGCCAGCACGTTGGTGGAAATCCGGTAAAAACGGGCTCCGGAGCACGCCCAATCGGAATCCAACAGTAGCGATCCGACTGTTGTGATGGCAGCAGAGTCCCTCCGGCGTGTTTGAAGCCGGAGGAATGCAGGCAGCAGCGCCGAGCGCGCTTCATGGTTTACATTCCAACACAGAACAAACTGTTTTTCACGAACGCCATCGGACCACGCCACAGCTGCGATTTGTTGCCGACGCACCTCGAGTGCTGTCGTCGCCGCGGTGACCGTGTGCTCCTTTGTGTGTGCTTTCAGCTGCAGCGCCGCGGCTCCACCATGAGCAGCAGCGCGGGGCCGCCCGCCGGCAGGCTGGGGCTCTATGAGATCAAGGGCCTCCTGTTCTCCTTCCTGCACATTGTGAAGACCTTATCAGAAGGTCAGTCACTGACCGACACACCATTCAGAATACACCTCAGTGTCGCCTCATGAACTCACACTGTCTTCCAGAGACTCTGATGGCCTACTGGAGCAAAATCGGCCCTCAGGACATCATGAATTTCCTCAGCTTGTTGGAGTGAGTAGAACATGAAAGCAGAACCAACTCGCTCCATGTTGGCCTGTTTACACCCACAGAACTTTTAGTGAAACTAGGAACCTGTCCCATCACGCCTAATCTTTGTTCACGTTGTTTTCCCTGCCACCAGCAGGGAAAAACTTGTTCTCTGTTATGCAATGGAATAACAGTGAATTTAAGAGGTTATCTCCATGTCTTGTTTTTTTTTCCTCCCTCCAGGACTTGTATTATCCAGTTTCGATACATTGGAAAGAGAAGCATTGGCAGGTAAGGCGGCAGAACTCTTAACTTAAGTATAGCTTAGTCATATCAGCCGCATCTGTCAACATGTCATCTGACCCCAGGGTTAGTACTACAGGCCAATTTCTCAACAGATGACATCTTAACTGAGTTTACAGAAAAAGCCTGACTTTACTTGGCAGGTAAAACATGAGTTTCCACACTGGGTTTCCCTCTGGGATCTTTTCACATACGAGTGTTCATCTTCTTTGTTGACTTGACAGCAGACACATTCAGGATCATTGAATGCTCAGCTGAATGTAGCTACGTTTTAATTACAAATGTGAACAGTTTTGCTGCTGAGGATTTGTGAAAAACGCCACAAATCCTCAGCTGTGGCCTTTCCAATAAATAAGAAAGGCATTTAAAATGACACGTGAATATGTTTGTTCATGCAATAAGTCATTAAAAAACATAGACATTCTCATGCACATCCTCCAACTACTTCTTGTCTTTTTCTTCTTCGTGGTTTGCGCAGGTGGCGACTCGTGTGACGCAATAAAAACTGTTATAGCTGCAGTTTTGCCAAATAAATAAATTTTTTGATATTGCCAAAAAAAAAACTCCAACGCATCGGGGGAAAAACAAAATGTAAAAAAAGCTCTTTAAAAAAAAAAAAGAAAAAAAAAATTGCTGCATTTTCATTAAGAGAATTTATTTTTGAAACATCAGAAATAAATTTAACATTTCAAATTGGAAATTGCATTTACTTGTGCAATTGTCAAATAACCTTTTGACTAAACAAAATTATTTTGAAGAATAAATGAATCAATTTTGACTAACTCCACATCTATGATATTAAAATAAAAGCACATGGAAGGGTTCTCTGGTTCATTGGTCTCTCTAGATTGCTCTTAGGCCAATACAGTTTGACGTTTTTGACAAGTGAAAACAGATTAATTTTATTTTTATTTAATTTTTTACAAAAACTCTGATCAGTTACTAAGAATACACAAAATAAATTAAGTGATTGCATAAGGAATACCAGAAAGTGTGTGTAAATAAAAACAACTGGACACATTTGCCCGTTCTGTTCTCTTCTTTTGTCCTTCTACTGGTGACAAAAAAAAAAATTCTCATCACATCTGCATATTAACCAAAACGTCCCTCCTGCCTTCCGTTCCAGGAGCCAGGACGTATGCGTGTCGAAGCTCTTCTCCTCAGACAGGAAGTCTCAGACGATGCCGGCCATGCGCTTCAACCGCGCTAGTCTGATGCAGACCAAGATTCACCAGTTCAGCACCATGGAAACCTCCCTCACCCTCAACATAGGTAACCTTCTGCCCCGGACTGCAGTATGCAAAACAGCGTCTCTACGATGTTTACCCTCTCAACCGTTTCTCGGGAAGGAACTGTTCAGTAAAGTGGGAACACGTATGCAAAAGTGTTGGATTGTATTCATGTTACTGTGGGAAAAAAAATCAGGTTCTCTCAGTGCACTTGGTGTATTTCTGAAAGGGTTTTGTGAGGACATGAAGAGGAAATTGTAGAGCCAGCGATCTGTAATCTGTTGTGGATTTTACAGTCAAACTAAACCAAACAAGTTAAAAATGCTGCCTTGTAGTAATGGTTGGGTTCATATTTTAAATGGATTGGAAAATGTTTTCAAAATCTCACATTTATAAACTTTGACCTGGCTCTGATTTGTTCTCTTTGTAGGCTTTTGTTCATATTTTTTTTTTAGTTGAGGTGTTGCATGGTTAGACGGTTCTCGGCTGCATCTGGAAGAATTTAAAGAGGAACGGCAAAAACAAATGAGCTGCATCAGCAGTGTTTGCCAACAACTGATGTTGCTGTGGAATATCGTCTCTGCTGCTCGGGGTTTGGAGCTGTTAGCATGTCATGGCATTCCAATGGCATGCTAACAGTCTTCAGTCTGAGAAAAAAGAAAAATGAATGGAATACATGGCAAATAAATCAAATAGTAAAAAGAAGTCGGTATCATTATTACCTCGGTTTGAAATCATAAAATGTTTTAACGACAGTTTGGAAGTACTCGTCCTGCATGCTAATTTAGAAATCCTAACCATGTAATTTATTTTATTTTACTGTCAGCAAACAGTTGCAACTGCATCTGTGGCGAACAAACAAACTGCTGGCTCCAGCAAGACGGCAGCTATAAAAACATGGTTTCCGCTTCACCGATACACGGTAATTAATGAGATTAGGTGGCTAAACTGACAGTCTGTGTTGTTCTACCCTGAGCTCTTCTAAAGAAACACAAATAGCATGAGTGGCTCCCAGGCTGACCTTGAACAAGCAAAGGTACCAAAAAACAAGGGTGTCTGGCAGTGGATTGGAGCCAGTTCAGGACGGTGACCGCAGACGTAACCAACATGCCGACGAGTGCAACCACGCGTGATCCGTTCTGTCATTTACCTGCTGCCTGAGGATCTCTATGAAAGAAGATAAATGGCAGACGGATTGGCTGCAAAGCTCTGAATGTCGTCGTAAATGTAAACAGCCAGGTTGACTCCGTTGCAGACACACGCTCGTCCTCTTGCCTAACTTGTTTGTTTCAAGATTAGAATCGGCTACATAGGTTCCAGAGTAATGTGTTGTTGTTGTTTTTTCACATGTTCATAATATGAAGATAGCTGCCACTGGTGATGGATGACGTGGCTGAATGTCTGATGCCTCCTTAGGTCTCAGAGCTAGACCTTATGAAACATGACATCTGGGAAAACAAATCCATTTTAATGCAGTTTGGCCTTTCATCCACTCAGTTTAATATCACTAAAAATTTGTAGTAATAAAAGTGACTTGAGGAATTTGGGTTTTGTGTTTGAAAACAGAGACTTGGGGTCTGTGACCAATGGTGCGCCGATCCATCGACATACTTGCTTTGACAGGATTCCCATTGAACATCGTTTTGTGTTTTATTAACTTTTTATTCTGAAAGTAGTCTAACCTATATAACTGTAAACACAAATGAAGCTCCTGGCGCCCTGTTTAACAGGAAGTTGTGATTGTTTTGAAGCAGTCTGATTGGCTGACAAAAGTGTCAACTTTGCGCTGCGCTGCCCTCTATTGGTGTGGCATGTTTAAAACAACGCTGTATGTGGATTCAAACGTTTCTGAAATCAGTCCCGTGTGTCCGGTGTTATCTTTTTAAACAGAGATTTTCATTTTTATAAATACCCAGCACACCAAAGAAACAAAATATGTCACAGGTCCATTTATTATCTGTCAATTATGTGTTAGAGAAATAAATAACATCGCAATTCAAAAATATCTCAGTTATCCCAAATGGAATTTAAATGTTGTCCTAAATCTCATCCAAGTATCTTCAAAGAGTCATTAGGATCCAGAGTAAAGAGCGATGGTGTCGCTGTGGGCAGGAAGCATCTCCAGTAGCAGCCAGTCCTGTTGCAAATCTGAAGATGTCCATGAAACGCTATCAGCTCAACATCCGGGCAGCAAAGATGATATTTCATAGTAACATGACATCGTCGCTACTAATCCATCTCATTTGCTTTTGCGCCTTCTCTTCAAATCTCCACCTGAAACATTAAGAGTCTGGGATATGATCCGGGTCCGTTACGATGGATGGTTTCAACTTCCTCCTTCTCCTTGGGATTTGGGGTCGTAGTTCAGGTAGCGTTTGATCTTTTGAGATACTAATCAGCTGCGCCCAGCATCACTGTCCTATTAGTACAGTGATGCATCATATCAACTGTCTGAAAGTAAAAAAAAAAAAAAGTCAGAGCAAACATCCTTCTAGCTGCACAGCATCCAAAACCAGCGCGAGTTCTTGTCCAAACCTGCAAACCAAGAGAAAAATGATGTCGGTTGCGAAAATGTGGAAAAGTTCAGAAGGTTTATAAATATTTGGTTAAACGACTTTCATTTTGTCCACACCCATTTTGTGCCCAACAAAGCTTCTTTGTTCGGGCCCTCTGTACCACTGGAAGTGGAACACGCCTTCAGCATGATGCAGCCGCCGCCGTGTTTGACAGATGGTGGATGTTTCAAGCTTTCTGCTCATTACGGCCGTAATGACAAGTTTTGGTTTAGTTTCCACTTTAGTTTCTAGTGCAAACATCTTAGACAAAACTAACTTACAAGTAACTTATGGGAAGGAGCTTGTGTTAAGGCCTTAATATCCCACTGGCAGATTATTTCACTTATAACATGGGAAAATGTCATGTTTTAGGAGAAATGATCTGTCAGTGTAACTAGTACTTTTTCATTAATATTGAGGAATTATTATCGTAAAAATACTTGGTAGGATTTAGTTTTTTTGCAGTGTTGGTTCATCACTTGTCAGTCATCAAATTAGAGAAGAGGAGACAAAATGGAAAACCTCGCTTGTTTTGGACACATTGTGAATCTGTAACGTCAATTGAATATGTTTTTGTAATAAACAACACTTTCTTGTCTGTGTGTGTGAAGGGGCGGGGCCGTCGGAGGCAGAGATCCACCATCAGTCTCTGCTGGAGGGCAACATCTCCACCGAGGTGTCCCTGAGCGTCCTGGACGTCCTCTCTCTCTTCTCCCAGTGTTTTAAGGTGGGCACACACACGCAGCTCACACACCACACCTGCAGATGGACGCCATGGTGACGATGAGGCTGACCCGTGTACGTTGCAGACCCAGCTGCTGGACGGCGACGGTCACAACCCCCTGATGAGGAAAGTGTTTGACGTCTACCTGACCTTCCTGAAGGTGGGCCAGTCGGAAGCCGCTATCAGACACGTGTTCGCCGCGCTCCGAGGTTTCATCAACAAGGTGCACACACACACACACACACGCCCACACACACAGGTGACTAGATGTCTCAGTTTGGACACAGCAGGTGTTTTCCGTTTTATGATTCACATTTATTTTTTATTTTTTTCACGCCGTCTTAGTTTTCCCACTCTTGTATACAATGTTTTTTTTATTTCGTATTTACATTTTTAACTCTATTCGGGAAGCCCAGGCAAGTGAAGGGAGCGCACACGCTTCCCGAAAGACAACTTCCAAGCAGCATCCTGCGACATCAGTGTTTCTGCACTTTGTGGCTCCTACAGAGAGCGAAACGCCGGGGAACTGCTTCATCGCATCCTCATGCTGAACAGTTGCAGTGAGGCTTCATCTGCTGAACCCAAATGTTCTCGTAGATTAATGCTGCGTTCCATTTGTTCTCAGAACTGGGAAATTCTGACTTCCCAGTCGGAAAAATGATCTGTGACTCGGCATGTCACGATACCAGAATTTTACTGAACGATAAATTCTTCCAATCGTTATTGCAATAGACGATAATATTGTTGTGGAACCATTTTCAAGAAATGTATTGATAACGGACGTTCGGTCTCTGAAAAAACGAATTTTAATTTTGTGACGAACGTTTAACACTGAAACAGAAGACTTGTCACATTATCCAAAATAAAACACTCAAAATCAGTAAATAAAACAGAAATTTTTAAAAAAACTACATGCAACCAAAACCATTAATAAAATGGATCATGAAGTCTCTAATCAAATTGGCCTACAAAAAATATTGATGATCAGAATGGAAATGATCGAGCTGATTTTAATTTAGCATGCGACTAATTGATTAATTGCATATTACGACAGGTTTAACCTCCGGAGTCGGACTTCCCACTGGAAAAGTGAGAGCAACTCCGACCTCTAGTTATGACTTGTAAGGCCGACTTTGCATTTCAATATGGATGTGAGAATGTTAGGGTTAGGGTTAGCATCCGCAACTCTAAATTGAACAAATTAAAAGTCGTGTTTACTTATGGAAAGTAAAGCTTAAATTAATTAATTGCAAACAATGCCTCTGGCCGTCGTCATGTTGAAATTCCCACTTTTTAACTAGATTGCTGCTTCCTCGGGTCGCTGAGTTACCTGAGAAGCGGGTAACTGTTTCCCAGGTAACTGGGGCCAGTTACCCAAGTTGCACCAGAGGGCTGAAGGAGAGAGTTTTGTTTTGGTGCTTCATGCCAGTTAGAATAAAGATCCAGCAACAGCAGCTCCATCAATCAAACAACAGAAGGTTGAGTCCTTAGATCTTTCATCATCAGGCTTTCCCCCCCCCCTCAGCAGTCACTCACTAGTCTGTTATAATTATACCTGTAATGACGGCTGAACAGTTGATCGATGGGACGGTGTGTTCAGGGTGACGTTCCACTAAAATCATTTTGGCTGTTACTCAAAAACTTCAAATTTGCATATTGGACCTTTTACAGCTTCCTGTCGGCAATGGAAATCTTTTCTTCTTATCAATACAATATTTAGTGAAAGCTAATTATAAATCACTATACCAACATGATATTTGGTGGAAACTAAAGCAATAACTTCAATTCAAATGATTTCTTTCCTGTGCCTTTTGGTTGTTTTTCTGCTGAGATTTCTCTGTACCTGGCTTAAGCTTTTGGTGAACAGTCATGTCTGCAGCTCAATGTCCAAAGCTTGGAGATCTGTGGTATTTGTGGCGGTTAGGGATCACAGCCATCAATAAATACTTTGAGAACACAACTACATCTTTTAATAATTCAAACACCAAATATGGCTTAATATACATTAACACACACAGTGGTAACCGTCTTAGCTGAAGCCAACAACGACAGTCTTCCTTATTTCCACTCTTAGGGGAACAGCCAATCACAGGAGCAGCGCATTGCTCAGAGAGATCACAAAGAAACAAAAGAAGTGACTACTTTAGAAGGGTTTCCATTCTCTCTAAAATATGAAACAGAAGTTATCTTTAAGAGTTGACCGTCAACTACTCTTTGTACCGTCCCCAATAAACCGACCATTGATTTAAAGCAGTCAGATTTAACTACAGCAACTCTGAACAGTGGTCATCAGATAAATCGGAAAGTTCCTCCTTTTCGTGGAGCGTCTCAAAACCGTAAACTACAACTTCGACTTGGTCCGTCAACACAGCAGCGTCTTGGTTTCAGATTGGGATCAGATAAATTATGAGGCCATGTGAAGCATAACTGCAGATTATCTGGTCATTTCTGCTGGATTCCAGAAACCCTATCAAGGAATCTCTATCCCTGGTTTTTCACTTTTAGTCGTTGCTTCTTCACTTTTAACGTTAAGATCAGCTGTGTTATAGTACTTTGGGGAAAAAAATGGTCTGATTTCTTCTTCAGTCTTTCTCAGTAATAAAGAAATGTTTAATTATACATGTTAATGTTGACGAAGGTGTGAATCATTTTTACTGTTTGCTCTTTATCAGTGTACTTATGAGTTCTTCTAAATCCTGTTTCCTGTTTTGGCATGTTTAATGTCTGACATGGAAAACTCCGTACACACTCTGTTATCACAAGGGAGTTCTTAGTGGTATCTTTTTTATTTGTTTGCAAAGCAAAGATAGAATCAGAACATGACTCATGATGTTTTCTCCTGCAGAAAAGCACGTCCACAGTGTTTCATCCTTCCTGTGCATCGTGCCTCAGACTTATGCTTTCTAATGGCTTCTGCTGTTTCCTGCTCACTTCCCTCCGTACCGTTCCTAACTCTGTGTCCTAATCTCAGTGGCTGTCTTTGATCTGCTAACACACTGCCCCCTTCCGTCGCCCCCACAGTTCCCGTCTGTGCTGTTTAAGGGCCGTGTGACGCTGTGTGAGGACCTGTGCTGCGAGGTGCTCAAATGCTGCGTCTCCAAGCTGGCCGTCCTGCGGGCCGAGGCGTCGGCACTGCTCTACCTGCTCATGAGAAACAACTACGAGTTCACCAAGAGGAAGACCTTCCTGCGCACGCACCTGCAGGTAGGGCGTCGGTTCCACCCGATGGGGTCCGGTCATGTGCTTCTCTGAGAGACGAGTTAGATACAAGCATTCACAACTCTCACTTGACTTTTTCCCTATTTAAAGCATTTAAACAGTTTTGTTTTTCTTTTGTGTCCTGTGTCCTTTTTTTCTTTCTTTCTTACCCTCTCCAGATCATCATCGCAGTGAGCCAGCTGATCTCTGACGTGGCGCTCACAGGCAGCTCCCGTTTCCAGGAGTCGCTTTCCATCATCAACAACTTCGCAAACAGCGACAAGGCCATGAAGGTAGACGAGATGCTCCCTAAAATCGTCCCATAAAAGCAGGATTCTGCTCAAAGACACCCTTTGTGGTCCAAGTCTGATTGTTCTTTAATTTCAGATTTGATCAAACTGAAATCTCAGTGTGGTTTGTTTACTCCAAAACCTGTGCAGTTCCAGTTATGGGCCTAGAAGTCATATTAATACAGCTTTTAATGATTTAACCGGTCCCTTTTTACAGGGTGGAGTGTTTATATGAAGTACATATGTAAATATTTTTAAATGTAAGAATGGGATCCACAAGTCTGAACATATTGTTGGCTGTCTATCCCTGGTTGGATGTATCATGCTGTGGGCCTGATACGCTATCAGTGGTTCTAGTACAGGAAGGTCATGCTGAGTGAATTTCTTCTTTAATTAGAACAAGGTCAAATATATACATACACCCTCATCAACATTCGGATAAATGTTCTTCACACATTTTTTTGGAGTCATCATGAACTCCATATGTTTGGGTAGAAATATACCCCTGTGACTTTTGTTAGAGAATTGTTAAGCTCTATTTAACTAGCGTCCTCTAGGCAAAGTCAGAAACCTTTTCTGTTTGGAATTATTGTTGTCAGTGGTTTGCACCGCTAACTACAAAGTTAGTTGTGCTGCTAACACTATAGCACTAATCAGAAGGGTTAGTTCCACTAATGCTAAAGCGCTACACCAACATAGTATTTAGCTGAGTTGCTGAAACAACAACAAACAACACTGTCTGGCTGTTGATTGGAGGGGAAGTTGAGGGATTTGAGGGGACTTTCCCTTCTTCATTATGTTGCCTATTTTGTACAACGCACCAGTAACACTACAGCTGAAACCAGAAGTTTACATACAACCAATAGAAAGACACACACACACACACACACCTTTTTTTGTTTTTGTCTCACAGCCTGGAGTTAAATTAGACCAAACTGGTCATATTTTAGGTCAGGTAGAATGGCTAATGATATTTTTATTTGTTACATGCCACAATAATAAGGGAGAAAATATCAAATGTATTTCTTATTGTCTAGAAACAAAATCAGAATTTACAAGTTTGGTCTAAGCTGACTTCAGACAATGAGGAGAAGAAAAAGGTTTATGTGTCTTCAGGATGATTCTGACACCTCCGTGCATCACAGTTGGTTTAGTGTAAGGTTTGAAAACCCACACATTGTGGACGATGTGGCTAATTGGCTGAATTAGATCAATTTTAGTTTAAAGAAGTTGATTGATATCTGTTCAATACAGATATTGAACAGATATTGGTGTCCTAAAGCATGTTTTAAAGCTGCATACCCATTTCAAATGTGCATAAAACTGTCAATATTCCACCTAATGTCGACAAAACACAATTTCACAACTGTTGTGTTTCTATTTCATTAATTAAATTAAAATCACGTAAATTAGTTTGTTCACACGATAAGCCACTAAAAAACATGATCCTCCAACTGCTTCCTGTCTTCGTCTTTTTCTTCATGGTTCCAGTTTCGATATGGCCAAAAGCTTACAAAAGCTTACCTCATCGTTATTCGAAATTGAGCGAATTTATTTATTATTTATAAAGTGTGAAATTGTGCAATTATATGGTCAATAGAAACACAGCTAATATTTCTTATCATCACTGTGTTCAGTCAGTCTGTTGACACGTTTTCTGACATGAGTTAATGAAGTTTTGTGTTTGCCGCGCGCCCTGCAGTCCACAGCCTTCCCCGGTGAGGTGAAAGGTCTGACCATGCGGATCCGGACGGTTCTGATGGCCACGGCCCAGATGAGGGAGCACGAGAAAGACCCCGAGATGCTCCTGGACCTCCAGTACAGCCTGGCGCGGTCCTACGCCAGCACCCCGGAGCTGCGGCGGACCTGGCTGGACAGCATGGCCAGAGCGCACCTGAAGAACGGAGACCTGTCCGAGGTATCTGAAAAGAAAAAACGCCGGCGGCGGGTTCATTCCGGGCTCTCGCTACAAACACGTTTATTGCACTTTTATTTCTTGTTTACGCCCTGCGAAGGCTACGTGCTCCAACCGGTCATTGTTGTCGTGCCATAAAATTCTTTTAATATTTTCACTTTCTTTGTCACGCAGCAACAATTTGAGCAACAAGAGAAAGAGAGAGAGAGAGTTTTATATTTAAGAGGTTGAGACTTTCAGATACACGCCCTGCGTAAATATCTGCACAGCACTCAGGATCCGCCCTCTGCTGTCCTTTAATGTGTATGAGCTGCTGATTGAAGTGTTGGACAATAAAACCATGAACTGATGACTACTTTGAGACTCCAACTGAGTCAGTAATTAAGTAATTAAGGGAGAGTAGTTAGAATTAAAAAGCACAAAATAAGAATGCCCATTACAGACAGTCAGTAAAACTTTCATTGGGTGTTTATTTGGTGTTTGGACGTGTTGCTTCCCCCTAACAGGTCAGATGAAACAAGCAGAGCATGAAGAGCATCTTAACGGCATTTTATTAACAACTGCAAACATCATTCATCACTCAATGTGTCTACGGCCATCTTGAAACTATTTTAATTGTTTTATGAACCACTGGAGACGTACAGCCTTCTACACACTTGACTTGTTTAACCTCACTCTGATATTAATACCAGCCAATCAGAGCCTCGGGCCCACAGCATCACAGGCCCTCCACCATGCTTACCAGTTGCAATGAGGGGCTTTTCTTCATCTCCATCCAATGTTTCACACCAAATCCACTTGAAGTAGCCAGTTCCTGCATCACTAGGACCACAGATTTTTTTTTTCTGATCTCAAGAGATTAAAGTTGTGAAAAAAAACAGAATTCTGTTTTTCTTTCTTTTTGTGGCCCTAATCCTCTTCCTTTCCATTTAAAGTCCAAGCTGAACTAAAAAAAAAAAAAAAAATTATATATTTTTTCCTACCCTTTAGACTGATAATAATAATAATAATAATAATAATAATAATAAAACAACCACACAAGCAATATTTTTTGACTCCTTACGTCAGATTGAGCCTCTAGGAACTCCTAATTAATAATACATGTTTTCTGTGGCGTAAATGTGATGGAATACGGAGGATTACAGAGTCGGCCACCACCCAGAACAGACGGCATGATAAGGGAGGTAAAAATATCTTCGAACAAAGAGGAGGCGTGGATGTTCAGTGAGAGATTATACAGCTGCATTTAAAGATTCTAAAATGTCATTTTTAATGCAAACCCAGAAATTTTAACACATTTCTTTTTGGTCTCGTATTGTTCTTATATCTAAGTTTTTTTTTTTTACATGTTTAGTTTTTTTCATTTGGACACTTTTTGAAAATAAGTTCCTTTCCTTTGGTTTTATGTAAAAAAATGAAGCCTTTTAGATCTGATTGCATTACGTGTTTGTGTGTTGAAAATGGTTTTCCATCTGGCGATGCATCAACTAGCGCTGTCATTGGTAGGATGAGGTATGCCGTAGTGTTAGATTCCAATCCTGTGTGTCTTGGCCTCAGTTGTAAGCTGGTTTTATGTTCCTTTCATGCTTGATTCTGTTTTCCGTTCTGCTCTGAGACAAACTGAACCGATCCACTTGGTTTGTTTGTGCCTCTCTCTCTCTCCGCAGGCTGCCATGTGCTACGTTCATGTGGCTGCGCTGGTTGCTGAGTATCTGTACAGAAAAAGTAAGTCTGAACACAAACATGAGCCGTTGTTTTACCTCCACCTGAGGACTAATAATAACTCTGCTGGGTTAAAGCATCATGTTTGACCACGGTTGGCTGCTTGAGATTCCTGAGAACTAAAACTAGCAAACTGACGAAAACTGAAACTGAGTTTAACATTTTCGTTAACTGAAACAAACAAAAGCGGTAATTAATGGGGAAAAACTCAAACTAACTGGAACTATAACCATGCGTTTATCAAACTATCTAAAACATGCGGAAATTATAGATATGATATCCTTCATTTTCATGTTTATGAATCTATTTGTCAGCCTTTTGAACTGAGGTGAAATTGATTTACGCCCCATCAACACAAGAGGTTTACGTCAGCTGTCGGCAAATTACGGCACGCCTGGCTTACACTGGTCCGCAAAATGGCGACAACAAAAGTTGGGACAAAACACCAGTCAGCTGGTTGTTCTACAATAATTGAATATTTTTTTTGAAAATTGTGTTTTTGGTTGAGTATTCATGATTTTTTAAATTCTGCACCTAAAAATCAACTCAGGTAATCTAAGGTTACCAGAATGCAATCTTAGGTAAGATTAGGTAATCTTAGGTAAGATTACACTTAGGTAACCTAAGCATGTTTGTTTAGTTTTTTTAGCATGGAAAAACTAAAACTACTATAACAAATAAAAACTAAACAACATTTAACTAATAATAATGGTAACACTTTATTTGAAGGGGCATAATGACATTTTAATGAAATGTTGCACTAAAAGTTGCATCAAAAGTCCATTAAAAGTGTAAGCTTTGCATTATTTGGTCAATGACACTTTTAATGGAAAGTTTTAATGAAATTTGCGTAAAAACTCTTTAAAAGTGTCAACCTTGCATTAAAAGTGTCATTATTTATTTGCATGAAGACTCCTTCATGTTTATGACGGTCATGCCAGTCTTATGTACTCCCCTTCAAATAAAGAGATACCAAAATAACTGATAAAAACTAGAAAACACTCTAAGAACTAATGAAAACTAACTGAATTAGACAAGCAAAAAGTCACAGCGAAATAAAACGGAACTATTTTGTTCAAAAACTCAAAACTTTTACAACCCTGGACTGGACTGCAGACAGTTTGCTGCAAAACCGTCACTGGTCGGCCTGCGTGATCATTGTACTCCAGGAAAATGTCCTCCAGCATCTAAAGACCTTCCTGTGCGCCGCTGCATGCAAAGGAGATGTCCAGCCAAAACAGCTTCTCACAACTCGCTTCTATCTCATGCAAATCTCACCTTAAAATAATCTGCTAAGCAAATGCGAGGCTGCTGTCGGCAGTGACAGTGGGTTGTTTATCTGCAAAGAATCACATGCATCTTCAAGTTCTATCTGCTTCCATGTGGGACCAAGTCACAACACGGCGTAGCCATGGCCCTCATTGTGCTACGTGTGTTTGTGCAAGGTGAATTCCTTAAACCAACTCGGGCATCAAGTGTGTTCTCGTGAATTTACTCGGAGTCGGTGCCTTCGCTTCTGGTACGAGTCGATCAATCATGTGTCAGAATTTTTTACTTCCTCTTTTTCTGCTCCTCGTTAATATCAGAGTTGTTCCCGTGCGGTCTGACTGCATTCAAGAAGGTCACGCTTAACATCGAGGAGGAAGCGGCCATGAAGGAGGACGCAGGAATGCAGGATGTGTATTACACTGAGGTGTGGCCCTCTGACTTCATTTTCTTATGATAGTCATGACTGTTTGGTTTTCAAAAGCCCCGATTCTGATAATACGTCAAAGAAGACTCTGCTTTTTATCAAGAAAATACATTTTAGTTCCATTGTTTTTGACTCTTTTCTTCACATTAGAGTTCAGAGTTCACCCCTCCCTTTGTCCCGTTTCTCAGGAAGTCCTGGTGGAGCACCTGGAGGTGTGTGTGGAGGCCCTGTGGAAAGCCGAGCGTTACGAGCTCATCACACACATCGCCAAGCTTATCATCCCCATCTATGAGAAACGTCATGAATACGAGGTACCGCATCAGTCCGGCTCTGGTTTTGTTTGTTGTTGTTTTCATCATTGGACCTGCCAGTCACTTTCTTTGACAGTGAAACTTTTAGCATTCAGCCCACTGAGCCGTTTATCTCAACCTGCTTGACTTGTTCTGAGTCATCAGGACTTTTTACGCAACACTGATTTTCTCTGTTCTAAAGAAAGGGACTCGTTAGGCCCCAATTGACGGGCTGCGAAAGTCAAGAGAGTGAAACAGATAAATGAAGTGAGCTTGTTTACACACCGTCCGCTCACTGATCTGATCTGTATTAAGAAACATATATTTCAGACTGTCTTTAATGCTCCATGTTTGCCTTTCCAGTATTGTCACTGTGACAATACTGGAAAGGCACTATGAAAAAACAGGGAAGTTTCTAAGCTAGCTTGATAACTCATCACTGTTCTTGTAAAGGTGGCGGTTTAATAGGTAACGTTTTAATCTTATATCTGTAGATTTAGCAGGAAATGGTAAACGGACTGAATCTAAAATAGTCATACTGACCACTCAGTGCTTTACATTGTGGATAATCATAACACATAATTGTATTTACTCCACTTATTTTCCTGATTTTTGCTACTTTCTTTGTGTTTTTATCCTGAGTAAATTATCCTTATATACCATCTCCTCCTCGTCATCGTCATCAAAAACAATTTGAAGGACTGTCCTTCAAATCAGCATTAGCACATTTAAAAACACACATGGCTAGTTATTCACTTATTGAATACAACAGAATAGAACAGAAATATTCTTATTGTCCCTCGGCGAGTACAGCAGCAGAGTGACAGCCAAATATAAACCATGGAGATCCACACGAGGTAAACTATAACACGCAGTAAGTAGAAGCGACTGTACAGCAAGGCAAGTTTACAGCAGGAGAAAAAAAGTGCCTTACAGTTATTAAAAATGTAATTATTTTAAAAATGGTACAAAATGTGCATTTTGTACACAAAAACAGGCTATTTGCAAGAACCGTTTGAAACGGGGGATGAAAACACTTGAGTTTGTTGGGAGCTGTGGTGATTCTGAAGTCAAACAGCTGCAGGGAGGAAGGACCTGTGGCGACGCTCCTCTGTTTACCCAGGATGCATCAGTCTGTCTCTGAAGGAGCTCTTCGGTTCTGTGACCGCCTCATGCTGTGGGTGGAGACACGGCAGTGACTGTGTTTGTTCTCATCGGCTCCTGCTTTTATCTCATCTGCGTATTCATTCCTTATGCTGCGTGAAATCCTCGGTTCACTCCTTGGACATGAAACAGATCCTATAAATGACTTGTTTCTTCTGGTTGGTTGTGTTTCAGAAACTGAGTCGCCTGTATGACACTCTGCACAGAGCCTACAACAAAATCATGGAGGTGATCCAGTCAGGCCGCAGGCTGCTGGGGACGTATTTCAGAGTGGCTTTTTATGGGCAGGTACGTTCTGCTGGGTTTATTCATCCAGGAGAGATGAAGTGGCACTTTCTCCTGAAAGTGCCACTTCAGGAGAAAATGGCACTTTTCGAGTAATCTACCAATTACACTGACGATTAATCGAGTTATCGAATAAAAAAAATTTGATAAAGTAAAAAGGTGGGAAATACTGTGATAAGCTTAGAAAACCTTAGAGCTTAGAAAATGCATCTGACTTTTTATGTCAACCTGGGCAAAAATAAAAACAAATGAAATTGTATTTAATTTAATAAAGATAATAAAGCAGCAGGCTTAGAAAGATGCATTAAAAACTTTTGGTTTACATATTCACCTTCAGTAAATAGACAGAACGCGAAAAGTGGACACGTCCGAGGAAAAGAGGACGTTTGTTATGCTAACTCTTAGCATTCGTCAACAACTCATTGGCAGGAGCGAGAGTGTTGCGCAACGCAAATAATCATCCGTCCGGCACATGGCGCGTTCGCAAAACACCACTTAATAAAGATTCAAGGCAAATTATCTGCCTGAAGGAATTTTAATAATCTGAGTACTTGAAGCAGTCGATGAATTGTTACCTACAGTGAAACAAGATGGAACCGAAACGGACTGGAACGCCGCTCAGCAAGGAGGAAGCCGAAAACACAGATTACAGTTTTTAAATGCTTACAGGGACGAGGACTTTAGTTTCTGGAGCCAAACTATGTTTTCGGCCATGATTACTTTTGTTATATTTAGAGGCAAAATGAGAGAGCTTGCAAGCTAGAGAACGTTGGGGTGGTTGCGGTATTACAGAGACTGATGCACTTCACAAAGCAACACGAGAAATCAAAAAGTGGAAGTTGAAATCTTGGCATAAGTAGCTCATCTAACTGGAAGCACTTAAAGCCGAGGTTGCGTTCACCGACTCGCAGCTGCGAGTTCAATAAACAGACCGATGTTTATCTTGTGGATGTTTATGCTCGTGGAGCATGTTCCCCGTTTTAAAGCGGAGCTAATCCTCAGCGAGCTTCTGTTCTCGTCGACAGGGTTTCTTCGAGGAAGAGGATGGAAAGGAGTACATCTACAAAGAGCCCAAACTCACCGGCCTGTCCGAGATCTCGCAGCGCCTGCTCACCCTCTACGGCGACAAGTTTGGCCCGGAAAACGTCAAGATCATTCAGGACTCCAACAAGGTGCCGGCAGCAAACCGATGGTCACTTTAGTTGGAGAGCTGCAGTCGGAGCTGAAACACAGTCTGGAATGTAAATGATGTGTTTGGCTTTGCAGCCTCACTGCTGTGTTGACTCAGAATTTATCATTAGTCCAAGATAATGCTGGGAAATGTTCTTTCTCCAGCTTGACGAGTCATTATAGAGTCTCAGCTGATAGATTGATTTGATATCTGAGAAGTACCAGTGAGGATTACATGTGATGTTTAAGCCAAATGATTCAACTTTTCACACTTAATTCCTTCATTACGGCTGGAAAGTTGCTTTTGGACGTCGGCGTCTCCCTCCGTCCCTCCGCGGCTCTTTGATTCCTTCCACATCTGTTCTTTTCTCAAACCTTCTGGCTGATGTTTCAGGTCAACCCCAAGGAGCTGGACTCCAGGTTCGCCTACGTCCAGGTGACGTTCGTCAAGCCCTACTTCGACGAGAAGGAGGCGCTGGAGAAGAAGACGGACTTCGAGAAGTGCCACAACATCAGGAACTTTGTGTTCGAGACGCCGTACACGCTGTCGGGGAAGAAACACGGCGGCGTGGAGGAGCAGTGCAAGAGGAGGACCGTCCTTACAAGTACGTAAGGAACACACACACACACACACGCACACTGCATGAAAGTGTGAACTTTTTCACATTTTGTCAAGCTGCAACTAAAAAGAAGATAAATAAATATTCAGTTTTTAGAGGTACAAGTCTGAAAAGTATGACATAGTAAGAGCAAAATTTTATGTACCGTATTTTTCGGACTATAAGCCGCTACTTTTTTCCCCACGCTTTGAACCATGCGGCTTATAGCCCGGTGCGGCTTTTCTCTGGATTTTTCTTCAACCGCCCAGGGGCTCTTTAGCAGGAAGTGAATTATTTGCAAGTCAAAATTAGAAATCAAAGAAGAATGCGGTAATTTTCATGTAGAATAAACACATGCTAGCAGCAGGCACGGCGGAGAAATTTCTTCAAACTCAAACCCCCCTCATCATGGAAACCACGCGAAGAAGTTCCTTTTAAGTTGAGGACTATCGATCTGGCGGTACAGATCGATAGCCGCTGCACGTAAACTCGGCGTGAACGAATCCACGGTTCGGCGTTGGAGGCGCATGGCTGCGTCCTCAATAGCAGATTTATTGTGAAAAACCGAGAGCAGTGGAGATACCAGCGGCTTATAGCCCGGTGGGCTTATATACTGTATGTAGGTTTCCAGTTTTGTTTTGTTAATTTTTAAGAAACCTTTGTAAATGCGGCTTAGGTGCGCTCTGTTGTCCGGAAAATAAAGTATATTTAAATCTTGTTCTTTCATATAATTTTTGTGAAAAATGTATATTTTTATATATATATATATATATATATATATATATATATATATATATATATATATATATATATATATATACAGTACAGACCAAAAGTTTGGACACAACCGTGTGTCCAAACTTTTGGTCTGTACTGTATATATATATATATATCTATAAAAGCTCAGCAAGATTTCTAGCAGGGTAGCTCGGTATCGTCATTATGTTGATGTGTCACATAAACTAAAATACATCAGTTTTTTTTTTTTTTTATTGAAACAAAAGGTGAGGATGGTGCAGTCAGGCTGTGGTTTGTTTTGCTTTCAGTCCTGAAGTCACCATCAGATCGACATTAATTATGCATTTGTTTTCATTGTTATTGGGATGATAAAGGAAAACAAAAAACATCAACAGCGAAAGTTGGACGAGTCGTCAAAATCATAATGCTTTAACACCTGGGGCGTGTGGTGTGTGATGTGGAACATTAGCGTGAGCGGCTGGTAGCCGGGTTCTCTGGAGCAGCACCAAAGCCCTGCAGGCCTCTGCTTTGTCTCCGTTTCCTAGCAATGACACTCCTTCTGTTTTACTCCCTGCAGCCTCCGATACCAGCTGGGGGGAAAAATGATGCTTGTTTTAAATTTTTTTTTTGCTCGTTTTGCCACATTTGCATGCATGACTCACCCGGGCTTCGCGCGCGCTCTCGTCCCCAGCCGCCAACACCTTCCCGTACGTGAAAAAGCG
This sequence comes from Xiphophorus hellerii, assembly GCF_003331165.1. Lineage (NCBI taxonomy): Eukaryota > Metazoa > Chordata > Actinopteri > Cyprinodontiformes > Poeciliidae > Xiphophorus > Xiphophorus hellerii. The sequence goes on from NC_045685.1 coordinate 3,209,318, forward strand.
CATCGAGGTGAAGGGGGAGAGGCAGGTGGAGCTGAAGCCCGTGGACGTGGCCATCGACGAGATGGGGGCGCGCACGGCCGAGCTGACCAAGCTCTGCTCCAGCCAGGAAGTGGACATGATCCAGCTGCAGCTCAAGCTGCAGGGCTGCGTCTCGGTGCAGGTACCGCCGCCTCACAGCCCAGGGCCCCACGGGGGCCCACACCGTCCCCTGTCCTGTGTTCAACTTGTGCACATAAAGAGGCTGTTCAGAGGTCAGTGACAGGGAAGAGTTGTGTTCCGCTGCAGGTGAATGCAGGCCCCATGGCGTACGCCCGGGCCTTCCTGGACGACAGCAAGTCCAACTCATCCGGCAGTAAGAAAGTCAAAGAGCTCAAGGAGGTTTTCAGGTAAACATCTGCCGAAAGAGATGAATCAAATAGGCTTCAGATTTATCATTATTTTTGTTAAAGTTTACGCTTTGCTCTTTTCTTTGTCTGCAGGCATTTTGTGGAGGCGTGCAGCATGGCGCTAGACATTAACGAGCGGATCATCAAGGAGGACCAGTTCGAGTATCACGAGGGCCTGAAGTCCAACTTCAAGGACATGGTGAAGGAGCTGTCTGACATCATCCATGAACAGGTAACCTGGGAGCGAGCTGGGAAATGGGGCCACACTTTCTTTATTCATATCTGAAAGTATGAAGCTCTTGTTTGTAGAAGCTGTTAGTCACACAGGTTACATCAGAGGAACAGAGGCATTCCTTATTATTTCTACCTTATCTGGATTCTTTGAATCTTGATAAGTTTGTAAAATCCAGACAGGTTCTGAGGACAGGGCAGCAATGAGGAACACAAGTAATGAAGAGATGGATTGTAAAAGGAGAGACTTAGTTAAATGCTTAATAATTTGTACTTATTGAGCATTTAAATTTTATGCAAGTGAAAAAAATAATAATAAAAATGGTGGAATGAACCAATAAAATGGAGATACAGGTTCAGGGTGTCCGTGCATCCTTACAAAGTATAGACTCATAACTAAATGTAAGCTGGCCTTAAATACATTAATCACAGAACTTACGTTTTGTTAACAGGACTAATTAATCTCATTTAATTTTCATATGTAGTTTGTTTTTTTTGTGTGACTTTTCTGTCAAGCAAATGTTTGAGTCGCGTACAGAAGCTGTGGATAGCGAGTACCTAATATGCCCCTGCTAGCAAGCTAGCTAGAAGAAGAGAAGTACTGTTACTTTTGAATAATCCAAGTAATAAAGTGACATCTTGCAGAAGCTGAGAATTAGTTGAAGTTTGGAATTTGTACTTATTAGAAACCTATTTAACTTTTGAAATTTTATGCAAGCTTCCTATAAAAAGAGGTGGAATGAGCCTTTTTTTTTTTTTTAGCTAAGTGTTCAACGTGTTGAGGCTACATAGCTAAAAGTAAAGTAGTACTTCTAGTTATGCAGTTCTGGGGAGAAGCAGGTGGAGCAGAAGCAAATAAAAAATTTGAGACACAAGTAAACATGTAAACATTAGCCGATGTACTAGCAGAAAAAAACACAAAAGTGGTTTTTCAAATAGAGACGCAGCGATCAACTGATCAAAGATCAGAATCGAATTGTTTCCCCTCAGTGTGCAAAAGATTACTTCCTCTCTCAAAGAACCTGCAGCACATTTTGATTTTCTTTAGAGTCTTAAAGATTTTAGGAAAGATTCCACACACCGATTCCAAGAAATGTATGTTTTTCTGACATATTTATCTTATGGATACTTCATTTAGATTTTGAAAATATTTTCAAATTCAAACTTTTTTGTGAATTAGCAATTCACAATACATCTGCACTATTATTGGTATCAGACGATTGTAGCGCCATTTTTTTTAGCATATCAGTTTAACAATGTTAATATTAATATCGGCCCAAATTTTCATATTGATCAAGTCTGTATACATCACATTTCAGGCACCTCACAATGCTTTTCATTATAAAAACATAAAACAGTAATAAAATAAACGGGGGGGAGAACAAACTCAAACCAGAAGTTTGGTGTAAATATGAAGATGCTTACGGAATTAAGAAATCAACTTTTGTCATCTAAAAGGCTGTTTTTTCAAATTACTTACAAATGCAGTTTTCTCGCCTGCAGACGGTTCCCTCTGATGTCAGTTTCTCAAAAGTCGGATTAGGCAAGGCGTTGCAAAACAGCAGTCGTGTTCACGCGAATCATCCTGCTGGCTTCATCATCTCTGACGTCCCACAGGCCGCAAGTCAGATATTCTGAGAAGAAAGTGTGAGGTTGAATTATGAGAAAGAATATAAACAATTTAGATTCTTGTTAAGCCGATTCGCAGTGTGATTCAGCGGAGAACCTGAGAAATGATCAAATTCGACACTTTGAACATCAGCCGATGTTTTTCGGGTTTGAGACAGCGCGAGATTTTTAATCTACATTCCTTAGTTTCCTCATATATTGGGGTCAGATTTTTAGTTACTTTCCGCTTGATCATCTTCCACCCCGAGGCGATCGCTAACCGGAGTTGCAGAAGAACGGTGCAGGCTTCCTGCCATCTGAAAACGTTTGGTTGATTAAGAAAGAAAGCGGTGACGGTAGCACCAGTCACAACCGGTCCACTCAGATTTCTTTTGTTTTCTGAAGAAAAGCTGATGCAACTCCAGACGTCAGGAAACAGATCTTCAGGAAACACGATCCACACCTGCTGCCAACGCGCCAAACAAATGTTCTGGAACTGGAAGAAGAGATATCTGGGGGGAAAAAAAATCTCATCTCTGTGGACGGAGCCACGCTGCAAACGGACATGCAAAGTCGCAGTTGGCACCTCCGACTGCCAGCCGAGGCGTTTGACACGCCGAGCTCGGCCTAATTACACGCCGAGAGATGGAATCAAATAATAATGTGTGACCTGAGAGATAAAAAAAAAAGCTCAGATTTTTTGGGAATGCTAAGCTAACAGTAGCATTGATCAGATTCTCCACCTGAGCTGTGGATGTCTGCAGCTCCTCCCGTGTGTCAGATTATCGGTTTATAAACTAACCCTCAACTTCCTCCCTGACTGAAAGTAAATGCGTTCCTCAGTTTTCAAATTTTTATCTGTAAAAAAACAACAAAAAATGAAAAGTTGAAAAGCGTGTATGTATGTATATGATATAGAACTGAAATGAAGCAAACATGATTCGGTAACATGATAAAACATCCAGTCGGCTCGTCGGGGCGTTCGCTCCGGCTGCTCATAATCGGAGTCCAGCTGACTCCTAATGACCCGCGACGGGAATCTGTGGTTCACTCGGCATCCAGGAATTATTGGAAACTGAATTTCCTCTTGACTGCTTCCTGGAAACAAATGATGCGCTTCATCATATCAGATGGCTCGCACAATGTCTTCTTTTGTGCTTAAAATCCCGGCGAGTCGGATTCCACTAATGACAAGCGAGGCCGTAATGAGATTAAAGCTGAGATTGTGAGTTTGTGTACGTTTTTGGTTGGGTGCAGTGTGTGTGATTTACTTCCTACTAACTAGTTTTCTTTCTTCTCTCCACCGTGCTGGCCTTTAGCTTTAAGGAAAAGCAGGTAATGGCTGTTTTGACAGTTTCATCCTTTCATTCAGACACCAACTATAATTTTGCACCCCCTTTTATTCCCATTCATCTAGTTGAAATAAAGATGCGTAATCGTTTACAAGGCAGGCACGTCACCTTAAAGGGGCAGTATCATGTAACGTCGACTTTTTTGAGCTTCACATCATATTATGTTACTCCCTCAACATAAACATGAACATACCTTCTTTCATGCATGTTTGAGAAATCCTTGTATCTTCCATGGCAACCATTCAGCTGTGATGCAGCTGTGACTCCTTCAGACTAGCCAGCAGCAATTAGCAAACAGCTAAGACACAATCTCCAGGCATTAGATTACAAAGTCAGATTTTGTTTTAGTCATATTTGATATATGTGTCATTTTTATAACAACTGAAGGTAACATAGTTACTCAAATGTGCTCTAAAATGGAACCATATGCCTGGAAAACACATCGTACTGCCCCTTTAAATGACAGTCTGTGAGCAGAGAGTGGTAGAGCTCAGCTGTTTTAGTTCAGCTCATTCATGTGCAAAGATCTTCACCTGGCACAGATAGATGGAAAGTTGTTTTGGCACACTTAGATTCCACTTGGCTTCCTTCTGCGACGAGCCAATCGGATCGCTCGCTCCGATAAACGAAAGCAGCGCATCGCGGTACGACAGCGGTGGCGCTCAGAGTGACAAAAAACAAAAAAAGAGATGCAAATGAGACGCCTTTAATCAAATCACCATCACATTTGCTCTCCGGGTTTCGGGTTTGAATATTTCCATACTCACAAATACCCATAACATTGCTGTGTTGTGTTTTTTTTTGTTTGTTTTTTTTAAGCAAAAATGCTTTGCTTACATTCTGCAGCAAAGCAGGCTGGCTGTAAAAACGACACCTGGCCGGCTGCCATCAATGGCTTCTCTGTGCCTCCAGTCACGCAACCGTACCAGCACAACCTGTCTCCTCGGGTTGCTGCTCACTCCTCACATGACAGGCTGCTGATCTGCAGTGAACATGCAGATTTAGCACTCCATTCTGCTTTTCTACCGTCTCGCACCTTGATATAAATACATTTTGTAAATACTTTTTTTCTTTCTTTTTTCGTCTTTTCTAATACGTTTGCACTGCAAAAACATCAAATCTTACCCAGCATCTTTTGGCCTGGTTTCTAGTGCAAGGATCTAAGCACACTTGGAATAAGACGAAACTAACTTTAAACATAACTGTTCAGCAAGATAAAGGAAATGCTTTTACATCACTAATTTTTTAATTTTGATGAAAAAGTACTAGTTCTACTAGCAGATTATTTCACTTGTAGAAAGACATTTTTTTTCCCAAGTTATAAGTGAGAAATTGGAACTAGTACTTTTAGTACTTTCACTAGTTCTTTGCACATTAAGCTGAGTTTATTATTAGTTCACACGTTTTCCAACTAAGGAAACCCAGCATGTTGCACGGAGTCACTGACTCTTCCTGGAGGAGAACGTAGAGACAGGAGTCAACCGCCTGAATCGTGTCGTTAGCCGAGCATGCAGTGGAGAGAAAAAAACTCCCCTCTAACAGGAAGAAACCTCCAGCAGAACCAGAACCTGGCTCAGTACAATCAGCCATCTGCAACAACCAACTGGAGGTTTGAGAAGACAGAGCAGAATTCACGAGAAGAAACAGACGAGCTGATGTAGGATTGTTTTTGATGTTTGTGAAAGTAAAAAGTTAATAGCAGGACAGGAAGGATGATTAGTTGACGGCAGCTTTATGTCGGCCAGGAAGGAATGTAGTGGCAGGCCAGACGTAGCTTCTATGGAGGGAAAGAAAATGAGAGAAAATATGAAGTTACCAATTGAAATAACAGCAAATAATGAAAACCGGAGAGTAGTAGGACAAGAAAGTGAGGAAAAACGGTCAGTTTGTCCTCCGGCAGCCTCAGCTTATAGCAGCATAACTACCGATAAGTCAGCATACCAGATCCAAGAGGACGAAGCTCTCCAACTCATCAAGGCTGATTCTGGAACAGATTCATCAGGGCAACGTTAAACCTTCAGCCCTGATAGAAATGTATTCAAAGTCCAGAAAACCAACCAATTTAAATGAGCTCAAACAATTCTGACCAGATTATTCCGGTATCCTACCAGGATTCTGCCAGTAGTTTGTTGACGGCTACAAAAAGTCCTTTCCCTTCAACTTGCTAGCAGACATCATGCCAATGTGTGCTTATATATATATATATATATATATATATGTGTGTGTGTGTGTGTGTGTGTGATTTTTCCCTATGTGTGGGTCAAAGGAAAATGTGCAGATCCAGATCTGGTTTTGTCTTTAATGCGTAGAGGGATTCCACCCAGGACAAAGATCAAATGCATCGTTAAAGATCCCAAACGCTCCGACAGCGAAGCCAATCAGTGGATCAGAATCAAACCTCATCGATCCCATGTCTCCTTTCATCCTGGCCTGTGGTGACCCAAGTCCCACTGTAGTGCATCCCATCTAATCCGCCCATGCAGCTCTATGTGTGCGTGTGTGTGTGTGTGTGAGAGAGAGAGAGAGAGTTTCCTTTTAATTGTGTGTTTCCTCTTCACCCATCAGATCTACCAGGAGGACATGATGCGGTCGCTGCTGCAGAACTCCCTCCATGTTTTCCGTGCCATCAGCGGGACGTCCACAGACATGAGCTGACCTCAAACACTCGGCCCCCTCCTCCAGCCCCCCTCTGTGTTCTCACAGCTCGCCCCTCCAAACATAATGTTTACCCTTCCACATTTCCCTTAAGGTTGTAAACTGGGCGATAACGGGAGCAGCTGCTTGCCAAGAAGCCGCCCTTCCTTCGTGTCTCTCTGCCTGACGTGCAAAGGAATCTGTGGGGCAAAAAAAAAAATCAAAACTAAAACCTAGCATGGTGGAGGGGTTGGATATTCACATCACAATGAGCAGTATTTCTCAGAATGTATAGAAACAAAAGCTGGGCTTGAATGTGTGCATGTCAGATAAAGCTGATGGACTCCAGACTCTTCTCCCGCCTCATGGAAGGGGGCGTGGCCCCGAGGATCTATGCAGAACCTCTCTCTCTGTCCCGCCGTCACCGTTTCCTACAGGAGAGCGCTTCTTCTTTTAAAGCCGCTTTTATTTTAGCCGCACTTCACCGTTTCCTGTTTTCACCCTCTTTTATTTCTTTCACGCCAAGTTGAAAAAACACAAGCAGCTCCATTGTGACAGGCTGTAAAAGCGAAAGCATCAGGATGTGATGCAAAGTGTTTGGGATTTTATTTTATTATTTTTCAAATGCGACAGCGCGTTCCAGCCACGTTGGGGGGAAGAAAGTTGCGCTGCGGGTCAGAAAGGTGCCTTGTGTTTCTACACTGTCAACAACAGGAAGCGTTTGACTCCTGATAAATGCTCACAGGTCCAAGAGTTCTTCCAACTTTGTATGCCTAGATGCTGAATTCTTGGGTCTGGACTTTGACTGGGTCATTCTAACACACAAATACATTTAAATGTAATCTGTTCTGCCGTGTGACCATGAGACCTTCCACATGTCTCCTGTGGCCCCAGACTGAGTCCAGGCGACAGGCACTGGGTTTTATTTAGGGAGTATCAGGCTGATGAAAATACTTTATCTTCCACCTAACAAATATGTTCTACTTTGTGAATCCTGATGAAATACGTGACAAAATGTGTGAAAGTTAAAGATGTGTTTTAATCGTGCACCGATTGCAGTTTTCTGGCTGATCGCCGATTTTTAAAAGCCTGACCTGCTGATTCCGTTTTTAGCTCAAACTGATTTTTGGGGTTTTTTTTTGGTCTTTAAACTTGCTAAATGTAGCTATAAAGCTAAGCCAGCGACAATGGAGTGACTGTTGTTAGCCGCACACGTGCAGACGAGACATGATGGGCTGTATGTATCGACCAATCACAGATCACCTGGAATTAAGGAAATGGGGCCAATTTATCTGTCCACCCCTTTAGAGGAAAAGGAAACTTCAAACTTCAGCTTCTTGCCAAGGTGTATTAGCTGTGTAGCAATGCTGATGAAAACATTTTTTTTTTTTTTTTATAAAACTATGCTGTAAGGATTTTTTTTTTAAAGCAAGGCAATAAGTAGAGACTAATAAAAGATACCAGAGCTTTAATTCTTTAAACATTCTCTTCCTTTGAAATCGGGACTGGGCTCAGAAATAAAAGCTGTGTGATAATATTTACTCGTTAAAGAGCTCCTCTCATCTACGTTTAGATCTGGTGCCTTCACACTCTGCCTTCAGGAAGAAAAAAACAAACAAACAGAAAACCTCCTCTAACTCGACTAATAGACGTCATCGCGGGTCGGTTCGGTTATTCCAAGTATTTCACAAGTGCTACACTGAAACGAGCAAATAGATGATTAATATTTAAGATGATGTGTACATAAACTGTTGACATGATGTAAATTCAATTCTGTATCCATGTATGTTTGTATGTATGTATGATATTTTATAGCTGCATACAAAATCTGTCTTAGCAAAGACTTTTGTTCTTATCTTTTTAGTTTTATTGCATTATTTACAAAAGGTGCAGCTGCTTGTCAAGTTTACTTTGTAAAGCTTTTTTCCCAATAAAACCTGAAAATATTGATTATGCAGATTTATGTCTATTTACAATTTTTGCAGCAATAGCGGCCTTTTATTTCAATAGTACCTACACGAACACAAGGGGTAGCATTACAGGTACATAGGAAAAAATTAGATATCGTGAAAGAGTTCAATTTTTTTGCCACTTATTTCAGAAAGTTGATATAGAAATTTAAAGACTTTATTTCTTGTAATTTTGATGATAATAAAAATCCAAATGATGTGATGAACTTATATGACATGGTCATGCACACACCACCATATGTCCAGGTAATGGTTGTTTCATGATTAACAAAATATTAGTATTTTCATAATTTATTCTCCGTTCCATTGTCCATATTTTGTTTCCATCCATCTTTTCTAATGCTCTTGTTTTGATGGAGTCTGTAAGCACTAGGTGACCATATTTTGATTTCCAAAAACTTGGCCCAGTCCTGAAACAATCAGCATCAGAAATGGCTGTTATGATCATTTTTGAACATATTTGTATCAGTTCGTTTAGTAAAACTGGTCCGATATTGGCAACTGATACTTATTTTCATCTTGTTGCCGTCTATGTATTTCAGGAGGGTCTTGGCCAAGACATATGACATTGGTAATTACTGCCAAAACAGTAACATATTAATATCAGATGGCAATATCGGCCCAAATGTTTATGCCGGTGCATCCCTAATACTTGCTCTAGTGTAGCTTAGAAAATTAACCAGTAGCAACAATAGCTCGCTTTTATTTTTGTCTTATTTTTCTCAACCTGGACAAAAATAACACAAAAATCTGAAATTATATTCAATGACATAATAAAAATGGAAAGTAGTGGTCTCATAAAAACACTTAAAAAAAAAAAAGAAGTAATCTTTAGTTTTTGTATTCATCTCTTGGTTGGTTTAACAGATGAACTCTCACTTTGCGCAGCCTTTTTATAGCTTTCGTGTCCAACTGAGTGACGGGATCTTGTCACACACAGAAACGCGTGTGCCAGACATCTGCTTGGTGCTCTCCGCCACCCATTTGTTGCGAACAGGACAATATGGCGGACCTTTTCATCGATCAAAGAAACCCCTCTCAGGTCAACCGGGCAGAATGTGAAATGGGGGCCTGTCCGGGGAAAAAGAGGATGTTTGGTCAAAAGTTATTAATCACAAACTTTCTGACATTTGATTGCAAAAGCATTAAGGAGGCCTCTACCATTTTAAAATAATGCTTGTGGCTGAACTTTAGGTTCCCAGAAAAAAAAAGAGAAACCATGACAAAATGATCTACGTGATTTGCAAGCACTGTCAGGATGCCACAAATGGCTAACTGCTAAATATGTTTCCACCAGCGCTAAGCTGAAGGGCCAAATCTAAAATACTTTGATTAAACCGGGACTGAATTCCTACATATTAAAAGACTTTTCTTTAAGACCCTGTTTGTGATTTGTGAAATTCTTATATATAGGGAAATGTAAAGTTTGCCCCAAAATATCACTTTATGTCATCTTGTTGTGAACTTAACACTGGGGTCTTGTGGGTCTTTATCTGCAGATGTTGCCCCATTCACAGCCATGTCAGTGAACAAGGACTGCACTACCCACACAAAACTAAAGAGACTGGAAAAAACTCTAAATCCCAGAATGCACAGTATTACCTCTTTTCAAAACAATTCCCAGGAAGGAGTAGTCCCAGAGACATTAAGGTATTGGTTAAACATGACAATGACAAGCTAAATTAAGCATTTATAAAAAAAATTTGCAAAGAAAACAGGATTATATACAATGATATAGTTTAAGTTGGTAAAATATTCTGGCCCACACTCCAGCACAGCAGATGGCAATAATGCATCTAAACACTGGATGTCACCTGCCATAAGATCTTACAAGAAGAAGAAGGAGTCCCAGCTGGAATCCCCTCCACATCAAAACTCTGCCCAGCAGCATGTTCCTTCCATGGGAACAGCTTGAACTCGCTGGCCAGTAAAAGACTGCATCTTTGAAGAAACCTCCAAATGAAAGTACAGTCTGCTGTTTGTGTATCCGGTTGACTGAACCCTGCTTGCCTGAGCTCCCGCAGAATGAATTATACGTTCCCTAAGAAGGGATGGTGTCGGTTTCCTCTCCGCTGCCCTGTGAGAAGAAGTATTACTGATTAGACTTTAAAAATTATGTAGCTTTATGTTATTAATGCTCAAGTTTAATCAGTAATACTTTTATAACAAATTTATGTCAGATCATGATTTCTTGGTTAATGTCAGGATGTCATAACGAAGACATTTTGAATAATGTCAACTTTGTATTAAAAGTGTCATGATTTACCAAATGACACTTTATGACAACAGTCATAAATATTCATGAAGACTCACTCATGTTCAAGACAGGTGTTATGTGATGTTTATGACGTTATCATGACAGTCTTATTCACAACCCGTCAAATAAAGCGTTACCTTAATTCCTGGTAATCCGGTGTTGCCCTGTCTTGGTAGATCAAAATTACTCACGTTGTTAATAATTGCCTTTGACATTTACTGGTTGTTACATAATAGCCAAGCTGAACGTATTGCTGAGCAATGAGCCACCAAAAAAACTGAACCCATTGCACTTCTGCTTTCAGGCAGATTATTGTGTGAAGCATAGACAAAATACCTGTTTACTCTAAAATCCCCTGCTTTTCTGGTTCTGCTGTCATCTACGTTGTTGATTTTCTAAACCCGTCTGAGGAACTTCCTTGTTTGTTCCCATGCAGACACAATACGGTGCGTGTGCATGGGGACACTCAACTGTGATCGACGAAATGTTCAAACAGAACAAAAATACAGTACAGACCAAAAGTTTGGACACACCTTCTAATTCAATGGGTTTTCTTTATTTTCATGACTATTTATAAGGCAATAAATCCCACTTATTAACCTGACAGGGCACACCTATGAAGAGAAAACCATTTCAGGTGACTACCTCTTGAAGCTCATCAAGAAAATGCAGAGTGTGTGCAAAGCAGTAATCACAGCAAAAGGTTGCTACTTTGAAGAAACTAGAATATAAGGGCTATTTTCAGTTGTCTTACACTTTTTTGTTTAGTGCATATTTCCACATGTGTTATTCATAGTTTTGATGAATCTACAATGTCAATAGTCATAAAAATAAAGGAAAGTCATTGAATTAAAAGGCGTGTCCAAACTTTTGGTCTGTGCTGTAATTGCAGCTTAAAATGCAATGCATCTGATGAAGGAATGTGGCGAGGTAGGTTTAGCTGTCTTGTCTTGTTAGACAGACGTACTGTTTTCTACGAGCTGATTCTACAGTTATTGATCTTTGTTAAAGGTGCTTTATCAATATCTATGTACTTAGATTTGTAGATGCCTTTGGGTTCAGCAGTAGAGTCGATTGTGTGATTTTCCCCCCAAAAATAAAATAAATGTAGATAAACATTTGGTTACCCATTCCATTGTCTCTTTTCTTCCCTCACATGGTTTCCTTGCTTGTGTGCAATTTTTCCCACTATAATTCATTCTTTATACCATGTCCTTCTTTTTTTATTTCTCCCTCTTGTTCTGACCTTCCTTTTGACCTCAGCCTTATAATACCTTCCTGCTCTTTTTTTATTTGTTTGTTTATCCCCCCTCCCCCCTTCCTTCTACTCTTTCTGTCATTTTTGATGAAGTAGATTTGTCAAGTTCATAATTTACTGACCCACTTGTTTCTCGTGACTCAGTTTACAGTAAAGTGTAGTGAAAGTCATTTATGGCGTAGTTCTAACTATACATTAGGGTCTGGAATCAGTCTGGAACAGAAGTGACTCTTAAATAAACTTGGTGCAACATTCTGCTGCTTGAAAAAAAATAAAATAAAATCCCGTATGCTGCGATGTGTTTTTATGTTTCTGGCCTTTCTCTGCTCTCTCCTACACGCCGCGTGTTTTGTTTTCACATAAATCCATTACCATACAGATTTTCAGCTTAATGATTCACAGACTCATTAAGCGGCTGACGACTTCCTGGAGGAATGGATGGACACTTGTGTTTATGATATCCCACAGATGACACGCATGCGCTTAGCCCTCCTCTCCCAGTGTTGTGGTTTCTCCTCCTACAGTCAAGCAGAGTTTTATGGAGCTAACCTGGTGTTGACAGACTATGTAGGGCTGACTGTCATCTCCTCCTCCTCCTGCTCAGCTTCGCCGCCGCCGTTCCCTTCAGACACCTCTGACCCACCGAGACTGTCTGTGCTCATATTTCTGTTCCCATTCGGTTTCTCTTCTTCTGCTTTTCTGAAGTGGTCCTCCGGGCACCCTTCCTCTTGTGCTTGCCTGTCGCCGGGCACTGATTTGTAGTTTGTTTTCTCCTTCCTGTCCCCTCGGAATACGACAGCTCCCGTGGGAAGTTTTGTCGCGCGCAGAACGGCACAACTCAGACGCTCGAGGACAAACATGAGCGCAGCGCTGCAATTTGTCACCTTCCTGAGCTTCGCCATCGTGATGGCGCCCTACGGCGAAGCAGGTAAAACTTTTTTTTTTCTTCTTTTTTTTAAATAACTAAATGTTTTCCCCCTTCCTTCTTTACACGTTCTTTTTTCGGGGGAGGAGGAAATTAATGAAGTTTGGAGTCTGGCTTCAACCCAACACCTGTTGGTTGCTCTGTCTTGGCTGTTAATTTTATCTCTCATTTTCTTAACTATATTGAAGGGTAAGCTAGCGGTGTTCGGTATCTAAATTGCACTTAATGCTATTTACAGCACAATATAATTACCAGTTCTTAGTCGTGTGATTTACCTTTGTGTCCGAGTTGCTCTTAAATAACTTTACACTGATTGTATATAATGTTCTTATTTAACAAGTAGCCTACTGAGCTGTTTTCTCAGTCCACCAAATGTGTTTTTTTTTTTTTTTTGGTCATGTTTAGAGCGTGAAATGTATCAATAAATAGTAGGTAGAACTAGAATGGTTATGCCATTAAGTTTTGGGGCTGAATTGAAGCTGTCGCGGTTGTGGAAAGTCGGCCAAAAGGAGGATGTAAAACGCTTTATTGCGGTAGAATTTGTAATAGTAGTTTCAGCAGAGCTGTAATAGAAATGAAATGAAAATATGCTTTTGAACGCTTACTAATGCTGCGTCCTTCACTGCGCCGCTTTCGACAGCTGTCATTCCTGAAACGCACAGAAAACTGGTTTCCATCGGCGGGAATCCGATTCCCGGCGTTTCACTGCTTTTCTAGGAGTGACAACCTTATTCGATGGCACCTAATTCGGAATCTAAAACGCAACAAACGCCTCATGTTTTGGGCATTTTCTCAGCAAAATAAAAAAGCACGTATTAATTTATTTTCCTTTGAAAAAACAACAACAAAAAAATATTACACTAAAAAAAAAACCAGCTTTCCCTTTTTTGTGATCAAAAACAATGTGTGGAAATTTTAGTGGTTTAATTTTCTTATAATTTCACTGTGGCATCACGGCCCCCGTATCCCGTTTATCTCACAGTATAATGTGCTATGAATACAAATGATTCAATTTTATAATCCTGATCATTTGTTTCAAGGTGAGAAAGTGCGTGGGACAACGCTTTTGAGGTGCATAAAACCCACAGCGCCTCCTGCAGTATGCGATGTTTAGAATTAGATGTCGTGAGGAATGTAAAAAAATCATCAAATATTTTGTTTAGCTTTAACAGTGATTTTCAAAATCAAGATACATTTTATAGTGCTGCTTATCAGTTGTTGTTGTTTTTTTTTTTTTAAGAAAACAAAAAAAAGGCCCTTGTAAATAAATGTAATGTAATGTTTAGTATTTTAAAACAAACATCTTAACTTTGGTTTGTATTTTTGTGTTTTGTTTCTGGTTGCTAATAAGAAACTCCCTTATGCAAAAACATGCACCAGGTTCTGTTGCACACCAAAGGTCGTACGGCACAACATGAACAAAAAAACAGGGTGTAAAAATAATTACGCTTACATTTTTGATAAGTTTAATGATGAAAAATGTTCTTTTTAAAAGTGACGTCTTTATAACATTGTGAACCACATGTAAAAAAAAAAAACCCACAATCAAAACAAACCTCTCAGTGTACCAGACATGCCGTCACGATGTGAAGCTTGTGTTTTTGCTTGTGTAAGTTGAAGATGTCAGAATATGAGAAAAAGTGCCAGCTTTTCATTATTCTTTGCCAATTATTTTATGTTTTTATTATTTTATGTAAGAAGAGAAAATATGATCACATTTAAGAATCTGTTTATCCTTTTTTGACCACAGAAAGAAAAGAAATTATATTATACTTTAGTGTATTAGCTTTCTTTTTTCATGACTGGTGTCTGATCCAGAAACATTTATTTATAATTATTAAGTAAAAGGATTTTTTTGGGGGGGAAGCTGTGGTGGCGCAGGGATAAAGCATCAACTCACATATGGAGGCTTTGATGCGGACGCCGTAGGTTCGAGTCCAGGCCTTTTGAAAAAAGTAAAAGCATTTTTTTTAAACAGAACCTCATCTAACTTTATGTAGATGCCAAAGAAAAGCTAAAAAAAATGTCCATATTTGTATCCAAAATAAACTAAAGTTCTCAAGTTTCTATTTGTGTTTTAAAGAGTGATGACTTATTTTAAATGTTGAACTAAAGCAGATTCCATAAAAACAGGGAAACAGGCTACAAAGCATGCTAACTTTGCCCTCATTTTCATGTCAGATTTCCATAATAACTTAAAGACGTTGGATTCTGGTTTCCCCTTTTCACATTCAAAATTGTTTTATTTCCCCCGACTTTATCTTTCTGAATGACCTATTTGAATTTATTGTAATAGATTTAAACAGTAATAAAATGTGGCCAATTTCATTTGTAGAGTAGCTTAAAAGTATTTTTTCCTGTTTTATTTGTTGTTGTTGTTTTTCTGACGGCAGACAGAGAAATGATCTCATGCTTTAGTTGGGTCTGATCTAAGTGTTGTTGCTCTATAGGAGGACAGGTGAATGAACTGGAAAGCTGTTTGTGACTGCTCTTGATACGGTGCTGTGATCTGGTCGACTGCGGCTGCTAACACTGTAAATACACCTGAAACTATACTGGAGAGGCATTTCCCAAAAGCTCAATCTGGTTTTTAATTTTACTTAAATATTTGAACGGCTATCAAATCAATGTTTCAATAACTTTTGCCACTCAGCCCATTTGCTTCTGGTAATGCTAAAAAAAATCATACTGTGCTATGTGCTTTGATAAATTTTATTAAATTTTATTTTATTAATGGGGTATAAAGTAGCAGTGAGTGGGAGTATGGGGGTTCTTTCATTTTATGTGTGTGATGAACTCTCTTTGAATATATATATATATATATATATATATACAGTATATATAAGTTCTAAAGCTGTAAACAGCTTGTTTTTTCAATATGCTTTTAAGTTACTTTAATAAGCATTATGGAATCATTTTAATTCATTATGGCCTCTGTTTTCTTCTTCCTCTATTTACTGTTATCTGACAGAATGGAAAAAAATCTGTTTACGGTCTAATCAGAGTCATAAATGCATACTATTGATTTCTAACACAAATCTAAAACCTTCTAGTTGTGGGAAGTGCCGTCTGTGTACATCAGTTTGCTTTACTCTCTCAAATGAACTTAGTTTCGTTTTATTTATTTATTTATTTTTAAATGTGACGTTCCAGAGGATACTTGACCTTTTACTTCTTCCATAAACATAAATTCAGGCTGAACTTTATCGGAATATGGGACATTTCAACATATTTGACCAGCATAACATGCATCACTGGTATTACCTAAGAAACTACGTGTTTGCATCCGCAGAGAGCCGATACTAATTATCAGATCTCACCACCTCTCATCATAGCTGGTAACGTGCTATCCCTTTATTTATTCAATTTGCTGATATTGATCACCAGAGACCCTCACAGTCTTTAAAGTGTTTATTTGAATATATAGATATTAACGCATGCCTACCTTCACTGTTCAGTTTTCTGGACCGATGTTCAAAACCTGGACTTTTTTTCTTCTATAAATAGTTTCAACGTTTCTCTTTACAAGCATAGATGTACGTGGGAACATTAGGAAGAGAATGCTAATTAGATGACTGGAACACTTTACCTTCACGGAAGCAAAGCTCACGTCCTTTTAGCTTTGCCAAATCGTCCCGGTTCTGAAACTTGACTTTCAGAACTTGATGCAGAGGCATCACCGCCCAGCTAAATGCAATCAAGAGCTGATCATTACTCTGTTAAAATGAGTAAAACATTATGTTGAGGCGCCAAAATATGCAATTTTAGTTTTTCCACTTGCAATTCTTTCAACAGTCTTAACTCCGGAGCTCAAACTAATCACTGCATCTTTTGCTGTGAAATTTATGGGAATTTCTGGAAAATGATTGGACCTTACAACACGTGACGCCCTGAAGTTATCACACCTAAAATGTTGCTAAAGGTTTTAATTAAGGGAAAAAAAAAAGCCTAAATCTGTAAATATTGCTTTAAAATAAAAATAAAAAATATGCAAAAAATTATCTAATTGCTTTTATTCAAAACAAATAAACAACAAAACGTAACGGGTGTTTTTGCAGCCAAAACAATGTAACACTACATTACTACCATTAAAATAAATTTATTTTGGTTTGGAATTTAATATCGATTATAGATTTATATTTCTTATTTATACCTGTTCTAATCGTTTTCCGTTGTAGGCAGCTGAATTGCGCAGCAACAAGTTGGGGTGGGGGAGGAAGCTCTTTCTCTTGCTTCTCATTAAAAGGACTTTAAATCAGAGGACTAGTCAGGCATTGCATTTGATTTTGAAAGAGTCATTTTTGTAAAATCTTGTACCTAATAGCAGTGCCAGTCCATGCTGTTAGAATAAATGAAATAAACTGAAATGATTTGTAAAATGCTCAGATTGTTGCAGAGAGTTGCCGTTTCTTGCTCTTACAGATCTAAATTGATTCAGTGTGTATGCTTTTTAATAACAGAACGTAAATCTGAAATGAATCAACCCCCAGATCAAATTAGGCTTATTTGCAAAATATACAAACCAGTACCTGTTAAAACAGTTCATGTAAGTCAGCATAAGTTCTACTGCCTGTGGTTTCTCTAAATGTAGCAGCCTGTTGCTGCAGAAGGGCTTCATAGCCAGAAACCGGCTTCTGGCAGCATTCCTGAAGAATCTGAGCCGGTCCTTCTGGGCAAAGACTTCCGGTTCATTAACATTCTTGGGTCCGCGGCTGCAGCTGCCATTTTTTCAATTGTACTGCCCCCTGTGACGGCCACTCTAGTTTCTAGAGCGTCTCCCGGAAGACTTGGTGGACACTGAGGTGTGTTTGGGATCGTCGTCCTGGTTGGAGGTCCAGTGATGGCCAAGCTTGAGCTTCCTAGCAGATGGCTTAATAGCTTTTTGCCAATATTTTCATGATGTTCATTGGGATTCATTGGACTTTCTAAACTGTCCACTTTCTATTTCTGTAACATAGACGGTACTCCTGTTTCAGTGCTTCTGGGTTTTCTTGCTGTCGTTTTCTGTTTGTTTCTCCACCGTCTTCTCAAACTCCCAGTTGGTTTCTTCCTACTAACCAATCCTTTGATATTTCCTTTCATTCCCAGTAACCAGAGAGTGTTTGACTCAGATGTATTGGTGCTGTATCTTTATGCAGCCTCTTTATGCTGCGTGTCTGACTGTCGTTTTACTTCCCTCCTACAGATCGCCGTCTTCCTGCCCCCCAAAAATATACTCATCACTGGGCGGATAGATTTGTTGTGGTAGTGAACTGGACTTGGCCAAAGCCCAAGGAGCTGCCACAGAGCTGTAACGTTAATTTTGAGATACGATGGTCGGAGAAGCAGCAGGATGTAAGAATGGCTACATTTGGGGGGTGGGGCAGGACATGCATAGTGTGATTATGATGATGATGACCTACATTCTCTTCACGTAAAAACTATGGATGCACTAATCCCCTTTTTTCACTGTTGATACTGACACAGATATCTGAGGTTTAGCATCAGCCGTTACTGATCCGATACAGAAAAACAGCTGAATTGACTTAAAATATTTCTTTTTTTAAAACACAGGCATAAATGTCTCAAATTATATATTTGACAAGCTTGGCAAATAGCAAAGTAAATCCACCAAGAGTAGACTGTGGGGTATAAAACTATCAACAACAACAAAAAAAAAAATCAAAAGATATCAATCAAGCCCTAAAATAACCAAGTGAGCATTTATCTTTGGGATCAGCTAGGACTTTAACTGTTCCAGGATCAACCTCCAGGCTGGAAGATTTCTCTGGGTTACCAGACACTTATTTGACTTTTTCAAAATGAAGAACCTTTGTGAATTTCCTCAGCCAGACAGCAAATTGAGGAGGTTTCTGTAATTTCAGAATAGAGCATTTAGCGACAACGGTCCCATTGCTCTCTACGGAGCAATGTACATTTTTCCCAGCATGCTGGAAACACCAAGTATTGCGGTTTCAGGGTCAAGGTCGATCTTTACCTTTAATTCTGTGGAATAGCATCTAAATATTGAATCATTAAGTCTGGGGCACAACCAAGAGTGATGTGCAAATGTTCTACAGACCCTTTGCATCTGTGACAGGAAATATCCTATTTAGTTTGACCTTCAAATAGCGTCGTCTGTGTATGATTTTAAATTGGACTGCCTAATGCTAGTAATCTAGCATTACTAGAGCCATGGTGGATGCTATTTAAGGCTTGCTTACAAACTTTGTTTTTAATCGAGTTGTTAAAGTCCCACATATGTTTAATTATTGTATTTAGTTAAGAGAGTTTATATGAAGAGATGTTAACCAGCAACCAAATCAAATTTTTAGCTTCCAGTAAAGTCTCATATAATTTTTCAACCTAGCACATTACAGCGGTGCCCATCAGTTGAACAGCCAGTTCACTCCACCTCTGAGCTGTTTATCTTTAGTCTTCAAATCTTTTCTGACCTTATCCTGAGGTCACAGCTAGCATTAGGCATTGCCATCATTCAAAACTTTTAATTTCAAGGTCATCACCGCTGCTTTTAAAACCTGCGTGCTCCTTTCATGTAACTATGAAAAGATCACCTAGAGGTGCACTTAGAGTTATTGGTTGTTTTTTGTGTTTTTGCTTTGGTCTTTTGCTTCTTATTTTACCAAATATTTAAGCTCACATTTATCTCCAAGACTTTTAACTCCTTAACATGAAGCCCACAGGCTTACCTGAGTTATACAAGCCAGGTTGTATTTATTTCACAAGAACAATGCTGGATTAGGTGAATTTCCAGTGCAGGATTTACCAGGATTTAGTGGATAAAAAAAGCCTTAACTTCCTTGTTTACATGGGTGCAGGTGAACTAAGTGTTGACACTGGACAACTAAGCCAGGATTTAGCAGATAGACAGAGGTCGCCTCCCAAGCAAAAACGGCTTGAATAAAAATGTTGAGTATTGTGAAGTTGTGGTTAAAAAGCGAAAGGTGAAAAGACGCCCACATAAAGCGACTACAAGTGTTTAATTGTGGCTAACCAAGCCTGACTTTCATCATCTTAGTTTATGCTAACCTTGGATGTTTCATAATGTATCAAATTCCATCAGTTTATATTTAAACAGAAATAGGTTTGTGTGCGTAAGATTCTGTCATTTAAAATGACCAGTAGTAGGTTAGATTAGCTGCCTGGTTTTTTCATAAATAAAAAAAACTTCAAAGAATTGTTCAAAATATATGAGGTATATGAAATATATAAATACAAACTGCAACGGTAATGTATTTTAAAATCCATTTTTTGAGCATTTTGAATCAATTCAGAATTGAACTAGGCATTGTCATTCTCTATGCAGTTATTTATTTATTTATTTTCTGACTGAAGACATTCTGCTGCTATCTAAACACCTTCAGATTTAACCTGGAATTTTATGGAACAGAGCAATAACTGGATTTAATGCTAGCTGTTGCTGTCTTCCAGGTTGCTCGTGTGGAACACACAAATTTCACTAACTACTATTTAAGTAAAGATTTCACCGCCAACATTCTGGAGCTGAGAATTTCCTCCAAACCATTGGAAGGCTGTAAAGACTGGAATGAAAGTGAGCCTGTAAAAGTGAATATTAAAGCACCTAAATCATATGGTGAGGATGAAGAAACTGTCAAGGAATAATAATAACAACCCACAGTTGAGCTTTACAGGCAGATGTACAGACTGTAACTATACTTTACTGTTCGTCCTGTGCAGCTGAAGTGCAGCAGTTGGTGAAGGACTTCAGATGTTTTTACCTGTCCAACAACTCCAAGTGTTTCTGGACTGCAGTTGACCCATCGGGGGATCTGAAGGTGTACTACAGGTGGGAATCGGTTTGTTTATTTACGCTCTTAAAAAAGTGTAACAACAGAATAAAAAAAATGTCCACAGTACTGGTTAACAACTACTCATGTTCGACTTTGTTGACCCAGAATGTGTTCACAGTAACCTTTTGTGAGTACACTGCAAAACCACAAAATCTTACCAAGCATTTTTGGTCTAGATTCTACTACAAATATAACATAATTTGTCTTATTTCCAGAGTTCTAACATGCAAGTAACATTTCATCAACATATAGTAGCTTATGTTAAGTCAGTTATTTCTTAATACTGATTTTTTTTAAAAGTACTAGTTCCACTGGCAACTTATTTCATTTACAACAAGGGAAAAATGCCTGGCTATAAGTAAAATAAGCTGCCAGTGGAACTAGTACATTTTTTAAATGAATGTTAAGAAATTATGGAATTAAAAGAAGCTGACTTGTAAGTTAGTTTTGTTTTTTTATGTGTACTTGCACTATAAACTAAGCAAAAATGACTTAAGATTTTATTGTTTTTGCAGTGAGTTGTAAAGAACAGTTTGAAGAGAATGAGTCGCCACTCAGATTCGTTTCACAGACTACGTCTCCCTCTAGTGGCTGTAAGGGAACTTGCATCTTAACTTGTAGGTGTGTGACATCTGCTGCCCTTTCTATCATTTCAGGTTCCGTGGAAAAGAGAAGAAAGACATACAGAGTCTGAAGGCATGTGAGGCTTTCAAGATGGAAGGGAGGAGCAGCTGTTCCCTGAAAGTAGAGAAGGGTCGAGATATCTTTGTGCTTGTGGAGAATGAGACAAGAATGAACACCTTTGAACCTAAGATGGGTTGGTAGTCTTTGGTGACTTACTTCTATGTTTTATTTATTTCTTTGTACTGCATTTTGGCCAGTCTGATGATGGAGTTTTACCATTTATTTATTTATTTTTTGCATTTTTTTTTTTTTTTTTAGAAATATACGTGCCGAAAATGAGCATCAATGAGACAGGAGCTTATCTCCAGCTGACATGGGAAAAACCGGTTGTTGGACCGGACGGTGCGTGGCAATTCTGCGTCTGGTACAAAGAATGTGGAAACAACAAAGTAAGTTTTCATGTCAACATCAAAATATTTAGGAGTTTTATGACGCAACGGAGGTTCTAAAGGTGTGGGTCGTGGTTCCGTTTCGGGGGCAGGGGAGTGAAATCATGGCAAGAGAGGTCCTTCCTGATATTTATTTGCAATGTTTTCACGAGTAAGCTTTACTTTTATGTTGATCTGCTTCAAAACGCTAATAAAATAAATTGAAATTTGTGGTTAGAATGTGATAGAAGTGTCAAAGCCCCAGGAATGTAAATATTGTCATATGCAAAGCTAAAAAAAAGAAAGCCCCATCCTGCAAAGATATGTTGATATCTGATGCAAGCCAGTTTTTTCTAGGTCTTTAAACTACTTAAAAAAAAAAAAAAAGCAATCATGTTTGTGAACAATCAAGCACTGAGCTACTGAACTACAATACAGTCACATCGACATCTCAGGAAGTGTTTAGTTTCACTTCTGTTTTCAAATGAGAAAAGGCTAATACTCCTGTTTAATTCCATTGTTTTGGTAAAATGCTGTTCCTCTTTCCTTACTAGCAAGATTACACAAAAGCTGATTCATTTTTTTGACAAGAAAATACAACAGAAATATGGGACATATGAGCAGAAAATATTTTCCCTTTGCTACAGTTTGGGAATCATGTCCTTTATACTTTATCTTCTGAATTATAAAAGTAAGCTAATGATAACCCTTTCTTTCAGCCTCCTCGGTGCTATAAGTTCAGTCAACATCGAACTGTGGACATCCCCTACAATAAATACTGTAGGTACGAGTTTCAGTACAACATCAGCACTAATGGGTTCTACAAACACGTATCCAGTAACACCAGTGAAGTTATACCCTATGGTAAATATCCAGTTTTATTTAAATCTTTCTGTCTTGACATGGCTCATATCAACTGGAATTATTTACATTATTTGTAAATTTTCTTTGAAATACACAAATTTTAGGTAGAGACCGATGATTTCTCACTCTGGATCATCATATCTTTTAGCTTTAGCAGAAAGAAAGAGTCTCTTTTCCATTGTCACACACAGGTTTGATGAAAGTACAGCAACGTGGTTGCCTGACATGCGTTCCATATCACAAACAGATAATGCAAATTGGAATATGATCAATGTATTGTGTGTTTGGATCATGACATGCTGTGTCATATCTCATAGCACATTTGAAATGAAGATTAGAGCTAAGGAAGACTTAAGGCAAAAAAGGCTAAAGGATTAATATTTATAAGGTATAATGTTTAACATTTATTGCTCTTTTGATGTTGATACGTACATTCTTAAGCAAAAAATATAGAATAAGCTGCTCGTAAATTTAATAGTTTGATGTAACATGTGGTTCCCAGCGTACATAGACTAACAAGACATTCTGTCGAGTGCATCTAAAAGGAACTCAAGAAGTTCACAGAACAACATTATAAAACATTTGCAAAAAATTCAAATCCATATCAAAAAGGACGTAGTGAGGATACGAAACTCTCTCTTTGTTGCTGCGCTGGTTCAATGAATGTTGCTAACACAAAGGTCTCTTACCTGTTTTGGCTTCAGACAGTTAAACAGGTAAGATAATTAGATAAAGTCTCAGTGTAAACAACTGTTATATAAAACAGATAATTGATAGACAAATTATTTCTCAAATCATTATACAGAGAGCGGTGGAAGATAAAATTATACTAATCCTCAATCACATTAAGTTCACAAAACTCTCATAAACGTCTTTTCTTCTGCCACCCTTTGAATCATCCCACTTCAATCGCCAGAGGCAGCGTACCTGTTCTCACCTGAGCACATAGACACCTTTGTCTTCTTTTCATGTTGAAATTTACAAACATCTCAGTTTGAAACACATCTTTAATTTGAATGTAAGTTCTAAGTTTGGGTTTCCTGTAGATTCTCTTAGCTTGCCAGCTGTAGTTTTACATTACAGTAGCTGCTTTCAGGATATGTGAGATTGCCTAGAAAAAAAAGATGATTCACACTTTTTTTTTTTTTTTTGGAGTGAGGTTATGTGAATCTAAGAGCTAATCCTCTTCTTGCCTGTGTTAGAAATGTTTCACATCACTGTGAGCTTGGTGAAAAAGTAAACACACCTCCGGAGTGATTGAAACTTGCCAGCTAAAACGGTTGGTACCCTTCAGAGCAGCTTGGTAGCTTTCTGCCAATTACTTTGCTATTACTACTTCAACAACCTCATGGTGATGTGACATCCTTACAAAGTAACGCGTTACTGACGTCGGGCCACTTTTTTCAGTAACGAGTAATCTAACGCGTTGCTATTTCAAATCCAGTAGTCAGACTACAGTTACTTATCGAAACCACTTTGTGTTACTGTGCGTTACTATTTTCTTTTGGAATTTAATTGTATTTCCTCTACGCGTCTTGTCGAGTGATCGCCGTTTCTATGCAACAGCAGCAGCAGCGACAGAAACGTAAACAATGGAGGGAAGAGGGAGATGCGCATTTTGTTGGTAGAAAAACAGGAACTATTTTGAGTTTCTGTCAAAAGGGGCCGTAACGCACAACCTGGAGGCTGGGGGGGGGGGTTAAAATCCTTCTTAGAGTTTTCCAGACAATAGTTCAACACACAAAAACACACACATTACTAACGTTTTTTTGTACTGTTGTAACCATTAAACAATATCTCCTTCAGTTCAACCTTATAAGTGGAGACACATTGTTGATATTACCTTTATAAAATTACTTGCAATTAAGTATTAGCAAAGATCAATGTAATTTTCACAGGTGGCGGAGCGTTGTTGTTAGCAGCTGCTGAAAGTAACTAAAGTTACTTTTGATGTAACTTAGTTACTTTCCAATTCAAGTAATTGGTAATCTAAGTTACTTTTTCAAGGAGTAATCAGAAATCCGATTAAAGTTACTTTTTTAAAGTAGCTATGCCATCACTGACTACAGGCAAAACATTCTTAAAACAGTTTCCAAATAATTTGGATGCATCATTATACTGGAAAAAACAAACAAACTATAATATCAGTAGAGATCATCCCAGAAAGTATAGTGCTTATAAAATTCAAGACTTAATAAGCCTTAGCTGGCATGTTAAGTAATGTCGTCCCTAACCCACAAAAAAGTGGAGAAACATTGAGATTTTCAGCTGATAGAAAATGAACAAATCTGGCCACAATTAAAAGCGTAGTTGGTGAAAAAGGAACTGCATGTCAGCACAAGTACCTCATTCCAAAGGAGACAGCAGTGGAGCATGGCGCAATGACCCCAACCTCATCCTGATTATAATCCTTCAACAAAACATGTTATATAATCAAACACCCAGAAACTGAAGAACTACTGTAAAGAAGTGGGACAGAATGCACTTACAGTACTGCGAAAAACTAAGATTATTTTAGAGTGTACTCAGGTTTTCTGTTCAGTAGAACTCGCAGTCACTACTGGCATGCCACTACTTACTTTGTTTCTCCTTTCTGTTTCTGTTCTGTAGTTAGTCCTTGAAGTCTTTTGTATATTTGGTTTACTGTGAGCAGAAATGAGCTGAAGGCTCTTCAGAGTTTTGAGAGCAAAAGGCTAAAAATTGTATTCAACAACTAAAGAGGCTTTCTTTTTCTTGAAGGTACCACAAGTTCTTCCATCAGTTCGGCAAATGTGGTGGCCATCATCATCCCGATCATCGTCTGCTTCTGTGTCATCTTATCTATCTACTGCTTCAAGAAGTACGTGTGTGTGAGGAGAAAAGGGGAGATGGGGTGGGGAAGGTTGGGGGTAATTACAAGTTTAAAAACTTGTTTAGAGAGAAAGAATTCAGGGTCTGTGTGTCACAAAAGCCAGAAACACCGCAGTGCATTTATAGGAATCACTTGTGCATGAGTGAAGAAGAAGAGAAAACGGAAACATGAACCAGATAAAGTTGTCGTCGCTGCACATTTCTGGAGAATTGCCAAAATATTAGGCAATGATTACATAGCAACCCCGCAAATTTATGTTGAAAAATCACAAGAGTTCCAGACATTTTGCATATCTGCCAGACATGTAAGTTACATTCCTACTCAACAAAACAAAATGAAACAGGAAACATTTTGAAGTTCAAAATTTACCAGTGAGCCATATTCATGCCACTTAGAACTTTTTCACTTTTTATCACGTTGAAAACACATACCTGAATGTATTTTATTGGGATTTTAAGTGATAAACAAACTCAAATTGTGCAGGGGAAGGAAATATGAGATGTTTTTGACAAAACAGCATGATGAAAAGCAAGCAGCCGAACAGACAGGTGGTGGATAAAGTTGTGGAAAGGCTTGAAACAGGTCTAGGTTATAAACTGAACTAAATCAGTGGAAAATAGAAAGAGCGTGGCACAACCGCAAATCTACCAACACCACGACCCTCCATCGTAAGCCAACTTAGGAGGGAAAAATCTATGGAGAGGATTTGTTTTGCATTCCACAAATATTTGTTGGAACTTTGAAAGGAAGCCCCAACAAGCCTCCACTGCAGCCTGCTACAAGCAATGTACGGCAAACTGAACGTATGTAAAAGAATATATTCTGTTGGTCTATATTTGAACATTTTGGCCTGCATGCAAAATGCTATTTGTGGAGAAAAACTACAACCTTTGAAACCATGGTGAAGCAAGATGGTGTCAGGGACAAGGAAGTTGGTGAGAGTGGATGAAGCTAAATACAGTACAGAAGCATGTTAAGGGAGAGAATCAGCTTCCAGTGCAATGATCATAAACACAGAACCAGAGCTGCAGCCTTTATGTCGCATAAAAACATGTTAGAATGGAACAGTCTAAGTCCCGTCTGTGACAAGACTTGAATGTTCACAGATGGTATTTGGAAAAAAGAAAGACAAAAGCTTCACTCCAAAGGTATTCAGACCTGGCACCAACATGCCCTGAACGTTTTGCAAAAAGCGCATTGAAGTTTGTTGTTTTAGCTCAACCAAATGTCGAAATGTTACCGAATACCTTTGCAAGGGTTGTAAACACACTGTGTTGCTGTGTAAATGCAGGTCACCTGGGTGTGACCTGTGCGGTTGAAGTATTACTGGAGCCTCTCCTGTAGGCATGGCGAGTCGTAACATGATTCACAGAAACCCTGTTTCTTTTCACTCATACGTTGTTCTGTTTATTTGCTTCCCTTTTTGCAGACATGAGAAAATCTTCGGCTGCACCCGGCTGGACCCCTCTGTAATAAAGGAGATATTGAACCTCAATAAGGAAAATAAGGTGATTTTTTAAATATATATAAGAAAAGTGTAAAAATGTGAATACTTATCTCAGTTTTTCTCAGTTTTCACAAAGGTTTTGACGCTCTTCTCGATTTTCAGATTCCCCAGGGGAACTTGTTAATGCAGCACCCAGGGGAGCACACAGACACTTGCGCTCGACTCGTACCTGGAAAGGAGGGATGTTGACCTGTTGTTATACACAGTCAAATATCTGCCAGGCAGCTGGACTTGAACTCTGAGTGAACCTACAAAAGAAGCTAAACATTTGGTTCAGAGGCTTGGCTGCGCTGACTCACAGAAACACCGTTTCATCCCCTGGATTTGCTGAGAGGGGGAGCTAACCTGTGCTAACAGCCGGGAGAGAACTGCCACCACTAAATGTCAGCGGAAACATGCGAACATGGCGCTTCAGCTCTATAAATTTTGACCTGTAAAATGGGAAGCCTGCAGCGTGATATTGAAATGTCAAAACTACAGCATGAAAAGCAAAAACTGTGGACTATGCCCATTACTTTGGAAGTTCATCGTCGTTCTTTAAGAAGTCTCAACGCTGAAAGCTAGCAGTCTGATCAGGATTCTTCAGAATCCTTTTTCAGGTTTCCTGCATTTTGTTGTGTTCACTCACAAGATGAGCCTATATTATCTATTTTTTTAAAAGGTCCTTATACTCGAGTCCTGAGTGGAAGCTACTCTGTGGGCTCTTGAACACAACGGTTCCGAGTCAGGCCTGATTCCACTTCTGCTTGCGTCGACGGAATGGAGTCTGAAGATGTTCAGCTGACGCGCCACAAGCAGAGCTACGCTCTAACCAATCGCTCTGCGATGGCGGCCTCGTCAACACAATCTGGTCAACTTTCTGATGCCGGAGCGACTGGAGGCAGCTTAAACAGGGGGCGGTCTTTGCAGCCAAACTGTAGCGTGAAATGGGTTTGTGATGGACAATGTTCTGTTGAGTCTCTTTCTGTCTATGTATTTGTTTACTGCACTGGGTTTATAAGGAGTTATGCTGAAATCCCTTCAGGTGGTACCACCCCTAACCTTTAACCCTCATAATTCCATTAACTGCATCCAGCCCAAACTGTACCACAAACTCTACCTTGTTTTCACAGATGACTGTAAATTGTCACTTGTGCCAACCTTCTGTTTACATATTTCCCACAGTTCTTTAACTGTGGCTTTATCACCTCATAAAACTAAATTTAGCCAAAGTGTCTTGTATAAAACGTGGGTGGAGAAGGATAATAGAACTTTTTTCATGTCTGCCTCAAGAGTTGCTACATGGCAAAAATCTTTTTTTTTATTTTTATTTTTTTTTTACCGAGATTTCTTAACCTAATAAGGCTTAAGAAAACAATAGCGATAACTGAAGGATTATGCATTACCACTTTAAGACTAAACTGGAACGTTTGGTTCTTCAGAAGAAAGAGGAGTGGCTTTAGTCGTTGCCACAATCCTGTCATTCCTCTCCATGGCAGTGCAGATGTGTTGCCGATAAAGGGCATCACAGACAGTATAAGGAAATGCAATCTGTGGAAACTAACATTTAAAAAAGGCCTTCCAGTAACCAAATGGGGTAATGTACGGAGAGGAAGAAAACTTTGTGGTCATGACCTCCAACTCGGGAGAAGAAGACGGCTAGTTGTGGTGTTTCATGGCTTTTGTACTTCATAGGAAATGGGTTTAAATGGCAGGTTAGCAGCTAAGCTAAAGACAGCCAGTGATGACCTGAGTGGTGGGAAGTAAATAAACAATCTTCTGTTTGTGCAGGTTTGCTGCTATGTGGCACAATTCTATGTGCTTGGGCTTAATGGCTGAAGCTAGCTCCTAGCATGAGTTGGCATTACTTCTCTTTGATGAAATACTAAATATGAACGAGAAGCTCATGGCACAACTTTATTTCCTCTTTTTGAACCACTGTAAGCATGTATCCAGATATTCATTAACCCCCACTAACTCTGACTCCGACTTAGCCAATTTTCTGGTTTGCTTTACAAAGGACAAGGTTTTCATCGCTGTAAGCAGTTTGCTGTAAATCTTAACTGCAGTTTAAGGACTGTGTAAATCAGCTTTTGAACTCTCTGAAAGGAGAACAGGGATGAAATACTGTAAATAGTTGAGAAAATATTAAACTGATGAAAAGCTTTGTTCAATTTATCAAATGTTGTTGTTGCTGCTTTGTTACTTTAACCTTGAGCACACAGAAATCCATGTCTCACCACCGTGTACTAGAACTCTTTGTTCCCTAAAATGAATCGGCCTATTCTCTTGTTTCTTCTTTATGGGTTGTAGTATCTCTGTTGGTCTGGGTTAGACTAACAGAGAAAGTAAATGGATGGAAAAAATGCCTATGTTTGTTTTGCTGGTGGATTTGCATACATTTTATAATCCAGCAGCAGATGCTACCATTTCAAGCTTTCTTTGTGTGGCTTTTTTAGTCCAGTGCTCCTTGTTTATCCTTTAGCTCTCCTCTAAATATGTCTACAATTAATAAGTTAAACAGTATTATTGTTAGAATTCAGGTAAAACGGAACAACAAACACTACAAATGACCCTGATATTGCCATGACAACAAATAGACCTGTTTTGGACCCACAATTTTTGCTGTACACATGTTGGAGGGACACTTTTGTGTCATTTTGGGTTTTATTACAAATAATTGTTTTTGTTAATGATAAGCTTTTAAACTGTAAATAATAGCTTGAAGCTGTTTCACAAATCTTTACATTCAAGGCAACTTATCACTAACATGTCACATAAGGTCAAACAATATCTTAGACTCCAGTGTGGATGTCTTTAAAATAATATCTACGTTTAAAATGGTAAAAAAAAAAAATGTATATGAGAGAAAAGTTCACTGAACTGAACTCTGCTTTAGTTTAGTGAGGTTTTATACTTGGGGACAATGACTGCTACAGCTGTGGAAGAATGCAAACCGGCAGACTGACGGAAGGTGAATAACACAAAGGATGTTGAACTACAAAGAAACTAGAAACCATGGGGGCGAGACTAACAGTGATCGAAGAGAAACAAATCCAAACACACAAAGAACAAAACACAAGATTAACCTAAGAAACTAAAGACAAAGGACTCGCATAGCTACCTTTCAAACAATAATAAACACAAAGATCCAAACTAAATACAAAAATACCTACAGAACTTAATACCTTAAGTTCTGTAGGTATTAAGGTATTAAGTTTAATCACATTGTGTTGTGATTAAGTAAATCACAACACAATCATCCAAAGATCAGAACACACTGAGCTCTTAATTAGCTGAGCCACAGTGACAAAAATACACATTAGACCAAAGACAATATAATAATTTGGAAATGTATTGAACTGTCAATATTTGCTTCCAAAATTTGTAGTTGACTTTTTTTTACATTTAACCTCAGTTAAGGCTGAGGTCAAGAGTTAGGGTGAACATATGACTACTTGCTGTGTTTCTTTTAATTATGTGCTCCATTTTACCAGATACTGTCAGCTCACAACTACTCATAATAATTAGCCCTCTGACTGCAGAGATGGGCAGCATGGACTTCTGGCTCTAACAGACCTATTAATATGTTTTTACAAAGCCCACCAATCCTCTACTGGTTCCCTGTGTTAACTGCACCAGTTTGAGCTCGTTACCTGTACAAAACACTCCTGTCCAATCAATCAGTCAGACTCAAACCCATCCACCATAGGCAAGACCAAAGGGGTGTCCAAGGACACCAGCGACAAATTATAGACCTGCACATGACTGGGACGGGCTACAGGGCAACAGGCAAACGGCTTTGTGAGACGGCAACAACTATCCAATTATTAGAAAATGGAAGGAACTCAAGATGACGATCAGTCTGTCTCAGACGGAGGCTCACATCTTGAATTATTAATGATTATGAGACAGGTGAGGGATCGGCCCAGAACTGCAGAACTACAGAAGTCAATGACCTGAAGAGAGGTGGGACCGTAGTCTCAAAGGTTACTATAGTAACACACTACGCCATTATGGATTAAAATACCGCAATGCTCAAGCCAGTGCATGCCCAGGCCTTCATTACTTATTATCAGCTGGATGCACACTGATATTCTGACCCGCAGACTGCTCGCATTTCTACTTAAAAAGAAAGAAAGAAAGAAAAAGAACGTCGCCGCCCACCTCCAACTTCCAGCCTCCAGAACTTCTTACGCCTTCCCCCTTTAAAGAAGTTGGAAGCGAAAGCGAACTTGCGCTGCTCGCTCTCTCTCTCTCTCTCTCTCTCTCTCTCTCTCTCTCTCTCTCTCTCTCTCTCTCTGTGTGTGTGTGTGTTTTGTTTAGCGTCAGTCTGTCGTGAGACAGTGAAGGTCTTTATTCACACTGAGCGGCACGAGGAGAGAATGAGAAAATAAGAAAAAGACAAACCGCGTTCAACTGTATCAACAGGATGTTTCGGTGCTTGGAGTTCGTCGCTTTTGTTTGTTTGTCTCTTGCGGCCAAACCCGCAACAGGTAAGAGACTCTTACATACGCCGCAGTGCGAGCCTAATGTTTGGTGACGTTATATTCTTGTTCTTTTAAGTCTTTCAACTGTTTTCTCAGTCTTCTGTTTCCCCGTAGTGACGTCATGTCAGTGCTGGCATTAATTCCCGGATGAACTTGGGGAAATAGGAAATGAATCACAGGTTTATTGTGCTTAAAGGGAACTGACACCAACAATTATCACAAAAAAAGTTTTAGACCTCGTTACATGGGTTTTAAAAAGGTGAAGTGGTTACTTCGGAGTAGAATCTCTTACTTCCTAAAAAATAATAATAATACTAATAATGATAATGATAATAGTACTAAAAAAAGAGTATAAGACAGACATCTGTTAGCTGTGAGGTAGGAATGTTGCTCTTCCTCTGTTATTTTCACCTCCCAATCATTGGCTAAAATTAGCCGCGATGTTTACCAGGATGTTCTATCCCAGGTCTGTGAGGGATTTTTTTTTTTTTAGATGTAGCTTCCTGGAAGTTTTTTCCAAAATTCATTAGGAAAAATAAAATGCTGTGAAGACAATGAATAAATCCTATATAATCACATTTGGGTCTCTTGTCCGTTTTCCCTTTCAGGGCAGATTTTGCCTCCCCACAACTTGTCCCTGCGTTGGATTAATGAGTTCACCCCAGAGCTCACCTGGGAGCCGCCTCCGCACTCCATGGCAAACTGCCACTATGAGGGAAAGATCGAAAAGAACCACAAAGAGGAAAGAGTATTTGTAAGTCAGCAAAAAAAAAAATGTTTACAAGAAAACATCTTTTTTTTTTTTTTTTTAAAAAGTGACAATTGCAGTTCCATGCATTAAATGATACAAGCGAACATCAGGGGTTGTGGTGCTTGCAATGTAAACACAAAGCTGTAAACATATCTGCAGAGTGAAAATGGCATTTTTAGATTATGTGAACATCAAAAACCATTTTTGTTTTTCTTTATTTACAATGCCGTTCTATTGTATTCTAACCTTTGGCCTGTTTGTCAGTTCCGTCCATTGTCTAAAACCCATTAATTCTTTCAAGGTCGTGCTAAATTGAATGTGCTTTATTGGGATTGTATGCGACCAGCCCAGTTTATCTGAAATGAAACGTGGTTTTGTCTTGACAGCTTTTGCTTTTGCTTTTTTTTCCAATAAGTTTTATTTCACACACATCTACACACTCATATTTTTTTCTAAAATTGTCTTTAAATCTTTATGCTGGTTTGTGTGCAAGGCTACTTTAATTCTAGAATATGTTTCAGTCATTGGAGTCCTGGCTCTATGCTTAGTGCAGAAGAAGAATGCCTTACCAAAACTGTTGTAAACAATTATTGTTAGTAATCAAATATTCTATCAATTATGCTGATGACTAATCAAGTCCCCCCATAAAAATTTGGATCAAATAAGATATTGGTTAATACTGCCAGAACAGCAGTATTAATATCGGATATCAATACTGGCCAAAATTTTCTTATCTGTGTTTCCCTAACAATTACTTCTCTGTAGCTTAGAAAATTAATTAATAATGGCTCATTTTGTTTAAGTCAACTTGGACTAAAATGACACAAAAATCAATTTTTATATTCAATTTAAGATTAAAAATAAAAATGATAAAGCAATAAAAGTGCTTACAAAGACACTTTAAAAAAAAATATATACTTCAGTTTCCATTCCAAGCCAATCAATAGATTAATTTCTATTGACCGCAAAATTGCCCAGACCAGAATTACGGAATTAAATTTGCTTAATGGAAACCCTGCAACTTTGAAAAAGTTCATGTTTTTCGAAAACAGATGTTTGCACCAAGATGAGGTGGTTTTTAGGCTGCATTAAAATTTGCATGTCTGACAAAACTGCAATGGAAGCACTTTTTTCACGTCACAAACTTCAGTTTGCATACAGCAGCAATGCGCATGTTCGTATATCTTGGCCTCTTTGGATAAAGCGCGGTCGACTCCACAGCATCGTAGAGTTTTATCATTCGAAATTGTTGAATCCATTTGCTATTGTGTGTGTTGCTATTGCTACAGGGAAACTGACATGACTTGCATAATGTCAAAACCGTGTTTCCATTGCGGTTCACACAAATTTCAATATGGCTGACAAGTACCCTCATCCTTGCGTAAAAACTTTTTTTTTAGCAAAAAAAAAACATGAGTTCTTTGAAATTGTCACGTTTCCTTTAAGCAAATTTATTTTCGTAATTCCAGTTTGCACAATTTTATGGTTGATGGAAACGCAGCGAGTGGGTAAGATGGTGCAACTGGGCTTTTTGAGTCACCTCAGGATGAAGAGTTTTTGCTAAACCTTCTTCACTAGGTTAGCGACATCTCCAAATCAGCGAAGATTTGAAGATGTCAAATCTTCGCTGACGTGAAGACCCAGGAACTTAATGGAACCGACCTTTTCCACTTCGTATCTTTGCGACCAACAAAATCGTTGTATTCCTACTAGCCCACGGTAGCCTCTTGTTTTTTTAAAACCAGGTTATTGTCCGTAAACCATTCAACCAGACATTGGACGAGTTCCACTATGGAGGTGTGTTAGGGATTTGTGTTTGGAAGAGTGTAGAGGGAGGAGTAGTCCTACTGGAAAGGGAACCTTTGTTCCACCCACAAGTCGTTTGGATCGCCTAATGGACAACTATAATAAACATACACTTCATTGTGAGATTTTCAAAGCTAATGATATTACTTGACCTGCTAAATGTGCTTTAAACGTTTCCACATCTTTACCCCTGACCTGTCTGGAGTGTTTCCACTGGCCAAACTCTCCAGTGACTGTGGCTAGAAACAAGGCTCTTTGTTTCTGTGGACCACATTTTATCCAACTGGGATTATTCCTTCTGAATAGACGCCTGTTTCTGTCTGCGGCTGTGTTTAAGGCGTTTGTCTCCCTTTTGATAGGAGCCTATCGAAGGCAAGTCTACATCTTTTGATGATGGCACGCTGTACATGGAGGGAGGACTTCTAAGTTACTGTTTGGAAACAGTTTGTCCCGGTAACCGAAGTGAACCAGCATTTTTGAATATATCTTACCCAGGTAGGACATTTGCACTTAACATAACGCATTACTACAGAGGGTAAATGCATTGGTTTATAACAATCTGGTCAAAATGTGTCTCAGATCTGGTGAAGTCGTTGGATTTCTACATAAAACCTGCCAAACGAGGCCACTGCTCCTGGTCCCCCGTCAGGACAACTCCAGAGCTGCGTTTCTTCTATCAGTACGTCTGTGTGTGCAATGAATATTTTTTGATCAGACATTTTGCAAAGTGTAGGCTTGCAACACTTCCTGATTCATACCGAGCTGCTTTGGTTGCATCACAGCCAGACTGTGCCCCCCTCCGCAAAAATGTAAGATGATAAACTTTAGCAAAGGCTAATCTGGTAGCTTGGCTTTGTTCAGTAAAAACCAGGACTGCAAAAACACAAAATCTCAAGTATTTTTGGTCTAGTTTCTACTGCCAATGTTTTTGTACACTTGAAATAAGACCAAACTGACTTACACGTAACTTTTCATCAGGAAATAGGAACTGATTATAAGTCTATATAACATTATAACAAGACATTTTTCCCATATTGCAAATTAAATAATCTTCCTGTGAAACTAGTTAATTTTCATCAATATTATCTAATTATTGATCTAAAACAAACTCTTATTTCTTGCTGAAACATTACTTGCAAGTCTTTTTATTATTATTATTATTATTATTATTATTATTATTATTATTTATTATTTCTTCAAATGTACTAAAATACTAGTACTAGAATCTCACCAAAAATACTTGGTAAGATTTTGTGTTTTCACATGCGAACACAAGGATATTCTACTAGTAAAGTTGACATATAAAATAAAAAAGTATTGCTATCTAGCTAAAGGTTGATTTCAGTGAGTCACTCTGACAAGGTCTTCAGGGCCTTTAGAGGAGAAACTGGTACACAGCGTCATACACCCTCCATACGCGAATGGAGTTCTGTGCAGGGAGAGGGGGAAGCGATTTCTTACCACCATGAATCCATCATATCAGAATAAAGCAGTTTAAAGTTTACAATTTCTGGTAGCTTCATGCAGATTTTGACATCTGAGTGAAAGAAGGAGTATGAATTTTTTATTTAATTTTTTTAAACCGAACCCAGTCATCCAAACACACCATGCTGTCCCTCACCAGTTGGGTGTGGGGTCCATCCCACATTACAGGCGTGTGCTACCCATCTGGCATCATGCAAATCTACAAAAC
Organism: Xiphophorus hellerii; assembly: GCF_003331165.1. Lineage (NCBI taxonomy): Eukaryota > Metazoa > Chordata > Actinopteri > Cyprinodontiformes > Poeciliidae > Xiphophorus > Xiphophorus hellerii. The sequence continues at coordinate 3,244,743 of NC_045685.1, forward strand.
CACCCCCCAGAAAACTGCCTCAGCGGCCAGTAGTCCTGCAGCTGGGAAACGCACACATAAAGAAAAAAAATATATATGCAAATGTAACCGTCACAGTGAACTGAAAGAGCAGTTCTAAATATCAACCAGTGCTGTAAACTAAAGGCCACAGTCCACACCAATTCAAGAGTTCTATACTTCACAAAAAAAATCCTGCATGTTTTGATCAAATAGCATCAACTCAAGTGATGACTTCCTTTTAATGTGGAAAAAAAAAGCTGAGCTAATCTTCTGCCTTGATCAGGTGGGGGTTGTGTTGGGGGCGGATGGCATTTAGAATGGTTCCCCTTTATTAACCTAGACGGAGAAAAACAGGCTCCATCTGCGTTTGCTTTCCCGCAAATATTCATCGTCATTGTTGCAAAATCTGTTTGGCAATAAGTCAAAGGAGATCAAGGTCATTTACATATAAAAATAAAAAAGATGTTTAAACTTAGATCTTTGAAGAAAACATGAGTGGTTGACTAAACGGCTTTAGATATTTGAAAGCTGGTTCCAATATGACCGAAACATCTAAATTAATAATCAGACGTCTGCAGCATGAAGACCAGAGAGTCCGTCTGTTCCCAGTTACAGTCCACGTCTTGGACTGATGATGTGTAAACTAATAGCGATAAAAGTGGAGATTCCTTCGGTAATTGGTAAGTTCTCGCTTTCACAACTATGCCAATATAATTACTGGGCGCAGAAAACCAAACATATTGGATGATAGATTCTGAACCAATAATAGGATTCGATTCCCCACACCAAATAACCTCAGTGTTTTTCTTTCCTCTGAAGTTGAGGACATTTAACACGACCCCCATTTTTAAGACTTTTGTTCCAAATGGTGGTTCTACGATGCGGCTGTAGAGGTCGGTCGGTCCCTCTATGAGCCGGCAGCTGCACCGTTATCACCCAGAGCAGTTAAAGGGGGACACAACCCTCTACATTTGCTTGCCAGGCTCCTTAATTCCCTGCCGGTTCCATTTAGCAGCGTCTGCGCCTCGCATTCAAATCAGTCCTGAAGGATCAGATGTCCGCTCTCCATGCAAATACAAAAGGCAACTGAGAAGCACAGGCTTCTGTCGAGCGACACCTGGACACCTACTGTAGGTCTAGTGTTGTTTCTGTACAGCGTCCACATCTGCTCAGTTACCGCTGCAAAATCTACAGGTGGAGAGCTCAGTTATGTGGCCTAATGGAATGCAAGAAGCTCGAATCTCTAAAAAATAAACTTTTCAGCAAATTAAAAAAAAAAAAAAAATTCTTCTTCCTAATGTAAACTTATTCTGTTTTTGATGCTGGGACAGTTCAAAATGAAACGCACGCGAAGGGTGATCAGCCCAGCTGTTGTCCACAAAATACCCAAAGCAGATCACCTGACTAGTTAAGCCATGTTATACAATGAGAAGCTCATACTGCCCTTTAATTGCTGATTGTACTTTGAGTTGATTTTCATCTAAAAGAAGCTTTTATCAAAAGCAGAAGTTGCAGCTCACTGGGCGTTGCTCAAGTTTCAATGAATAAGACTTTGAGGAAGACACGCTGCTTACCCCTAAGTGCTCTTCACATTCCGGTCGGAGTAATGTTGAGTAAATACACCGCCTGTGTAGGCCTGTGGTGTCTTTAGCAAGACAAGGTTGACTGCAGCTTGTGTTGAACGTGACCTTGCTGTCGTCCTGCTGGTTGAGCCAGAATGACTGTTGGTTGTCACAAACTTTATGGTTGCAGTGATGATTGAGGGCTTTGTCTCAGGGAAGCAGGAACCCAGACGTAATTGCTTCTTAGGAATCCTGCGGCACACCTCTCCTGTCTGTGCCAATGTGAATTCATGTATGATTCGTTTGTTCTATTTAATTTGTGCAATTGGCTGTTGTCAAATTTATTAGAGTTTAAAAAGTGTGTTCCGTGCTCGTAGAGTCATCCGTTGGCAGACATTTTTATGGAATGTTAACTCCAAACTTTTTGTGAGAAATTTGCCGGTTTGTTGATGTATTCTAAAATATTCCAAAGAAATTGGAGCTTGAGAAGCTGAAACACTCAGCCGTCATGCTACTTAAAGCTCCAGTATGTAACATTAATAACAAATATGACTTTTACATATCTCTTAAAACTGTCAGCATGTTGTGACAGTATAGCATGAGACAGATAATCTGTGAAAAGATGAAGTTCCTCCCTGAGCTACTATTGTCTATTGCGCTATTGTACTACTTTTGTACTGCGCTTTGTTACTATTGTAACAAAGCGCTCCTGACCAAAGATAACCAATTAGGGGGAGGAGGCGGGTCTTAGCGCTGTCAATCAACGTCGTGAACGCCCTGGTAAATGTGCTAATGGTAAAGAAACAACTCGCTGTTACAGGAAAACTGTTCATCCACCATCACGGATGGCCATGCTAACTAGCATTAGCATTCACGACCTTTGATTGATTGTTTCACTGGGAGAAGACAGAGGAGCTCTAATTTTTTTTTCACAGATTATCAGTCTTATGTTACACTGTCACAACACAGTGACAGTTTCAACAAATATGTAAAAAAAAAAAAAAGAATTATATATATATTTTTTCATAAAAGGTACATAGTGCAGCTTTCAGACAGTACCGGCTGGTGTTTGCAAAGCAACCATCTATTTTAATTTGTGGCTATTGGCTGCATCTGTAAAAGCAGAAATAAGAAAGACTGCATTAGTTTCTAGTGCCAAGGCGTTTTCTACTGTGCATCTTAATACATTTGAAGTTATATCTGGCGTTCGATTGAGATAGGGTGTTGCTCCATGAGATCAGATTTATCCATCCCATCTGCTTGGAGTCTCATTCCTTCTGAAGAAGTTCCTGCGATTTGTTGTGTCGCTGATTAAAATGTTTTCCGTATATAACCCATCCCTCATGTCAGATTCTGAGATTCTTCCAATCTTCACAAAGGAGTTGTAAATTGCCATCGTAAGACTTTTGCCACTGATTGAATTAGCCAGATTTGAAGAGCCTAAACGTTTTGGATTGGAGAATGAGACAGTTCTGGCTGCATCTGCTCTTTTCTTTGCCATCTCTTTTGGCTCACACGTCCCCTCGTTCTCTCACATCACAGTCTCACACGTGTGTTTCTCTTGGAATATCTAGTGCAGCAGCCATAAGGACACCACAGAGTATTGGAGCCATGCTAACAAAAAAGAAAAAAAAATAATTACGAGAGTAAAGTCACAGTTTTATGAGAATTGAGTCATAAGAGAAGAAATTGATATTGCAAGAAAAATACAATAATAAAGTATAGTTGTCCTCGTATTATTTCAACTTTATACTACATACTCATATTATTTTGACTTTATTTTTGTAATATTGTGACTTCATTCTGGGAATGCTGTGACTTTATTCTCACATTTGTACAATTTCATTTCATATTATGTGATTTTTGTCATTCTTTGATGCACGAAAGTAATCGTTTATTTCCCCCACCTTTTGTTTTAAGATTGAACGATCAGCTCTCTCACAAAGGCTCGGCAGAGATACTGCGAGAATGCTCATCGTACAGTTACACTGGTGGTGTGAAGTCTGGGTGTGACTTGAATGCGACGACAAGTATGAGCATTAAGATGCTGTTTAATGCAACAGTGAACAACAAAGTTGTTCGGAACACCTTCCATTGGGACAAATTAAAAGGTTAGTAAAGCTGGTTGTTCCATTTTGTTCCCTCTGTTTTGGCAGTTATATTCTAATGGTGCCAGAATGTGTGATTTAAAAAATAATAATTCTGTGAAAAACCTGAAAAGCTTTACTATGTCAGTAATCCCTTGCATGTGTTTTTTTTTTTTTTTTTTTTTTTTTTTGCCTGCAAAGTAAAACCAGCTGCCCTTGAATGGACAGTCAAAGAAAATAAGAGCAATTTCACCATCAGCTGGACTCCTCCAGACATGCTAAGTTTAGATTCATGGACATTCAAAATAGATTACACCATAAATGGAAAAGAGGTAAGACATTAAACACGTACATTTGTATGTTTCACAGTGGAACCTGGTGTTATGGTAGGGTGTAGAAAAGGACACAAAGGTGTTTTGCAGACTTTACAGCCATGTTGGGCACACTTCCACTTTTTACCCCCAATAACTTTATTTCAAAAAAGAAACGTACAAGAACAAAACATGGACAGTACAGAGCCACATATAAACAAATAGAACATGCGAGTCATAATTTCAAGATTAATTTGATGGTCAAGGCCTGAAGTCTTTCAAGGTCAGATGTAATATGATGTGAAGGTAGCACCTTAGCATTTCCATGTACACGGTATGTGATACCATGTACAAGAAAATGATACGTAGTATTACGTTTATTTTTTTCAAAATGAAAATCTGATAAATGAAAAATGCCTCTTTTAGTCTGATACGTGTAAATAAAATCCAGGGCCAGCTGCTGACTTTAAGTCATTTAGTGTCAGTATGAATCCATCAGTACTGTTCTCAGTGGTTCATTGTCCAATGGATGAAAGGTCAAGGACCGCTGTGTTAAAGAGTTCTTCTTTTAGTGTTTCCAGGGTTGTTTGTTTCAATGCTCTACATGCATACAATTTCCTAAAAACCAAAACGTGAAATTCCTTCTTTTGGATTCCATGCTTAGATTCATCAGTTACCATAAAATTCTTGGAGATTCTTGGACTAATATCTTAGCTTCTGTTGCACAGCTTTCCATGAAACTGCATCAGACTGTTGAAGTACTATGACTAAATCAAACCTGGTATATGTTTGGATATCATAAGCCTTTTTAAAGAACGCTGGAGGCCCCGGGCACTTCATCTGATGCTGCCATTGGGTCAAATTGAGGTTTATTTGTCTACTTTTAGCAGAAAACATTGTCTGCATTCGGACATTCCTACACGCTGGAGCGGGACCCTTCCTGTCAGTACTGCATGAAGATTCAAGCCAAGAGCAAATTTGGCGACTCGCCTCCAACCGATGAGAAGTGTTTTGGTACAGTTGTATTTCTTTCTCTTTTAATAATTTTGTTTTTCTTTCTTATTGTGAAGGGATCTTCTGTCATTTATATCACCTCTACAACCTACACTGCAAACTCAAATCATTAGCTTTTACAATGACCTTGGTGTTAGGATAGTACCACGACTCGCCTCTTTATCTTTCTAGGTTGTGTTTAAACTTTCTCGTAAAATCAAATGTACTTAAAATTTGCCAATAATCATCAGATATCCCTTTATTATGTTTGCTGACTGATCATCCTGATGCATTTATTTACAGGTCCTGATCGGGGTTTGTTCTCGGTGTACGTCATCATCTTTGCCCTGCTAGTTATTCTGGCAGCTATCTCCATTGCGTGTTTGCTGAGGTAAGACTTTTTTTGAAACTTTTTTATGTCACATTGCCTCGCAAAACTAATCACACCCATCGGCTTGTTAAAAATGTCACATGTCAACCGTTAGCTCCAATGTACTTCAGTGGGATTTAGTCTGACCGGCCAACACAAAGTAAAGCATAATGTGGGTGTTGAGTTAGCATTTGTAGAACTTTTTTTTTGTTTAACTGTTGCTAAAGATGTAGGTCTTGGACATTTTGGCTTATTCTGAAAAAAACATCTACAATATAGTAATTCAATTTAACTCCGTTCAATTCAATTCAAAAATATTTATCCCAAACGGTAATTAAATGTTGTACCTCATTTCAACCCTCAAAGAGTCGTTGTAGACGATGGGCAGGAAGGATGTTCAGTAATAAATAAACTGCTAAAGGCATGACATGCTATCTAATCAATTTCCAGGCAGCACCAGCTGCGTTTCCATTACAAATGTGCACAAAACCTTGTCAAAATTCCACCAATGTCAAACCCCCCCCCCCCCCACAATTCCGCAGTTGCGGTGTTTCCACCAAGGCAGTTAAAATCACACGTGAATAGGCTTGTTCACGCAGTAATTCATTTAAAAACATGCTGCGCCGTCTTCCTCCCACTACATCCTGTTGTCTTCTTCTGGCGTGTGGTTTGCGCCAGTGGCAAACGTCCAGTTGTTGATAGTGTGACTCGTGCGACGGCAAAAAAGTGTTTCCATTGCAGTTTTGTGAAAGGCGTCAATTTTGATACGGCCAAAACGAGCCCACCCAATTCTAGCGGGAAAATCTTTTAGTGACAAATGAGTTTTTTTGTTTTGTTTTGGGGTTTTTTTTCAAATCAAATTTATTTTCAAAATGTCAAATTGTGCAATTATACGGTCAATTATATGTCCTGTATAACATCTTCACTGCTTAAATCTGCATGGTTAGGAGCCTGGAGATGTTGGAGTAGGGGAGACACGACAAAGCAGGCTTTGTCATGTCTAATGCACGCCACGCTTTTCTTTCTTTCTTTATTTTATTTTTTTACCTATATGTTGTTGGCCCATTCCATAAAATCCCAATGAACAATGAACTACATTGAAGTTTGTGAGTTTAATGTGGAAAAATTGAAGAAATGTTATACTTAGGTATCATGGTTGGCTCTATGTTTCCCTTTGAAACAAAGTTCTTTCTGCACAGGTATAAGAAACATATTTTCCCCAAAATTCCAGTACCTTCGAACTTCTTCAAAGATGTTATCGAAAACAACAATGAGGTAAAAAGACGGGGGGGGGGGAAGGAGGTATTGCACTACCGTGGGAAGTGTTACTAATTCTAGCGTTAGTCTCTGTGTTTTTGACACCGTTGCCGCTAACAGCACTATTTCAGGAAGCCTTTGGTATATTTGGACTAACACTTTCTTCTTTCGGGTGCCTCTTCCTTTTCTCAGAGCTTTTTTCGCAAGTTGTACGTCCCGCCAGAGGAACAAGAGAACTGTACCGTCACGGTGGTGAAAGACGCGCAGACCACCAAACCAGACTGTTGAAACTCCTCCGCTGTCAGCGCACTCTTCCTCTGAAGCAAGAAATCATATTGGCATTAACACGGAGACCTGATTCTGAGTCCAGTTTTACGAAACTTTGCAAAAAAGTAATCTTAGGTGACTGTAGATTAGAAGGCCAAGCTTTGCTATGTTGATACAGCAGAAGAAGAAAATGGACCGCTGTTTCTGAACAGATTCACTCAGCGGCTGCTTGTTTTCACGGAAATGCCTGAGATTCGGTCGCTTTGCACTAAGGGGTCACTGAACTGAAAGTCAGGACCTTTCCTTGGAGATCCTTCTGACGCATGCAGCTGTTCCTACTCAGCCGCAGCCATATGAGATGCAGACTGAAAGAGATTCATTATTTATCCCCAGCTTGCGGTGTTTTGTTTTATAACAAATCTGGTTTCCATGTCCAGCTGAGGCACACCATGAACATTTGTAGATGGGATTTCTTTTTTTTTTTGAAGAGTTCCCAGACCAGAATCCAACAATGTACCACAAATTCTTGTATTATTTTTTCCTACTCTTGGCTCTTTTTATGTCATGAAACCAGAGGGACCCAGTACTGTACGCCATCTTTGTGTAAAGAGTTTGTTTTTTTTATTTGCACATATGAAATGGGAAGAGAAACATTTCCAGCTCACAGTGGGAAGGGTAGTTATCCTGGAAACGGTTGGAAAATGCTACACTCTTTCTGCTTGAATTTCTTGACAGCTGCATAAAAAGATGAATTATATTCCATTACTTACGAGAAGCTGCTAAATTCATTCAATCATTTTTACACCCTGTACACAGATATAAATCTAGGTATGCAGTCTGCAAACCCAGCAAATCTACTGTAGCCGTAAATGCACACGACTCCAAATGTTATCCGGCGGCAAAGTGCTTTGAATACAATCGATGGGACGTGTGAGGTGTGTGTGAACCAACATTAGGGCGATACACACGCCTCCTTGGCTGCATTAAGGCCAGATTTGGTGCGGGGTCAGTTGTGACAATAATCTGCAAGAATCAGATCCATAAATGCGGGAAAATTCTCAGGGTTACAAAACCAAACACCTGACTAAACGTTAACAAATGTAAGATGGTAAGAAAAACATTTAAAGAAGAAAAAGGATATTCCCACTGAGCTCATTCAGTGTCAGAGAGTCCTAACTCTGGACAACGTTCTCCTCTCCAACACCACGCCCAGAGATTCTAGTTCCTCTCTTACGACACAACTGGCCTTTCCGCCTCAACAAACATGGCGGCACTGACCACCACCGACTCGTAGAACATCCTCAGCATCTTCCGGCAGACGTTCCGGTGCCCGGGCCTGTTCAGAAAGACGAAATAGCTCTGACCCTCCTTTTTAAATCATATTTGCATTTTTTAGGCAAGTCTGATTTATTGTCCAAGTACACCCCCCCACATGACCTCCAGTTACTCATACCTTTTCTGTCGTGACCCCTTGAATGTCAACAGGGGTCATGGAGGCTCTTGGACCTGTTCAAGTCCCCAACCAGCACTTTAGTGTCACCACTTTGGGTTCCAAGTGGTTTTTCACGTTCCATGTATTAACACAAGCCTGTGTTATCTCTCATCACCGCCACCGATGAGTCCAACTACCTCAGACTCATGAGAATACTTCTGTGGATGGCAGGTGTCTGCACAGTGGCTGAAATCACAGGTGTAGAGAATAAAAAGAAAAGGCGAGAAAGTTTTTGATAAAACACTTTGGGAGGGAAAAAAGGTATTAATTTGATGAGTTAGTACTGCCAAAGAGCGTTAGTGCCAGCTTATTGGTAGGTTTATCATGGACTTGGCATCCAGGCAGTTCCCTTGTTTCTCCCTCCCAAATGCCAGCAGTTACCTCATCACCTCTGTTCAGAACTGGGCACCTAAAACTGCAAGAATCAACCTTTATACGTTCAAGTTACTGCCAAATTACCAAATATTTCAACATTTAAATTTTTTTCAACTACTTCTTACCAAAAGTATAATAACATGATAACTGAAATCTTTAAAAAAAAAATTTTTTTTTAAGTATTCATTTAACTTTTTCTCCCCTCTAGAACAAAATCAGAGCTTTTATGGCACAAAATGTTCGAATTGAACCAGACCTCATGTAAATGAGCCTTTTGAGATTTGTATTGGAGATATGAAGATATATATATATATACAGTACAGACCAAAAGTTTGGACACACCTTTTAATTCAATGAGTTTCCTTTATTTTCATGACTATTGACATTGTAGATTCACACTGAAGGCATCAAAACTATGAATAACATGTGGAAATATGCACTAAACAAAAAAGTGTAAAACAACTGAAAATAGCCCTTATATTCTAGTTTCTTCAAAGTAGCAACCTTTAGCTGTGATTACTGCTTTGCACACACTCTGCATTTTCTTGATGAGCTTCAACAGGTAGTCACCTGAAATGGTTTTCACTTCATAGGTGTGCCCTGTCAGGTTAATAAGTGGGATTTATTGCCTTATAAATAGTCATGAAAATAAAGAAAACCCACTGAATTAGAAAGGTGTGTCCAAACTTTTGGTCTGTACTGGATATATATACATACATATTATTATTATTATATTGAAGATGCTAAGTGAACTTTTTTTTTTTTACTAGCTTTAAGTCTTCCAAAGATTTCCATCATGGACCAACCCTCTTTCCCCTCCCCCAACGTCTGAAACTGTTACTTTTCTTGTGTTTCTGTTCTGGCAGCTTTCCAGTTTGGAGATATTTAGTGTGGATTTGGATGACATGCTTTGTGTGATTCATCAGTGGAGCTGTTTGTAAATGCCTTAAAACTCAGTTGGGTCTCTTTTACAACTGGAATCTGTATACTTGCACACACACACACACACACACACACACAAACTGTGGGTGTATTTGTTTTAAAGTAAAGCCTTATATGTATTTTTATATCTTTTTTTTATGATCAAGCTGATCTCAACAGAGGAATGATTGTATTTGTTTTTTGAAGTGCTTTGAAGAAACATGGCTCCCATTAGTTATGTTGTGAATATGCATTGGTAGCAGCAACAACCTTCCCTATTCCTCCACCCTCTATCCCCACCCGCCCCCAACAATGTAGTCAAATGTTTAATGTCAGTGAGATAACTTTAGTTTACAGTTATGTTTTTTTGTTTTTTTTTGGTGCTTCTTTCTTTTTAGCTATGCTAATTAAGTAGCTGCTAGCTGTATCGTACCATGTTACACACCAACTTTCAAAGTATGCTTCCACATCTTGGCAAGAATGTACTTTTTTTTTTTTTTTGTCCTTCAAAAAAATGTGAATAAAATAACCTTTTAAGAAAAACGCAAAATAGGTGTGATTTGTATGAGGCTGTATTTAGTTTGGTTAATTTCTGGTGTCTCATTTTATAAATAATTTTTACTGGTAAACTCTTTTGCTAATTTTGTTTTAAAAGAAGAATTGACCACAGTTGAAGAGACTCGAGTTACAAACATGAAGAAAGCAAACACACACGTTGTTATTTTGTTAATCAGGAGCATTAAAATGACTTGAAACAAAAAAAAAGTACAGAAAATTAATGAAAATTAGACATAGTTTCTGAATTGTATTTCTACAATTTCATTTTATTTTATTTTTTTAAATGAACAGGTCTGGAGAAATATTTGTATTATTACTATCATCATTTTTTGTCAGTTTCAAGTTTTTTCAGTGACCATCATGGGCCTTTGGTCATCAACTGAAGGTTACCAGTAATGTTGTTTATGTGTGTAAATGTTAGAGAATTGGCAGAGACTAAACATGTCAGCCAGTCGTCAGAACCTTGAGGTTCACAGTTAGAGGTTTTCTGCACCGGCCCATCACTGTCTTCTGCTTTAGCTGAAAATTATCAAGAAAAACAAAACAAAACGTTCCAACCATTAAATTCCACTGAAACTATTTAGCAATCTCACTTCTGCAAGTTGCACTATAAGCACATTAACTCTTTGGTCTGAAGGGGACAATGTGAAGGTGGATCAGGTCTTCAGTGTTTGAGTGTTGGTCTCAGCCGAAGGTAAAACTGGCCCCTGAGCCGTTTCTGTTCTTCTCAAGGGAAAGTATTAGACAATAAAAGTGGATCGTGTCAGAAACTCCTGAATGTTTTAAAATAAAGGAAGTATACAAAATGTCAGCGTATTCTGATGTTCAAGGGACTTTCCAGTAGGAAAAGAGCATAATTTCTGAGAGAAATGACATGACTAAAAGTAGCATATTTCCACAGAAGGACAACTGACTTTGGAATTGTTCCTTATTTTTGTCAGAACACTGAATTAGAATAGTGCAAAATTAAAAGGAGGGCAAAAATCCACTTTGACTTGGGGAAAATGTGTCTTGAATTAGTTACGAGAAACTTTCTATGACAGCTTCGTTGGTGCTCAGTCTGCACAACAGAACAGCTTTAGCTCGTCGAGTTTGAACTGGTGATGTTTTGAGTGCAGCAGCCTTTGATCATCTGTGGTTTGACCGTAGTGCGTTTTAGAACGACAGAAGCACATTTCTAGAAAAGCAAGATCAAAGCCAAGACCGAAACCTAAAGCTGCTTGAGTTTTAAACGTAGCGGTATGCTTGGAGCGTCAGCTTAAATGTTCTAATCTAGTCTTTCAAAAGAACTAACCTTCAATTTGGATTAATGTAGGCATTTCCCAACTATGATGCTGTCATCTTCATGCGTCACTATGGTGTAATAGTTGGTAGTTTGCACTACATATTGTTTTCTTGGAAGGTGCGCAAGTTGTTTTATTCTCACCTGTCTAGAGTCCTTTACTCTTGACAACTAATTTTAAACTGACTCTAATCTGTACTTCTTGAAAGTTGGACCTGACAGTTTTGGTGTTCACACCTAGAGCTGTGACACTTTGAGGCCTTTCAGAACGCATGTATGAGATGACTTCCTGGGTTTCTATAAACCTGGAAGATTTAAGGGTTCTATTATTTTTTTTCCCCCCAAGTTGGCTCCTTTTGAGGTCAGACATTTTTCTGACCGGACTAGTTTCGGGCTTTGGAGTGATTTATTTGAGTAGATCTTCCTGTGATGTGGAACAACAAACAACTGAAAGCATTTCAGAATCTACAATACTAAATTTAAGAGTTTGTACCTATGGGTGGAAAGTTTAAGTTATGGGACTTCCCAGATTTTCAATTTCTACATATTTATGGGCTCTCTGCCATCCAGGAGATGGAAAAAAACAACAACAAAAAGCTTAAAGCAACCTAAGGTGTAATTTAAATAACACATAACTTGTATTAAGAGCCACTGCAATAAATCGACATTTGAGGAATTTTATTAAGTGGAGTTACTCATTAAAACGTGTTTTTAGTCAAAGGCTTATGTTTTTGTAAAGGTGTAGCAGAGACAAGATCGGTGACACTGAACCAAACTCTTATCTAAACAACATTTGAATCTTAGTTTGACTTCTCCAGGTCTCAGTGGGTTGTTTACTGAGAGAAACACATTTGATATGCATTGCTACTTACCTACTTTTGGTCCTGTAGCTTGAACATAATAAAAAAAATGTAACCACATTTTACGTCCCATTTCACTGTAACCTTGCAGAACCCTTCCACCCTCTGACCCTCCCCCAATAATGAGATGGGATTTACTCCCTTTTTTAAAGTTTCATGTTGTATAAGCATCTCATTAAAAGCCCAAAATTAACACCCACAGTCTACACTGCCAGGACTTTATAACTCTGCTGTACCTCCAGTCCAGATATAGATCAGCAACTGTACATCAGACTATCCACCGAAATAATATGAGAGGTAAGGAAGGTGGTTCTGATGCAATGCTGGAGCAATCAGCGCCTCCTTTCTGTGTGACAAGTCGGAAATAAAATGCACCTAAGAAATCGTACTTGTTTGCAAAATATTTGGCCTTTTCATAACTCCTCTGATGAAAGTTTCTCACCAGTCTTTGCTGTGCTTCATAGAGCTACCGTTTACATGTTTCTCCCAGGTTTTTGGCCTGGAAACCCCCGAAATTCCCTCAGATAAATACAATGCACCGAAATCCCCATTGTGGCAGTGTGAGGTTTTCAAACTACTTTGAATTCAGGCACTTTGATACAAAGCTTCCTGTTAAGAGACGTACAAAACAAAAGCTTTGCTCGTGTTAAATATATTTAGAATTTTACTTTCTTGACTCAAACGCTTAACTTCCCGTTGCACATTGACTAGCTGACAAATAGGGCGGCAGCTCCCCCTGGTGGCCAACCTGAGCAGTGCCAATATGTCGGCTAAAAATGGTCCTGATGCTGCGGGGATGCAGAGATCGGCGAGGATGCTATGAATCTAACTCGTGTTGGATGCGTGATTGGCTGGCGCAGTCTCTGTGGCGCAATGGAATAGCGCGCTGGACTTCTAATCCAGAGGCTCCGGGTTCGAGTCCCGGCAGAGATGGGTCACTCTGCATGCCAACATGGCAGGTTCTGCGATTGTTTTTCTGTCACATCTATTCTCTGAAAAAAAAATTACACCTTGTAGTGATGCTTTTCATGGTATTTGGTCTGCAGTGAAAGCGACACACATAATGCCTGGGTATAAATGAACACACGAGACTCATAGTTATTTTTTTTTCTGCAATGAACTGGTTCAGTCTATTTTTTCTCGTCTCTGAAAAAAAAGACTTGTGTGTGTGTGTCATTCACACACATACAAGTCAATCTTTCTGATAGTGTGTATGGAATTTATGTCTGTCTGTTGATTTTAAGATGGCATCATTTTGTGATCTACTAAAAAAAACATAACATCCTGCTGTAAGAAATAATATTTTCCAAATAAAATGTAGTCATTTCAAATTAATTTTTTGTTTTTACTCCATCCCTTAAAGGCTTGAAAGGTGGACGGAAGTAGTAGCTCCCTTTAATTGAAGGGCTCACGTTTTAAGACAGGTTTGCTCCGGGCGCATCTCTTGCCAAAGCTCTTCCTGTGACCGCGGGTTTACACAGACTGTGGATGCGGCCGTTCCAGGGGCAGATCTGACATTTCTTCGGATGGCGGCAGCGACGCTAGAGGGCGCTCCAGCACCAGTGTCCGACAGAGAGCGTCTCAACGCGGAGACGGCTCCTCTTTCAGGGGACTCCATCAGGACAGCCTACATTAAATGACAGGAATGAGGACAAGGCCTGTCCATCCGTCATGTGCTCGCGCCGTTTCATCACATTGACGTCACCGTGCTAAATAGTCAACGTCAATTTGAAAGAGACAGGTGCATTTTGTTTGTTTGTTTGTTTGTTTGTTTGTTTGTTTCTATGCCTGCTACCGGCGTTGAACTCTCACTTCAGTTCACCTACGACAGAGCATTTCTACATATTTTAATCCGGTTAATCTTAATCCACGATGATGTCATGGCCAAAGGTTACACTGGACACTGAATAGTGTGATGTCAAAGCACACACATAGTTTATGAACGCATCTATTACTTATTAGTTAACATTTTTTAAGTGTACCCACGTTATTTTAAGAAGTAAAGGGGGGAAAGGGGGGTGTAAACTAGTGTGTGTGGGAGAAAAAGGAATGCGCCGCTAGTGAGAATATGACGTCAAGTCAGAAAAAACGAATACGACACAGGAAGCAGACCGTGGTCACGTTTAGTGAACTTTATTTCACTCATCTTAATAAATGAAATAAAAATAAAAATGAAAACATTTCAATATTTATGTTTTATTTTTGATTGACGAGAAAAAAAAAAATACTGAAGAAAGAATAATAGCCAGGCTGTTGAATTTAAATAATCCCACAAAATAAGGTCTGGTAATTCAGTTTACATTTGAAAAAAAAAATCAACATTAAGTATACTCTTTTATTATACTTTTTTTTATTTATATTTTTGTATTAAATGTGTACTTGTGGGCTGCACAGTGGCGCAGTTAGTAGAGCTGTTGCCTTTCAGCAAGAAGGTCCTGGGTTTGATTCCGGGCCCCGGGGTCTTTCTGCATGGAGTTTGCATGTTCTCCGTGTGCATGGTGGGTTCTCTCCGGGTACTCCGGCATCTTCCCACAGTCCAAAAACATGACTGTCAGGTTAATTGGTCTCTCTAAATTCTCCGTAGGTGTGAGTGTGTGTGTGTATGGTTGTTTGTTCTGTCTGTCTCTGTGTTGCCCTGCGACAGACCGGCGACCTGTCCAGGGTGAACCCCGCCTCTCGCCCAGAACGCTCATTGAAGATAGACACCAGCACCTCCTGACCCCACTAGGGACAAGGGATGGATGGATGTGTATTTGTACATCTTATTATACTATACTATTATTAAAATGCAGTATATCTCAGGAATTCAACTTAAAAGACAAACTCATATGGTCAAATTGTATATTTAATTGAATTTAGTTATGTTTTTTTTCCCCCTGTTATTGTAACAAAAACCAAAAACTAAGTTTCTGATGAATGTGGAATATTAAATAATCCCAATAAAAATATCCGTTTTTAACACTGAAATGTTTTCCTTCTGAAAACCATGTCAATTTATTGTAATTAAAAATAAAAATAAAAAACATAATTAGCATAAAACACTCTGAAACATCCTGTTATATTGCCAGAATTTGCTCTATTATCTTATCCGTGTTACTTGTACACTTTTCTTTTTTACCACAGATTTTCCTTCCACTTTTCATTCCACTTTCGATGAATATACAAGGAAAAACAATACTTTGAAAAGCTGGTTTCCTTTTGAGAAAGTCTCATTAACATTGCGTCAGATATTCTTCCTTCAGGTAGAATCAACATTTTCGGAACAACTGATTTTTTGTTATGATCATGTGTAAACCAGGAATATCCAGATGAACAGTGTTCATCCTTGAGTTTAGCGAAGTCAGAGTTCTTTTTTTTATTTTTTTTATTCTGTATTACTATTTTATTCTGGGCCTTTTATTCTCAAAATGTGCGCGCTGTCGAAAATAACACCTAAAACCAACTGCTTTCGTTTGAGTTTTATTTTGAAAGTCAGGAACGGAAGTTTGAGAAGAGAAGTCATTGCCGCACGCTTGTCGCGCCGGAGCGAAGTAGAAAACGGACCGTCGCCGGAGAGCAGAGGAGAGAGGTGAAAAGAAACCAGGAAAGAAAGAGGAGCAAAACAGGGGCGAACGATGGTGTAAACGCAAACCAGTCCGAGCCGAGTCTGGAGGGGACAGATGTGGAGGAGCGCCGCTGGAGGTTGTAGTTGGCTCCGGAGTCACTGTTAGAAGTCCGAAAACTCCCGCTTTTTGATGCTGTCCGCACGGAGGTCTGAGCCAATAACGGACTTATTGGTCGGCTGAACCATGCAGAGGCTGCTGCTCCTGAGTTTGGCGTTCAGTCTCCACACCGGTAAGGCTGTATTTACAATTACTCTCTGTGGTTATGGTGATAACGTGATGTACCAGTTTAATAATTTACTGTAACATTCTGAAGGCTCGACTGACCTGTTCGTCCTGGAAGGGAGTGGAGGGTCGGTTTGGAGGATAAAGGGATGTTGGAGGGGGGGCGGGGGGGCATTTTGTATGATTTCACAGCATTCCCATGTAGGCGTCGCAGCGATGGATCACCTTCGGCGCGTGACACTGCGCGCGCACGCGCTTGGCCACCCTGAGCAAGGATGTTAAACTTCGTTCTTGTGTCTCGCGGGGTGTCTCAATTTGCGGTCGACGTGGCTGCGTGCGTGTGCGCTAAACGGGACTTATATGTCGGCGCGCGGCACCGGCCTAAATGACCTCTGTGCACGTGAGCGAAGGCGTCCGTTTCCTCAAACGGGCAAGTGGTATAGTGAGGCGGTGAGGACGTGACGGGAATGACAGTGATTGACCAGAGACAGAGAGAGGCTCCTGCTAACCAATCTGCCCCCTCCCACATCACACACCCCTGCCCTCGCGGGCTCCTACCTGTGGGCCTTCATTTCACTCTGTGCACAAAGGGGCTGCCTGTGTGCACCAGTGCATCTGCCTCGCTCACCCTCCCCTGCCCTGCCTCTTGTACCTTCTGCACACAATGGGGCGCCAGGTAGGCTATTTATTGGCTTATGACAATCACAGCTGGAGCCCAGTTGCTAGGAGACAGGAGGCTGAGAGAAGAGGAGAGGATGCTTGTCATTTCCCCCGAGCTACCTGTTTGATTGAGCCACATCTGCATATTTTTGCCTTTTATTATTATTTTTAATTCCGCCTCATTGTGTATACCTCAGGCAGCCGGGAGCGTGCACGCCGACCGGCCCGCCATCATAGGTAGGGTGGAGGGAGTGGGGGCACGGAGGGGGGGGGGGGGGGGGGGGCGTGTTCAGGGAAAGCAAGGTATAGAAAGAGATGATGTCACCGTGTCTGCCAGGCTCTATCTGCTTGGCTCTGCTCGGCACCCAGACGGCCGCCGTGGTTCTGGATAAAGACTCACATGAGAAGCAGCTTTGAGGAATGGAGTTGGTTTTCATCGACAAAATAAGGTTGTTGGTGGCGTTACGTGTGACACTCTGGCAGCCGCTCCCTCACTTTGTCTGCCGATGGCTCAGCCTCCGTACATGTGTATCCTTTTGTCTTTGTCTCAATGCGATGCCACGACTCCATAATCTGGTTATTACTCCTGTCACATACAGAGGTATTTACCCACGCCGGCTTTCCTCCAGACCAGATTATCGGCAGGCTGATTTTGTTCCGTCTGTGAAGTCCCACACACACATGTCCCTGTGTTTTTAGTTCAGGAGCATCTTTTCCTCCAAGCGTTCATCTTCATTAGACCAGTATAACACTATAACCTGGCCTATAATTTGCACGTACGTAATTGTCCCCCAATGATTGGGTGGTTATTAGCAGAGGCGCTAATTAAAGCTTCAGAATGCTTTGTTTAAAGTCAGTAGCAGAGCTACAGCCATGCCTACTTCCAGCGTGTCTCTGTTCCAGGAGAGACTACTCTGTATCCCGTCCTTGCATCTAGAAGCCACCCTCGGTGGCAACTCTCAAGCAAGTGCCGCCATTAACACAGCTGTTAAATGTTACTGCATAATCAATCTTTGCAAACTCTCTGCCTTAACTTACTGATGAGCCTCAGGGCCCCAGGGCTGGCCTCGGGGCAGTGGTGCACCTGAAGTGCTGACTCGGACAGAGGCCTGCTCCATACAGGTGGGCCATTTGGCACCCTGTGTGTTCTGGAGCGGACCCCGGAATGATCTGCTGCTGACAGTACTGCGTTACTCCGGTTGGTTGGTTGATCAGATTTAATGGTTCTATTGCGCAATGTTAATGAGTCCAACAGGGGCAGCGATGGCTCCAATGAAAAAGAAAATGACAGAAACCTCATAAACAATCTAGTGCATTGTGACGCACCAGTTTCTAATCAGCTGATTTGACATTTGCATTTAGCTCTAATTGAACTCTTTGTTTTTTCCTGATTTATATTAGAGATTGTCCCTGAGCGGTGATCAGATGGTAGGAAATTGAAAAATCTGATTATTTCTTTAGGGAACATTGCTGTGCAAAGACCTACCAGGGACTGGTGTGACACTTCTGTGTGGGAGCTGGCATTGAATGATGAATAAAAGTTAGGTAATTTCAGTACGAGTAAGGCTTTTTAAAATGAAGTTGAAGTATGGCACCTTCTAAGCCCAGTGGTAGAGCTTAGAAGTGTAGTCCATCAGTGAGCCACTGTGTTTTTGTGTTAAAAATTTTTAAGTTACAAAAATTAGGAGGTGCACGAGAAGGCATCATAATTTGGAAATTATAGCATGTGAGGAGTGTGTTCAATGCATCAATTATAAACCTAGCTTAATCCATCTTTACTTTTATTGGTGTACAACAAACCATATTTAAAATAAAGAAGCAATGGTTAGCCTGGTGGGTGGGCAGTGCATTACCAGACTGGTCATTTCCCACGGTCATTACCCAGTCTGCATTACCAGACGGATAATGCACTGGATGAAACTCTGATAGTGGTAAATATTAGTTATCCGTAGAGGTGTGCCGATCGATTGGCCACCAATCATAATCGGCCGATTTTCGTGAAAAAGCGTATGATCGGTGATCGTACTTACATACACTCTTGTTGCCGATCACCAAAACCGATCACATTTTTCTCACTTCCCAGCCTTCGTGTGCAGCTTATCTCCTCTTTCCTTCACACTGCGCAAGCGCGGCAGCAAATCCTGTCGTGGTTAACGCTCTGAGAGTGAATGGGGACGTTTGCGTGTTGTGGCGGAAAATTATCTCGGAAGTGAAGCACGTCAAAATGCACCAACACAACGAATCTTAATATGGCATTTAAAAAACAGGCACTTCACAGAGTTTATCGAGGCTCAATGCAGGAAAAAAAGGACATCCGGAGCGGCCGCATAGCAGGTAAAGCAGCGCACAACTACCAACACTCACCTGGATTAGCATCACAGTCAGAAATCTAAACAAATAATCCGAAAAATAATTCAAGTCTTCAAGCTAGCAGTGTAAGATGCTGGTTCTGCTCTTGCTCTTGGACCGCCGCGACTGGTAGTGATATTTCACAGACAGATCGCCGCTCAACCTCCACCAGACAGTCAACTCTCACACCGAACAGCTGCTTAAAGCTGCAGCATGTAGCTTAAAAATAAGAAAATGTCTACTATGTCTAAATTTGGTGATTTTATTGCCATAAATTTTTTCCATTTTGCCAGGTAACATAGTATCATTTATACCTGAACCGAAAAATTAACCGCCATTGGAGGCGATCGGCAAAGATTGGTGATTGGCCTCATGGATGATCTGTATCAGAATCGGCAGCAAGAAACCTGATCGCTGCATCCCTAGTTATCAGCCATAACAGCAAAAATATTGAATATAGACTATTGGCCCTTTCACATGGGTCCCTCTCTCGTGACTTCATTATATATTTCTGATTCTGATTATAAATTTTTCTCATGAATTGCCTTGAAATGGTATTTGTCATGAATATACAGTACAGACCAAAAGTTTGGACACAACTGTGTGTCCAAACTTTTGGTCTGTACTGTATATAAAGAAACAGAGTTGAACTGAAAACTCTAAATCTTATGACAGACACAAGTTCTGAATGTTGACAAATAGTTCCTGGAGAGTGAATGTGTGTGGGTTTCTACTTTGGAGGAATTGGCGAATGTTTTCTTAAGACGAAACTTGATTCTTCAAAAGGCGTGGAAACAAGCAGACTGACCTCCAGAAAGTCAAACTTGTCTTGATTCTCCAGGTGGATCACCGGTTCTTATGTCTATGTCTAGCTTTTTAAAAGCGCGACGCTACGCTCTGTGAGGCTAACAAACCACCTCATGTCGTCATGGTGAACCCCCTTACCAGATCGGTGAGCGTGAACACAGATATTTGGTCCTTGTTTCGAGCGAGAGGAATCCCTGCAAGTTAATCAGCGAGTTCGGGAAGCTTTGGCCTTGTTGTTGTCGATGCGTTTGCTTCAAAGCGATGCTTCGGCGTCCCATAATACTTCTGGGAAGTGTTGCTAAGGAGAGGGAAAGGCACAGAGGCAGATGTTTCATTATCTGACTGGTGCTTGCAGATAAATTCAATCAGAAGTGTGCATCCTCAGCTGTTAAGTGAATGTTTCACCAGTTTTTAAAAGCCTCCTGTAATGTGATTTTGTGTGTGTGTGTGTGTGTGTGTGGGGGGGGGGGGGGGGGGGCAGCAATTTGAGTTATAAAAAGAAAGGGGAATTAAAAAAAAAGCCTCCCCCGAAGTAGAAAGGGAAGGCTTTAACTCAAACGACTGGATGTCTGGGTCGTCTTCAGTTGTTTGTTTTAATGGGGGAGGGGGGCATCATGTTGGACAGGTGGGTGCAGCCCGATCGAGAGTGATTAGACTTTATTCTGTTTGTTTTAGAAATTGCAGTGCTGAGAGGAGGGGGTGTAGGTTGTGGTGGATGAAAAGACAAGCAACCCAGGGGAGAGAGGAGGACTGGACGGAGAAAGGGTCCATTACTCAGGCCTGACTGCCCCCTCGGTGGGGACAGAATGTGGTCGGGGGGGAACACTCAGGCCGGGGTTGAACTGTTGTTGGAGGGTCTTGCTGAACTGCCCACTGCCTCCCCTCCTACGTATCGTCCTCGCTGTGGTTAATCACCTTTAATCGCTCTTAAACTTTCTTCAGCTCTTTCCCAATATGATCCCTGTTTTCTGCTTACCAAAGTACATTCTTTCCCCCCCCCTGTCCCCTCCTGGACTTTTTTACCCCCCTCCCCTTCCCACCACCATCAAAACTATTACTGCTTCTCTTTCCATCTCCCCCTTCCTCTCTCTCTCTGACTCTAATAAGTTCCAGATGTGCATTCCTCTGGTCGGCGGAGAGAGAAAGAAGAGGGTGTGTGGGTGGGGGGAGTAGATTGGGGGAGGGGACAGGAGGAGAAGCACATGAATTAAAACTGGGAGCACATGATGAGCAAGAGGAGCCCATGTACTGCCAAACACACTCTAAATGAAAGTGCTGGCTAACACGCAGCGTGTGTGTTTCTTCGTTTGGGCGGGTGTTCGCCCCGTAATTTGGAAACTTTCTGAGATGCACTCTTCCTCCTTCCTCTCCTCCTCCTCCTCGCCCCCTCCTTCTCCAGGAATGTTGCCGACGCTGATGTCACTCTCGCAGTTAGTGCTCCTCAGCAGGGACAGGGGCCTCTGAGGCAGATCAGACTCGCTCCATCCGTCTTCCCCACCCCTCTTCTTTAACTGTAGCAACATCAGGGTCAACGTCCGACCGGAGCACCGCCGCGCTCGCTGTCTTCCACCTCGTGCCCGCGGGCGGAAAACCGCTGCCAACTAATGACCGAGCCATCCCATAGCAGCAAAAAGTCGTCAATGTCTTTGAAGTCCGGTCATTAAAACAATGCGGCGCAGATGCGTGGCCTCGCTCAAGGTTCGCAGCTGTCAACTTAATGCCGTAACCTCGAGGCAGAGCTCACTTCAATGCCGTGTGCTCACGGTCGGAGATGCAGATCAGACTTGGTCTAATTTCCATTTTTGCAAGTCATCTCGAGTTGATGGAAAAAGTGCCGCAAGACCACAAAACTTTGGGGATCCAGTTTTATTGAAGACTTCAGAACCTGACTGTGGGCCGATTGGCTCCTACTCAGCAGCACTAATTGACTCTGCATCAGCCTTTGTGGGATTTTCACAGTGAGATAACCAGTAGTAAAAAGACCACAATATCACCATATTTACACAAATACTCTTAACATGATCAACTGCCCTTTATTTTTAACTAAAGCAGCCAAAAAATACCATATTTTTATTATTTCAGTTAGTTATTTACAGAGACAGTCACCAGTCGCCTACAAATATTTGTGGGAGACCAAATCTAAAAATGCTTATAACTGCCGTTGTAACAGTTCAAATTAGGAGTGCCCTGATAAATCAACCAGCTGATAAATCAGTCCTGATTTCCTTCATTTTGGGAGATCGTTGCAATACTTGCATGTAAAATCGATCTTAACAAAAAATAAAAATAATAATAATCTGAATCAGCAGATCAAATTTTTTAAAGATTGGTGATCAGCCAGAAAACTGCAATTGGTCCACCCCGTAGTTCAAATGCCAACTACCACTCAATTACTCTGTGACTTTTCTGGAGGACCCAAATGAAAGAAATATCAAATTCAGGTTCGGTTTTTTTCAACTTGTTCATTGGATTTCAAATTACACTAATTTGGAATCAGTTTTTAAAAGCATTTATTCAATTTAATCAATTTCAGATTCAAACCGCAATTGAAGCTTATTATCTATTTCAGTTTCTGATTACCCTCTGGAGCCCAGACTGTTAATAGGCAGGAGTCCACTGTACTTACTGTTCCTTTGATTTTCATACATACAAAGATTTACACATCGTCATAGCTTCCCAACTGTATTTTAAAAACAGCCTTGCCTTAGAAGTGATGAATGGCTTTAGTTTCCACATCACCACTGTCTGTGTTTTGTGCTACTACTGCGGGTGTACCCAGGGGCGCAACTACATACTTCCTGAGGTGTATGCGAACATGTCATCACATTTGTCTTCCTCGGCAAAATCAACCACTCTGTCACTCTGCAGACCTGCCCACCAGGTCATGTCTTCACATTTGCAGTAAACAATAGTCACTCCACGGTGACTATATTTACCATACTATACTTCTTACTGTATTTAACAACATTTCAGACAAAAAAATCAGCATTGGCCAAAATCGGAATTGGCAGATTAGGCTTGTTAAAGATTGGTAATATGTGATCAGTCAGAAAGCTGCAATTGCTGTAGCCTTAAGAACAACATGAAATACTTGACTCAGGCTCTTACACTCCAAAAAACTGTTGGATAAGAAAACAAATGGTTATTTTGCTAACCACTTACGGTATTCTGGGTGAAATATGAACTGATCCAGCCCATGTTCAATGGGCACAAAAGGATTGGATTATGAGTTTGACCCAGCACCTCAGGTGGGTCAGGTACTTTAAACCCGGGGCTAGAAATGTGGACTAGAAATGCACCACATATTATTTTTTGATTTTATTTTTAGGTCTGGTAAGGGCTGATTCATATTTTTCTTATTTACTCGTTCAACGAATTAAAAGGAACAAACTTTGCTCATAAAATAAAAGGAAGATGTTTGGCAAGATCCATGATAGAGACAGTGTTCAAGAGTTGAGGAGAGGAGAAAAGAAGTTCATCTGTATTTATCCATCAGAGGATAAGTTCCTAACATCTCTCAGATGTTTTGAAAACCCAGAACAAGATACACAAAAGCTTTGTTTTTTTTTCAAACTGAAAATAGTGTGAGTTTTTATTTTTGAGGTAATGCTGCACATATACAAGACACCAAATGGATTTTACAGTATTTACCCTGCCAGTCACCAGGGGAAAATCGGAACATTTCCATTACTGAATGCCGCATCCCTAATATTGACTCTTTTTTTTTGGCCTCTAGGGCCAAAGCGTACAACCATACAAAGGCAGGCATTATTTCTGTATTACAACGTGTTGTCTTCAGGTGATCTGAAGAAGTATTCATGTAGTACCATCTTCCAGTCAGTACCAGACTTATAGGCCACAGAGCTCATCCCAGATTCCTCCAGATGTCTATCATTTTTCAGAACGTATGATCTTGCAACAACCGGAGAGCTGGTGACATTTCCGAGAGGCTTCGCGTGGACGTTCCACTGCTTCAGGAGGTCAAGGCCCCCAAGCTTTTATGGGATGGGTTTTTTGTGACGGATGACATTGCGAGAAGCTACAGCACATACCAATAAAATTAGATTGCACTGGATTGAATTAAAGCAGACCTTGGACGGAGGTGATTTATGGAGGGGGACGCTGCTTGTAAAACAGCCCCGCTTCGTTCTGTCGCTGCTCCGCATCGTGGGCCTTGTTGTGGATGGAGGGGGGATGTGAAAGCTGAATCAACTCATGATGTGGTCGCTCACATGCTCTCTGGAGGTGTTTGTGGTGGCGGTGGAAATGGGGTGGGAGGGCAGGGAGAAGGTTGGACTTTTGGAATGGGGTTGCCTGCCACAATCAATGGGGAACGGCTGCTGGGAATTATAGATTCATTATGATATCGATTGTTCCAGTTGAATTCGGTGGCGACTCGTGCTGTGAGCTACACGGTGCCCTGCTGCAGAGAGGCAGCAGGATAGGTATTGTATCCTCTTGTTCAGGCTTATCCAGAGGATGGCTATTGTTAGATTTGGTCACCCTTAGTTACAGGACCGTATTCTTTGTCAATCGCTCTGAGGATTGTAGATTACCGCCGACCGATTGGCAGACTGCCTTTCCGCAGATCTACCATATTCATGCAGCTGTAAAGTGTCAGATGCCTCGTTTGTGAATTATCATATTACCCACTGCTGATCCCGGGGGTTGCCATAGCCACCATGTCTATCATTATGTCAGCGGTCCTCACCGGGCCATGTAGCCATGGTAACAATGTCTATAACAGAGGTTCCACACAAATAAAGCTCTTCAGATGTGAAATGCTCACATGAGAGGCGCCACAGAGAACGGAGCGGGGGCACACTCATGCATTCATAGAAAACTCCACAGCAGCACATGCATTCTGGAGCGCAGGGCATTGAAATGGTCGCAATTATTTCTGTTGCACCCCGTCCTAAATAAGCCCAATACCTCGGAGGTGGGAAAGTAACAAAGGAAGGAGGCAGAGATGGAGGAAGATGGGCAATAAGGAGTAGGAATGCAGCGTAAGATGCTAGCCAAGCAAATAGTGGGGAATGGGGAATGAGGGGCCACAAAGGAGAAGAAGAATAAGAGGTTCCTAACTGAAGGTTGGGGGGAGGGTTGTAAGGTAAGATGACAGAGGAAGGGAGTGAGCAGTCAAACAAAGGAAGGAGTCTTTGAGTCTCCTCTCTGCCCCAGTGTCACCCCCTGCTTGGCCCCCCAACCTCCTGGAGACACCTTTGTGTTGGGCTGATGCTCAGCGGGCCACCTCCCTTTGCTCACTGCCTGTCCCTATAGAGGCGTTACCATGGTGACGAGTTGTTATGACCATCCTGTCAGGTCGCCATGTTGTTGAGGGGAGACAGGCACAGGTGGTAGTTCCCACAGCTGGATAGGAAGATGAGCAGACACTCCCGTTGTGTCTATATCTATATCTCTGGGTAATAAATCATCTGGTCAGCTGCTGGTACATTAACCGACAATGATGTTGAGAGTAAAGTAAATGCTCAGATTTTATATGATTATAAACCAAAGTTAGCTCTCCCAGAACCCCACAGAACCTTTGCCAAAGTATTGGAGGTGTAACAGTTTATGGTGGGACACAATAACATTTTTTTATCTAATTTGTAATTAGTCACATTTTAATCAGCATTTTAAACAACATTTTCAACTTAAAAACCCTTATTTTGCAGCTAAATGATCAAATAAATATATAGATATAGACACAAGTTCAACAACAAAGATGTTTATTGTTTTTAATCTGTTATTTAGGTTATTCAGTCATCAGATTGGAGTAAAGTCCTGAAATAATTGCCAGTTTATTTAGTAATCAATTAATTATTAACTGGATTATACAGATTTAAAAACAGACATTTGCTGAAAGAACAGTCAGAGCAACACAAAACTGCTAAAAAAACAGAAAAAAACTCATTTTGCATTAAGATGAAAAAATGTAACTTTGTAAATATGTTCTACCTGGAAAATATTTACAATTCTGGGTAGAACAGTTTTTGTTTCACCTGGTTCAAAATACTGTTAAAAAAAAAAAATCAAAAAAAGCCTCCTGTTAAGCACTGATTTTTATCCAGTTATTAATTGGTTAGTTTCAAAAATAGTCAATAGATCAGCTCTACATGGCTGAGCTTTTCATGTTGAGTCATTTTTAGCTAGAGATTCATCCTTTACTACAAATGATCAGTTTTATTGCATTTTAGGCAATAAAATATTTATTTTCTTATGTGAAAAGGGAATTGAATTATTGGTTTATTTTCACCTTTTTATGTATTTCTAATATTATAAAACATGGCCTAAGTGGTTAGATGAAAAATCTGCAGAAATAGCCCATTTTCTATCCAATTAATCATCCAAATATTCAATAGAATATTCAATTACTAAAATATTTATTATTTGGAGCCATATTAATCAGTTTTAATTTTCACCCTGTTGGTAAATATTGTTACTGGCTCAAACTTTCTTATCGGTGCATCCCAGCAGTAACGTGACAATGTGAAAGAGTGCAGAAAAAAATCTATTCAATTCCTAGACCTGGGAGTTCTGCATTAATTCAAAATTCTCAAAAATGGATTTTAAAACACGTTTTTAAGTTGTACATCTTTGTCGCTCCAATTTGTGAGTTTATTGCTTTTTCACATCACGAGTCCACTTGGCCTCCGTATGGATTTTGAATGATTCTTTGATTTTATTTGATTTTTTCACTTACAAAGGAGCCAGGCAGCTAAGCTAACCTAATGCTGGTAATTTAAGTTACAGAATGTTATGCACAAACCTACTTTTAACCGACAATGATGTTGAGAGTAAAGTAAATGCTCAGATTTTATATGATTATAAACCAAAGTTAGCTCTCCCAGAACCCCACAGAACCTTTGCCAAAGTATTGGAGGTGTAACAGTTTTAATAGAAACTGATAGATTTTGATACAGTATGAAACCTTATAAAAATGTTTTAAAGAAATTTTCTGTTTGTCTTTAAACAATTTAAACACAATATCTAGACCGTTTGAATAGAAAAATTGTTTCTGAATCGAAAATTGTTTTGGAATCAAATCGAATCGCTAGACACTGAGAGATTAGCATCTGTAGATGTGAATACTTTTTGCCAGCACTCTAAATGACTGGTTTCACTTACTTTAAATGTTTTTGTTTGCTGTTTTGTTTTTTGCTTTTTCCAAACCCAAACTTTAGAAATCCCCGTCTTCCTCTCCCTAAAGCATTGTCTCTGCGTTCTGGTCGACGCGGCGACAGCTGCATCACCCGCATGTCACACCCAGCCAAACCTGGGCAGCGGAGAGACGGCGCCACGTGATTCCTGTGGCTGCAACTTTGTCCTGAAACAATGATGTCATCGTCCATCACACACCTTCCCCGCCTCTTTGTGTCCCCTCATCGCCGCCTCAGCCAGTCTCTCCGCCACGGCCATAGGCTGCGCATTTATTCGAAGCAGATTGAGTATTAGTGTGAAAAAGAGCAGGGAGGGAGGAACTCTGGCTCGGAGTCTTAATTGAATAGGTGGAGGGACGATGAGGTCATTGATTTTCTCTTTTTTTTTTTTTTTCTGTCCGAAAAATGGATGTACCGAACATGGGGGAGGGTTTCATCAGACACTCAGATGCACGTCGCGGGTGTGCTCACAGACACGCTTGGACAGAAAACTTTTTTTTCTTTTTTTCGGGCAGTTACTTTACACGTCAGCTGTTGCTATGGTGACGTAAGTCGGCGATCCAGCCGGGCCCGGGGATTGGCTGGAGAGGAGCGAGGGGAGGGGAAGGCGGGTACAGGAGGATACAGGGAGCGGGACCAGACACAAAGATAATTAGATGGACGCAGAACGAGTCACACAAACAGCATTTTATTATTTAGGATGTGATTCAATGACAGAAAGCTGAAGTGTGAACTGTGGCATCACAGTGTCCCATATTGCAGGATGAGGTGAAAAAGGTGATAATAAGGCAGAGAGAGACGCGCGGCTGAAAATAGCTTCAAACATCTGCACGCACATACAGCAGCCTGGAAAAGTGTTTGCCCCCCTACAGATGTCCTCTGATTCTGGTTTTGTACAGGAGTAAATACAAAACGCTGACCTTTGCAAAAGACCTTTGCTCAGATAGAAATGGTTTTTAAGATATTGTTTTTGTTTTATTTCAATTACATTTTTTTACCTGACTTTAATTAAAGGTAAACTGACGGATGGATTAGTATTGTCCTTGTGGATTTTCAACTAATTTTGTGATGCATAAAATTAGGGTACACTGATTGCAGTTTTCTGGCCAGTCACCAATCTTTGATAAGCCAATTTCTGTTTTGGTCGATGCCAACTTTTTTTGTCTGAGAAGTTGCCAACAGTGGGGTGATTATTGTTAACGTGCGCATGTGTAGATGTCACCTGCTGTGCGGGTCTGTCTGTCAGTCCAGTGCCAGATCAACAGGGCCTTTGTGTAGGTAGGTCAGATCGGTGGATAAGATCGATTTCACACGTATCAGCCGATCCACAATCCGCCAATACTAAGGAAATTGGAGCTGATTTACCATGTGAAATGGATTTTTGTGTTTTTTAAAGAGACGGTATTACGTGTTTTCCAGGAACATAGTGCAATGTTATAGCATAATCAAGTAAGTTGTTGCCTTCAGTTGATATAAAATGCTACTAAAAGGCGACTTAGAAAAAATTTGACTTCCTAATTTAATGGCTTGATATTGGGCCTCTGCTCTTTCTTAAACTCCGCCTTCAGGAAGTCCTCACAATATGGCTCCTCTATTAACCCTCTAACAACGTTTTTATCAGTGTTGGACTGAGAAGTAGCTTCTATTAATTAGCTCAGCAGACGCACAGGTGTTTGCTAATTGCTGCTGGCTAGTCTGAAGGAGCAAAGTCGAGAATTGTGGGGGAGGGCTGCACTGTGAGGCAGGAGCTTGGAAATTGCAGTTCAGAGGAGACCTGTGCCTTGAAGGTGGAGCTAGGCCCAAACAGGCGCTTTGAATAGCTGAATGGTTGCCATGGAGATTAAAGGATTTCTAAAACATGCATGAAAGCGTCATGCGAACACTCCAGCTTGGTTTTTGATGAGGGAATAACATAATATAAAGATCAAAAAGTCAATTTTACATAATACTGCTCCTTTAATTGGTTGTGGCCGTTGAACTCTCCAGGCCATTGTTGCCTGTCTCTATCTCAGTACTGAGTCATGAACACTAACCTAATGATGCAAGTGCGGCCTGCAGTGGTTTAGATATTACTCTGAGTACTTCTGTGAATCTCCAAGATGAAGACTAGTCCATGTTTTCTCCCTTTGTGAATGACGGCTCTCATTGAGGTTTGCTGGATGCCCCAAACCTTTCTTTGTAATTGTTTCCAGACTGGTAGACGTTGGTGACTTAGTTGGATTTGTTTAGATCGGGGCAGGATGTGTGGATGTCTTTAAGAGTACTTCATGATTTAAACGAGTTTGAGTTATAAAAGAAGTAATCATTAGAAAACCACATTTCGCATTTACCCGCAATTTATCTAAACAAATTAAAGCTTCATTACTTTGCCATTAACACATCATCACACAGTGTGCGAGTTGCTGGAGGCCTGAACTGCTGTGTCTGTTCACACTGTGGCGGCAGAGCTTTTAGTGAGTCACTCGCCTTTGGCATTTGCGTCCGCTTCCACAATCGGAGGTTTGTCTCTCAGGGTCCTCACTCCCAGATTAATCCTAATCCCTTTCAAAACTTTTGACTCGGGTTGTACTTAATCCTCGACGAAACTGAGACTCATTCCCTGCAGAGCCGGGCGTGCTCTCCGCTGTCTTGGTGTTTCACTCAGGAAACCGCCTGCGCGTGTTGATTGCATGCTTCGGGATCGGCGCGGTCGTGTTTGTGTGCGTGTTGACAGGAAATGGTTAGCCGGCGTGGTGAACGTTAAGCCGTCCCTACTGCCAGTTTAGTGTTTGTACGGCTGTGTACATGTGCATGTGGTCGTGGTCTCGGCCCTTTGTGGCCATCTTTGTGTGGACAGGGTGATCAGAGTCCCCCGGTGGCATCACGGGGACAAGCGACTCAAGGAAATCAGGGCACTCTAAATTTGTCGCTGCAGCATAACCCACTTAATGAAAGAATACAAGCTCCCTTGTATGCAATCTCCCTCCGACTGCTCGGTGTGTGTGTGTCTGCGTATTTTTCCTTTTTTAAACACACAGGCACATGCACCCATGTTGACGAGTGTTAACTGGGTAATATGGAAATCAGAAGGCTAAGAGCAGATGCACAAATGAGTCAATGTTTTCAATCATCAAGCCTTTGCATGGGTGTTTTCCTTTGCAGATTGTGTAGCCTCTGCTCAGAAGCGCTCGGTCTGGATTATGTTGTTACAGTTTATGGAGGCAGTTGAGGGAATACCTCCAGCTAGCACATCCGAGACAGTGGAGGAAAGGATTTGCTTGCCCTTAGGCTGCTGTAGAGGTTGCAAGGTAGTTTAAACCCAGCTAAACCCCCTGTACACTAGACATCTGAGAAAAGACTTTTTAAGCTTTTTATGTAGGTAAATAGCTACTCTAGGCAGATTTATCATGAAATAAAGGGGCAGTCCAAGGAGAATGCATAAAAAATATGTAAGCATTAAAATAAGGGACATTCTATGCTTTTAAAATGTATAAGAAAATTAAATTAATTTGGGGTGGGACATTTAACCTATTATTTGTAAAACATGAGGACACTGTCATTTATGGAAGTTTTTATAAGGACATCATGGCTTAGTCTGCAAGAAAGATACACAAAGCTAACATACTTCTTAGTAAGGCTTAGGAGATCTGTGCCTTACTTGGCAATTACATTGTTGTAATATTAGATCAACATTGCCATTATAAACAGCAGTCTGCTGTAGGCAATATCTTTTATGTCCTAGAAAGCAAATTTTACTTATAAAATAGAAACTCTATATGACTGGTGTGCAACAACAGAGTAAGCCAAGGTTCCTGGGACCAAAACTGTGTATCTAAAATCATCAAAAGCCCACAAAAAGCAGAAGCTGAGGTTCACAATTACAGTCTCAGTTCATACCAATGTCAAACGAAACAAATATGTTACCTGAGCAGATGATGAGTGCGATGCTATCGCTGCCGCTTGATGAAGCTGAATGACGTTTCCAGCATTCTGAAAACTTCTAACGTGATCAACCGACCACTTGTTTGCTCGACATGGTTTTGAGATTAATGCTACGACAAAAAATCTTAGTACTTAAATGTTGACTAAACGGTGCAGAAGACAACTGTTTTATTTTTTAGAACTGTTCATAAGAACTGAGAAGCTGCACTGTAAAAAAAGTCAGTAAATTTACGGTAAAAAACTGTAAAAAACCAACAGTTTTTGACCGTCGTATCCAAAAACATTGCATTACCGTAGAAATTACATGGAACTACCGTAAGTCGAAACTGCAAAGAAAGTCAGTAAATTTACGGTAAAAAATTGTAAAATGCCAGCAGTTACTGACCAGAATATTCACAGCATTATACTGCCGTAGAAAATACATGGCATTATCATAACTGAATAAACATATATCCTAAATAATTGTGACAGTCACGAATGTAGAAAATACAGAAATATAGTGTAAAAATATAAGTAATTGTAAAGTTCTTAAAAAATTGTAATATTGCCAGCAGTTAATTACCCTAAACTTAACAGTAGCAATCAGCCAAAATTACAAATTTTGCTGATGTTTAGATCTACAATGTAAAAGCGTAAACAAGACTGCAAAATAATTTTTTACAAAGAACAGAATGCTGGTGTGATATTTTGGTTTCTTTTTTAATAATGCCTTTAATACACCAAACTGAAATCTCAGCAGTAGACCAGGCATCGATCTGGCGATCCACCGATTGCAAAGCAAACTCCTACAGCCAACGCCACCATCATTTATGAGAGCATTTGATCATTAACATTAAGAGAACTGTATGTTAGCCCCTCTTGCTTGAATGAAGCTGAAGTTGGTTTCCAATTGCTGCTTCCAATTTGGGAAATGGCTAAAGGGCAATTCCACCTAATTTTTCACTGCAATCAGCATCTTTAATTTACTCTAGCTAAAAAACTACAACACCTAGACTCTTCAAATCTGGACTAGATTATTCTCAACTCATATCAGAATATTTAGAACCAAGTGTGGGATTTGTAAAACCTTTATCTGATTTGTGAAACTTCAATAAAGAACAATTCTAGTGTTATCCAAAATCATACAAGTTGTAAAGTCACCCATCATTGAAGTTTCACAAATCCCACACTTGGTTTTAAATATTGTGCTATTAGTAGAGAATAGTCTAGAGCAGGGGTCCCCAAACTTTTTCCTGCGAGGGCCACATAGCTGTTCCTTTCTCTGCTCGGGGGCCGGTCTTAGTTTTTGGAGAAAGATACCTTAGAAACTTATTGTCGGCGGGGGGGGGGGGGGGGGCTGTTCTGTCTTTGAAACTGTCGACGGGGGGGGGGGGGGGGGGGGGGGGGGGGTTGCTGACTACGACACATTCGCGGTCGCTTTTAGATAGATTTTTACCCAGAATGGAAATGGAAAAAACCGTGAGTGAAACGGTGACTGGGACTGACTAGTATATATTTGAGGGAAAGTTAGTTTAACATCTGCTCAAGAGCCCCCTGGTGGTTGAAGAGAAATCCACAAACCAGAAAATACAATATATGAAAAAATACACTGAATGCTCTCTGGTATGAGGAGGCGGGCCAGATCCGGCATTGCCAGACCAAATGACGCAGGCCGTAGTTTGGGGACCCCTGGTCTAGAGAGTTTTTCATTTTGTTATTGTGATAAATAGTAGGGTTTACAGTAAATGGAGACTGTTATTTGTCATGTAAACAAATAATTATCTAGTTTGCATTGCTGCTTGATCCTTCAGCATCAGCAGCAAGATTCTTTTAACTCTGTTCCTGTAGTGGTGTCCTGAACTCAACACAGTAAAGTCACTGTGCTAACTAAGGTTGCTAACTAGGGTGCTGAGAGCCCAGTAGGCCTGGTCCTTGTCAAGATGCTGCTACTGTCTTTGAAATCAAATTTCTGCTATTTTTGCACGTTCAGGAGGAGAAGGGCAACACATCACAGGTGAGTCCCTTTCACGGTTTCAACTGAAGTTAGCTAACTTTAACCAACTGACAAAGAAATGTGTAGTTTCTGAGCCATGCTGTTTATGTACATGCACTGCAGCTAGATATTTTTACTATATGGAACATTTAATCTTCACAGATGCAACACTTCCATTAATGTTTCTGTAGGAACGGCTGCATAGATTATATTTCTGGTCTACTTCAGACTACATGTGCTTAAAGTTATTGTTAATGGCAGAAGCAACTTTTTCCAAGTTTGGTTCAATAATTAATTTGAATTACTTTGAGTGTGAAATGTTCATGCATGCAAGTTAAATCTCTGAAGAACATGTTAGCTTTTGTTTCAATATTTTGGTAATACTTAGAAGTATAAAGCTTGGCATCAGAGATATTATTTAATATTTTCCTTTGACCTCTTGACTCTCACACCCAAAATACTTGCACTAAAGTCACTGGGTCCATGACAGTTGAAGGATTTGAAGATAAGAGAATTTAAATATTAATATTTTACAGCTTTTCTCAGTTTGGGTGCATCTCTCAGAACAGAATTGAAATTCTTAAAACTACCTGTTCAATCTTCAAATTACTGTGTCACTTCTGCACATCAAAACAATTAGTTTTGCAAGTTTTGCTTTTGTACATCATGTAGCTGGTTATGTACACTTCTATGCTTTTATAATTGTAATTTGCTTTTATCGTCTTGATCAAAATATGTTAACCCTCCTGTTGTCCTCGGGTCAAAATGACCCGCCACTGTGTTAAACCCCCCCCCCCCCCAAAAAATCCCCTAAATGTAATTTTTTTAACTTGAGATTTTAAGACTTTTCCTAGATTGGCCCAGACAATAGAAAAAGTTCAGTGTTGCTTTTATTCTCATTTCCATGTAAGCTGTACAAAAAAAGGTACAAAGATGGTCTTCAGGTCAAAATGACCCGTGAGGCAAATGGAGTTGAAATCAAGGTCACAGAGTTATTTACAAACCATAAAATGTTACAAAGTTTTAGTTGTGTCTCAGATCAATCAGTAGCAGAAGTGAGCAGAGAGTGGAAGGCCAATTTTCCGAGCCACAATGCCAGTCAAACTCTTTCACACCTACTCAAGACTGATGCGATTTGATGACCGTGAATCAAGACCAGCAAGACGTATGACAGACAAACTTGCAGCCATAAGAGAGGTATGGGACAAGTGGGTGGAGCGGTTGCCCTACCTCTACAATCCAGAGCCTGATGTAACAGTGGATGAGCAACTGGTTCCATTTAGAGGTAATCTGTTTTCATATTTGTAATAAAAGTGATTTTCACTATTGATTTCTTTGACTGTTTTCTGTGACACTGATACTAATCACTGATGCTAATGTCTTTTGTCCAAAGGTTGTTGTCCTTTCCGGCAGTATATGCCCAGCAAGCCAGCAAAATATGGGATCAAGTCATGGGTGGCTTCTGAATCAAGCTATGCTTGGAAAATGCAAGTCTATACTGGGAAGTCAACCAGTGGATGCCCAGAGAAGAACCAGGGGTTGCGAGTTGTGCTTGATGTGACAGAGGGACTGAGGGGTCACAATGTGACATGTGACAATTTCTTCAACTCTTATGAACTCGGACAGCAGCTCCTGAAGAGGAAGATCACCATGGTTGGTACAGTTCAAAAGAACAAGCCTGAGCTCCCACCTGCACTGCTTGGGTCAAAGGAGAGAGAGGTCTTCTCCTCAAAGTTTGCCTTCACACCCACCACCACTCTAGTTTCCTACCTCCCAAAGAAAAACAAGAATGTAGTTCTTCTGAGCACACTGCACAAAGACGGCGACATTAGTGACCGTGAGGACAGGAAGCCAATCATCATCCTGGAATAAAACCGAAACAAAGGAGGTGTGGACAACCTAGATAAGGTGATTGGAGCATATAGCTGCAGAAGAATGACTGCCCGCTGGCCCCTGGTCATCTTCCACAACATCATTGATGTGTCCTCCTACAATGCCTTTGTGATTTGGATAGAGATCAACCCAACCTGGATGTCTCATAAGCACAACAAGAAGAGGGTGTTCCTGGAGCAGCTAGGAAAGGCACTTGTAACTCCACTCATTGAAAGAAGGAAGCATGTCCCCCACACAGAAGCCTCAGCAGCAGTTGTGAAAGCTATTCAGAGTGCAGCAGCTCCTGATCAACCTGAGGATCCATCTACCACAGCCACTTCCTCAGCTAAGCCAAGTAAGAGGAAGAGATGTCAGTTCTGCCCTCAGACTGTAAAACACATACTGTGTGCTGCAGGTGTAAGAAATATATCTGCAAAGGCTGTGCACTTGCATACTGCCCTACATGTGCCAATTAGTTGAATGGGTTATGTTATTTTTCATATTTTTGTATTGTACATCCTCTTGTTCACTGGAGAAAAGTAAAAGAAAATTAGTCACTGTGATGAATAAAAATGCATTCGAAACTCATTTTGCACATTTTTTTTCTTAAGCTATAGAAATTCAAGTGGAGAGGGAAAAGTCAAGTATTCACACATTTTGTGGTGAGTGACAATATACAAGATAGAATTTGGTGTTTAAAATTCAATTAAGCTGCTTATATTGGGGGTTTATTGAAGACGGGTCATTTTGACCCGGAGGATAAAGGGTGTATACAGAAAATGAGGACAACAGGACAACAACGTGTCTGTGTTGAATTCTCAACTTCCAAAATAGCATCAGTTCATTGTGTAAGTCTTAACATGCATAAGTCTTAAAGTTGTCATAATGTGAATCATATATTAATTAATTTATATTCTATTATTTTCTAAATCTGTCCTGAATTGGTAAATTGCTCCCAAGTGAGTCCTGAGTTTCTCTAACAGGTCAGTGTATGAACCATTAGCTCAACCAACGATCAACCAGTTTTCTGAAACAGATTGGAGGTGCATCTTGTGAACCATCAGTTGGCAACATTATGCTCTATATAGTCAGAACACAACACAATGTTACATGTCTGAGAACTGATGAACAAGTATCTGGGCAGAGTGAACAGCCAGAGAGAAGAAGAGGAGTGAGGCTGAGGAGGAAATAGTTGGGAGGAAAGCAGAAGAAGAGTCAGAAGAGGCTGAGGACATCTGCCAGTTTCCATCAGTCCAACATCAGGACATGGCTGAGACCCACAACATGATGCTGATGGAGGTCCTCCCACCCTACTGTTCATTCCTTAACCCCACTGAGGAAAAAAGATTCCTCAGTGGAGTTAAGGAACAAAGTGACTATGGAAATTAAAATGTAATGTAATTTCTACAGCACTGTACAGTTTTCCTTGAGGAGATTGTCCTGTGGCTCCTTTTCTACTTTTTTTGTTCTCTGCATTTCTGTCTTTTTCTTTCTGAATCACCATGGCATGGTCCATGAATAAATTATAGCAAAAGCGTAAATCAGTGTTTCTCAATCCTGGTCTTCAGCGTCACCCTGTCCTGCAGGTTTAGGTATTTCCCTTCTGCCACACACCTGAATTGTATCTCTGGATGATTAACAAGCTTCTGCAGTACTTGATTGTCATCCAATCATTTGAATCAGCTGTTCTGGAGTAGAGGCACATCTAAAACATGCAGAGCAGGGGGGCGTTGAGGACCAGGGTTGAGAAACACTGGCGTAAATGATCCTTTTGTAGTCTCTTCTCATGACTAATCGATTTGACTGTCTTATCTGTACATAGAGAGACTATAACTTATTATTTTGAGTCACTGATATGTTAACAGACAGGATTTTAAGAGCTGAACTAAGGATTTTGAAAGCAAACAAATGCTATTTTTCCTGTTTCTACAAATTGTTTTGAGAAATGCGCTTACTGTTTTGTAAATGCCAACAATGACTCGAGAAATGCACCAAAAGTGACTGAGAAAAACTAACCTAGCATAAATTGTCTCAGCTGTATCAATTTGTTTGCCTGTATGAAAAGTGTTCACATTTACAGCTTTGTTTCTGCTAGCTTGCAGGAAATGTAACTTACATAAATGGTTGAAGACAACCTATTGGCCTTCATGAGACTCAGATAAATGGTGAGTATCTATTTCATAAATTGCCTAAAACAGTTATATTTGTTTTTAGTTTGTGTATTTTGTCTGGTTGCAGACCAGAGGATCACACCTGTTGACAACAAACAAAGGTTTAACTACTGAATTTTCAGTCAGAAATGATCACACCACCTGGTTGAAGTACCTGTGTCCATATGCAAGTCAACAAAGGTGAAACAAACATTTAAGCGAATAAGATGTTCATGTAGTGCATCTTTCTAACTTTTTCTTTTTGTTTTCCAGCAGAGAGGAAACACCCGATTGACAACATGCGAGTCTCAATTTCAACCTGTGACTGGGAAGACTACAACCATCCTGAGCAACGTCTGATCTCAGCGACTTGTGACTCTCAACCCAGAACAAGAATCCTTTTATCACCATTTTGTCTTCTACAATATGTTATCTCTTATGTGGACACATACTGTTTGTTTTGTTTTTGTTTTCCAGATCTCAGTAATACCGTGAGGAAACTGGACATAAAATAGAATCAGTTCTTTTTTTAACTTGACTTTTTAAATAGAAATTGTTTCTTTAAGTGGATTACTCGTAATCTGTATTTTTGTTTAATTAGAAATTATTTTCTTTATAACTTTCTGTATAGAAATGCTTGACAAGTTACACTTCCTTGGTTGTTGTACTATAATTTGTATGGTAAAATTCTGGTAGGAACAGAGACCAGTAATTTACCATAAGTTTTTTTTGGGGGGGAGGGTTTACAATAAAATGTCAATATATCATACAGTCTGGATGTGTTTTTCACTCATGTAGATATTATGCCTCAGTCAGCATGACCGTATTTACTACGGCAAAACCACATTTTATTTTTTTTAAAATATTTTAGGAAGTACGGTATTTTACCGTATTTTAAAAATACGGTAGAATCCTGCATTTACAACATACGGTAAAAAACTGGCAGCTGTGGTTGCCAGAATTTTACCGTATATTAAAAATACGGTAAAATCCTGCATTTACAACATACGGTGAAAAACTGGCAGCTGTGGTTGCCAGAATTTTACCGTATTTCAAAAATACGGTGAAATCCTGCATTTAGCAAATACGGTAAAAAACTGGCAGCTGTGGTTGCCAGAATTTTACCGTATTTTAGGAATACGGTAAAAAACTGGCAGCTTTGGTTGCCAGAATTTTACCGTATTTTAGAAATACGGTAAAAAAATGGCAGTTTTGGTTGCCAGACTTTTACCGTATAAAGACGGTAAACTTCTGGCAACTCAGCTGCCAGTTTTTTACCGTAAAATGAGGCCGTTTTTTTTTACAGTGTGGCAGCCAGCAGTCCCCTTCTCTGTGCTTCTTCTCTGTGAGGTATTGTTAGCTTTAGCATGCCCAAATATCTGAAATTCATTCATTTTGTCATTTAGAAATGTTTAATTACTTTAATTTGTACTCAGTTATTTATTTGACATTAAGGCCAATTTCTGATTTTACAGATAAAGTTGTGCTGGCGGATAAGCTGATTGTCTCTAAAAACCATGAAAACTGTGAGAGATCTTTCCTGCTTCATGACACTACCTGTCATGAAGCAGGTAGTGTAGTTAGCAGCTAACATTTAAGCTACCATTTAGTCAAAACGTACTGTTCGTATTCTGTGAACCATGTGAACTTCTTGAACACATAGTAAAACGTAGCAATTGCATACATTTCTCATGATGAATTCCTTCATTTGCTACAAACCGAATGGGTACCATCACATTTGATGAGCCAGTTGGTCGCCTCACCCTGATTCTTATGAACCAGCTAGCTCTAGCTGCTGTGCATCCTTGCGACTGTTTCTGCCAACTCTTAACTTTGTCGTTTTTTGCAGTCTGATATGAATTGAAATTAGACCGCTCGTTGTTTTTTTAACTCATTTATGATTTCATCAATTATTTCTAACTCTAATTCTGATTAATGCCTGAGATGTTTGTATTACTTTCTTCACAGCCATAGATGTACATACAGTGCATGTCCTTAGTATTCTATAGTTTTAGTGTGTGTAATTGTCTGACTCGGAATAAAGTAATAAAAGTTCTCCAAATTATGGAACACTTTTAACTAACTGTGTTTTTTTTAATTGTTTTGCTTTGGAAAAAATACGGGTATAATCATTGTAGAGAGTAAGTGTTAACCAGGATCTTTTGTAATACCTTGAATCTGTCACTAAAGACAAAAACTAAGGTTTCTAAGTTTCTCCAAAATATGCTGTAAAATCTTGCGAACTTATTATTGCGTATCATCTCATTGTGTGAGCTGGATAGTCAGTACACTTCTGCTGGAAAAAGGTTTAATAAAGAAATCTGTTTTTCTGAATCTTGCTAATTATTTTTCTCAAAATCAACTTTTGCTAAAGATCCCTTGGAAAGGGAAAAGTTCTATCAGCAGGAAATGTACATTGGTTTCTGTTGTACTTTTGAAACCAACGGTTCTGCAATTGCCTTTCATGCGTGACTTAAAGTCCCTGCATAATGGATAGCACTGTGCTTTGTCAGCATATTTCAATATTCCTTGGAAAGACTTTTCCCCCTGGGGGAGTCTAAGTAGACACACACTGCCCACCTTTATGTTGAAATTTGAAGAAAAAACTTCCAACAAGTGAAAAAAATCCTTAAAAAATGTTTTGTCTCATCTTAGACCAGCAGCACTGAAGCATGTAGGTTCACCCAAAGATAAAAACAATTATTAAAAATATATAAAAACAAAATTAAGAATAATGTTCTGTACAACAAATACAAGATTACCTCATGTACTCTATTTTTAACCCCTGATACTGCAACAGTACATCCAGCGGTTGCTTAAAGCTTGATAAACCATCCAGAGTAACTTTGCGCTGAGTAACTCTATGCCAAAAGTTAGTAACTTGTAACCCCCTTGGATATATAATAAGATATATAACTATATCTTCAGTTATATAGAATGGTCTTGTGTA
The DNA here is from genome assembly GCF_003331165.1 of Xiphophorus hellerii. Lineage (NCBI taxonomy): Eukaryota > Metazoa > Chordata > Actinopteri > Cyprinodontiformes > Poeciliidae > Xiphophorus > Xiphophorus hellerii. The sequence goes on from NC_045685.1 coordinate 3,284,746, forward strand.
ATTTAGTTATAGCAAACATCAGATTGACAAAAATTATTTCCTACTCCTAATTATCTTTAGTCATAGCTTTTTCCAGAGATGCTATTAAAACCTTTGCGAAATTAAGTAAGTTTTTTTAATCTTCATTTTCATCAACCTTTGCTAATGCAAAACATCAAAATAAGTAAAAAAAAATGCTGATGAAAACAGTTAATAATTTAAACTAATTATTTGCACAAAGTATACTACCCTTTATCAGGGGCGCCGTATAGGGGGGGAAACGTTAGGACAATTCTAAGGGCCCCTGACCGACAGGGGGCCCTCCACAATTTATATGTTTATTTTTTGTTAATAGAAATGAAAAAAAAATTAGGCCCTGTCAATTACAAAATTATTATTATTATATATTGTGTTTTCTAAGATTGTTTTTAGCAGTAAAAATTTGATGTTACCACTCCCAGACCAAAAAACACACATCCATATTTGCCCTGAACCCCCCATCCACTGGATCTGCATGAAATGGTTCGTTCCTGATCGGCGCACTTGACGGTGATGGTGTTCAGCAGCAGTCAGTGGAAGACAAGAACGACTGTGGTGCTTATTTTGCTGCTAAGAAAAATGGTAAAGTCAAGTTTTCAAAAACAAGTTAAAATAGAGAGAGGGAGAGAGAAAAATTTGTAACCCAGTTTTTCTCCGAGAGGTTGTTAGACTGTGTGAGATTATCAACCATTTAGCATAGTTAGCTTAGCTACAACTAAATACTTTTTCACTAGCATTTAATGAATTAAGGAAAGAAATCACCAACATATTCATATATTTAACTTGTCCCTGTGCCTTTTATCACACTTATCAACAGATGAGTCAGTCAGCAGCAGCTCTAACTCACGTCCCTCCTGACCCGTCCTCTCCTAAGTGAAATTAAAGCTGCACTATGTAACTTTTATAAAAAATAAAAAAAAATCACATATTTGTTAAAACTGTCATTATGTTGTGACAGTATAGCATGAGAGATAATTTGTGAAAAATTTATTTCCTCTGCTTTCTCCCAGTGCTATCTAGAAACAACTAATCAGAGACAGGAGAGTTTTACTGCTGTCAATCACAATCTCATGTGGCTGCTTATCCCTGTGCTGTACCTAGCGCAGCCTGTTGTGAATGCTCAGTCTAGTTAGCATAGCTACCAATGACAGCAGATAAACAATTTTCCTGTAATGATAAGTTGTTTCTCCACCATTAGCACATTTAGCAGTGAGTGCAAGAGGGTGATTGACAGCGCTAAGACCTTCCTCCTGGTTCTGATTGGTTGTTTTAGTCGGAACTTTGCATTACTTTAGCCAGCAATAGTAGTTCAGGGAGAAGGTGGAGGAGATTGATTGTTTTCACAGATTATCTGTCCCATAACAAACTGTCACAACATCGTAACAAATATAAAGAAAACATATTTTTTATTAAAGTTATATACTGCAGCTTGAATAAAATGCAACTACATAGCATTTCTAGAAAAGTCTAGATTGCTTTATGTGTATTTTGCACGTTGCTTTTGACTGTTGCTCATGGGGAGAGACATTTCAGTAATAAAACTAATAGAAAAAATTTCAGCAACCTACTTGATTACTGTATGCGGACTATTGAATGTAAAATTCATGAGCAGTAAATATTGTGCTAGTGTCAGTATTAAACCAAAGAAAGCAAGTTGCAAGCCTTTAAAATTGTGACGCTTTTAATGGTCAGAAAAACTCAAAAAATTGTAACAGCAGCTGCACGGGGGGGTGGAGGGATTCTAATTTTTTGTCAGGGGGCTCAAGACTCCTGGCAGCACCACTGCCCCTTATGGCTAAATATGAATTTTTGCTACTTACATGTACGCTGGAGAAAGTGTTTTACAATTCCTCAACTCTGGTTTGCTACACAACTATCAATCCATACAGTCAAAGAAAAACTACTCTAAAAATAAATCCTACCCAGAGACCAGATGGGAAAAGTAGGAATCTCAACAATGGAATTATTAAGCATCGTCATAAAAAAATGTATATATACTGTATATATCAATAAAAATGACAAATATTGCACCAAAGTGTCGATTTTGCGGACTTTAAACTGATGTGTAACAAGAGATAAAATGTTTGCAGTTGAAGTTTCTTTTTAAATCTCAGTCTGATAGTCATATGCTTTTGTTTTTGAATTCATTAGTTAATCCAGTTAAATTGGGCATTCCTCAGGGAACAAACACAGGCTTGTTTTTTTTGTTTTTGTTTTTTTTTAGAGGGGTTGGGGGCGAGTACTGAGTTATTCTAGGTATGCACGCTGCCAGGCTCCATCTGCATCTGATTCCTTTTTCACCGCATATCCTCGCACATCCCCTTTATCTTCAGAATATTAATGCGCTGCTCTGTCAGAAGCCATTGTAAGGATTGCTCCTGAAATCTTTTTGCATGACTGCTTTCTTTTGTTTCATCAGGCTTAGTCTACCTCTACAAATTGTGTTAAATATGACATGATGTGGAGGGGGTTGGGGGTTTGAAGGAGTAAAAAAAAAAGTGAGTAAACGTAAAAGATAGTGACATGGGGAGGTATATAGTACACGGGCATATGGCAGTTGTTAAAAAAAGACTGCAATGGGAACCTTCGGCGATGTGCTTTAGGGCTCTGAGGGAGACTTGTGAGGGCATGAGAGACGTAGAGTGAGAGGGAACCAGAAGTGACAAAAAAGTAAAGAGGACAAGTAACAAATGTAAATGGTAAGAAGTGGAGAAAAAAAGGGAGAGAAGGGAAAAAGTGAGAAGAGAGATGGGTGAATGAGGGAGGGAGGAGAAAGTGCTAGAGGGGTGATATTTAATGTGATAAATGAGTTGTGACAGTCCGCCTCTAACCCCCTTCCAACCAGCAAGGAGGAGGACCACAGAAATAGAAAGCATTATGGGTAAAAGGGCATATACGCCATTATATATGTATATAGAAAGAAAAACGGTACTGTAGGAATGGCGAGTTTGGAGGGAAATCAGTGCCAGCAGAAGGACATTCATAGGCAGCATTATAGATGGAGAAAGGGAAGGAGGCGAGTGGGGATGCATGCTTATAGCCTGTAGAAGCAGCGAGTGAGGCAAAGCAATTTGGGTAAAGGACACACAACATCATGGAGAGGGAAGAGAAGGAGAAATGCAGAGGAAGGAGGGGAAAGGAGGCAATGCAGCAGTGGGTTAATCATCTACTCTCCGAGTTTCTTAAAAATAACAAGCGGCAGAGGGGGAGAAATGAACAGCAAAGTGGAAGGAAGGAAAATGTACAGAACACCCCCCCCCCCCCCCCCAAGCCTGAATGTTTTACGCGTGCCCTGCCTTTAAGGGACAGCTAATTACTCCTTGTCATCACACAGCATGGAACGGTAGCGGGGACGTCAGAGGGTGGGCTTTTTCTTGTTTTGTGCTCGTATTAGGTGGTCGTTGGGAGCAATGGCGGCACCAGGCCATCTGCTGTGGTTTGCGGTCTATGGACTGGAAGGCAGAGGGTCCAGAAGACAATGACAGCCACTGTAGTTCGTGTTGGTAGAGTGGAGGCCAGGGAGATGACTCATCGAGAGGAATGAAGAGGGGAGAGACGAGAGGGAGGGCCTGCGAGTTTTGACTAGGGGTGGGGGGGCATAAAAGTCGGGAGCAAGAAGTCGGGAGCCACCCCGATGGCGGAAGATCATTGTTTGATCTCCTCTCAGTGAACTTGAAAAGCCTTCAACCCAACTTCATACTACTTCTTCAACTCTTTTCTGATTTTCTTTCCCTTCATACCTTTGTCTTTTGTCTTGGTTTGTTACCATGGTGCTCGGTTTGTGGCTGCAAGCCACAGAATGATCAAATGTGGTAATGATGTCAATTCATTGCTATTGGGGGAATGTAGGTTTGAATGAAATAGTCGTCCGATAGCAGACACATCCAATAATAACACTGGGGTGGTTGTCTGTAAAGTCTCTAACTTTTCTTTCTTTCCACATTTTCCTCCCAACCAGCAGTGAGGACGGCGAGATTCTCTCAGGAGCCGGCAGACCAGTCGGTGGTGCGGGGCCAGACGGTGATCCTGTCCTGTGTTGTCTTCAACTACTCTGGCATTGTTCAGTGGACCAAAGATGGTCTGGCTCTGGGCATCGGAGAGGACCTTCGGGGTGAGACATCACACTCGGTCCTTAGATCTTGCCTTCTTAACACAAAGACAATTTCTGTTTTCAAACTACTTCTGATTTCTTTTAACTGAACTTGCAGAGGCTGCATCAAGTCAGGAACTCTCTTTTAAACTCACATCACACACAAAGAGGACTTAACATTTTTCTTCTGCCAAGATTTTGCTGAAAATGAAGGTTACTAAACTTGCCACCTTGTTGTAAAGTTCATGGCAACACCTAGGCAACATTGGACATTCACCTATCAGTGGGACTTTTAGCTCTATGACAAAGAGCTCTAAAAGTCTTTGGCAGAGAGGAGTTTCAGTGGGTCCCAAGTTTTTCAAAGACTTAAAATGAATACAAAGATCTCCCAGTATCTTGGCAGACATTTTTTAAATGGTCACTTCAGCACAAGATTGGCTAACCATACTTGTTAGAGAAAATATTGTTTTGAATTATACTTGTGACCTACTGGTCTTAATGAAACAGTGCCCAAATGCACACTGAAAGTAGGAAATACGTAGATTGAATTGATTTCTAGTAGTGCTTTAGCTACTGCTGGACAACATTAACTGGAGTTTAGGTATTTGCCTCTGTTGGCAAATTCTATGCGGATGTTGTGGGTTTTAGTTCCTGAATTGAATTCTCCAAACTTTTATCAAACTGTGCTGTTTAACAAAAAAATATAACAACTGGAAGCAAAATTTTACATGAACGATACTAAACTGTAGCTCACCAACAGTTAAGCTACAATTAACTGTGGCTACTGAAGCTAACCCTAGCTACTGTTAGCTTCAGTAGCTACTGTAGCTGCAGTTAACGTTAGCTACTGCAGGGCTAACTTCAGTAGCTAAAATTTTCTGTAGCTACCAAAGTTACAGTAAACTGGTTTTAAATTCCTTTAGGGATTTTTAAAAGGATTTTAAAAAGGAGCTACTGAAGCTAACCCTAGCTACTGTAGCTACAGTATGTAACTTAGGATTAGCAAAATAAATTCAAAGTAGGTATGTTAGCTTAAGTTCTCCGAAGAGCTGTAAAACAAACAATTTAATCTGAAAGGGCAATATAATCATTTTGGTAGGACTGTTAGTACAGCAAGAGTTTAAAAATAAACTTTTACCTAGTCATTCTATGTATTAGTCCTGATGTTTGTATTATTATTTACCTTTATAGGAAAGGCTCTTCCATAGTAAAAAAAATTAATCATGGGATATGGTGGTCCGTGAAGGATACTCCGGACCCATCCTTCAAATCTGGGGAAAATAAGGACGCATTTGAAGGCCACATTTGAAGAAGCCTTTGAATTCGGACAGGTCTTGTCACAACTCTATGACGTAATCGGCCTATAAATCCGTCCTTCGAAGGATGCGTCTCCTGAATTGGGACACCGCTTATACGTTCAATATGTAGTAAATATTCATACTCTATCAATATCTATTGCTATTGATCATGTCTATCGCGATATTGTCTAGTCCTAATTGAGGGATTTATCACCCTCTGACATTCATTCACACCTCTCCTTAGTAGCTAAAAACTTAATTACTAACAGCCACAGTGGCATCAGGGAACAGACTTTAGTTCTTTACACTATAAATATTCACAAAATCTAAACTTTAGTTGAGTTGACACAATTTCTTTTGGACATTAACAGGATAAGTAGCAGATCATCACGTACTAAATGGTAAATATGGTATGTATGTTCCAGTTATATATACGTCACACTTGTCTATTAGCCACAATTTTGTGGATTTTTGTGACTTTTTTGAGGGATTTTTGTGGCACTTTTTCCACTGGAACAGACGGGACCACTGGAACAGGACCACACAGGTCCTCCGGAACTGGAACAGACGGGACCACTGGAACAGGACCACACAGGTCCTCTGCAACAGACGGGCCGAAAACCTCCAACAGGAATCCACAGAGGAACCCCACCAGGAGCTTTGGAGCAAGCGAACCCTGAACACCGCGGCATCAGTTCCCGACCCTCGCGGGAACAGTGTGAGGCGTCGGGAGTGGAAACCGGCTCAGGACTGGGCATCAAGCCAGAGTCAGATACAGACAATCCAGCAGACGACATCAGCAAAATGTTGTGTGGATCCGGTGAAGGGAGCGACTGGCCTGGAGCCTGAACCAAGCTGGAAAGGTCCGGGGCTTCAGTAGTCTGCTGATCTGGCGACCCCACAGTTGGGGATGGAGAGACAGGAAGCACCGAAACAGGCCTAGCTTAGGTAGTCAAACATCTTGCCTTCTGGGGCCTGGAATGACCCATGAGAAGAGATCTTCCCGATCTCCGTTAAAAAAAAAAAACACAGGTCATCTTCCTGCAACCGTGGCGGAGACTCGGACCGGAGACTGTGCCGTTCCTTTGGCTCAAAATCTGGTGGGATTCTTCTGTCAGGGAGGTTTTTCTTTTTTTAAAGTGAGGGGCGATGTGGCATCTTGCAGTTTTAATTTCTCTTTCTTTTGACACGAGTTAGCAGTACCAGGGTGGCACTGGGTGGAACACAACACAGACATAAACAAGAATCCCACAACAGACAAGGACGTGACTCAAACTTAAATACTACAGGAAACAGGTGAGGGGGAATAACTGATCAGGAGACATAGGTAACAAACATGAGTTAAATTAACAGAGGAGACAGAGCTGAAGAATGACCTAGATCCAAATAGACAACAAGTAAAACCTGACATCTGACAGAAAACTAAATCCATGAAACAGAAAACCCCACAACACCGATATCGTGACACAAACGTCCACAGAAAGAGGCGCTTTCTGGTCCTCTAAAACAAGCTTCTTGCTTTTCTCACTGAAAATGACTTTTTTGTTTCTCCAGTCTGAACCGTTTGTAAATTAAATGTTCTAGAAATTAATACTACCTTTCTTGAGGACAATTAGCATTGGTCAATCTAATTTACATGATTTTGGAAATTTGAGGGGAACTGGAGCACCCGGAGAAAACCCCTACTAACACGGGGAGAACATACAAACTCCCACAGAAAGAGGCGCCCAGTTAAGAACGAAGATCTCTTTTCTGTGAAGATGCAGCGCTAACCACTGCATTACCGTGCTGTTCTTTTTTTTTTTTTTTAAGTCCAAAATATGAGATGTATGTTGAGGCCTTTGAAATGGTTCAAAGACCATGGTCTGAACCAGGACTGATCTCTAAAACAAGCTTCTTGCTTTTCTCACTGGAAATGACTTTTTTTGTTTCTCCAATCTGAAACGTTTGCAAATTAAATTTTCTAGAAATTAATACGACCTTTTTTGAGGATAATTTACATGATTTTGGACATTTGGGGGGAACCGGAGCACCCGGAGAAAACCCACAGACTTTTTTTTTTTTGGGACCAAAATATGAAATGTAATTTCAAATGGTTCTGACCTGGACACTTTTTGCTAGTTGCTTGTTTTCTTGCTTCTCTTCCTTTTTTGGTGTTTCTTGAGTTTCAAAGTGTGTCGTATTGTTTTCCACAGGAGACTGCCTCCACTGGTTCAGGTTCTTGTAGCATCTCCTCAGGAGATGCATCATGTACCTCAATATCCATGGATGCAGGGTCAGAAATGTTATTTTCAACGGTGGTGTCTTTTTTCCCATTACTTTCTTGACGCCTGGCCATTTTCCTTCTTGGAGCTCCTGGTTCTTCTCTGTCTTGGAGCTCCGTTTTCAAATTTTCCAACTCCGATTTGTAACTGACCTCACAGGTGGAGTACATTTGTTCCAAGGCACTGAGTTGGATTTGCAGAGCAGAAACATCTCCTTCATATTTAGATTTAAGTTCCTGATATGAAACTTTACTCTGGTCCAGTTCGCTTTGGAGACGTTGTACTGTCTCCGTGGATAGCTGCTGCAGGATTGTGTACTCTTGTTCTGCTCTCTGACGCAGATTGTTTTTTCTGACCTTAGTGTGTTGATGAGACAACGGTCATACTTGGTTCTTTCCAAATTAAATTCTTTTTCGCAGTCAGCCTCATACTGATGACGTTCAACTTTCTGTCTCAGTCCAGAAACATCTGTTTCATACCTCCGGTTTAATTCTTGGAAATCAAACTTAATCTGCTCCAGCTCCCTCTTCAGATGTTTTTCACTTTCCTGCAGGTTGGTGATCTTCCTGGACATTTGTTCTGTGAGATTGTCCTTCTCGGCTCTCAGGTTTTTATTGAGGTTTTGCTCGTGCCTGATTTTCTCCTCATAGAACAGCTGCATGTCTGGCTGCAGGTTCCCCACACCTGCAGCTTCATATTTTGATTTAAGCTCCTCATAGTGAGTCTTCACTTGTTCCAGCTCTTGTTGAAGGGCGTCATTTTTTTCTTTTTCTGCCCAGATTTGTGACATAAAAGCCTCCTTGCTGCCTTCGATTCCTCCAGGTCCCGCTGCAGCAGCATTTTCTGCTTGTGTTTTATGTCACTGTGCACCTGGGCAGCAATAACAGCAGCTGAATTGGAAAACTCTTCTGCTGGCGGTAATTTTCTCTTCATCTCCTTCAGTCTTATCTGCCTTTGCAGTTCGGCTTTTGTATTGTCCAGTTCTCTTTGGACGTAGGCGACCTTTTGGTTCTCCTCGAACCATCTTGCTCTCTCCATTTCCAAAAGAGAGCCAAGTCTCTGGAGCTCTCGCTGGAATTCGATGGGAAGCTGGTGTTGTCCAGCTCTCCACTCCCACGGCTGGGGTCTCATCCTGTACTGTGGCCTTTCATGTGACATGTTTGGACAAAGCAATACTTGTTCAAAACAGTCTTGAAAAACTATCTCACCGTTTGACTCTGAAAGCGCTTTGCGTACGTCTTCCTTCATCTTTGGAATGATGATGCGAGTGTTTGAGAAATCTACCACACTCACCAACCAAGCTCCTCCCCTTTCATCTGACATTCAAGTTAAAATCAGCAGCCAATCAGGTTGGAAAAAATATTCTTGTTCTGTGCCATTTTCTAGTTATTAAATATTGCATAAAATGACCAGATAAAAGATGTACAACAACGCCAGTTTAAACTTTGAACTATTTGCAAAAAAACTGAACTCTGCAACATTAAAACATGGATAGAACTCCAACTATGTCAATCATAACTCCTCTTCTCTCCAATATTTGTGTGAGTTTCTGCTGGTGCAGCTCCGTGTTGCCTTCAGGAGAATGGGACATCAAAGTATCATCCATAAAATGTCACCCACATGGCATTTACTGTGCAAACCAGAACTTTCACTGGAAAAACAAAAGTTCCAGATCCTTTTAATGCCATAAATATATAGGACAGAAACGTGGATTATATCTTTATATAGATCTATTGATTTATAGATGAATAGTTTTACTGGACAGAAATGACACAGAACAAAGCTGGTTATTAGTCAAATCCTAATGAGTCAGATTGAAAGTGTCATGGAGTCACTGAACAGCCTCATGACATTAACACTGACATGAAAAATAATATTGAAGAAATAAATATATAAAATAAAATCTAATTAAAAACATAAATAAGTGATAGGTTCCTTACTGTTATTGTCTGTAAAATATATTTCTTCTTAGTGTTAGCTGTGGTCCCAACAAACCCATGGCACTTTAACAATATTATTTTCCCTTTTATCTGAAAACAATGACTGTTTATTCTTGCCATACAGTCCTCTGTGTTAATTATTGTTCAAAAGGTCTTGCCATACAGGTTTATTCCTCTGTATTTACTTTAGTTTCTTAGTTCATTCTTGCATTTTGTTCTTCATTCATTTCCATTTAGTTTTCTTTGATTAGTATTATCCTCTCTTGGTTTATTGTTGTCTTCTTTAGTTTCTTTCCTGTTACTGGTTTTATTTTATCGTTTGTATTGACACTCACCACCAGTAACCTTTACTCATCATGTCATTCACCTGTCTGTGCCGCCTAATTATTAGGTTATGTAAGGTTTTTCCATGAATATTAATATCTCCTTGTGAAATATCTGAAGTTTTATATATTTCTTCACTCTTACTTACTTTGTATACCTTAAAATCCCAAAGGAGGGAAAACTAGCTTCATTTTGTGAAACGGTTCTTTGCCAAAACTAAAGAAATGCAAGAGATTATGAACTAACTTTAATTAACTGATGTCTCCCTCAGTTCTTTTTTATGAGAGATCTCCTCGGTTCAATTTTCAAATATGAAGCTGAAATCTAATTTTGTACAAATACAAGATCACTAATGTTTAAAATATAATACCTTCAGTTACAAAGTGCAGTTTTCAACTTTGGTTAGCTCATTAAGTGGAACAGCTGAAATCTTTTTACTTTGGGCTTTTTTACAATCCAAGTCTTCAAGGTTGCCTGTCAGTGTGTCCTCCAGTCACAGCGCCTAGTCATGTTCAAACCACAAACATCTGGGTTTTATAAAGGATTTATTTACAGATGAAAATCTAATACCCTCCTTTACTCTGGTACTCCAGAGTAAAATGCAGTGGGAACAAATACTGTCAGAAGTCATCTTACAAATAAATGATTGTAAATCCAGGTGTCCTGTGAGGTTTTCTTTTGTAGGTTAGCTCATCTTTGAAAAATGGAACGAATATGACACAGCTGCAAGCCGACCAAAGCATGGGCGTCTACCTAAACTTGGTCATCCAGTAGATTCTTGATCAAAGAAACAGACCAGATGGCTACTGTAACTCTGTCGAAGCCGCAGAGACACGCAGCTCAAGTGAAATAATCTGTTAACAGAACAATTATTAGGCATATGCTCCATAATTTGGTCTTTAAGGAAGAGCAGCAAGAAAAAGCCAATATTGAAAGTATGGCATAAATTCTCCCGATTGTAGTTTGCTTCAAATCACATGGGCACACAGGAAATGTTGAAGAAAATGGCCAGGAGGCTATTCAAACTGAATCATTTGAGTCTCTTGCTGAAACTAAAGGTCCTCACATACTTCACTCCTCAGAGGTCTGTGCGAATTTTAGGTGAACTCAAAGCAGACACCCTCCATACACATCCGTGCTTTGGAAAATTCTTACAACCTCATACGCGCTATAGCACAGAAAACTGTTTGCCACCAGGTTGTCTGACCTACACCAGTAGGCAAGGAGGGGTGAAATGTCATGCCCAAGAACACAAAGACCGAGACTAACAAAGTGGGAGTTCGAAAGACGAACCCACTGGTTACAGGACAAACTTCTACCTTCTTAGCCACTATCCAGGGTTCAGCCCAAACAGTCTAGTAAGTTTTGTGTTCGACACAAGCAGCAATATTTTCTGTCCCCTAATCAGTGGATGATGTTAGCTGTACCCTAACCAAACCATTGTTTTATGTACTTAAAGGGTCCTAGAATGGTGAATGGTACAGCTGAAACAGAAAATAGTGTCCTTAACCGCATCGGTACAATGCTGTATCGCTCAATGGAAACAAGGTATAACTGACAATCTGGTAAAAGGTTCTCCATCCAAGCTGACTGTGGTTCAATTATTTTGCAAAGAAGGATGTCTAAAACTTTCAGTTATTCTGTTCAAAGCTAGTAGAGACACACCCCTAAGGACTACTATTGGTGATGAAGACGGTTATAGTAGTGACTCAAAGATGTGCTACATCTTTTATACAGTAAAGAAAGGAAATAGTATCTATTCCATTTCAAAACAATGAAGCCGGTGGAGCGTTAAGGATCTGAGTTGTTTTATGATAGATCAGTTATTGTAGCATCTTCAACATGATGTTGTTACCGGTGTTAAACATGTGAAGCATTGGAAGCACTGCCAGATATAAGAGAGGCCACATTAACGTTAGGTTAGGATAGTGTGACACTTCTTTTTTTTTCTCCCACAGCAGATGATACCCCCTGTCACATCCTATTGTTCCAAAATGTGCACATCCTTAGCTGGATGCTAAATTTACCCAGCCTCAGCGTTAACGTTGGATGGGAATTTTCTCCGCTGCCTCCGGCACCGTTCTCAGTCCGTCAGCTCGGCTGAGCAGCATCACGCTGTCATCGCCTCTGTCAAAGCAGGTCGCCTCCGCTGCCGCTGCCCACCGAGGGGGAGCTGGCTAATAACCGGCTAATGTCCGGTATGCGTTCAGGGCGGCATATGTCGGCTAACTCATGGAACACCGCAGCTGTTTCTCTCTCTCCGGTGATTTTCCACTTTGATTTCTGTAGGACTTGGACCAAACTCCAGCAGAGTGATTCATCTGAGTTACAACACTGGTTCCAACTGAGAGAGGAGGGGTCTGGTGGAGTTGCGCAGTTACAGATCAAAACATGTGGCCAGATGTGTAACTGATTATCCCACTGTTAGTGATATGCGGTTGCTGTGTGTTTGTTGGTGTTGTCTCCATATTTGCTGCAGTTTTTCCTTCTCCACATCACCTCACAGCAGTGGAACACCGCAAGGCGACTATTTGGGACTTTCTCCTCTAACTGTCAGGCTATTCCTGTGTGACCTCCTCCTCAGATCCCTTGTTCCTCTCTGTCCCCGCTGCTCTCCTTCACTCATCTGCCTTTGTTGCGCTGAGCCCTCTCTGATTCTTCTTTTAACTCGTCCGTCCCATCACTCATCAGCCTCGCTCCTAATTCCTGCCCTCCTCCTCCTTCTCTCTGTTGCCATCACTTCGTCGCGCCATTAATGTAACGGCTGAAGGCTTCGAGGCAGAGCTTTGCGGAAACATGTGAACGAACACATGCCCTCTGTCCTTTCCACACGCTCCTACGCATGCGACACCCTGCATGCAAATGCGTGCAGGAGAAAGGTGGCCAGAGTCGAGGAGAAGGGAGGTCAGGCAGGCGAAACTGCAACAGCGGGCTTCGTGCTGCGATGCAAACAAATACATCCTGCACCATGGCCTGAAGTCGATTTAGGTCCTCTAAAACGCTCCTGTCATCATGCATTCACCCCCCCCACCCGTTCTCCTCCTGTGATGCCAGAGGAGTGCAGGGACGCCACCTAATGGCGAGAATGCACACCGTCTGCACAGCTGGAACTGGGTTGGGGGAAGGGACGATCTGGGTAGGTTTCTGTCTGAGTGAAACTCTGGTGGCCTTTAGGCTGAGGATACAAAAGACTGATTTTTATCAAAAATTTTAATTTTTTAAATTTATTTAACCTTTATTTAATCAAGGTAAGTTCCTTGAGAACAAATTCTCATTTTTAACAACCTGTTAAGAAAACACTGAAACATTGTTTGATAGAAAATTGTACAGCAGAATAAAAATAAAGATTAGTGCTGTCAATCAATTAACAAATTAAATCAGATTATCAATATGCCTAACTCTATAAGTTTGAAATCTAAATATCGCCCATATCAGAAACGGCCACTAAATGCACATTTTCAAAACTAGCTTATGAAAATGTTTTATTGCCTCAAACCAAGCATGTCTCAAGATTCTTAGTTTTCAAAGTTTTTATTTGGAGGAAGTCACGTTGTTTTAAACGTTAATTTAGAAATGTCCCTCTCCATTCATTTCCTATGAAACTTGTGTGATGAGGCGACATTCATCCACCCAACCGACTGGAATAAGTCATGTATGGGAAATTTTGAGCTCAGAGACGTAAATGGGAACAAACGGGCTAGCGACACAACACACAAACGTTTAAAAAAGTGGCTGCAGTGACAAAACATATTGCAGAGTGATTGATGACACCTAAGTTATGGAGTTTTAGATACAGGTTTGTAGATGATATCATCATAATAAGGGATATAGAGGACTTGGTCATTTTGACCAAACTCTGCTTTGCAGAATGAGTGACAGGTAATTTGTTATGATATAGAAAACCAAGTCTTTATTTGACATTGGGAAGTAATTTATTTATATGACTGTCAAAATGGAGAGTGTTTATACGTAGGTATTTATATGATGTGATGAGCTGAAGTAGTAAACCTCCTCCAGAGATCTGGAGGTGGGGATCTCATGGGGTCACATGTATTTCGTCAAGCCATGACAGTCTGGAGATGCACCAACGCACTTTTTTCTCTTATGATACGAATATCTGAGGTTTGGTATTGTCCGATACAGAAAAAAAGTTGAATTTACTTTAAATGTTTGTTTTTTAATATAAGCAGAGACAAAAATGTACTAAATTACAAATTTATTTGATAACCCTGCAACTTTAATACACCAATAGCTTCACAAGCTTCACCAGACATGTAAAAAGAACAACTTCAATTTGTTCTTTTTTGGCTGTTATACTTGGCTGTTATGAGTATAACAACCAATGGAAAATAAATAATGAAGATGTTGATTTTTATTTTTTTCAATAATGGGACCAATACAGATACTTATATTGGATCAGTGCATCTCCACTCATTACCATAGGAGCCTTGGGGATGGAACCCATAGGTGGTTTGGTTTTATATAATCACTTCATTAAGAAGGCAAATTAGACTGGATATAAACTGGATATAACGTTTACCTCTGTATTTTCTTCCTACAAGTTGTCTCTCGTTAAAGTCTTGGTGCCTGTGTGTTTGCGTGTGCTACAGCTTGGCCCCGGTACCGCGTGCTACGGGACCAGGAGCTGGGTCAGTACAACCTGGAGATCCTGTTGGCCGACCTGTCCGACGACGCCCTGTACGAGTGCCAGGCCCCCGACGCCGCTCTGAGGTCCAGAAGGGCCAAACTCACCGTCCTGAGTGCGTCTCCGCTTCTGGCGTCTTCTGGAGACGACGTTCCACACGTGGTTTGCGTTTCTAACGTCTTTCTGTCCATTTCAGTCCCTCCAGATGACCCGGTGATTGACGGAGGACCAGAGGTGCTGCTGAACGCGGGGGAGTCCTACAACCTTACATGCGTGTCTCGCGGAGCTAAACCGCCTTCGATGGTTGAGTGGATGAAAGACGGGCTGCCGATAGAGGGCGCTGTCAGTACCACTGTGAGTTTCACCACGCTCTTCAAGGGTTCATTCACATCAGCCCTGTTTAGTCCACTTTAGTTGATCTGTAGTTTGTTTGCCTGGAAAGTCTGGTTTGTTTGGGGAGGTGTGAATACGCAATCAAACCAATGTTCACTCTGGTCCACCTGAAAACCTAGATCTTGGTTTGGCTGAAGTGACCTCTGGCACGGTTTGAATGCATACGTGAATAGTAAGCGCATCGGAGATCACTCCAAAAGAGGAAGCCAATTATTCTGGGTAAATACAGCCAAAACAAAAGCAAGAGTCTAGTCCTAGCGGGAGAAATGGCTCATGACCTTTAACAATGGACAAGAGAAATCCTGCAACCACTAAAATCTCCACTCCTTTTTTGTTTGTTTTGAGAAGAAGGAAGGTGTGCTCAGTGTCTTCTTTGTGGGGTTTTTTTGCCATTTGCTTTAGGGGTTCATAGTGTAGCGCCAACCTGGGACCTTATAGGTGTTTTCCCACCTGATAGCCTTGTGTTCTCTTTCACTCTGCACTATGTCAAACAAACCAAACTCTTTGAGTAACCTGTTCCCCTCCTCACCTGTGGCAGTGCTGCACCAAGAACCACTGAAAGAAACAAGACAAAACCTTCTGAACAAGGGACTCAAGAATGTGGTCAAGCATTTTCTAGGTGTTTTCACTGGTTGTCTGCTCGCCAGGAGGTGCTTTCAGACAGGAAGAGGGTGACCACGCGGAGCTACCTTCCCGTCCACCCCATAGACACCGACACCGGGAGGAACTACAGCTGTGTGTCCACCAACCAGGCCGCTCCCTCTGGCAAGAGCACAACCGTCACCCTTAATGTTCACCGTAAGTCCTGTTGATGTCACCACCAGGCATCAAATTGAAATCCAATCCAAAAGTATTCATACTTCTTGAATTTTCTCACATCTTCACACATCATAGTCACTAACTTCACTACTTTGACTGAAGACTGTTTCTGTGTGACATCATCACTGCTAACCCACCTTGTTTACTTTTACTTTTCCACCTTAAATCTATGCCTGGATGTATTGTTGGAAATCATCTGGGATTTGGGGTTGTAGCTTTTAAGATGCTATCTAATCAGCCAATCCCAGTTGTAAAGACTACTCCTTGTTGCCATGGTGACACATCATAATTACTGTCTGAAATTTGGGAAAAAAATACGAGCAAAAATTCTTCCTTCTGCATCCAACAGCAGAGGTCACAATTGTCCAAATGTGTAATGCCTCAACTAAAACATTATGAAAAATCCAGAATTAGAACAAATTAAGACTAACTAGTCCAAAATGCTGCCACCATGGCAACCAGACCAAGCAGAATGGGTCAAGCAGCATAGCGTTAAGTAGAGTGTGTAACATCTGCCATCTGGCTTTAAGGATGTTAGTAACTAATGCATGAAAAAGCATCTTGCATCAGATAATCCTCTGAACTGCCATGCAGCTGTAGACTCCATGTTCCAAGAGTCTCTGTTCTTCGTTCCAGATCCACCAACTGTGACCCTGTCCATCGAACCGCGCTCTGTCCTAGAAGGGGACCGAGTCACCTTCACCTGCCAGGCTCACGCCAACCCTCCTATTATGGGCTACAGGTCTGCTTCAGCCTCTTTCCTTTGCAACACAAGCTGATGCAGCTGAGCCCATAATTATTCATACACATGGAAGATTTCCATTTAAACCTACTTTGTTTGAATCAAGAAGTTGGTTTCTGATGTCAGCAATTAACTTTTTGGCATCACGACAATCGAACTCTGCCTGTAACCGCTGAGAAGCTTTTTTACCTTCTGTGTGAACAAGAACGTCATTTAAAAGAAAAATGCAACAGTTGAAACCAGAAGTTTACATACACTGAGACAGCTTTTTTTTCTCACCGTCTGAATTTCAATCTGACCGAGCTTCTCTTGTTTCAGGTCAGTTGGAATTACCAGAATTATTTCTGCTTGCTAAATTCTACAACAATGAGAGAAATAATATGTTAGGTCTATTTATAAATGTTTTCTAAAAGAGAAGCTAAGTAATGAGTGGAAAACCCCGAAATTTCTTATAACTTAACTAACACACTTACGCTAATTAGATACCTGTGAATGTCTTGTAAGGCTGTGAGAAGCTTCTGGAAGGAAACCCAATACGTTTGACCCAAGTCATGCAACTCAAAGACAATGCTACTAAATACTCAGGAAATGTATGTAAACTTCTGGTATTGAAAACATTAATAAATAAATCTGACTTATTATTGTAGCATCTAGCAAGTATAAATAATTTTTGATAAGTTTTGTCTGGTGTAATTTCAGACAATGAGAAAAGAAGGCGTGTGTGTCTTTTTATTCAGTTTATGTAAACTTCTGGTTTCAGCTGTACTATAGTGACCAACTACTGGACAGATGAAATCAGTGAAAATGGACAGAGATTCCTCTGTATGTAATATGCAGGAATAAAATTAAAGGATATTTTTCACTGGAAAATTATCAAAATTCTGCTTTTGAAATGAAGATAAAATATCTCAGGAAA
Source organism: Xiphophorus hellerii (assembly GCF_003331165.1). NCBI lineage: Eukaryota > Metazoa > Chordata > Actinopteri > Cyprinodontiformes > Poeciliidae > Xiphophorus > Xiphophorus hellerii. The sequence continues at coordinate 3,302,195 of NC_045685.1, forward strand.
ACAGTGAACTGGAATTATGTTGTTTTTGTTTGTTTAGAAAATTTGTGAGTTTTTTTTTGGAAACGTTGCCTGTAAACTGTTATCTTGATGTCAAACCAGTGTGTGTTTGCGTGAACGGCAGGTGGGCTAAAGGCGGCGTGGTGCTGCAGGGCGCCAGGGAGAGCGTGTTCACCACCAAGGCCGACCACTCCTTCTTCACCGAGCCCGTCTCCTGCTTGGTCTTCAACGCGGTGGGGAAGACCAACGTCAGCATCCTGGTGGACGTTCACTGTGAGTCACGGCGCACTCACCTCACCGTGACGGCTGCTGGAGCTCACAGACATAATAATTGTCCCCATTTCTTCCTCCAGTCGGTCCCATCCTGCTGGTGGAGCCGCAGCCCAAAACAGTCGATGTGGACTCTGATGTCACCCTCAACTGCAAATGGGCCGGAAACCCTCCACTCACCCTCACCTGGTTCAAGAAAGGATCCAACATGGTAAAAACTAAACTCAAGCTTTCTGAATTCTTAGTCTGCCCCTGACAAACACATTAATATTCACAATGTGTACTTGGGATAACCAGGTTTTCTCAAGTTCCTTTTAAAAAAAAAAATCTTGTTTTTTAAAAAAAAGAAAACATTTCAAATGATTGACTGCCAATTTGATTTCATTGATTTTAGACCTACATACTTCTGCAGATGCTTTTCAAGGCTTACAAGCATCCAACATGGATTATTATTATTATTATTATTATTATTATTATTATTGTAGCATCTAGCAAGTATAAATAATTTTTGATAAGTTTTGTCTGGTTTAATCTCAGACAATTAGAAAAGAAGGCTTGTGTGTCTTTTTATTCAGTTTATGTAAACTTCTGGTTTCAACTGTACTATAGTGACCAACTACTGGACAGATGAAATCAGTGAAAATGGACTGAGATTCATTTTCTCTGTCCAGGAAAAATTTCTGACCATTTTTCCTCTAAATGGTCAGAAAATAAAACTGACCAAACAGTTTCATTTTAGTGAAGGTCTGTGGGACACAGACCTTCAACAATGAAGGTCTGTGTCCCTCTGGACGTCTGCAAACTGCAATTTGGCTCTTTATGTTTCTATTGGAGTAATGGCTTCTTCCTCACTGAACGGCCTTTCAGCCCAGAACACATTTCACTCAGGATAATGACTCTGTCTTATCAACTCCAGCAGCGTCTTTGGCTTTTGTTCTGTGGTTTATTTGCACATTTTGGACCAGAACCAGTTCATCTCTGGAACAGAACCCGTTTCCTTTGTCAGCAGTGTGATGGTTGGACGTCCCCATCATGTCTGTATTTGCATATAAATGTTTGTACAGATGAACGAGGCACCTCCAAGAATCTGGGGACGGTAAACTTTTGATTTTGAAGACATGAACAAATAAATCTCTTGCCTGTTCTTTCTCGTTATTATTGTGGCATAAATGCCACAGAAACAAACAGAAATAATTTAGGTAATTTTGATCATTCTAACTGACCTAAAGCAAAATAAGGTTTTTTGTGGGGGGAAAAAAATGGTGGATGTGTAATTTTATTCCACGTATAACATACATCATGTAGTTTTATGTCGGTTTATTTGATTGATGCATTTACTGAACAATTTAGGCTGGAGTTAAGATGCTTTCATCTTCTGGTTTTAATTGGACCTGCATCCAGGACCAGTACTGGATAAAAGCCAGAAATTCCTCCTCACATCAGAGCCACTAAATATGTCCCGACTCGGCTCGCGCCCACGCCTGTATAATCAGGTGTTTCTCTCTCTGGGTGGTTTCCTATGTAATCATCATTTTCCTCGCTTCATTTTCTGATGGATGTGGTTGCTAGGCAACTATAAAACCCTTGCGATGGGTTAAGAACTGCAGCGGGTGTTTACATTGTCAGTCAGATTGGGTCAGAGTAGTAGATCACGGCGACTCTTTTAAGTGAGTAAAGCATGCGGAGAGCGCGGTGTGGACTGTTTCCTTCACTCTGCTGTTCGCTCTGTTTACATTTGTTGCCTCCCCCACAGGTTCTGAGCAACAGCAACCAACTGTATCTGAAGTCAGTGACCCAGGCGGACGCGGGCCAGTACGTGTGCAAAGCCATCGTTCCGCGGATCGGCGTAGGAGAGACCGAGGTCACGCTCACGGTCAACGGTCAGAATAAAACTTTTTAGTTCTCACCTTAAGGCTGCAGTATGCAACCTTTATTTAACCAAATATGTAAAACATATATGTAAAACAATATTTGAAAATATCATCATATTGTAACAGTTTGGTGTATGAGACAGATAATCTGTGAAAAAAAAAGAATCAAACTCCTGTGCCTTCTTCCAGTGCTAACTATAAAGAGCCAATCAGAGCCAAGAGGCGGGTCTTAGTGGGTAGGGTTAGGTTACACGTTTTTCCTCAGCATGTACATGAGGCTGTCAATCTCCCTCATGTACACGCTGCTAGCTCTGTTAGGTTACAACTTCTTCACGACAGTAGAACCTGTCATGAATGCTAACAGGCTAGTTAGCATAGTCACCATGATGGTAGACAAACAGTTTTACCGGGACAGTAAGTTGCTTCTATGCCATTAGCACACTTAGTAGCACATACATGAAGTTGATTGACAGCGCTGTCTGGTTGTTTTCTTCAGACAGCAATAGTAGTTCAGGTAGGAGACGGAGGAGATCTGATTATCTGTCTCACAACACACTGTCACGACATGGTGACAGTTCTAACAAATATTTAAAAAACATATTTTTTATAAAAATTACATACTGCGGCTTTAAAAGCGGACATTTTTTCAGTTACTGGAGAGTAAAAACAGTAAAAATAAGATGGAATCACCCCCTGAACTTGATGACTCTGTGGTCTGTGTGTGTTCACAGGTCCACCCATCATCTCCAGTGAGCCTGTGCAGTACGCTGTGAGGGGGGAGAGAGGAGGCGTGAAATGCTACATAGCCAGTACACCCCCGCCAGATAAGATCGTAAGTAAAAAGCACCTAGTAGGATTGTTTACATCATTTCAACCTTTCCACATTGCATACAGGCCTAAACAAAGTAGTTCATTATTATGTGAAAGGGACCTGATACATAATCTACCTATTGAGATTCTGAGTTGGACTTAGACTGAGAATTTGATCTTAACCTCAACTCTTTCTTCCATCATTGTCCTTCATTGAGCTTCATTCATCTTTCCTAACCAGCTTCCCTGTCTGTGCTGAGGAAGAGCATCCCCACAGCATGATGCTAGCAGCATCGTGTTCCACCATGGGGGTGGCGTGCTCAGGGTTAGCTTTCTGACACACATAGCATTTTGTATGTAGGCCAGGAAAGACAAATTTGGCCTCATCTGACCAGATGACCTTCTTTCACGTGTCTGCTGTGTCTTCTACGTGACTTTGGCTATAAACAGGCTTTTTATGGCTTTCTTCAGAAGTGGGCACACTTCTCCTGACACTCTAATTGCAGAGCTAATTTTTTGTTTAGCACTTTAATGCTTTTGCTAACTTGTGAAAGAGTTTAGAGCGCTTAGCTTCCCCGAGGTCAGTTTTTCCATATGAATTCTACATCGCTAGTTTATTTGTCGCTACTTTAAAGTTTTGTAAACTTTCAGTCAAATAAAGTTTGACACCTGTATTGAAGTTTTGGTTAAGAATTCATCATGTAGTTAGACGTTTATATTGATGCCCTTATTCTGAAGTGGGTGAAAACTGTTTAAGCAGCAGTTCTGTTCCCTTTCTCGATGTTTTTACCCCAATAACTTTATTTCAAACAAGAATTATACAGAAACAAAATTAATCAGCTCCATGGTGGATTATATCTGCAGATATATGAAGAGAAGGCATAATTTTAAATTAAATTAATGCCTTAGTGCTTTATTTAGCTAATATTTAGCTTCTGCTAAATATTGTGTTGGTGTGATGCTTTTGCGTTGGATTTTTCTAAATATCAAATATCATACTGCTATAGTGGTTTAGAGTTTAGAGTTAGTTAGTTAGTTAGTTAGTTAGTTGGTTGGTTGGTTGGTTGGTTGGTTGTGTGCTGCTTTGTTTTGGTCTGTCCCATAAACTCAATAAATGACCCCGAACTTTCTCTTTGTAAGGTGACTACATGTGAAAGGGTTCAAGACTTTTGCAAAACACTTTAGCAAACAGTATGGAGCACCTTCAGTGGAAACTTTCAAATCTCAGCGACGCATCAATTATTGAGCCGGGAACAACGACAGACAAGGAAAGGCTTTGGCCACAAAGAGCACATGGTTGTAGCTTTTAGGCTCACAGCAGTTGGGATTAGACTGCTTCCTGTCCCTTCCTAAATGACTCGCTCCCTGCTCGCTGGCTGCTGTTAGACACTGTCTCTGGTTTTTTTTTTCTCCTCTTTTCTGAGTGGTGACTCAGCCTGGAACCCTCTCTCAGAGCGTTCCTCCATCCCAGCACACAAACAAAGCAACTCTAAGTCAGTCCGCTTTTAGCTCTGCGTCAGTGCGCAGGCCGGACGCGGCGCGGTGCAGCGCGGTCGCCTCGGCTCCATGACTGATCCGTCCTGACTCGTGGCGCCACGCTCCCTAATGCGACCGGGGAAGTTGGGGGACAGAAAGACATTTATAAAAGATGAAGGACTGGAGAGGAGCAGTTGTCCCTGTAAACGCCACAGCCAGGATGCTCCCCCCCTCCCCCTCCTCTGCCCCTCTCCAATAAGTGGGCACATTATAGAAACATGTGGGTTTATGCATAATTAACTGAGCCTAGTACAGTACTTGAGTGCTGAATAATACAGCTGCTTTTAGTGGCTCTAAAGGTGGAGAATGAGCAATGTTCTCGCCAGCTCAGTCACCCACTGTGATGCTGCGCTTCAGCTCGCGGAAACATGAACACTGCTGCCGCTCACATGAGAGCCTGTTCAAGTTTCTGTTGGAGGGAGACGGATGCATGCGGCCACCGCTGATTACATCAGGTAGATAAGCAGCGGACACAACAGAAGAAGGATTTAAGGTTTTTCTTTCCAATTCAACTTTAAACGTCAGCTGCACTAGATTGGGTTGCTTTCCGTTACACACACATGAACGTTAGAGGGACAGTATCATATAAAATCCACTTTTTTGAACTATACATCCAGAAATACCTGGGGTGTTGTCTTGATTCTTTCATTCATGTTAGAAAAATCCTTTGATCTCCCGTGGCAACCATTCAGCTGTGTGAAAAGCCTGGGTGGACCTAGGTACGCCTTGGAGACGCAGCTCCTCCTCAGAGCTTCAGGCCTCCACTGCGCTCCTTCAGACTAGCCAGCAGCAATTAGCAAACACCTGGTGGAACTGTACATCTGCTGAGCTCATTATTTGAGCTACGTCTCAGTGAAACGCTGGTAAAAACATTTTTTAAGGGTTAATACAGAAGCCATGCTGTGATGACCTCCTGAAGGCGGAGTTTCAGAAAGAGCAGGAGTTTTTAAAGAGACAGAGGTCCAATTTTGCATGTTTACCATTGAGCGGTCAGTTTCTCTGAAATCCCTCCATACATTTGCTTGTTGCAGGTTGCCTTGTCCAGTTGACGCTGTATGCATTCTTCAGCAAGTACCGCCTTCGCTCATACAGCGCCTTACTCCTCAGAAATAGCCTCACACTTTAAGATCGGTACAATGCCGATGGCAATTTTTTTTTTCTGGCACATGCCAAATCCAGACTCAACCAATCTGAACACAGTGGTCCTGCAGGCAGGATAAAGGCTTACAAATACTCTTAAAAAGTACCTCAAAAGGGCTTGAGCTGCATATAACATGAATTCGCTCCAACTGAATCTGAAAGCCTCTCTTTGATTGAGTCTCATCAGGCCGTCGTTCTGTGTGCGCGCTGCAGGTGTGGGCGTGGAAGGAGAACGTGTGGGAGAAGGAGAAGGGCACTCTGCTGGAGAGGTACACAGTGGAGCAGAGCAAGCCAGCCGCTGAGGGCGGCGGCGTCCTCTCCACCCTCACCATCAACAACGTGATGGAGTCGGACTTCCTGTCTACCTACAACTGCACGGCCTGGAACGCGTTTGGCCCGGGCACCATGATCATTACGCTGGAGGAGAACGGTGAGCTAGAAACACACTTTGTGTTGTTTGAGTGAGTAGTTACACCCTGATTGTACTCCTAACCTGTGGTGTGTGTGTATGTGTGTGTTTCCCCCCCATCACACACAGAGGAGTTTCCAGTGGGGATAGTAGCTGGCAGCACAGTGTGTTCCACCATTGTCCTCCTCATCTTCCTGCTCATCCTTGTTCTCGTCTTCTACCGGCAGAGAAAAGGCAGTGAGTCATGCTCTCTGTAAGGTCAAAGGGCGTCCGCCCCTCCTCCGGTGTGGGGATGTTGGCTCTCTTTGAGTTCCCGCAGCTCGTGAAAACACCCCGACTCCACAGGGGTGTGTCCGGCCTGTTTTTCACTCTCGGTGTGTTTGCGCTCGCAGGCCGGCGCGGGGTCACGCTGGGTAAGCCCGACATCAAGGTGGAGACAATCACCAAGGAGACCCACAGCCTGGAGGAGGACTCCGGCAGCGTGTCCACGGCCTCGCGCATGGTCAAGGCCATGTACTCGGTGAGCGGCAGGCAGCGGGGCGTCTGTGTTTGGGTTGGGATCTGTTTCCGCAGCCCGTAGCTGTAGAATAACTCCCTGACTCCCTGCGGTCTAACCACGCTGTACCTTTTTAATTGAAAACAAACGCCAACCTACTCTTCACTCACTCCTTTTTAACTCCTCTTTCTCTTTTTCTCTCATACTCTGTTTCCTCCTTCCCGCTCCTGTTTTCTGTTCTGGCTCCTCTCCTTTTTGTTTGTTCTGTTGTTTGACGGTTTAGTTTCTCCCTTCTGTGTCCTTCTCTCCCTCTAATCAGCCTTTTAAAGATGACATAGAGCTCAAGTCGGACCTGCGCAGCGACACCCTGGACACCCGCCAGGAGTACGACCTAAAGGTGAGCCTTTCTGTAAAACTCCGGCGCTTTTTATTTGGACTGAAATTCATATGGAGTTGACATATATCATTTGTCACATTTTTCAAATTATTATTTAAATTATTAGAGCATAGGAGCAAAACTGTGTGGCCCTAAGTAAATGTGGCAACATGGACATATTGAAATGTGATGTCACACACACAAGATATGCTCACAGACTCCATTGGTTTTAGCTGTCAAGTTACGACTTAAATCTCAAATGTAGGCGTGATATAAAAAAGAAAAAGGGAAACAGTGTTTGAATATTAATTTTCAACACCGATACCTAGAAAATGAAGTCCAAGGGAATCACAATTCATATCAGTAAAAAGATTTCATAAACATAAAATTGCGAGGGAAAAGGAAGTAGGCCAGTTATGCTAGCTTGACTTTGAATTCCGCAGCACATCTGCGTGTTAAGATTGTCAATGTGTTTCAGTTCATTTAGAAAAATAAATAAGGCGACCCACACATGAACTTTAAAACCACTGTGTTCAGATAATCATTTATTAATAATCGCAAAAATGAAAATCGAGCCTGAAAAAATAAAACTGTAACAAACTGAATGTTCTGTTCTGCTGTTTGTGTCTTGTTGTTAAATCCTGATACACTTGAAGTAATATCTACTTTGTCAACTAGAGGAGCTGTTGTCAGTCAGTTGTGTATAATGTAATAGCAACACAGAGAGCAAGAAGAAAGAAGAATACAAGTGGATTTTAGTTCCCGTGTTATTTTCGCTTTGCTGCTCTTAATTAATAAACTCACGTCTCCAGGTTTCACTTTGGAATTGTTCTCCTCTTAATGGCACGTAAAAAAATGGTCTTTTTATCTTCCTGCGTTGTGCGTATGCGCAACATTTCTGGATATAAACACTAACATTCAACATGTCTACAGGCTTTTTTTGAGTCCAGAAATGGACCACTGTAAAAAACATAAAAATCAGAATTGTCTGGAGGATAAAGGCCAGGTGCTCTAGCACCCTGACAGTGGCGGGGTACGTGTTCGTTGTCGCGCTGCAGCTGCTGCAGAACCTCTTGCTAGCGTGGCATGCAGAAGTTTGACTCAGTCCACGTTTGCCATTTCTGGTTTTCATGTGTTTACCGTTCAAACCTTGTCTGGAGGCTTGTTGCTTTTTCACATGGAGCCAGCTCAGTTCAGATTATGCAATTTCTTCAGAAATGCAATCATCAGTTGAAATCTGGTTGTTATATTTACTCAACTTATCTTTATCTGATATTCAAATTTGCTGAATAAACTGAAACATTTGTGCGTGACCAGAATGTAATACTCTTCCGCTTCGGTTTGTGATAAAGCATTTTGAACCACCAAGCTGCCAAAATGTTCCTCACAACCCCCCTTCCCATTCTAAGAATAATCTGTGAGGGCAAAGGAAGGCAGACCCCTGAAGCTGAAGTGTTGCCTCAGATCACAGGGAAGAAAACGCAGACCGGAATCCACCCCAGGACTTGGTTAGATCACCCTGACGTGCTTCTTTTCTTCTTTTTCCCATCCACCGCCTGAAGCACTATACAGTGAAACAAAGTTAGAAGGAGGGAAGATGCCTGAAATAGATTGGCACAATGCTGCCAGAATAAGACAACAGATAAGCAAATTACCAAGTTGTAGCCGCAGGCCTCAAAAATATTCCACAGAATCTTGGAATAAGCCTTTCAAGATTCATTGAAAGGCTTATTTTCAGCCTTAAAGCAGAGGATAACTTTCACAGCAACTGGGAGGTCCACGTGTTTTCTCATACAATTATTTGCATGAGAATAGCTGTCAAGGATATTGTGATCTCCACAAAGCAACATAAAGCCAAATTCCAAAAACAACACTGATACCCAGGCTGTCCTCCACAGAGAATGTGTGGCAAGTAAAACGATAAAAGAAGATGAACTGAACTCTTTCTGTTTTGGTATTCCTCTTCTGAGAATAACTGATAGTGTGGCTGGAAGTCATATGTCATAAGTGAAATTATTCACTTGTAAATACATATTTACAGAAGTATTTGAGAAAACTTCTGCATTTTTGTTTAAATATGTCATCCTTTTATATTTGGAGTTTCTACTAATTTCAGGTTGCAAAAGTGTTCACACACCTCAGACGTAACATTTTGTCCAGTTAATAAAACAAACTTCTACATATTTAGATGAGTATTGAAAAGTCTTCATTTTAACGGTGGTGGGCACACGTCCGCTAATTCGCTAATAAAAGAGCAAATTTTCCTTTTTTCTTTAGCTAACTTTGAAAGTTTGAAAGTTTTGACACAGTTAGAGCCCCTAAATTATTTTTCCAGTTAAATTCTAAAGGCCAGGCTATAGGGCATTCTGGTTTTGTGTTGTTTCGTTCAGTGGTTCTTGCTGCAGCGCCACCACAGGCGAAGAGTGGAACAGGTTTCTCAAAGAGTTTGGTTGGTTTGACTCAGAGCAGAGACAAAGAGAACCACAGCAGCTGGAATTGTAACAAATGTTTCTGTTCTGCACTCCAATCAGGTGTTCCCACACCTGATAGTAAAGTCTGAAAACACTTACACTCAGCATTTATTTGAAATCATCTTAATCCTTCTCCCATCTGTTTCCACCTGCCTCTGCAGGACCCCACTAACGGATACTACAACGTGCGAGCTTCTACCCAGGACGAAGTCCACCCTGGGTCCCGTTCCACCTTGCACTACTCCGACTACCGCTCCCCTGCAGGAACGCCAGGCGGTGCGGCCTCCATCAGTAGCAGCACCGGGGGCTCTGGAGCCACCGCCAGCGGAGGAGCCCCCGTTCCCCCAGGACCTCTCACCTCCCCCGGACGCCCACAAGCCTGCTACGACCCCCGGCCGCCTTCCAGACTGTCTCACATCAGCTATGCCCAGTTCAACACGTTCACCCGCGGGGGTCAAAGCCAGCAGCCCCCCGCCAACCCCGCCCCAGCGGCCACTGACTTCCCTGGTGACTGTAGCCTCCTGGACTCCACTTCCCAGCTGGCCTACGATAACTACGGCTACCCTTCACACTACCAGACCTACCGCATGGGCTTCGCACCTTCTAGCCTGGCCCCTCTGGAGGCCGGCCCCTCCTACGAGATGTACGGGGTGGGGTCCGGGGTGCCAAGCCCGGGGGTCGGGGTCAGCCCCGGTGGCCCGGCTCCCTCCGGATCAGAGACCGGGTTGGGGAAGTACGGCAGCTCCACCCGCTTCTCGTACACCTCGCAGCACTCTGACTACTCTCACAGCCGACACACACAGCGGATGCAGACTCACGTGTGAGAGTGAGACACACCGGACCCCTCCTCCCCCCTCCCACCCTCACAGTGTTAGCGGAGCATAAAGAGGCATCTTATAAATAGAGTCGCACCGAAAAACATACACATACACCCATAAATGTACATGTCCTACTGGACACAAACACACATAGACACACGCGTGTGCACGCCCACACACATACACAGGCACAAATCCTGAAATCATGCCGAAGAGAGAGAGGGAGAGAACACAGGGTGAAAATGAAGGATGTTTTAAAGAGACAGGGACGGGAAACTCTGATTTCCCTCACTCCCAATGTACGTAGACGCTAGCTCTGTGAGAGCGGACAGCGCAAGTCACAATCAGGCCGAGAGAAGACGAGAACTTGCAGATCCAAGGAGCCCCCACCCCGTTCCGAACTGACGTTGTACAGCTGAGGGGGAGAAACCTTGGCCAGTGGGAGCCACGTCTGGCCGCCATTTTTAATTTTCTTTTAGCTGGTTGTCTTATTCAGTGATCATAGAGCACATAAACAGTAGTGTCCCAGAGAGCCCGTGTGTACAGTGCGGTCGGGCCCTGTTGGAGGGTAGTGGGGGGAGGGAGGGTGGTCGTCCATCATGTTGCACTTCGTCCACTGTATTCATCCTCTCAACTATATCTCTGTTGCGTCTTCTGTTTATTTGCACACCAGACTAGAGCTTTGTATTCTATTTTTTAAACATTACAGAATTATTTTTTTCAGCGTAAAACATGTATGTTAATCGTGTACGATGTTACGGACCAAACGGCGGAAACCGAGGGAAGAGCTGCCCCAGCGGCTGGAACCTGAACCCCCCCCCCCACCCCATTTTCCCGTTGTTAAAAAAAAAAAAAAAAAGGAAAACCTTGTGCCAAACGTTCGTGTTCCTCCGGACCACGTGTATGCAGTAGACGCTCCTCCTGTCGGTGGAGACATCGCTGTTTTTTTTTTTTTAACCACAAAGCCTGGTGCAGACGGGGGGGATGATGGGGTCTGGAGTGGCCTTATGGGGGAGCGTTTCATGCATTTTCCATTTTTGAATCATTCCTCATTGTTTGCCAAATCTGGCCGAAGGAGAGAGGTTTTAATGAAGGCTTGTCCGCAGTATTGACATGTATTAAAGCGTGTGAGCACGAGAGTGTGTGTGTGTGTGTGTGCGTGTGTGTGGTCGGGGGCTGGGGTTGCACACTTCCATTTGTACAGTGTGTTTGTATAGAAGCGTGAATGAGCGTTCGTGTGTGTGTCTCAGTATACGTCCATATCATTTCTCACCAAGCCGTTCCAGTACTTTTATACCTCTGGTAGGACTGTAACCTGTATTATCGTGTCTTTGAATTTAGGAGAATCCAATGTTTATCTTATCGTACTGTTGGTAGCAGAAGACAGCTGTTCAAAAAGATGTACGACAAACATTATCAAACTCTCATTTTTTAATTTCATTATCCTCAATATTTTTTAAAAATGGTATGTAATTATTTTTCCACAGTATTACATAAATAAAAGCACTGTTTTTTAAGAAAGTCTTGTGTGTTTGTTTGGGTTTTTTTGTCTCCTTTCCTCTCCAAAAAGGAGAAGAAAACAAACTGAGTCAAAAAGACTCAAACATTTGAGTAGTGGCTTGTTTTTTTTATATTAAAATGTTCAACATGTTTGCAACAAACATTTATACATATATATTTAACTTCTGAAAGTGGCATGTAACCATTGATATTTTTAATAGATTACTGGATTTATTATGAAGTGAAGCTGAATATGTCATTCTATACAAATCCAGGTACAAGATTATGATGTGTGTGTCAATACTTTTCATTGTAGCCGGCAAAAATCACAATTGGGATACCCCAAGGTTTAAACCTGGGGCTCCTCTTTTTTTTAATATTTAAATGCTCCCACTAGCTGAGATTATAACAAAAAATAATAAGATAAGTTAGCATGATACACAACCCTACCCTACAATGACTGAATCAGCTCAAACATTGAGCAGATGCATAGAAGAAATTGGTCCATGGATGCGCCATAACTTTCTCCACTAAGTAGAAACAAAACTGAAGTAAGAATTTTTGGACCTAAAGGAGAACCATCAAGAGCCAGCACACAGCTTCAGTTATTACAGCTAGAAACTAATGGTCAGAACAATGTGGTATTATAAACCACATTGCAGTGGTTTATAATACCACTGCAATGTGGTATTATTGCAAAAATGGTGCATTTTTGATAAGGAGTGGTGCATTTCTTCAGACCACAATAGCAGCTCAGGTAGAAGATGGAGGAGATTGATCTTTTCACAGATAAACTGTCACAACATGGTGACAACTTCAACAAATATGTGCAATGTGGTATTATAAACCACATTGCAGTGGTTTATAATACCACTGCAATGTTTCTTTTGTTTTCTTTTTCCTGATATTTAATGTTTTTGTCTGCTATTGGCCAGTTCTCACCTTGTACATCAGTTACATAAAACTGATGTGCAAACACTTTTTTTATGCAGGACAAATACATGTGTTTATACAATGACAGTGGCTTTTGTCAGAGACTTTACAGAATTTCAAAGTAATATGCGTTACAACAACATTTAATATCCCTAAGGGATCAAAAAAATATTTTTGGACTGAATTGAATAATATATATTTTTAAATTATCTTTATAATTTACAATTTTCTGACAGTTTTATTATTTTCAATAAAATCTTCAAATTTGTAGGTCATTATTGAGCAGATAAAATAAAATAAAAATCACAATTTTGACCCTTACCGCAAAAACGTTTGGACACCACTGTCTTAAAATATGTAGAAGCAGCAATGTATTATTTACGCCGACAGGGGGCGGTAACGCTCTAAACCCCTTGCTGAAGCCTCGGAAACAACTAAAGAAGAGAGCTGGCTAGTTGTTTAACAGCCAAGATGGCGGCGACGATGTTGAGGTCGCTCTCCAGGCTGGGAGGACGTCCTTCAAATAATGTATTACTGAACAAGAGCTTACTGAGCCCTGGCTGTTTGCTACTGCAGAACAGGTATGGTGAGAAGGAAACACCGGGATACATGAGCTTTGTTCCGCTGCTTCTATGCACAGACTGGAAGGCTAATGCTAACATTATGCTAACAAGGTTTCTCTGTAAAACAAAAACACCTGTCAAATCCACACTCACTCTGAACGATAAGTACGCGTTTAAGCGAGGTACTATAACAGCGAAACATACATACACGGATGCATTAAAGCTTAGATATCGGAATGTTCTACTGTTTATCTCAGACAAACTGCATTTCCCTTCAAAGTGTTTCTTTCTAGCTTCTTCTGTAATTATGCAACTATCCCCTCAGTGTTAATATTAGTCTGTTTTAGCCATAAGAATGGCCCCGGCTTGCTTTCGTTTGAGTATATAGTCAAGGCGAGATAAACTCATTACTCAGGACTTATGTCACCATATTATATGACGTAAAGTGAAAACAGCTGTAATTAAATATTGTGGTTAAATGTTATATTTGGGGGTTTCACACATGTACAAAATAGATATAGATACATCTTGACATTACCTTGACCATTCGTATTTCCACCCTGCGCTGCTGGATAGAAATGCTGGGGCAGACTAAATCCTGGAGCGCAGTGCTTTAAACAGTATGCTGATACCAAGCCGATAAAATCCGATACTTTTTTTTTTAATTATCTGATAACCGACTGATTTCCGATATCAATATTGGATCAGGACGACTCTAATTACAGCATCACCGCCTCAAAACAAACATAAAACGTGAAAAGATGAACTTTTCTTCTGCTGTTTTTTCCAGTCTCAGAGCTTGAACCCCGTTCCTCACAGCGTCACAAACTACCACAACATGACAAATGTTGGCTGAGCAAGATCTCTGTGATTCACTGCACTAGATTAATTCAAAATAATAATATTAATAACATGTAATAAAGGGTAAAATATCCTTTGAAATGTTTTGGGTGATTATTACAATGTCTCTAGAATATATGTATTTTTTTTAAACAACTGAAATATAGCACATTTTTTATTATATTTGTTACTACAAAATGTTCACACAACCTTACAAAAAACCCCAAAAAAACAAAACAAGCTTTATTCATCTTGCCGTGCGGGTCCCCTAGGTTCCATCCTGGGGCTCCTCTTGTTTTTACTTGGTGTTGAGAAAACCTGTTCCATTTGGGTTCCAGGCAGAAGCAGTGGCAGCCAGATGTGGAGTGGATGGATCAGTATTCGGGGGTGGTGATGTATCCCACCGAATTCAACAAGAACTGGAAAGTTCCCCCATGGAACGGTACGAAGCAGCCCGCCTTTTTCTCGCCTGCTTTTCTCCTCTACATCAGTCCTGAACCGCTTCCCTCGTCTCCTTCCAGACAAAGATCCCCCCGCAGAGAAGGACGTGTCCAACCTGACCATCAACTTCGGGCCCCAGCACCCGGCCGCTCACGGCGTGCTGCGCCTGGTGATGGAGCTGAGCGGAGAGTCGGTGAAGAAGTGCGACCCACACATCGGCCTGCTTCATCGCGGCACCGAAAAGCTCATCGAGTATAAAACCTACCTGCAGGTACGGACCAACAGGCACAACGTTTTAGGGGGTTTGTTTCTGACATAAGGATGTAAGAAAAAACGCAAACAAGGGGTTATTTCTCTCCCATTTAGATCAATATTTCCTAGCGATTTCTTCCCTTGTCCTTCAGGCTCTGCCGTACTTTGACCGTCTGGATTATGTGTCCATGATGTGCAACGAGCAGTGCTACTCTCTGGCTGTGGAAAAGCTGCTGAACATCCAGGCTCCGCCTCGGGCCCAGTGGATCAGAGGTGCCCTTTTTATGTGTTCACACACAAATTGCGCTACTATACGGTCAATGGAAACTCGGCTAACGTTTAATGTGTTGATAACTTTGTTCCGGAGGTAATTAATCAAACTGATTCGTTCCAATCTGCCGTGTTTGCAGTTCTGTACGGAGAGCTGACTCGGATCCTGAACCACATCATGGCCGTCACCGCGCACGCGCTGGACATCGGCGCCATGACGCCCTTCTTCTGGATGTTTGAGGAGAGAGAGAAGGTCAGCAACATGCCTGGCTGTGTAGTGCGGTGTTAATGCAACAGGACGGCCTCGTCTGGATTGGTAATGAACCTGAAAACATGCTTGTCGTCTCCCAGATGTTTGAGTTTTACGAGCGAGTGTCCGGAGCCAGGATGCACGCAGCGTACGTCAGACCAGGTGGCGTCCATCAGGTGCGGACAGGACCCTCGTTTCTTTCTCTAGAGTCAGTGATGCATCATAACGAAGCTGGGTTCATGAGGTTCGTGTGTTGCAGGATTTGCCCCTCGGCCTCATGGATGACATCTATGAGTGGTGCAAGAATTTCTCCCTGAGGATTGATGAAGTGGAAGAGGTAACCCAAATCTGAACAAGTAAATGTTGATTATCAGCTGTAGAGCAGAGGGAGCTGACAGCAGGGCCGTGTTGGCTTCTGTCTGCCCAGATGTTGACCAACAATCGGATCTGGAAGAACCGTACTGTGAACATCGGGGTGGTCAGCCATGAGGACGCCCTCAACTACGGCTTCAGGTAAGCCTCTGATTAAAGTCAGGACTCTGCAGCTTTATGGGTGGCTGACGCCTTTATGTCGTGTCTTCACCAGCGGAGTGATGCTGCGCGGGTCGGGAATCAAGTGGGACCTGAGGAAGTCCCAGCCGTACGACAAATACGACGAAGTGGAGTTTGACGTTCCAATCGGATCCAGCGGAGATTGCTACGACAGGTAAAGAACAATTTTATGCTGGTTTATGTTTGCTTATTTTCAGTTTAATTCAAAAACATTTGATTTATCCCAAAGGGAAATGAAATGTTGTCGAAACTCGTGTCTTCATAGTGGATGGTGACACAAGGAATCTAAAGAAGACGACTTTCCAGGCAGCACCATCACTGCTAATCCATCTTGTTTGCTTTTGCTGCTCCTTCCTCCTGTTAGAAAGACAAGCATAGAGATGTTGGAGTAGGGCATCGATCCTTTATCCATTCTGATCGATGATTTGAACTTCCTCCTTTTCTGTGGGGTTTTGAGCTTGTAGTTCAGACATTATTTGAGCTTTTTAGGTGCTTATCAGACACTCCCAGTTGTAAAAGCAACATCTTGTTGCCATGGTAATGTATTA
This sequence comes from Xiphophorus hellerii, assembly GCF_003331165.1. Taxonomy (NCBI): domain Eukaryota; kingdom Metazoa; phylum Chordata; class Actinopteri; order Cyprinodontiformes; family Poeciliidae; genus Xiphophorus; species Xiphophorus hellerii. Next base: position 3,318,538 of record NC_045685.1, read on the forward strand.
TAATCACATATCCAAAAAAAAAAATAGTGGAAGCAAAACATCTTCAAGCTGCACAGCATCCAAAACCAGAGGAATTAATCATCCAAAAACCAGAAAAATGATGAACTAAAGTCTAGAAAAAGGAAAAGAACACCATTCTAGAACTTTCTTCTTTTCTGTTTCTGCTTGGATTAGTCGTGTCGTGAAATAGAACTCTTAAATTCCCTTCAGTTATTGGGAGGATAAATTGATGTGGAGGGAAATATTACTCGTAATAAGCTCCTGATTTTTTTTATTTTATTTTTTCTATGCGTTTTCGTGTGTGTGTGTGTGTGTGTGTGTGTGCAGGTATCTGTGCCGGGTGGAGGAGATGAGGCAGTCCCTCAGAATCATGCTGCAGGCCCTCAACAAGATGCCGGAGGGGGAGATAAAGGTGGATGACGCCAAGGTGGCTCCACCTAAGAGGTCTGAGATGAAGGTAGGCAGAGCGGATGGATCTGTTTGGATTCCTGATCAGAGTTTTGATCAGTTTTGCCGTTAAACTCACCTTAAGAAGCAGAACGAAGCTTCAGGGATGTAACTCTGTTTGTGTTTTCCCTCTGTTCCTCTCAGACGTCCATGGAGTCTCTGATCCATCATTTCAAGCTCTACACTGAGGGCTACCAGGTGCCCCCAGGGGCCACATACACGGCTGTAGAGGCTCCAAAGGTGAGGCCCCTCGTGCTGGGTCACGTTTAGGTTGTGTTTTATTTCACTTTTTCTTGATTTTCTAAGTTCTAAACCAACATTCTCCATGCTAATTATGATGCTAATAGACTGTGGTGACTAAAGCCTCACATGGTCACCATGGGAACACTTTAACCAGGTTTCAGCTTCCTTTGTCCTTTGGAGTATTTCAGAGAATATTCCAAAAATATTCCTGGAAGTTGCATTCCACAGAAAAATCCCTGAATACTGAACCATGAATAGAGTGAATAGTGGTTTACTGTGTAGCCATTTACTCTTCACTTTGTTTAGTAGCAAAAACCCAATAAAGCACTAATATTAGTCAGCATTTATGTTTTTAGAGAGTCTACAGTCTTCATTAATCACAGTGTCTTGAATTATTTTTAAATACCCTCGCACATGACTTATAACTATTAATAATTGGTCTCTAGTTGGTAATGGAACTGCTAAAATACACAGTCTCGGTGTGTTTGACTTTAAAGTGTGTGTTACTGTTGCTGACCTCTCCATCACCGCTTTGACTTCCAGCTCTTCTCAAGTTAACGCCACGAAACGCGTATTATATTGGGATTTTATGTGATAAAGCAATAGATGGCATGGGATTATTATGAAGCGAAAGTAAATGAATGGTTTTAAAAACGGTTAAAAATCTGAAAAGTGTGGCGTGCCTGTATATTCGACCCTGAAACGGCATCTTTTTAACCCTAGTTATGTGAATACTAGCCATACATACAAAAATAGCGTTAGACTAGATGAAGAGATTATGTGAAGAGGAGTTTTCAAATGGATTCAGGTTTGGACTTTGACTGAGCCATTCTAACACACAAATGTGGTCTGATCTCAATGTGCTCTGATAAATTGGAACAATTTTTTTTGGGGGGGGGGGAAATCTGAGATCGGTCAATTTCCCAAAATCGTTTTGATTGCTGAGAAAAAAATACCTGCATGTGAAACTGATCTTATCCCAAATCACGCCTTTTAAAGATCAGAAAACTGCAATCAGTGCTCCGCTGGTTTGGTCTGAACCGTTGTATTGTAGCTCTGGTTGAATTTCCATTATATCCACATTATACGTAATAATTGACTCCTCCTTTTCTGTTTTTTCTTTAACTATACTCAACATTCTACCTGTCAGCAGTTCAGCACAGACAACACTCTAACCACAGTTTATTTCCAACCGGTGCGGTGTGTTAACTGTCTGTGTGTGTGTGTGTGTTGCAGGGGGAGTTTGGTGTGTATCTAGTATCAGACGGCTCCAGCAGGCCGTACCGCTGTAAGATCAAAGCTCCGGGATTCGCTCACTTGGTGCGTACAACATTATGCAGAATCAAATAAAAACGCCTCCTGATCAATAATTTAGAATATTTAACCGCTTGTCCTCCAGGCTGCTTTCAACTCCTGACTTTTCCTCAAATGTTTTTGAATCACTTTTAGCTGACGGCTACATGAAGCAGCTTAGCATGTTTAACTTGTGGCTTTTAGGGCAAAACTGTCTTTTCACTAATGGTTTGCATAAACAAACTATTAGTGCAGTTAGTGGAGAGACTTCAGGCAGTTTAGTCATGAATAATAATAAAATAGAAAAAAAAAAGTTGTTAAAGCAGCTCTGGAGGCGTAGAGGGCGCTGTTGGTGCAGATATTAACGTGTGCTTCTGTCCAGGCCGGTCTGGATAAAATGGCCCAAGGTCACATGTTGGCAGACGTGGTGGCCATTATCGGTGAGAGCCGGGTTGTTTTCATCGTTAGAAAAGCAGAAGCGGTCATAAAGTTTCACCTCTCAGCCCCGTTTCTCTCTCTCTCTGTTTTCTCCCCTCAGGAACTCAGGACATCGTGTTCGGGGAGGTTGACCGTTAAACGCTGCTGATGAACATTTGTGCGTCTTGCTTTCTGTTGGATCCGGTCGCCCTCCAAATCACACATGTATAATACTTAAATCAACTTAATAAACCTTTTATCTCCTCGTTCTTCCTGTCTGAACGCCGTTTCGTTTCCTCACACTTCAGAGTTTAGGTCGTGTCAAACCCAACAGCCTCAGCTGGGGCTTCTTTTCCTCTGGGTTGGTGTTTTCTAACTGGGGTGGGGAGGGGAGGAGGGGGGGAGTGGTCTGATGAGATCTGAGAGAAATGGACTTCGTGCTCAGACCACAACTTCCCCTCGTAGCTGTGAGGTACGCAACACCCGAGCGCCGAGACAGACAGAGGAAAGCATCGCCCAGCGTCTGCTGCTGCTGCTGCTGCTGTTCCAGTCCGTGTTTCAGCCGCGTTTCAGCCCGTCACCATGGGAGCGAAGGCCGAGAGTCGACTGCTGGTCGCCATTCCTTTCTGGATGTGTTTCGGCAGAGTCGGTGAGTTCGGAGCGCTGACCTCTTTGGTGTGTGTGTGTGTGTGTGTTAGATTGAGCGACAGAGCTCTGGTTAACCAGACAGAGGAAAACACATCAGACGGAAACAAACTCTAGAAACGGATCACATTTTAGTTTTTTTTTTTAAGCGTGTCTGTTTAGTTTAGGCTGGTAGATGATCTGGGAGGTTCTGGTGACATTCGGACCCGTTGCGCTCGGTGGATGCAGCGGACTCGCAGTTCCTGTGAAAAAGGAAACTTAACGGTGCTGACTGTAAAACCAGCAGAAAAAAACCCCCATCAGAGCTCAACTCATTCATTTCATCCACATCCTGACAGATTAATAACTTCACCTCACTGCACACTTACTGCATATTTATCTCCACATTTTTTCTTTTATTGGGATCAAAAAGCTCAACTTGTTCCGTTTGTGTTCATTTTCGAGAAGTAAAACCGATAAACCCAGAACAAAAAAAAAAGCTGATCAGCATTTTATGTGTCAACATGTTTGTAGTCGGCCACAAACACTAGAAGAAAACATGAAATGCGTCGAATTTAATTAATTGCGATAAAACCATTACATATAAAGTCAGTTTAGTTTGAAATATCAGTTATCTTATCATATTTTCACATTTCTACACTTCCTGCATGTTTCCTCATGATAGTGAAGTAAAATGTCGGCGGATCGATAAGATTAGTTCTGTAGATTTAAAATGGTTCCTCAGACACAGTAAGTAATCTGAATGTTAGATGTGTTTAGATTTTACTGCAGACTTCAAGACCAGATCACATTAGAAAGAAAAAAATCAACAAAATAAGAGAATAAAAAGTACATAAAAGCCCCTAACCTGTCAGAACTGAAAAATCTCTTTTTTCATTATTCCAAACCACAGCTCTTGGCCTATTTTAAATGTTGTTTTTTTTAATTGCTCTATACCACGATGAGAGACAAACTCCTCTCTGACGCTTTGTAAAATCTTTTCAAAATTGAAATCATGTGTTGAGTTATTTATTTATTTATTTTTATTCTATTTACCCATTTTTCCAGTCTGATCAAAACCAAAACGCCAACACTCTGCTTCGTGGCAAAAGTTGTGAATTCGTTGGGATGAGTGTTCAGGTGTTAGTCACACATTAATGCGGGACTATTTTAGGTGCCGGTTGTTTCCTCTGAAGGCAGCGATGTTAGAAAAGGAAGGGCCACATCAGCAGCGCTGATGGAGCGGCTCCGCGTCGCTGAAGCCGACGTCGGTTTTATCTGCGCCGTCACCAAAACGCAGCTCCGTCCTGACGGCTGTAGCTGTGACTGAAAGCAAGAGGAGTGCGACTGGAAGTGAGTCACTTGTGGACGTCCGTCATGTGACCTGCGGCTGTAGGGAAGTGCTCCACTTCCTGGATTTCAATAGAGAAGAAAGAAAGTGGGAAGGAAGCAGCAGAGCGTCTTCTCATACTGTAGCTTCTGGATTAATAATAAAAAAAAACCAAAACAGACTGTAGCTCTGAGGTGGATGAGCTGCCACTTTAGTTCAGTCAGGAAGGATGGCTGGTTTTCTGTTATTTTAGCATTTATGAAGCGTTAAACTGAGGATGTTCAGCTCAGAACTGTGAGGTTTTATTAGGCCCATCAGAAGAGTGTGAGATATATATACTGAATATATAAAGGAAGCAGAAGGTCTAGTTAAAGTAAACATTCTGTGGAAAGAGGCGACATTCTCCCTGCCAGCGAGTCAAATGAGAAGATGGATGTAAAAACCTGTTACCATTTCAGCTGAAATTCATAACGTCAGTGTGCGCTTCAAAGAACGCAACAGCTACTGCAAAGGCTTCTAATATGGTTCATATTACTGTTAGTAATGGCAAAAATAAGTTTTTCCATTTAAAATATTTTAGCAATATCTAAAATGATATCTATGTTTTAGATATTGTTACACATATCTAAAATATATGTTTTATATATATATTGATATAGATATATTGATATATGTTTTAGGTATATCTAAAACAATATGTTTTAGATATTGTCTGTGATGATATGCCACAGGTATCGTCACAGGACGATACCGAAAACATAGATATCGTCTGTTTTAGATGGACGATATCTTTATCAGATCAATCCAATCTGATCAATTTTGCTCAGTTCAGACATTTCAACAAATTGTCAGTCCGGCTAATCATTGTTGTGCTTTAGGTATATTTAAACGGCACATTCTGCTACATCGCCAATTGGCTGTGTAGCATATTTTATTGCTATATTCAAAATATATTTGAACATTTATTTTTCATTTGGGTTTTGTTGGTGTGTTTTTTTTTCTTTATCTTTGACAAGCATTAAAAAAAAATGCTGAGATCCCCTGAAGGATTTCTAACTATTTTCACAGCAAAGTTTCGCCTGTCTACCTGCAGGCCCTTTCAATAAATTAGAATATTATTGAAAAGTTTGTTTATTTCCAGGACTAGATCGATGGTTCATACGGCCTTAACTTCTGTTCATTCCGCTTGCAGCTGATGAAAACACATTTAATACTAAAATATTACTTCAAACCAATAAAAAACATTTTCAATATAGAAATGTGAGCTTAATGAAAAGTTTAACATCTGCTTAAGGTCCTTTTTAGAAGCTACTGACAATCGAGCCTCATTGGAAAGCAAATTAAAATGGTTGAAATGTGACTCTATATATTGCAAATTGGTTGTCAACAGATGAGTGTGTTCAGTATCAATATACATATACTGTATATGAGAATGACTCAGACCGCAGTAAATAGAATCAATCAGCCAGTGATTGAAATGGTCCGGTTTTCCCAGCAGCGGTTCTGGTTGATGATCAGAAAATCGCTCCGCAAAAATCAGAAATTGTGGTCGGCCAGATTGTTTCATCTCTAACATTAGATTATTTTCCAGCATACGTACTCTGCATTCTTGTTCTATACTTAATTATTATTTATTACCAACCAAGTTGTTGTCAAAAAGACAATCTAACAGTTTAGTAGAATTAAAGGCTATTTTTTTTTGTTTGTTTTTTATTGTTTGTGTAGAAAACTCACAGTCAGACATGGTTATTATGGACGTAATGCAAAAACACGTATTCAGGACAATATATCTAAAGTCATATTCTCATCCTAACGTTCAACAGTTATTGTATTGTACACTGCATATCCTCTGATACGGAGCCTGAGGAACAATTCAATCTACCGCCAACTGTCATGTTGGCTCCTACAGAGCATCAGACGCACCTTTCAGATACTGTTCATTAGTATTAGTCTTTTGTGTGGTTTATTTATTTAGTATTTTACGTATCTGGTCCTGACAGCAAAGGCAAATAAGCGGTGGGTTTGGCTGCCCTGCAGCGTCAGGGCGGATTGTTTCGGTTCTTCTCTCTCCTTTCATTACAAAACAAATCTGCCAGGATCTGAAATCCAGCTGGGACTTCACTGTAAAAAAAAAATGTTAATCACGACAAACTTTTATTTCCTAGGTCAGTTACGACAATGAAGATTATTTCTGTTAGCTAATTAGCTATGTTGTAGATGTTTGTTTTCTACAATTGGTGCCCTTTCCAGACGACCTTGGCCAGGATATTAATCTGTTCAAACAATTCTTTTTTTTTAAAGGTTTTGATGGCTCTAGTGGCCTTTATTTGAAAGTAGTTTGACAGGAAACGGGGTAATCAGAGAGGGGGAAGACATGCGGCAAATGTCGCCAGGCCAGGAATCGAACCTACGACCACCGCTACAAGGACTAAGGCCTCAACGTGGGTCATGCTTTGCCCCTGCGCCACCACAGCACCCACAAACAATTCTATAAAAGTATAAAACAGCACAGGATTGGCCCGCCATCGAACCAGTCAGGAAGTAAAAGGTTTTTGTGTTGAAGAGAAAAACGTAATTTCACGCGAAAAGTATAAGTATGGTGTGAACCTGGATCAATGAAAACAAGTCGTGAAGATGGCGTCTGAAACTGGTTTGCATCGTCATCCGCAGTAAAACGAATCGGCTGAAACTCTCAGAGAGGAAGAAGCCACGGCTCCAAAAGACAGATTACTGTTTGGAACTGATCTAATGAACAAAAAGCTCCATTAGATCCTGAAACCATGTTAGCATTTAACCCTAATGACCCGTCGTCGCTGCATTTAGACTCAAAAGGAGAAGCTTGAGAACACGATTCGAACTGTGCAGTACAAGGCTGACCGCACCATGTTCTGTGGGGCGAAAATCAAACTTCACAAAACATTTCTGGGTGTGAGATGAAACTACAACAAACTGTAGTCTAAAGCTAAGGTATTTTCATTAAATGTGAGTAACTATACAGTCTTCTGTATGTTGTTTTGAAAAAGCCAATATAGCATAAATCTAGCAGTTCATTTATGTTCTCTGTGTTCCCACTAGGTTTAGATATTCCAAACAGCCTCGCTGTTTGTGACGTTGTTATGGCCGCCATTGTACCATTGTGGACCTTTCACAATCCACAATGGTACAAACATTTAGGCTGTTGCCTAATAAGGTAGTTTTGTAAATGACTCCACACTAACGTCATCATCATTATCCAGGGGCGCCGTATCGGGGGAAAACGTTATGACAATTCCAAAGGCCCCTTCCTGTCAAACTACTTTCAAATAAAGGCCACTAGAGCCAACAAAACCTTTAAAAAAAAAGAATTGTTTGAACAGATTAATATCCTGGCCAAGGTCGTCTGGAAAGGGCACCAATTGTAGAAAACAAACATCTACAACATAGCTAATTAGCTAACAGAAATAATCTTCAAAAAGTTTGTCGTGATTAACATTTTATTTAATAACTCCGCAATTTACTTATTTTTATTTATTTATTTTTTCTTAGAAATAAAAAAAAAATTGGGGCCCTGTCAGTTACAAAATTAATCATATTGTGTTTTCTAAACTAGTTTTTAGCAGTAAAAATCAAATGTTTCCCCTCCCAGACCAAAAAGCAGACGTCCATGTTTGCACTAAACCCCCCTGGATCTGCATGAAATGGTTGGTTCCTGCTTGGAGCTTGACGGTGACGGTGTTCGGCAGCAGTCAGTGGAAGACAAGAACTGCTAACTGCTATTTTTCTTTGCTGCTAAGAAAAATAATAAAGTCAGGTTTTCAAAAAAATAGAGAAATAGAGAGAGAGAAAAAACAAGAGTGTCCATTTGTAACCCAGAGGGGATTTGACTGTGTGAGATTATCAACCATTTAGCATAATTAGCTCAGCTACAGACTGTTTGCCTCCATTTCACTAGCATTGTATGAAGGAAGGAAACAAATTACCAACATATTCATATATTTAACTTGTCCCTGTGCCTTTTACCACACGTATCAACAGATGAGTCAGTCAGCAGCAGCTCTAACTCACGTCCCTCCTGACCCGTCCTCTCCTACGTGAAATTAAAGCTGCAGTATTTATAAAAAAATATTTTTTTTTACATATTTGTCAAAACTGTCATTATGTTGTGACAGTATGGTAAAGAAATAATCTGTAAAAAATGCATTTCATCTGCTTTCTCCCAGTACTATCTGGAAACAACCAATCAGAGACAGGAGAGTTTTACTGCTGTCAATCACAATCTTATGTTGCTGCTCATCCTCCTTCCCCTTGCTCTGTGCTATGCTGTAGCTAGCAATAACATTAAGTTGTTTTTCCACCATTAGCACATGTAGCAGTGAGTGAATGAGGTTGATTGACAGCGCTAAGACCCTCCTCTCGGTTCTGATTGGTTGTTTTTGGCCAGAACGTTGCATTACTTTAGCCAGCAATAGTAGTTCAAGGAGCAGGTGGAGGAGATTGATTGTTTTCACAGATTATCTGTCTCATAACAAACTGTCACGACATGGTGACAGTTTGAACAAATATGGAGAAAACATATTTTTTAATAAAGTTATATAATGCAGCTTGGATAAAATGCAACTATTTTGAGAAGTCTAGATTGCTTTATGTATGTTTTGCACGTTGTCTCTGACTGTTGACATTTCAGTAAACTAAAACTACTAGAAAAAATGTAAGCAACCTACTTGCAAACTGTACGCAGACTGTTTCATGTAAAATTCACGAGCAGTAAATATTGTGCTAGTATCAGTAGTGGACCAAAGAAAGCAAGGCCGTTGCAAGCCTTTACTTTTGATGGGTCAGATAGACTAAAAAAATTGTAACAGCAGCTGCGCAAAGGGGGGCAATTTCATTTTTTATCATGGGGCCCAAGATTCCTGGCGGCGCCCCTGTCATTATCACAGAGACCAGTTACTGTCACACACGGTGTGTAAAAGCGGAAGGCCTGTGTGTACGCAGCAGGCTTTCTTCTTCTAACGTCCTGCTGTCGTCTCGTCCTCCAGCTGCTCTCTCGGAGCCAGAAATCTGCTACGTCCTGGATGGGATCCTCTTCCTGTACGGCATCATCCTGACCGCGCTCTACTGCAGGGTGAAGGTTCGCACCCACACAAATCTTTCTCATTAATGTTAAACAAACCCTTAGTGTAACAAAACGCTACCAAGTTAAGTATGGAAGAAAAATCCCATCTACACATATAGATATATTTTTCACGCCTGTGTCAATAACATGAAGTTCAGGGAAGGGAACCACTAACTAAAGTTAACAGTAATCATAAACATTACAGCAACTAATGCTAAAGCATTATACCGACATGATATTTAGCAGAAGATAACACTGAAGTGCTATACCAACATATGACGCAGAAGCTAATGCTAATGTGCTACACCGACACAGTATTTAACAGAAGCTAATACTAAACTTAAATTCAACCTGTATTTAGCCTTGAAGGACTACAACACAACAATTTAATTTTGGCATTTACATGTTTTATGATACTCTTAGACATTGTGTTTATATCTTTTTTTTTTTTTTTTTTTTTTTAAAGGTTGTTCCTGTATGTTTGAATTTTTTTTTAAAACGCAAAAGTTAGCAAGGAAAATTAGCTCCGTTGCTAGTAACACCTAAAGGAGAATATTAATGAGCAAACTGAAGGTCAAAAAACACATTTTCTAGACAGGTTTAAAGCAATATGTCTAGATGGAGGGCAGTCCAGAAGCTTATTCAAATAAATTCATTTTTAAAAAGTTCTGTTTACAGTTTGACACATGTAGAAGTGGATTTTTTTTTTTTTTTTGCCTAAATGCAATGTTCCCTGCATGGCTGAAAATCTACATATAAAATCTACATATATATATATATATATATATATATATATATATATATATATATAAACTGAGTATAAAACACAATTCTCCCCATTTTTATTTGTGAAAAATCTTTTCTTGTCACTCCATAATTGGGCTGTACTTTGTGTTTCGTCCAACACATAAAATCTCAATGAAGGCTTAGAGTTGGAACTATGCGCTTTTGCTCGTCAGTGTAGATTTATTTTATTTTATTTTTGTATCTCTATAACATCATCTATTTACTGCAAATGAATCTACCTGCTGCTTCGGAGGTTTATGTTTTTCTCTGCATATTGTTGACAGATCTACAACGCCAGAGAGGCCAGCGGTGGAAAAGGAACGTCAAAGCAGGTGAGAGCGACCGCTCGACTAAAACGGGAGCCACTGTGTGAACCGTGTGTGTGGAACGCATCGCGCTGCAGCACAAAGCGGCGTTCCAGTCGACAAAAAAGAAGCTTGAGTTTCTGTCGAGGCTAACCTCAGTGGACACATGCTGAGGCTGAGGTTTTGGACGTGCAGAAGGAAATGAGCACACACAGCGTGTCTACATACATCAACCGTGTGCGTGTGTGTGTGTGTTAGGCAGTGTGAAGGTGTTTGTTTCGTGGTGAGTTGTACTAATACTGAGTCTCCACTCTGCAGTGGCTGTGACCACTGAGCAGCCGGCTGGTTAGAGGAGAATAAAGTCAACATCCTGTCCAGCTTTCAGCTCAGGCCTCTGAGAACAAGAGCTGCGTGTCATTTTAGGACAAGAGCTCTGCTTCTGTTTGGTTTTAGCTTAAAAACTTGAATTGTTGGTTTGAGCCACTGTTCCAGTTCCCGTTTATTTCTCGTTTTGTGTGTGTGTCTGTGTGTCGCAATGACTGTTTTGTCTCTAATCTCTTTCTCATCTTTTATCCTGTCAGAATGTGGAAGAGGGCATCTACACGGTGAGTTTCAGAGAACCGCGCCGCGTTAAGCTGAAGCTTCACTCTATTCATATGTACATAAATATATTTCCTCCTCTCTCCCCTCCTTCAGGGTCTGACTCCTCACAAGCCGGACACATACGAAACCATCGGCATGAAGAAGTGATCTCACCCGGCTGCAGCGCACTGTCGTGGGGTTTTTCTTTGTATTTAAACATGACACATGTCACACTCTGCTTTTTTACACCAGCGCTCGTTTCCCCATTTTGCTTTTGTTGAATCGAGCAGAAGTTGAGGAGGAAGAGATAGAAAAGAAGAAGTGAAGCAGCTCTCTGTAGGAGATACTCTTCCAGTTCTCTAGCACATATTTAACATTTTTATTTTGACTGCTGATGTCCTGAAGATGCATTTAAACGCTTCAGTGTGAAAACAAAAAAAATAGGATTGCAATGAGAGGTTTTATATTTTGCGAAGATTTCAGGAGGAAAACACGCTGATGGAAATTTCATCCTTTACTATTTTTGTAAATTTGACAAATTGCATATGCTTTCCTTGTATTTGTACTAATTATTGTTTCATTTTTGCACGCCATAATTTGGGGGTAAGGAAACTATAAGGGGGGGGGAGACATATGAAAGACGTGTAATCTTACTGAGCAGTATTTCCATCACACCACCGGGTGGCAGTGATGGCATCTCCTTCACCTTTCTGAAGCTGATACATGTACGCACGAGACTTCATTTTCCACGCACTTTCATATTAAAGAACTTCTCTTTTAGAAATACGGCGAATCTGTCTCTTTATTTAACCCTCAGTCAGAACTTTTTCATCTTTAAATCTGTCTTTATCACAAATTTCTGAAAACAATCGTTTCCTGCCAGGGGCTTTTTATATAAATAAGATTAAATATGGACATAGCTTTAGCTTTGGTCTGATATATATAGATATGATGTTAAAATATCTGGAGTTCTAAGTTGGAAACGTCAAGTAGAGCGCCTCAAAATTCTGTGTTTAAACTTTAAGTTGTCATAGCAACCCAGATTTAAAAACGCAAGGAAAAGGAAGTGTTATTTGCAGCTTTTTTTTTTTCAAAAAAAAAAAAAAAAGAAAAAGATTCTCTTTCAGTGAGATTTCTGAAGAGCCCAGCGTGTTTTGAACTTTACAGAGGAAGTGTCAGCTTCATCCTAAACCTGAAAAACACCTGGCGACTGCTTTCAAAATAAAAGCTGAAAATTAGGATCCGAGTACAGATTTAAGGAGTTGACTTTGTGTTTAACTAACACAAACAACTATGTTTTATCAGTTCATTTGTAGTTTTTAATAGTTGATTCATCTAAAAGATACATATTAAATTCACAGTTTGAGAATTAAACTGTTTTAAACTGAGTCATGATAATTATTCCCTTACATTTTACGAGTGCTTAAGATAAATATCTGCAACCCTGCAAATAGACTCTAATAGAGATTTCTTGTACTATGTATAGAGATTTCTTGATGGGTTTACCCCATCCTTAAAAATCAATACATTATACATAGAATACGGCGAAAGCTGTCAAAACATCTCAGTTGCAAATCTATTTGTGATATTTACTGTCACTCCGAGTTCAGACGGTACATCACCCAGTGAGTTTTAGTTTTCAGTGTCATATAAATAGAAGTTAACACCTTCAGTTTTCATGGACAGCCTTTATGTGGAACAACTGTGTCAATGACATAACAAAAAATAGCAAATTAAAAAAAATTATGTTGTACAGACAGACTCTCTTGAAATAATTTCTGTCATCTATCAGTGACTACATGCAGAAGTAGAGATGATTTTTCTCATGGTCGTAATTCTGTGCTGTTGCATTGCTGTACTTGGTTCCGTTGACTGTTAGAGAAACCGACATGTAGAGCGTTGAACACTTTTAAACATCTGCATCAGAGGGCATGTGCTTATTGATTTGAAATATGTACATATACCTAATGTTCAGGCTGTGAATATAAAAAGAAATCTCACACTCGTAAGGCAGCTGGCGGTTAGTAAGTTGTCACCGGAGCACCAGCTCCCCAAAAAGCAAAATGTGTAACGAAAAGGAACTGGCCCAAGCACCAATCCCTGAGGAACTCCACGTTCAGGTCATAATATTCAGATTTAAGCAACTTTAGGTGATATCTACCCTAATAAGGAAAGTCAGAATTTTATGATGCTGTGGTGAAGAGCAACTCAGAGGTTGCTCTTCACCACAGTGACATAAATAGACGTCCGCTGAGTTTGTGGTTTTGTCAACTTAAATATACCAGAGAATATTGCTCTACTTATTCAGAACGTGAACAGAGAGATTACATTCTTTCAGCCTTCAACCATTACGGTGAGAATAAAAACACTTAATGTGGGCAGGTTAGTTTATGTCTTTCTTCTCGGTTACAGGCCATTGTGGCCTTTTACGTTTAGGATTATGCCTCTTCAACTTAAAGGGGTCATTGGTTTCCTCCAGAGGGAGGAGGCCCCTCCAGTTTCGGTCTCAGTCTGGCTGTTATGATTCGCGCTCTGTGTCATTGGGACGAGGTTCAAACAGGTTTTCTCGGGCATGATTATTCACCTGCCTCTCCTCTGAGCCGAGCAAGTAAAGACGAGAAAATAACTGTCATGATGCCTTCACTGAACCAGAAAAGCGAGTTTTTCAGTGTGTGTGTGTGTGAGAAGCAGAGAGAAGGAGGGAGGGAGGGAGAGGCAGAGCGCAAACAGGTGTATCCGATCGGGCAAAGGCAGCACCTTCTTTCACCACACGACCGACCTGATGGCTTAATGTCACTCCTGGACAGAATCCCTACCACACTCTACCCCGAGGACCACGGATCTTTGGACCAGGACCAGGATCTTCCCAGAGTAGACCGTTTTTGAGGATGATCACTCACCGGGAGGCATGACGGCTGCCCACTAATTTCGGATCCTATACGTGGACCGATGAGCTACACAGCTGTGCTGACGGCGTCCCGGCTTGTGCACAGTTAGCAGTAACGCCAAAGGAGGATGACATCTCTGCTCTACAGATTCTCATTGGGTCTCCTTGGGCTCCAGATCTTCGGTAAGATGATTTTTTTAATTTTTTTTTTTACAACACAGGGATGTGACTGAATAATGATAAACTAAGCCTGGATGGTATGAAAGTGCTTTGAAGGCTCCTCATAAAGTCGCAAACGTTTGTGTTGACTGCAGAGTGAGGTCGTTTTCAGCCGATGTGATATGCAAAGTCTGGATTTCTAGCGTACAGGTTTGATGCCCGTCAGAGCAAACACTGTGGAAAACACTGGTAGTGATCACTGAGAGATCAGGAAAAACAGGTTGTTGTTGACCAATCTGCCTACCGAAGCTTAGGAACTGCATGAACCCTTCTTCTTTGTATGCGCTAAGCCTTAAAATGCCACAGGTCAAAAGGTCGTTACACCCCCCCCCCCAGCGGCCCACTCTATTTCTACGGTGTGAAACGTCTTGGCACGCCATGATCTGTCAACAGGTGGTTGTTTGGAAACCTAATGAAGTCAACAACAATCCTTGTGGTGATAGATATGATTGTGACACCTATGGGAAAAAAAGATCTGTCTTCCATCCATGAAGCCAGGACAGGCTGAGGGTAATTCCAGTAATGCAGCGCAGGCAAATTCCACAGTAAGGCCCAGACCTCGTCTGGGGTCACAGACATTCAACCCCCCCTCCCACACCCACACACCTTAGTCTCTCAATACACTCACCAGCTCTGATGGTAAACACATGAATCACATCATTCCCAACTCATTACATTGTCCCACACACAGTGTTAGGACCAACTGTTGCACAAGACTTAATTAAAGCTAATTCGCATCTGGAACCACAAACTTTATTGTGTTTTGTTTGGATAGTGATGTGATAGACCAACAGCAGTTTTCCGAGTCTTGTATATTATGGAAAAGTTTCAACGTTATGGCTTTAACTGTTCCTTATGTTGCCGCATGTCTGATGAGACTCATGGGATTCTGTGGGCAGGACTTTTTATGTCCTCCTTAACAATGGCTGTTCTCTTGCCACTTCTTGAAAGGCTAATGATAATCCTGTTAACTCTGAAGATCCTCCAAAGTTATCTTTGATGAAGCAAAGCACTGAAAGCTAACGTCTTCTGTGGTAGAAATCAGCGGTGGGCTCTGCTAGCTAAAACGTTATTTGCACTAACCGTAAAGCATTTACCATTTACAGTGCATTAGTTTTGCTAACGTTGAAGCATCACACCAACATGGTATTTAGCATAAGTTAAAGTTTTATTTTCAGCCACGTTGATAATTATTGTGTATTAATGGCACAACATGTGTTACAACATTGTAAATCGACCTCAATAAGGTCGATTGCGTTTCAGGAAGTGACTGGAACACATCTTTCACTCATGGTTCCAGTTTTATGGTTAGAGAGTGTTGCTAACGTTACTACTGATTTTGCCTAATTGACTGATTGATTGATTTAGTCAGAAAGCACGCATGAGCATAAACATAAACATGTAACTACTAAAAGATTTCTTAACAGTCAATGACAAGAACTTGAATGTCAAAATTTATTCAACAGAAAGATAACAAAACAGAAAAGTGACATGGTGCTTAATTCATTGAGGGGAAGCTAGGTTTGCTAAATGTTTTTTAAAGTTAGCCAAATAGCTAAAGCCCTAACTGAAAAATTAGCTCAGCTGTTAGCACATTAGCAGATTAGCCAAAGTCTGCCCACCCACCACTGGAGAAAGAAACACTTCCAGGACAGTTGATGAGGATCAACAAGTTTGAGGCCATGAATAAAAATATTTTTGAATCAAAAAGCAGGTATTGTCATCCACTTTACAAACCAACCTGCCAAAGTGTTTTCTGTCATCGTCCCAGCAGGCTAGGAGCAGCTTTGTGTATAATAACATCATAATCATTAGTTCTCCTCAAACCATCCACTCTGCAAGCACTCAGCAGTCGCTAGATCAGTTACATCAGGGCTATGAATGATTAAAATATTGTCCCTAATGGTGTTGCACTGATGTGTCCCTACAGTAGTTCTCTCTATGCCTGATACTCTGTGTTGAGATAAAACTGCAGCACTCATTTGATTGGTGTTTGAGTTTTCAAAAGTCCTTGTTAATAAAAATGAACAAAACCACAAGAGTGAAAACATACCTAAAATATGTCTGTATTTGGATGAGTATCAGCATTTTAAAAGGATTTTTTTTTCATGCCACTCACTACTACAACGATCACCTTATTCATATGTCTTGATGATTTGTGCATTTGAATGGAGGACAAACATTCTTACATGAATAATGTCAACTTTTACACCTTTAATAATATAATTAGAGCTTCACCTTGATGACCTCAGAAATGGCCTCTGTTTTTGTATATCAGCCTATTTAGCTGCTTTATTAACTTTATTGCTACAGATCTAAAACGTTCTGACGTGTGTTATTGTTTGCGAGGCGGATCATCTGTTGGAGGAAGTCGGGCTCCACCCTCTACTTACCTTGCAGCAGACGTCCAGC
This sequence comes from Xiphophorus hellerii, assembly GCF_003331165.1. Taxonomy (NCBI): domain Eukaryota; kingdom Metazoa; phylum Chordata; class Actinopteri; order Cyprinodontiformes; family Poeciliidae; genus Xiphophorus; species Xiphophorus hellerii. Next base: position 3,335,178 of record NC_045685.1, read on the forward strand.
CCAGTCCCAGCCTTAATTACACTGATCAATGGGATTGGATTCTTGGCTCATTGTAAATATTGCAAAAGCAGCTTTTACCTGGATATCAATGTGACATTTCACATGATTTTAATCAACCATGTTGTGTTGCCAAAAACTGTTTTTTTGGCAACAGTTTTCTGTTGTAAGTTTTTTTTAGAATGGTGGCTCTGTTGCGTAATTTCTGATTTTTTTTTTTTTTTTTTCAAGACTTTTGTCTTGAAAAAACCTTTCTTTGGTTAAAACGTAACTTTTTTTAATCCCTCTGCTTTTGGATTCTGTGCAGCTGGCAGGAATTTTGCTCTTATTATTTTACTTTCTGCCATGATGTGCAACAATGCTGACAAGACATTGGTTTTACAGCTAGGAGGAGCTGATTAGCATTTCAAAAAAGCTCAAACTGACACCTGAACTACGACCCCAGAGGAGTTGAGGAGGAGGCTTTATGGATGCAGAGAGAGAAGGAGGAAGTTCAAGCCATCTCATAGCCCCGACTCCAACGTCTCTCTGCCCGGCTTTCTAACCTAATGGCCAGACAGACTTAAAAAGTGGCCAAAGCAAATGAGGTGGATTAGCAGTTCTTGCTAACAACTGATGGAGTCATCCAGGACATGTTACTGTGGAATATGTTTTCTCTGATCCAGACATTGGGCTGTTAGCTGACAGTCTTGAGACTGTCCCATTAACAGTCTTCAGTCAGAGGCCTCTACAGAGTCATTGCGAGACTGACTGCTACTGGAGATTGCTCCTTCCCAAAGCATCATCATGCACAACAACTCAGAAGAAACGAGTTATGACAACATTAATGCTATTTCAGGATAATAACTGAATTGACTGCAGTCAGAAATAAAAAAATAATAATAATAGTATGTTTTATTTATGATGCCTTTTTTATTTTGAAATCTCAAAGGTCTACAAAAGACCAAAAAAAATTACAAAAGATAATAAAATGAAATAAGATGAGATTAAAATAAACAGCTAAGAAAGTGACGTTTGGAGAGATGAATGGAGAAAATGCTCTTAGCACTGATGCTAATCCTTTTCAAAATCCAAACTATGTGTTTCTGGTGGATAGTTGTAGCAAAACAACTGCAGTGCAAACCAGTTACTTAAGAAATGACCACACCCTACACACAGTTAGCTACCAAGGCTAGCTACTTTACCGCAGCTGTGCCCAGAAACACTCCTACACCAACACCAGGAAAAATGTGGATGTTAGCTTATTGTTGGCGATCGATTAGTGGTGGCTGTCAGGTTGTTTTATAGGACAAAGTTAGGAGCTGCGGGGTTTAAAATGAGCAACACTGCCAGCTACCACTGCTAGCATATCAGGCTACATTACAGAGGTTGATATGCTGTGATACAAACAGCAATGTGCTGGGGCTTAGCTAACCTGCAGGTAAAACAACAGTCATGAAATAATCTAATCTAGCCAAAAAAACCCAGACTTACTCTGTTGTCTTTCCTCCTGCTTAAAGTTCTCTGCATTATAGAGAACACACTTAGCTGCTCCCCCGCCACTTCAACCCCGCCAAGATTGAACAAGTTGTATTAGCTTTCTCCTAATTATTACCTGTCAACGTTCAGTCTGAACCTTCACACTGAGTTGCTCCTAGTACAGCTCTCTTCCTCATGGTCTGGATTGTGGAAAGCAATTTAGCAGTTGTGTTTGCCTCAGGGTTGGCGCCAACGGCCTTCATCTGCACACTGGCTGTTGAACCAACGTCAGGATCAGATTCTGACCTTCAGCGATGGGGTCTGGACTTTCAGGTGGTTTTAGGCAGAAGTGTGTGCATTTCTACATTGGAGGAGGGGAAAATGCTGGTGTTGTCATACAGAAGTGAAACTAGAGATAGAAGTAGGTAGTCTAAAAATACAAACAGCAAGTTTGTAATTCAGCTCTGATCCACTCACCAGTCTGTCGTGTTGAAATAAATAACATAATTATAAAGGCATGTGTGTTGCTTTTGTCTTTTTGTTTTGCCACGTGCCTTATCAGAGGCACAGAATCAGTGAGCAGGTTGTCAACTTCACCTCAGGAATTACAGATGTCACCAAGCAAACAATGAGCTTTGTCTGTATCAGGCGAACGTCTGCAAATTCAGCTCCACTTCTGCAGCGTGCCAGGAAAAAAAACAACAACCTGCTGACAGGTGCAAACAGGCAGGTGCACCTTAACTATTAAATTCAGGTTGCAGAGTTCAACATCATAGCTCTGACTCTGTGTGTGTGTGTGTGTGTCTGTGTGTGTGTGTTGTGTGTCATCTAATACACAAGGCCATTGTGTGTAAACTTTGCTCAGAGGCCACTGTGACTGTGTTGTCCAGATGCTCTGGTAACCTCAGAGAGTTTGCTGTGAAAACTCATCCTGAGCAACTAGTTAAGTGACATATCTTTGCTGGTACTCAGCATGCTTGGTAGACATCTTGTTTTCATTCTCCTCTGTTTTTCTTTCCTCAGTCGTTCATTTCACTTGCGAAGCCTGGTGGTGTTTCATCTGTATTGTTGATCTTAGAAACATCACATAAAAAATGGACTAACTGACGTCAGAAACAGAGGAACATAACCCGCTGAGGCAATTGTTTGCATGGGATTTTACTTAAGGGTTAGAGACATTGTTGCTTCATTTAATGAAACTCATTTAATGTTGTATCACCTTCTAACAATAGACAATTTATTATTTTTAGATGCGTATCTGCTAAAGAAGATGTTTCATTTTAAGGAGGCATCATTTATTTCTATTTATAGATCTGAAAATAAAGAAAATCATAAAACATAGCAGAGCGCTGTGTGTAAAACGTCTTTGCTGGAAAGAAGTTAAATGGAGGTGGAGGTTGATCTTTTTCATTAAATAGGGAGGAGAGAGGAAGGCAACACATGTAGCAATTGGCTTGAGACCAGGAATCGAACCTAGGACAACCGCATTGAGGGCTATAGTCTCTACACATGGTGTGCACTCTACCCACTGAGCCACACAACACCCAGGCAAACTGCAAAAAAAAAAAAAAAAAGTAAATAAAAAAATAGTCTACTAGTGTCGTTTGGTTGTGGAAATTGAAGGAAATTATTTCAGAAAAACAGAAAACTGCTAATAACTGCAATTAGATTTTATAACTATTTTCACAAAACCTGGTGGTACTTTGTGATGTTTTACTGAAGGTTACTTGAAACCATTGAGGGTCCAAAGAGCCACTGGTGAACTGTTTTATACTTCTGCATAAATGTTCTGTACACGACGAAACAATTGTATGCAGAGAACATCTAGTTCTTAATTGATGGCTGGAAACAGAGCTGGTTACCAACCAACAGTCGACTGAAATGGTCCAACTGCCTCCTAAGCACGTCTAAGATCTGCAGAGTCCTGCTATTGAACCGTCGTTTGTCAGAGTCCACTGAAAAATCAGTCCTGAGTTCCGTAATTTTGGGAAATCGGCCAAAACTTATGCTAGAAACTGATCTTATCCACAACCTCGTCCACCTCCACCAAGGTCTGAAAATCAGCCACTGTCGCCTTTTACTCTGTCATGACTGAGAACTGACTGAGAGACCCCGCCCACCAGGTCATGTCTGCACATATGAGGTTAACAATAGTCACTCAACTGTTGTCAATTTAGCAAATGTTTAGACAAAAAAGAAAATCTAAATCAACCAAAATTGGAATAGGCCTGATTGACCAGAAAACTGCAATTGGTGTACATCGAGTCATTCGATTAGGTGTAAGTTCTGTGCCAACATGGAGGCACCGTGATGGAGTGAGCTTCCTCTCAATCCTATGAATCCTATGAGGGATCAAAACGTCCACCAAGAGAATGTCTTTGACCATTTTGGCAATTTTTATGGTCATCCAGTGAGATGGAGAACTGCGTCTAAAGGCAAACCTGATGAAGAAGTTGGCTCAAGGTCAAAAGCTTACAATTTCGATTTAAAACAAAAGCAAAACCTGCTTTGACATAACCTGCTACGTTCGAGAGAATAAGGAAGACTTTAAATGAAATGAAAGCATTTTCTTTTTCATTTTTCTAGCAGGCTCTACCAACAGATTCTGATCATTCTTGACACCAAAATCAGGAAGTCCTGAACTCACACATCAACCTTAGTCTATTGGAGGAACTTTGAGACCATCTATGTGATTCTACAAGGCCTTGAAACAGTATTGACAGCCTTTGTTGTATTTGATTGGGATTTCATGGCAGGTTATCACTAGCAGTATATACTTGTGAAGAAGAAGGAACTGTGGTTTTGGTAAAGGGTCATGATTCCTAAACTCAGCGCCAAGGTTAAACACAATGTTTGCTGCATGCCTGACCAGAGCTGACCTTTACCTGTCGGGTCAATGGAATAAAAAGCAACGGGCAGCACAAAGTCTTTAGGGAAAATTGAACATTTTGCCATTTGTGCAATTAGAGCTGCAAGCCTATTGAAGTATATCTTCAATTTTGGACATCTAGAGACTGAAATGTCTGCCCATTCTTCTTTGCAAAATAGCTCAAGATTAGAAGTTAAGTGATGTTTTGCTGCAGATTCACAGTTGAATTTATACTGGCCCATTGATCTACATCAATTTCATTGTACCGCTGGTTGTTTTTAGGTTCATTGTTTAGTGTATTAGGAGTACAAACAGCACTCATCAGACTCCTATTAAGTCTGACGAGTTTCAACCCAACATAAGACTACCACCGCCATATTTCTCCAATGAGGACAGTGTTCTGCAGCACTTCCAGAAGTACCATGGTCCTCTTGGCTGCTTCTCTGAGTAATACTCTCCTTGTCCGATCTAGTTTATGTGGGCCTTTAAAGACCAGCTAGATTTATACTGGCCTGTGTATGGGTCCACAGCCAGGCCTATATACTGTACATAGGTGGATTTCATCTATCCATGCATCCACCGACTATACCCACTTGTCCTTGAAGGGCCGTAAGGAGGTTGAGGCACCTTGAGGTGGAGTACATCCTGCACAGATTGACAGGATGTACTCCACCTTTCATTTTTCCCACTTATCCTGGGTCAGGCTGCAGGGGCAGGAGCCTAAGTAGGGAGACCCAGACTTCCCTCTCCTCTGCCACTCCGGCCAGTTCCTCTGGGGGAATCCCAAGGTGTTCCAAGGTCAGCCAAGAAGCATGACCTTCAGCGCGTCCTGGGTATTCCTCTGGGTCTCCTCTAGGTGGGATATGCCAGGAACACCTCACCATTGAGGCATCCTAGCCAGGTGCCCGAGCCACCTCGACTGGCCCCTCACAACGTGGACAAGCATTCATGCTTAAGGATAATTTGAGACCAATTAACAGTCATGATTTTGGACTGTGGGAAGACGGCAGATTACCTGGAGAGAACCCACGCATCCATGGGGAAAACATGGAAACTCCATCCAGGAAGATGGAAAGATTCCCTAATTATGAAGACGCAAATTTTATTTAGGATACTCAGAGTAGAGAGGGCTGAATACAAGCAATGTGCTTCACTTTTCAGATTTTTATTTGCAAAAACAATGCATCCTTCCACTTCATAATTATGCACTTCTTTGTCTCTCACAAATGATCACACTATGATAGATGGGAGTTTTTATATGTAACATGACAAAAAACCTGGATAAGCTGAAGGGGGTCTGTGTCCTCTTGTGTGGCACAACATTGACTATCTTCATCTTTTCCCAATCCTTGTGTTTTTTCAGTGATGGGGGTACAGGGACAGTCTGAGGACGCTCCATCAAAGGTTTCCTTTACGACTTTGGAGGAGAAAGAGACCGTCCTGCCCTGCCCGTACGAGCTGAACGAAGAGAAGGTGGTGCAGGTCACCTGGTATAAGATAGGCTCTGATGAGAACAAGGAGCAGATGATTACTGTACACATGACCGATGGCCAGTATGGTAGGTTGAATTGTACTGTGATTATATATGTTGCTTTTCCTCTCTACTTTATCTGCTAACTGACAGTTTCACAGATGCCATTGATTTCCTTCCCCTCTCTTCACACTGATATTATTTCTATAGCTTATCTTGCTCTCTTGTTTGCTTGACCAAGCAAACAAGATAGTTCCCAACTGTGACTCCATGTTTAAATAAGGTAGACTAAAAGATTTTTGCTGTTATTGCCTTAAAATTTTAACTATCAAAATGCTTTAAATAAAAAGTATCATCAGACCGTTGAGGTCTGTTTTGAACTCACTGGACTTTTTTCAGTCACTTTCTTAAATGTCTGTTAAACTCTCTGACTTCTTTTACTGGCCACTCTCTGTGCAGTGTCCGAGAAGTGGAAAGACCGCGTGCACTTTAAGAGCAATCAACCCATAGTGGATTCGACTCTGGTCATCACCAGCACAAAGCCCTCCGATGAAAGCGATTACCTCTGTCAGATCACTCTTTTCCCATCTGGGAGCATTGACAAAGAGATGCATCTCACCGTGCAGAGTGAGTTATCTCTCATAAATCTGATGTAATGTGGGTAAAAACTAACCCAATATAAGTGACGAACAACAAATGCAACCTAATTGTTCACTTTGGTTTAGGTACATAAATCTTTTGTATGTCTCAGAAGAGAAACTGCATAATTCTATTGCTCTCTTTCCTATATGTTACGACCTAGCTAGGCTACTCAAGTGATACTGGTTGGCTCAATCCCACTATTGCATATTTGTCTTGTGTTTCAATGGTGTAGGAAGTCACTCTGCCTAGAGGTTAATTTAGGTTTATTTTGCCTTAATTTGAGACAAAATTAACCTAAGGTTAACCTTAGGTAACCTTAATTTTGCCTAGCTACACATTCATTAGTGTAGCATATTATTGCAATTTGATCTCCAGCTAGATCAGGCTGCCATGGAGTTTTTATAGATACATCCAAAATGTCTATAGTCATGGGCATCAGAACCATGTCTGGTTCTACACAGATGAACACATTAGTGCTCATCTGTGTATGTGTAAGAAAGTAGATCTTTGTTTTATTTCTTTCATTTAGTCTCTTTAGCCTAAATGAAAGCTACTACTATACATAAAGCTACTATACAGCTTGTATAGTAGCCATACAAGCTGTATAGCTACTATGGGCATAACAAAAGCAAAGATAGCCTGACTTGTTTTAACTAATTGGAATAAAAAGTGATGATAATAATAAAAATAGAAAGCTATCCAAACCAGCCTTAAACAACATGAAAAGTAATTGAACCGTTAACTCAGTAACGGTTCTGATTGAATTTAATTCAGTTTATCTCATTTTAATTCAATTCAACTTTGTTCAGTTCAATGTAGTTCAAATGAATTATGTTTATTTCAACTCAACTCAATGCAACTCAGTACAGTTAAATGAAATGAAATTACATTAAATATAATTAAATGAAATTAAACATGCTTCAAATCAGTTTAATTTTGTTCAGATGAATTCAGTTTAGTTCAGTTCAGTGTAACCTAATCCAATTCAACGCAACCCAATTCAACTCAGTTCAATAAAGTGAAATTGATCTGAAATCAGTTCAACTCAATTCATGTTTATTCAATTCAGTTCAATTTGATTCCATTTAATTCAATCAGATTAAGTTAAATTGAATTCAGTTCAATTCAAGCCAGTTTATTTGTACACGGTCAACTAACTAAAAGTAGGACAGAAAGATAAGGTCAGATCTATGGGTCTGAGTGTTTTTATTTTTTTGTGGAACAGATTAATTGCAATATATAGCCTTGAACCTGCTCTAGATGTCCTTTTTCTGATAAACTCATATAACAATCCTCCTCCCAGCCATTCCTATCAGCTCCTTGGATCCTGTCTATGTAAAGGAGGGCGATTCCTACAAGGTGGTGGCCTCCTGTCGCTCTGTGGCCGTCCCACCTCCTGAGCTCTCCTGGGACACAGAACTGAACGGTCATGCTGTCAAACAGATCTCTGACAAGGGGGTTGTCTCCACACACTTCTCTCTGCACCCTCTGAGGAGTATGAATGGAAAGAAGCTGGACTGCCTGGTTCAGCATCCAGTATATGACAAACCGCGCAGGATCCAAAATCAACTGGTGGTGCACTGTGAGTATACATTCAGAGGATAAGTTGTTGCTATTTACGTCATTTTCAGGTTACACTAACGCTAGTAGAGAGAAAGGCAAGCACAACCCTCTTTACTCTCATCTTGCCTTAAATGATTAGAGCCTGAAAATGGCTTCTCTTTCTTTCAGTTCCTCCAAACGCTGAGGTGTCTGGCTACAGTAAAAAATGGTCTGTCGGTATGGAGAATGCTGCCCTGACGTGCAAACATGCAGGAAGCCCTGAACCAGTCCTCACTTGGACCAGGTACAACAACGCTCACCTACCCCTCTGGTTGTCTAGGAACTGCATGACTAACCGTCTGATGTGTCTGGTCGCTGGTGCTTCTGTTAATTCTTGCAGAGCAAAAGTGCAAATTAGTTTTCGGCCTGTTATGTTGTGAATTTAATTGGGATGTTTGTTGAGGTTGCAATTAGGTTGTACCCAGGATGTAGGTAATATTTACAGATACTACCCAGTCATTTGAGATGTAAAATACCCATTAGACGTGGGGTGTTCTTCATCTGCTCCTAGTTCTCTGTACAGCTGAATTTTTCCTATAGGTTGTTCAATCTTACCAATCTGTTCAATCTGTTCAGTTGAATAATGCTCAACATCTGTGTTGAAGTTTTTGTTATCGACTTAAGAATTTTTCAAGCAGCTAGACGTTTAAATTTGTGCTCCTATTTTGAGCTGTAGCAGCTTCATTTCCTCTACAAACATTCTTCCCCTCAGCCCCCCCAAGAACTTTATTTCCAACAAAGAAACATAAGAGGACAAAATAAAACATGGACAGTAGTAGACAAGATATTAACATAAATTCAACAACTAGGGGCATTATAGAACATGTCAAAATTAAATGGGTGCTTGAAGGTTGTCGTCTTTCAAGAGGTGATATAATATGAATTGAAGTTAGCGTTAAAACATTAGCTTCTGCTAACGTGTTGGTGAAGGGCTACACCAACTCGTTTTTCTGCCACCTCAGCACTAGCTTCTGCTAAATAATGTGTCGATGTAGCACTTTAGTGGTAGTGGAACTAACTTTTTAGATAGCAGTGCCCACCACTGGCACTTCATTTGCTTTCGCTGCTCCTCTTTACATCTCTATGTGGTGGTTTGTTTAGAAAGGGAAGCAGAGAGACAATGGAGCTGGGAAGATGAACCTTGCCCTTTATGATTGATGGAAGAGTAGTTCAAGTATTATTTGAGCTTTAGTGATGCTAATCAGCTGCTTCCAGCTGTACAACAACACCTTGTTGCCCCAGTTACGCATCATAGCAACTGTCTGGCAGTAAAAAAGGAAAGGCGAAAAGTTATGCAGTGGTGCTTTGCTTGTTGGTCTGCCATGTAAAATCTAAGTAAGACGTTTAAATTTGTGCTTTTAAGCTGAGAACGTTTGAAAAGGTACTAGAGTTGTGAATACTTCTGCAACACGCTGTGCCCTGACGCTCCAGAGCAGGAAGAGATCTGCTCAGCGAGCTTCGCCGTTTCCTCTTGAACTGTTAAAAACCAGCTGTGAGAGTTTGTGCTGGCCTAATACTGATCAACGATCAGTACGCACGGTGAACTCCATCGGCCAAAACCAAAACCAAAGCCAGCTTTGGGTTTCATTTGAGAAGTGTTTGTCAGATCCACCGCCTGGCGCATTAAATATTCTCAGGGTGTGGCGCAACTAGAAAAATGTGTGTTGCGAACAGAAAGAGTCACAGCCCCTATTAAATAATGAGCGCTGACAGCTGGGCCTGCAAGACAAAAAATACAGAAAGAATGGATTTATCCGCTTCAGAAGTACAATAAGGACTGCTAGGTGTTTCTGTGAGCTGCTGCAGACTTAATGATGATGATGATATGCTTATTAATTGCTATGTTAGTCATGGAAACACCTATTGCAAAGGTGTTTTTGTGAGTAATGCTTAACGTACGCATACCGATCACTCACAGACACACTGGGAAGTGAATCTGCACCCAAAATCTGTTGTTACATTCAGCCTCTTCTTACTCACACAACAGCCGCAGTGGCAGGCAAACCAGTTGGGAGTCGGTGGCAGCAGGTGAAGTAATAGCTTGTGTCACAGTGTCATGTTGTGGCTTGTGCAGAAAGCAGACAGATGAGACAGTTTCACACGAAGAAGTCGGAACGTAGAAGAGGGCAGGAGGAGGGTTCAAATGGAAAAGGGAAAGGGATGAACAGAAATGAGAGAGGTGAACCAGGAGCAGAGAAGTGGGGTGGAGTTAGTCATTAGTGGTGAGGGTAGGTGGAGGGGGTGGGGTGAAGAGGAAATGAAGTTGTCGGATATGTCTGATAAGCTATGAGAGTGATGCTATCACTCCGACGTGTTAGATGCAAATGTAAAAACAGCAAGTTCCTCTTTCCGACTCGTGACACGGAGCGCTGTGAAATAAATGAGCTCTGTGTGAAAGCTAACTCGTTAGCCTCGCTGAATGGCGGCTAACTGGAAACGTCTGGGCTCAAAACAACCCAGTTTGGGCTGTTTTGCTAGCTTAGTGTTGGCTCTGATGTAGTCCGACCCAGGCCCGGATTGACTGAACTCAGTCTGGTTTATTAAGGGTAGATTTAGGTTGGTTATTTAAATCATTCTGTTAATATTATGGATTCAAAAGCGTTAATATTATGCCTCATTATATTCCTATGATTTAGAGTCTAAATGTTCATCGCGCTGCCCCTCAATCATTGGTTGGTGTGAATAGCTGATAGCTGCTGATTGGACAGATGTCCAGAATAGAAGAACTATAACCACAAAATGTCATGGCTGAAGAATCTGTTCACAGAATTCTGTGTCCAATGATAATATTTTTTAATGTACCCATATTGACCGCTTATTACCTTTTAACAGAATCTGACTTCAAAATTTCTAAACTACTCCTTAAGTATTTTCATTTGGCATATTTCTATCGTCTTACCATTTCTTGCCGAAGTCTTATCAGGTAGTTGAAGCGTGTTTTGTAGCCCAGCAAGCTTTGTGGGGGACGCATGTGAATATGTGTGCTTTGAGAGACGGCAAGTTGATAAGTTATGATGAAACTCTAATCTACGTAAAATGAATGAAATGCATTCAAAACAACAACTACAGCGGGGCAACGCCCTTCACAGATGCTGAACTCGTGAGTCACCCAGCTGGTCTGGGTGCTTAGCTGAACAAATGCCTATTTTGCCTCACACCCTCTCTTCTAAAAAAAATAAGAATATTGTTAAGATTGGGTGCGAAGCTGTCAGTTAGAACAATCAAACGTCTTGATCTTTCATCTTTATGTGCTGATCTTTCCTGTTTGCTTGTTGCCAAACAGCCACACGCTCAGATGGACTCTAGGTGGGGCTGCAGCACCCGACATTTTTCCTCTGGACAAAAATAGTGCCCTTCTGAAATTGTTTGTTGTTTTGTATTTGTTTCTTTTTTTAACAGTATATAGTGTGTGGCCCAATGTAGCATTTCTGGCTTTAAAAACCTATAAAGTTATTTTCTGGGATTGCACTTATCCATCCTCCCAACAACGTTGATCAGCTTCCCAGACCCTTGTAAAGAAAAGCATTGCCATAACATGCCACCTCCACTGTGTTTCATCATGGTAATTTTTTTTTTTAAAATAAATAAACAAAATAAGCAATCCACAGAAAGAACTGTTGAATAATTTTGCTCTCATCTGCTCAACATTTACAACATGGCTGGTAGTGAGTTGGAACTGGGATTTTATCTCATCAATATTTGCCTTTTTTGATCTGTAGAGTGCAATTAAGGCTGCAGAACATAATGTTATTAAAAACATTTGTTTTACATATTTGTTGTAACTCTCACCATGTCATGACAGCATCGTATGAGACAGACAATCTGTGAAAAAACTCGAGCTCCTCTGTCTTCTCTGAATGCTAGCTAGAAACAACCAATCAGAGGCGGGTTTTAGGGCTGTTAATCACAATCTGGTGTGGCACTGCTCACCCCCCCCCCCCTCCCCTCTCCCCTGGGTCTCTGCTACCGCTACAGTTTTTCCATGTAGGCAGATTCTGTTGTAAATGCTCAGCCTAGTTAGCGTTGCTCCTGACGACCGCAGATGAATGGTTAAAAGTTCTTCTGCCATTAGCGCATTTAGCAGCAAATACATGAGATTGAGTGACAAGATTAAGCCCCTCCTCCTAGCTCTGATTGGTTGTTTTTGACCGGGAGCGGTGTATTTCTTCAGAGGTGAATAGCAGCTCAGGGAGCAGGTGCAGGAGGAGATCAAGCTTATCGGTCTCATAACAAACTGTCACAGCATGGTGACAGTTTTAACAAATATGTAAAAAAAACCAACAACATATTCTTTATAAAAGTTACATGACCCAGCTGATTTTAAAAAAATTTTGCCTCCAGATTAGGTGGGCAGCTTCCTAGCGGTGCAGTTCCTCACCCCGATGGAAGACTCGTCTTTGAGCGACCCCTTAACACCAACGACTCCGGCACCTATCAGTGCTTGGTGAAGAACTCAGAGGGTGAAGATAAGGATACTGTGACCATCGCTTTAGGAGGTAGCTGACCGAGTGACCTTTCACTCTAACGCAAACTGTGAGAATCCATGATGAATCTGTGTGTGAACGGCATTAATCTAAGCGTTCTGCTTCCGCAGCAGAGACCACAATCGATCTCAAGAAGTTGATGTTCATCATTGCGGGAGGCGCGGCGGCCGGCCTGCTGATTCTCATGCTCGTCCTCACTTGTCACCACCAACGCAAGAACAAGAAGCTGAAGAAGGAGCTGACTCAGAAAAAGTACAAGATAAGACTGTTTGTTTTTTTTAAAATGAAGATTAGATCAAATCAGATTCAGATGATCATTTCCAGAGGGCAAATTGACGAAATATGCATGAATGAAAACAAGTTAAAAGCCATGAAGCAGTTTTGACAGAACATACAGCAGATGTGTGTGTCAATGTGAAGAGAGATGAAAAAAATTAGAATATAGTTATATACATTATCTATATGCGATGCAGCATTAAAACATGGGCTAAATGTTGTTTTCCCATCTCATATCTTTCCAGAGAGGAAATAAGCACTCTGTCCAGACAAGCTTCGTTCAGGAGGGTGAACTCTGTCAGCACTGATGCCAGAGACGTGTTACTAGAAGTTAGTCTTTAATGTGCTGAAATCACTACGTTTTCAACAGTCCTCTTATTAGTTGTCATTTTTGTGTTTTTCTTCCCCGCCCGTTTTAACGAGTAAACTTGTATTTCTTTTCACTGCAGCTTGACGAACACCACCCTCTGAGGGTGGAGGGAACCCTGAGGAACAGCCTGTCATCCCTCGGGGTCAGTCTACAGATCAATGTAAATCTGCATGCAAGGCCGGGGCCTGGGACTGAGGCTTTACTGTCCAGATGCCGCGCGGCTAAGTTCTGAAGTTCGGCATTTCCGATCTGAACGTAGTGCGTCTCAGACTTTGACATCAACAGTAACACAATGAATAACCAAAGACCTTTCAGACGGCGAGTTTTTTGGGGACGTTTGGGTTCTTTGGCTTTACATCCTCACTCCTCTCTAAACTTCTTGTAGACAAGTAATTTGGCTGTTGATTTTGAAGTATGATAATGTAAGCCTAATAGATTCAAAAAGTCACTTGTTACTATAAAAATGTCAAAGATATAGCTTAGCTCTAATTTCTCACCAGTCAGTAGTTGTGTGTAAGTAAAATTATGATACCAATTTTGTTCGAACTTTTAAAACGTCACAAAAACAAAAAAACAAAACAAAATGGGAAGTAGGATTTATTCCATCTACTGGTTTGGTGCGACTCAACCTACACTCAGTGTAATTTGGTCAGATGCTGACGCTACGTATGGCTGTAATAAATAAGTAAGATGTAGCGGTTGCAAACTAGCATGGACCACACACCTCAGAAAAATGGAGAGTCCTGCCCTCTGTGCTGGAGGATTGGATTTTGAAACTTTTCTGAGTTCTGTGCCGCTGGTGATGCAGAGACCCATCAGTGAATGGGAAAGTTTGAAATTTAAATGGCAAACTCACTTTGTCTCCTAATGTTTTGGAATGATAATCCACTGACAACAGGAAAAATCCTGTTTCAGTGGATTATCCTGCCAAAGAGCTAAACACTGTTTACGATAACGTCATTACCAAAGTCGATCATGTAGAAGCTTCGCATAGGTTGTACATGGACTGCAAACTGCAGACAAACCTCCTGACAAAAACAGCTCAGTAAACACAAGAGGCTTTGTTTAGCTAATGAAGCAAACCGCTATGTTTTAACTAACCCACAGGTATAAGGTGGTTGATGGCTAGATTTGATTTGGTGTAAGAGAAAAAAACCAAGGCAATGTCAGACCCACTAGCTTTGTAGCATGTTAACAAATAAATGCTGTCACCCATAAGCTTCCTATCATGCTAACAAGAGTATGATATCGCCCATTAGCTTCATAGCATGCTAGCATCCTCTCTGAAAGGAGGAATAGAAGCCTTCTGTTTAGATGTTGTGTCATGGCAGAAGGATAATATTTTAGGATTTTTCGGTGTGGGCTCTTCTGTGTGTTTCAGACGGTTAATTAGAAGGCTGCATCCTCTAACCTGTTTGTTTTTGCTTCCTTTTTAATATTTATTTTAATGCATTTGATTGAAATAAATCTTGTTGTTTTACTAACTTTAACAATCCAGTGTAGCCCTTGAACGTGAAAAGGCTCAAAGGCATGAATGCATTTGCAGTACCCTGACCCTGATGTTTTGCAATATAATTGTAAAACATCTTGGTTAGCACAGAAATATAGCTTTGCATATTCATAGCTCTGAGCAAACTAACCTTATCACACGACCAGGAAACATTACTATCTATGCAGCTGATAAGTTCATCTGTTTCTGTTAAAAAAGAGCATTTTTTTCTGCTTTAACAGGAACAGGCCCGTTGCCGTGACAGCAGATCAACTGTCTCAGGTGGGCGCGGAGGAGGGGCTCCCGCGTTTGACTCTTTAGGCAGACCGTCCATCTACAACAACTCCCGGAGGGGAAGGGACAGGCCTATGGATCGGGACAGCGAAACCCGGCTTAGAGTAGAGCAATATGTGAGAAACAGCAACATGTCCTTGGTAAGTGTCTCATGCTGCCTCTAGCATGTCTAAGCTTGCATCTACCAAGTTATGGAAAACTTCTCACCCAGCTTACTAACCCCTTGCATATTTGCCTGATGATAATGAGACTAGTGACCGTCTCTTTTCTGCCATTGCAGCAGGACCCTCGATTGCTTCCTCCTCTGCTGCAACCGACATATCCCGTGGTCCGCTCAACGGAGATCATAAGACAGATGAACGGCAATGCCGTCATCCCAACAGAGGGAGGTTCCCATTCAGGGAGCGCCATAAGGAACTACCAGCCCCCTCCCATAAGCTGCACATACCAACAAGTGGCGTACGATGAGGATGAGATCGACGAAGGGCTGGGAGGCCCTGCCAGTCAGGAGCATCCTGACGATCAGGATAGCGTTGCCTCCAGCTCAAATTTCTCAAAGAACAGAATAAGCCCTCAGCCTCACAATCATAACCCCCACACTTCATACGTCCACAAGGCCCAGATTGTTTAGCCGGTGGCAGCAGAACCTTAGGTGAAACCCCAAAACTGGGCAGTTGTGCTTTTGGACACAAGTCACCCAGAAAAAGCATCTTTTACTTTCTGCTCAGTGTGGGAACTGACTTCACTCAAGGGGAACAACTCCTGATCTCCGCACGGACATTTAGAGATCAGTCGCATTGAAAACAGACCATATGACTAATTTCCCAGTCGTTGCAGCTGCGTCGGCTTTTGCAATACCTTGTTGTTTTAAGAGGGTTCAGCTGACAGGTGAACACAGCTGAGAGACCTTGTGCGTATACACCTGAAGCATTTCATACCAGTGGAAACCAGGAAATGTGGGAGGAGTATCAAAAAGAACAACTGTGTGGGAAAGTATGTAAATCAGAGGAGTCGATTGCAACACCAGCAAAGCGAGGGCGTATTGCTGAGCCGGTGGTGTTTGGTGGAAGAGTAACCGTGCATGTGACAAATTCGCGGATGCACAACTGTTTGGGAACTGATCCAGAAGTTGTGTGAGTGTCTGGCCACACCTGAAACATGCATACCTCTGTATTGTCTCTGAGTCTTTCTCAGTCTGCATTCATCTCAGGCGTTAAGACAAGAAAATATTTCTCTATGTTCATTTTCAGCACATACGGACTGATTTACGTCCGTTAGACTGTGTCTTATTAAAGTGACAGTCAAAAAGTTTTTTCCTTTTAAAGTTCAGACGTTTCCACATGCAAGGTCGGTTGTGTCCTGTAACTTTGCAAATTTAAAAACTCCACGTCATGCTTTTTCACTCACGGATACTGTGAAAAGAAGTTCAGTACACCCAACTTCTACATGTTTTTAATGAAAATTGACATTGTATATATTGAAAGCATAAAGGCGCATGAAACACAAGTCAGTTCACACCTTTGCCAACTTGTCACAAGATTTGTACCCAATGAAATTTAGTTGATTTCCTTTTGTAATTCTGTTGGTTTTTAAATTATAAAGTATAAAGTCACACAAACTCTTAATTCGCACTTATAATTTAATTCAATTAGATGTTATTTTTAGAAGACTTCACTTTACCGCCCCACTGCCACTGACTGGTGTTCTGACTGCTGTATCAACCAGCTGTGACATGTTTCTATTCGATCAAACCACAGTATAGAAAGTCTTCACTGACAGCACATAGCCACGTTTCCTTTCAAAAGGCTGTGAGTAGATTCTGAAAACACTCTACAAATCATCAGTTTTGGAGCAGGCAACGTCCCCCTGGTGGGTACGAATCGACGCTCGGTCGGTACGAAACATGGCAGCCGACTCCTGGTATCGGACAAAATTAAGTATGAGATTACAAAGAAGCAAAAGGTCCAATAAAGTCTGTTACATGTGGAGTTGCCTATTGCGCTCGCATGTGGAGCTACAGCATACTAAACTCAATAATGAATGTAAACACGGACATTTTTGTCTACAAGCTGTTCTGGGAGAGTTCCCTGCCAATGTGGATCTTCGATAGCAGCAACAGAATTATGCCTTTACAAGAGGAATGTGACGTTATCTTTACCAGTTTGATACTCTGACAGAACCAAATATGTATTTTCCTTTATTTTTATTATCTGTGGACTGTTGGTTTTAACGTTTGGTCGCGATATGTTGTAAGTGTTGTTGGGCTCTGTTACTTCCCTCATAGGGGCGTGCCAAAGGGAACATGAAAATGTGTTTTGCTTTTTCTTTGTAGAAATTTAAGTATTATTTTCCTCCATGTTACACAGCTTTCCTGCTGCATATATGGCTGTATCCCCGAGTTCGAGATCTTTGGGTCGAATGTTTAAGCAGTTTGTGACAAACAAAGCACTGATCCCAATCACCTCAAAGGCCGAGAGCCGTTGAACGGCTCGCTGTCGATTTGTTGAGGAAAAGCTCTCCCTGCTGTGCATAGCTGGGAACTGCAGGTGGCTGGTAGAATTCACTGAGCTATGAATTATTATTTTTATTCCAAATATCGTTGTGTTTCAGAAGAGCTTCCTGATCTGGATTTTTGTTTTTCCCTTGGAGGGCGGTATGACATAGAGGACAAATATGGGAGGGTAAAATAGCCTCAGTGTGCATGGCGTCATCCAGTTACTCGAGGGATTTTTTTATTTTTTTTAATTATTTTTTTTACTTTGAACATGTGAACCAATGCAGAGGACGTCAAAGTTTAAATAAATACTAGATCATCACTGTGGCCCTTGTTTGCTTCAAGCTTTGCCCTGTTTATCTTTCTTTCCACTAACTTCTAAAGGGTGTCAGCAGGAAAAACAGGCGCTAAGCCACTGTGGGAACAGTTTTAATCTCTAAGTACATATTCATATATAAGGTCAGCACATAACTGCTTTTGGTACACACTGCTGTTTGTTGGGTCACAAGTTACGTGAACGCATGTTCCCAGTCTAATCAGACTTTATAAAATTGCATTAAGCAGTAGGTTATTACAAAATTCTATATTAATTAGAATGGGAGTTTTTTTTAAAAACACTACAATACTGGGAAAAATGTCTTGGAGTTTCTCAGGTCTTTAAAACTTTAAAGCAACAACAACAAAAAAAAAGGTTCGCACATTTCAGTTGAGATTTACCTTTCAGCCCCGGGGTTTCCTCTGTTGGAGTTCAACATGTTTTTGTTCTGCTTCAACTTGTCAAAAAATGTGATTGTCATCAGATTACAGATGTGCGATTGCAATCACTCATATTTGTATATTAAGGGAAGTAAATCGGCAGTACCCCCCCTCCTCCCCCAAAAAAAGAGAAAACTTTGACTATTAACCCCGACACCTTTTTCTGTTCAACAAAATTACTGAATTTTTAAAAAAGTAATGAATTTCCAGTGGGGTTGGGATTCGTTGTTGGCTTTGTTTGTGCAAGATGAGCTACATTCAGCAGAAACCTGAGTTGGTTCTGAGGCGTTTTCATCTAATCTGAGACATTTGCTTCTTTGACGAATCCAAATCAGACAGAACCGATCAGAATCAGACGGATTGTTCCAGTCGCATGATATCTGAGTTACATGCATGGACTGTGGAAGTTAGTCTGTTGTAAAGTTTGATGGTTATTTCCAGTCATACAAACAGCTACACAAAATAGTACAGCAAATTGAAGAACACATAACATTATATTAGAATATTTAGAATATAAAGCAAAGTCCAGCCAGTAAGCTGCTTTGAAAAGATGAGATAATTAAAAGGTTCAGCTTATTCTTTATAACATTAATCTGATCTGGAATATTTACTTATTGTGTGTTTTTTTTTTTTTTACACAATCAGTGTAGAAAGCATTCCACAAATCAAACTCTTTATCTTGACTATGTTTTCTCCATTCACCTCAAACTGAAGTTTCTTAATGGTACTCATACATAACCTGGTTTGACACATACCCTTAGAAGATACAGTATTCATGGTCTTTATTTGATAAAATAGAAGTAATATAGGCTTAAAATAACTTGGAAAAAGCTATTTACAATGTCTAAGTGCAAGTTGAAGTCTGAATTTACCTTTCCATCATTGAGCTTGGCTTGACTGCAGCGAAGCTGGCAGCCATTTTGGCCGTGACTGACATTAAATATCTTCAGTGGACGTTGCCCTTCATACAAGCATTTAGAGGAAGAAGTCTACTCTTAATCCTTCAAAAATGAAACCGCCATCATCGTCAAAGATGAAGACCTCTGAAGAATCAGCGACACTTGCAGAAGCAGGTGAGAAACTGTCGTATAAATCTAGAAATCTGTAGTTCCGTTCAGTATGGAACTACAGGAAAACTCACTGATGGTTGCGAACATTTTCCAACTTTTTTGAAGATGACTGCAGCAAACATTAAGTGAGATTTATTTACTATTGCATGACACAGGACTGTATATTCTTATAGGTATCAGAGAAGAATAGCTTATATTTATCATGTTTTCTTCTGCAATTTTAAAAAAACCCACATGTTGATAAGTGAACAGTATTCGAAAAAGAAATCTTTCTGAAGAATTCTGATCAAATTCCAAAAATTACTCTGATGTTTGCCTAAGATTTGAAAATAAAACAAACAAAATAAAATAATTTTCTAGCAATTCCCACTTCTTCTGGATCAGAAACCTACAACATTCCTGTGAAATTTTTGGACGAATTCCTTGCCATGCCAGTTATAAAGGAAAATGATACCTTAGAAAAACGTAGCAGATGCAAACTCGATGCGGCTTCAGCAAAGCGCCCAAAACGTAATTTTTAATACTTTATCAAAACACCAAAACAAAGGGTGTGCCGTGGTGGCGTAGTGGTTAGCGCAACCCATATTTGGAGGCCTTGAGTCCTCGACGCGGACGTCGTGGGTTCGACTCCCGAACCCGACAATATTTGCTGCATGTCTTCCCCACTCTCCTTCCCCGTTTCCTGTCACCCTACTGTCATATAAGAGACACTAGAGCCCACAAAAGACCCCCTGGAGGGGTAAAAAAAACAAACACCAAAACAATATTTGTATGTTTGTTGTGTAATTAATGTGTCCTATAAAATGAGTAGTCTGAGGTATATTGAAGTGATGGTTAAACTGCTGTAAAACATTGAAAGAATTCATCTTTCTATTCACCAATTCACTCAAGCTAGCAGGCAGCTAGCTGGATGTGTAAAGAATTTTCAAAATAAAAGTTTTTCAGCAATGTAACCTACTTTCAAGCGTGTACTTTAAATTGGGGAGTTTATTTAGCAAGTGTAAGTTATTATTTAGTTGCTTAGATACAAGATTTGACTTTTTCACCTTTTCTCTACATACTCCTCAAGCTAGCTCAAACTGGCTGGCCCCATTAACCAACCATGTTGTAAAAAAATGAATTGTTTATTTATTTATTTTTATTTCAGTGAGATACAATGAAACAGTAGTTTATAAAGGAGTATGCTGGTTCAGTGTAACACCCATCAAAACAGCATACCCCTTCACAAAGGTCAGAATGCTGATTTGATCAAATGGCCTTGTAGAGTGGTATGCTAAATTGACAGGGTGACAAACCGACTAACACCTGGCCCCCTGTTGGCCCCTCTCTAGAACCGCCCATGGTTGGATAGTTTTATCTTATGGAAAGTTTTTAGCCAATTATGGTATTGATGATAGTAAACAAAATAGAAAAATGTAAAAGCAATTCCACATCCTGAAATACTGATTTGCTCAAATTGATCACAAAACACAATCGATTTTACCCCTACTGTTTTCTTTGCCATACTTGGCCAGAACTGCAATCTATTAAAGTTTCTCCTTACTTTATGTACCATGAAAATATGACTATTACAATAAATGCATCAATAAATTGAGCACTTTTTCCTCTCCCCTCTATTCGGAAGTATTTAATGCATGAGGTCACGGAGAAGGAGGAAACAGATCTCGATAGCTAAGATGGCGGAGGAACAGCAGGAATCCTCGCAGGGAGAGATGGAAGGTGAGAAAATCAGCTGCTCGTGAAAATCTCCAACAAGGTGCGCTGACGTGTATCGGGCGGCTGGATCTGAGGTTGTTGCATCTCTCCGCAGAGGGCTTCATCTGTCCCTGTAACCGTGGCTGACACGCCACCTGAAAGGCCACAGCTTCCCCAGCTAACACTAGCGAGCTGCAGCTGCTGCAGTTACACAAAGAAAGAGAGAAAACCGCTGGTTTAGTTACGAGCAGGGAAACAGTGCGCGGACTTGGACTAGCATTAAACTTCACAAGGTGTTGGATACGGAGGGTTAACGTGTAAGGGGGGAGGTTTTGTTTTCTGAGCGGTGTGGAGACGGTTTTCGTCGTGCCCAGAAATTGTTTTGTTTTTCGCACAAGTCGAGCTAGCCCTGTTTAGCTCTCTGGCGGCAGCCGGTGTTATATGGAAGATTGGGTTCATAATAACCGAGGAATGCTGTCTTACAATATCGTTGTTTATTGGTAACAAGATTTTTTTTTTTAAAATTTCTGAAGATAGTGTTTTATTATTATTTTTAAAAAAATCTTTGCTCAGGTCATTTTCACGTAAATGCATCATTCGTAGAACTACATCCTTCTTTTTTTAAAGGACCAAGATAAGACGAAACGTACAGAAGATATTAAAAATGATGATAAAATGTCAGTACAGTAGACTCTTAAGATCTGAATGAAAGATGCCGGATTCTCTGGACATGCAGAATGTGTTGTCATTTATGTGTTTCTAAATCATCACGTCCAGAACCACAAACCACAGAGATGAACAAATGTGGCGTTTTCTGTGGTCGGTGCCAACTGTTTATGTTTTTACTCAAGTGATGTTTTAAGTTTGCTTTTTATTCCACTTTTTAAAGTCTGAGATCAAAATTCTTTCATACTTTTAAACCGTCTGCACCAACACCTGCTGCTTAAAGATAAGCTAGCTTCGTTTTAGCCTGAGGATTCGGAGGGCAGACTGATTAAAAGTAGTGGACCTCCAGTATTGTCATGAGTTGGGGATAAAGGCGAATAACTAAGATATGCGAATACTTCACACCCTCTCTAAAAATGCTTAAAACTTCCTATTTTAATTGTTGCAATCACAAAAATACCTTAATATGCATCAAATGCACAGTTTTGAACTGTTTTAGCATTACTGTAGATCGCCATCCACTGTCTTTCTTAACTCCGCTCTTGGGGTTACAGCCAATCAAAACCAAGCTGCTCTGGGATTGGCTGCTGGGAAAAACGCAGCTAATATTATACCAAGTAGCATTGCGCGGAGCTAGTTTAGCATTCCAAGTTGCACTTCAAACATTCTGGGAAAACGAATCCGCAAAATTGCACCAGAGGTTGGGTGGGGGTTTACTGTAAATGAGAATACTTCCTTCCACTGGAAATTCCAGTACTGCCATGATTATTTTCTGGCCTGTATAACAATGCAGGTGCTTTGTTTTTCTTGTGTGGACGTAAACCTGCATTATCGCTTAAAAAATCTTAAGGGAAACGACACAAGTCTCTTCCTAACAGCAAGTTTACCTGCACTATTTTCTTTCCCTTCCTCATCTGCTCTTGCCTTCTATATTTATGAAATTCCATATCGAGACCTGACTTTGACTGACCTTGACTTCTCCTCGCTTTCCAGGAGTTAATTGTCTCGCCTACGATGAGGCCATAATCGCTCAACAGGACAGGATTCAGCAGGAGGTGAGGAATCGTATGTTTTTTAAGGGGATTGCCCCTGAACATGCCAAACCACACTGCATTGCATTCTGGGTAATAGGCAGCTATCTGGTCGGAATGCTGCCACACTTTGTACGCAGACGATGGAGAGAGGGAAAAAGAGACAAAATGACAGGCGAGAAAAGAACAAAAACAACAACGCTACTAGTGGATAAATTAACTGTATTGAGCTGAAGTAGAGATTATTTTAGCAGCACTAAGAATGACCTTTGTGTTTATGGTTTCAGCTAAAAGAAGTGTAGTTAAATAATTTAATACATTTTTTGTCACTGAAGATTTCCAATATTTTCTTGAAGAATTTCTTGTGTTCAAATTTGAGAAAATGTTGAGGTAATGTTATTCCCTCAGCAGAAACATATCTGTAGAGTTTCCCTGATTCGTTCATGCGCGCTTGAGAAATCCTTTAATCTCTATGGCAACCGTTCAGCTGCGCAAAACGCCTGGTTGGATCTAGCTCCGCCTTCGAGGGCAAAGCTCCTCCTCAGAGAAGCAAGATTCCAAGCTTCCGAGTTTCCGCCTGGTGGAACTGTGCTGCTCGTAATGGGAGCCACTTCTCAGATCAACGCTGGTAGAAACGTTGTTAAAGAGTTAGTAGAGGAGCCATGTTGTGATGACATCCTGAAGGCGGAGTTTCAGAACGAGCAGGAGTTTTTTAAATTACAGAGTCAAATTTCTTTTAAGTCATATTTGATAAATATGGCATTTTTGTAACAACATAGTGACTGATTATGCTGTAAAATGCCACTATATGTTTGGAAAATACAATACACTGCCCCTTTAAGAGATATACTGATAAAAATTTTGGAGTCTGTTTGAAGCTTTGATGTCTTTCTCCACCCAGAATGAGCCTGAACAGCATTTAAGGGTTGAAATATTATAATAATACTAGCATGTTTAGAGGAGGTCACAAGTGTTTGTGGATTGTAAATGCACAGTTGACGAGTTTAAAAACGTCTGAGTTGGTGCAACTGCAGACTAACTGTATCGTCTGCGCAGATCGCAAACAGCAACCCGCTAGTGTCGGACAGACAGGACCTGTCGGTGCTGCAGAGAGAATACGCTGAGGACGACACGGTTTATCAACTCAAGCTCAAGGTCGGGCAGACTGTCGGTTCACAGCGTCGGGGTTTTACAGCGTGGCTCCAAATTCGTAACCAACTCCTCTTCGTTTTCTGTTTCAGGACTTATACAAAAAGTACGCGTATATCCGCAAAACACGACCAGATGGAAACTGCTTTTACAGAGCCTTCGGCTTCGCACATCTAGAGTCGCTGCTAGACGACAGCAAAGAACTTCAGAAGTAAGAGCTATGATGGTTACCGTCGGCTTATTGAAGTGTTTTTTTTTTTTTTTTTGTCTTAAACCAAAAGGATCCATTTTGGTTTTATACTTTATACCATTGCTGCCCTGCAAATTAAAGGTACTTGCCAGTATTTAGCTTCTGTGTTGGTCAGGTTACCCTGACGCGTCAGAATGTGCATCATATTCTGTGTTGGAATGTTTCTATCTTTAACAAATGTTTTTGTATTTTTTAGATTTAAAGCAGTTGCAGCTAAAAGCAAACTAGACCTGGTTAGCGAAGGCTTCACTGAGTTTACCATTGAGGATTTCCACAACACGGTGAGCGGTCCCGTCGGTCCGTTCGCCGTTTCACTCCTCAGGTCTGGTCGTTGAAGCCGTCGGTTCGGATTAGACGGTCGGATCAGATCGGCTTCTCAGAGCGACAAATCGGCTCCAATTGAGTTTTTCTGAACCACAGCACTTTATTGTATTGACTTGTTGAACTGTTTTCATTCATTCCATAATTACACACGTTTTGATTTGGATTCGAGGAGACAGACATGCATGAAGAACACGTTATGTTCAAGATTTTCTACTTTGTGTTGTATTCACCACTTGACAACAACATTCCTGTTAAGCTAGCTCACTTTCCGTAGCTAATGTAGAATTTACTAAGTTAATTTAGCTAAAAATAAAAACATGTTGGATCTTTATTCATATTATTTTTATTCATTATACACTAATTTATTTTAAGATGTTTTGTAGTTGTCTTTTTTTGTTGTAGTTAATAATTCTTTGCTTTTTTCCCCCCCCATCCCACCTGCCATGCAGTTCATGGACTTGATTGAACTGTGTGAGAAACATCCGAGGCTGCAGGAGCTGCTGAACTCTTTCAATGACCAGAACATGTCCGACTACGTTGTCGTTTACCTGCGCCTCCTTACCTCAGGCTACTTGCAGCGAGAGCATGGCTTCTTCGAGCATTTCATCGAGGGAGGACGTACCATCAAGGAGTTCTGTCAGCAGGTGGGCAGAGTTTGGGATAAAAAGTTGTTTTTACAGAGAAACATGATAAAGACAGGAACTGGAAGCGCACCGATCACGGTTTCTCCCCCGGCCGATAGTGATTATCTTTCAGGTCTTAATTGCTGATTCAAATTTTTACTAACGCACATAAAACATCAGCGGTGGGCACCGCTAACTAAAACGTTACTTGCACTAATCATAAACATTAGCTCCGCTGACATGCCACTCCAACGTGCTACTGCTAAAGCGCTAATAATATCTGCCCTTGAATGACAACCCTCAAGCACCAAATTAATTTTGACATTTATATTTTTCACAATACACCTACCTATTATATTTATGTTTATATCTTGTTCTCTACTGTCTTCGTTTCTTGTTTAAAATAAAGTTATTTGTAGGGGGGAAAAAAGGGCAAGAACACGGAACTGCTACATAAACAGTCTTCACTCGCTTCAAAATAAGAGTATGAACATAACTGTCTAACTTTTAGAAAAATTCTTAGGAGTTAATAATCAAAACTTCAATGCAGATGTCGAACTTTACAAAACAGCCAAGTAAGTTATGCTTTAGAATTTATCTAGAAAAGTTGACTTAGGCAAAGCTAAGTGCGCTACATGCTTCTGGAGCCGGCAAACGCGCTCAAGGAAAAATGAGCTCCACTATTAGCACATTAGCGGAAGTGTGCCTGTAAAAGGAAATAAATGAAGGAAATACAATATTCTCATTTATCAAAGTGTGTGTATGTGTATATATATATATATATTAAAATCTAAATATAATATAATATATATTGCCCAATATTTAGATTTTTTTTTAAAAATTGACTAAAGTGCTAATGGAAAAATTTGCTCCACTATTAGCGCATTAATAGAATTGTGCCCACAGAAAATAAACTTTTTTTTAAACATATATTGTTGCTCAATGAAAGAATGCTGGGATTAAGAGTCATGCAGTAACCATAGATACTTAAATATCATTAAAGAGGGTTTTTGAATGAACTTATGCAAAATGTTTGCACATATGTTTATTGTTTTTTTTTCTTATCTCCTTTCCTAGGAAGTAGAGCCTATGTCTAAAGAAAGTGACCACATTCACATCATTGCCTTAGCCAAGGCCCTGAATGTATCCATTCTGGTGGAGTACATGGACAGAGGGGAAGGAGGGTCTGTCAATAACCACATCTTCCCTGAAGGGGGCGACCCACGCATCTTCCTGCTGTACAGACCAGGCCATTACGACATCCTGTACAAATAACACTCCTGGGCCACATCAGATCACATCCTCTCCTCAAGCTGCACTCCGCAGGGGGAGCGTTTAAGAAAAAAAACAAACAAAAAATAACATCAGCTGCCACGTTGATTTACGAATCGCATCTGTGTCTGAGATGATTCTCATTTATTTGGAAATAAAACGATAAAATCACATGCGTCTCATTTACCCCTCTTACGCCAAACCTCCCCCAGCCCCAGGCCATCCTCCGCCGTCACACAAAATGGTTAACGGAAAAAATATAGTTGGAAAATAGAAGTGACTCCAGCCGATTAGTTGTACAGGTTTTTTTTTTTTTTTTTTTTGGTTTTTTTTCTTTTGTGGTTGTAAATGTTATCTTCTTGCTTTGTTTGATTCTCTTCCTTTGGTACACTGCGTTTCATTGAGTTTTATTAAAGCAATTTACATCTTATTTGCCGCCTTTTCTCTGACTCTCAGATTCTGCTCCATTTTTTTTTTAAATGAGGAAAAATTACAAGACACTAACAAGTGGCCAAGAGTTGTACCTAATGTATCGTTTTTCTTTTTTCCAAAAAGTTTTTTAAGAGACCTCATCCAGAAAGTTAATACTTTCCATAGAAACGTTTGGTCTTGAATCCATTATTTGTCTTCTGCTGTTTGTTTTTTTTTTTTTTACAATAAAAGTGCAACAGTTGTCTGAAAAAAAAAAAACTAGTTCTACTCAGGATTCCATCATGGCTGTGCACACATAACTAAAATGCTCTAAAGACCCTTAAGGAAATGAAATGCAAAAAGAGTGTTTTTTTGTTTTTTTTTGAACAAATATTTTAACCATACAAGAAAAAATATTTGGTTTCAAAAGTGGTGAAAATTGAACTAGTCAAATGTAATACATGAGGTTGTGTTGTGGATCAGTGCAGCAGTTTTTCCATTTAATTGGTATGCCATTATTGCAGTTATATAACTGGAGTGCATTTATTTAAACTTGCCCTTTTAGTTTCTTTTTTTAATTTATTTAAAATATTTGAAGGGACTTCCTGTTTGTTCTTGTGGATGCATGGGTTCTTTCCGGGTACTCCGGCCTCCCCCTGCCTTTAGGTCTGCATGTGAAGCTGTGCTTCCTTTACAAACATGCACACCTATTACTAAACACTAAATGTTCAATTCATTTTTCACTTTGTGGCCAAATAGGATGAGAAAAATTTGATATTTTCTTTGCTTCTTTTCATGTTTAAAACATTGACAAGAAAAAACAAAATGAAGCACATTTTCAGAATTTCACAAGTTGGCACCTAATGTTTATATTTTAATTTCTGTAAATCGCATGTATTTATAGGCTACTCTATGTCTGTACACTGTGAGTATTGGAAAAACCGAAGCCAACTTGAGAGCACACAGTCTGGGTCATTACTGATTTTGATTCTGCGACCATCATACATTGTGACTCTAGGAGGCGCTGTTTTTTTTTTTTTCCTGTACGCTTTGATTTCCCGCTTTAGAGGAACGTTCAAATCGTTCAAACTTTTGGCTCAGGATGAAAGGCTTCTGAGGATCAGTGAACTGCTTAGAAACACAAATCCAAAGATTATGTTAATTTTGTGAACAAATGTCCTGTAATCAGAGAAACCTGTGCTGTGCTTTGAGAAAATTATGGACACCCTTCAGTATGCAGCAATGTCGTCTTCAGTCAGAGGCTTCTTCAAAAGTGCTGCAACACAGACTGCTACCGGGGATTCCTCATCAGCACCTACAACTCTTTGAAGAAATTTGTATGATATGAGTTAAATTAAAGCAACATTTAATTTCCCTTTAGGAATAAGTATTTCTGAATTGAATTTTATTTTTAGCTATAAAAACAAAAAGCGACATTTAAAAAAAAAAAAAGTCATAAAATTATAAATGAACGAATAAATCAAAGAACTACTTGTCTTTTGTTCCTCAACTGTTTTCAGGAAAATCTGGATATCAGAACCACGAATGTATGTCATAAATATACACGAAAACTAACCAAAGATCGTAAATTATAACGAGGTGTTTTTCTCGTTCACGTTTTCCTGGACTCTAGAGTAAATTCAATATCATAGAATTCGTGGTCGGAGTGAGAGCTCCTGTCTCTGTGGTTGAGCTCTGGAGAACACAAACCAACATGTCTGCTCTCACGAAGTCGTTCACGTCGGCTGGCAGGAGAGGATTCTCCCGGTGTACAAGGCAACATTCATCAGTGACAAGTGTGTCCAAAGTTGGAATTACTCATGTCAGGGTAGTCTCGTTGTTTTCTTTCGTGGGTTTAAGCTAACCAGCTAAATAGAAAGAGTTTTTCGTTCAAAAGGTTAGCAATACAACCGGTCGACACAAAGTAGTTCATAATTAAGTTGAAGGAAAATGCGGTTTGGTTTTGTATTTTAGAAATGAAAATCTGAGAAGTCAGTGTGGTGTGCAGGTGTATATTCAGCCACCTTGAGTCAATTATTATGTAGAACCACCTTTAAAATGTTACAGTATGTCTCTACCAGCTTTCTAATCAAAAGACTGCATTATTTTTTTTCATGCTTTTCAAAATAAGTCAACCTCAGTCTGATTGGCTGGACAGCAGAAAGCATGGTAAGATTTTAGTTTGGACTTCTACTTGTATGGTGGCCCAAAAGGGCCAACACAGAAGCCACACTTCAATTCATGCTAAAAAGGAATTTATACTTAAACGGAGGTTATGCTAACCTTTCTAGCATAACTTAGCATGATGTTGTCCTTCTCAGTCTGGTTGTTTAAGTATGAAATGTCTTGGTAGGCCTACATACCATCCATTTTCAAATGAATAATTTGGACTTTTACTTGTATGGTAGCCCAGAAGGGTCAACAAAGTGTAAAAGTCACAATGCAACAACACAACAATGACACTTGAGTGCTAAAACGGAATTTATGATCAAAAAGAATTTATGCTAAAACTGAGGTTATGCTAATGCAGAATTTAGGGTAAACTGTAAAAATCACAACTCAACAACAAAAGCCACAATGGACGTTGTACTAAAATGGAAATTATGCTCAAGCGGAAGTTATGCTAAAGATGCTAGCATAACTTCCTTCATGAATCTCTGATAAATATCATCCTTGTCCAGTCTGCCTGTTTAAGTAAGTTTAAGTGTCTTGGTTGGAAAGAGCAGCAGGACACTATAAGTCAGGACTAGATGGTAAGCTGTGCCTGTCGTCTTGGTAACCACTGTGTCTCTTTTCTCTTTCTTGTGTCTAGCTGAGCTGATGGAGAACATGGATAAGAAATCAGCATGGGACCGCTTCTACTCTGAGACCAGCAGCAGGAGTCCCAACTTCAAAAACTTTGAGTGGTTCTTCAGTTTCGATGCGGTGCAGGACTTCATCACGCCCCTCCTGCAGGCTGCGTCCCTTTCACGCCATCCTGTCCAGGTCTTGGACATGGGATGCGGCACGTCTGCGCTGGGCCCCTCCATCTACAGAGACTCCGCTTTGCCAGTGCGAGTCACCTGCGCCGACATCTCCCCCGTAGCCGTGCGGCTAATGCGGGAGCACATCCGGGCCAACGCCGTCCGGCCTCGCAACGCTTCCTCTCAAATTGACTTTTTAGAACTGGACTGCACCCGGCTTGACGGCCACTACGGTCCCAGCAGCCTGGACCTTATTGTTGACAAGGGCACCACAGACGCCCTGTTGAGGTCCAAGGAGGGGGCGGAGAAGGCGGCCTCGGTGCTGAGGCAGTGCCTGAAGGTGTTGCGGCGCTCCGGGTCCCTGCTCCAGTTCTCAGACGAGGATCCTGATGCCAGACTGGTGTGGTTAGAGGCAGCCGCTCAGGGCCAGGGGCTGGCGGCGGCAGACGTTGGGGTGCAGGAGGTCGGGGTGCTGAGGGGCGTGTGTTACTACTGTTACCAAGTGACTGCTCATCACGATGTAAACAAATAAAATTTTATCTTATTGAAGTCTGTGTTTTTCATATCTACACACGGATATTCGAACACACCCAGCTTTGTAAAAACGTCATATTTCTATATTGCAGAATAACGGAATCATTTGTGTTGTGAAAAAAAATGTTCCCACCAGGAAGTGTTTATATTTTACGAAAAAAAAAAAAACCCAAAAAGAAAATCATGAATAAAATTAAGATTATGCTGTCTGATAGCCAAGACAATCTGATTTATGTCTCTTTATGTTTAAAAAACACATAATGTTTCTCAAGAATTTCAAGATTGCGCGAACATTAAAGGTTGATGTAATATTCAACAATCTCCTCCATCCCTCACTCAGACGTTTTTCCGCTGTAACCTTCTCATTGCCGATTGTCTACCGCCATCTAGTGGCCAGGTTTTATTCAACAACAGAGATCCCAGAATGGACATAGTTGAGTAAGTTTCTGTGATTGTAAAATGTGATACATTAATATTTTTGAGAATGACTTTGGGGTTTTTATTTACTGCAAGTCATAGTAATCATTAAAATATTTCATTCAGTTTAATAAATCAATATAATAAATTACTTTTGCTTCGTGGTATTTGATGATATTCTGATTTATTGAGATGCTTTATAGAAACAGACATATTTAAAGTCCCCACAATCACAGTGTGTTGCCATGGCTAAAAGCTGACGTCGAATCAAACATTTATGACGTCTCAAAAAGTTGACTTTTAGAGCATTTATTCATACATGATGAAGAAAAAAAATGCAAAAAAATATATATCTTTATACTTATTTGCACTCAATTTAAATTCTACAACACTTGATTTATACACAAACGAGTAACAGACAGGCTGATGGCAAAGATTTCCACTTAAAAGTTTCTTTATCAAGGACTGAAGGAAGTGATAGGTCAGTGCAAAGATTCACAAGGTGAACCAGATTCACGAGAATCTTCTAGAACAAGCTGTAGAAGGTAGCTGGCTCCTCCCCTTCCTCTTCTTCCAACTTGGCGTCGTCACAGAAACGCGGTGGGATGAGCTGTTGAGGGTCAGACAGCCCAATCACGTTGTCAAAGAAGCTGAGAAGAAAGAAAAAGAAAAAACCAGTAACACACATTCGCCTCAAACCGAAGACACGATATATGCAGTGAAAAAGTGCAACATTGGAAACTCGTTGAGTCACAGTGTGATTAGCTAAATAACTGAAAACAGTCTTGGTGACTAGACAGACATGGACGCCACAAAAGATCGTTGCTAGAGGAGCAGAAACTTCAAGGAGAAAAAAAAAACTGGGCCTCTTCAACCTGCAACCTCGAGAGCAGGATGCTAATATTGACACTAAAGGAGCCCTAACAAACTGTTGAGCGAATTGAGGTTAACATATATTTTTTAAATTAAAATATCGGGTTTTTCTTTCAATTATTCTAGAATTTAATGAATATAAATAATCTAGTTAATTCAGACTGAACGAGAGAAGTTCGGTCTGATTTAACTTCAGCCTGAGAGAGAGAGAAAACGTTTATGAATTCGCTGTATGTGTGTATGTATGCGTGTATGTATGTATGTATGTATGTATGTATGTATGTATGTATGTATGTATGTATGTATGTATGTATGTATGTATGTATGTATGTATGTAATCAACTGTGTTTGTCCTTGATGGATAAAATGAAAACATTCAGAACATTTTGTGTGTGTGTGTGTGTGTGTGTTTCAGTCATTTTTAAAAGTCTAACATTTTGAAACCTGTCTTAGTGGTGGGTAATACATATGGAAGTAAATACGTGCCATCAGGATTTGAATTAAAAAATGCTTTTGAAATTTGAAAGTTGTATATTTGTACTTACTTTTTCAGTGTTAGAATACATTCAGGATATATTTTTTAACCTAAAAGACATTTACTACATTCAAATTTCATAGTCATGTTTAATTCAAAGCCTGATGGCACATATTTACTTCCGTACTGTTGGACATAAAGCTGCATTATGACATTTTCTGGCATAATTATTTTACAACAAAAGTGACAATAAAAACAAGTTAGTTCTTTTTCAGGCAGCTGTGACTGAATGGTTATCACAGCCCAACAAACACAAACACTGCTCTGGAAAAACATTTATAATTCACTTTTTATGTGACTTTTTTTAGTCACACAAAGAAGTTGATTTCTATCACTGAACTGCACACAGTAACTGCATTTAATCATATTTTCAAATTTATTGATAATTGAGCAAACAGTGGAAAAAATAGTAAGACTAACAATCCTGATAATACCGATAGTTTCGTCAGGGTTAATTGGAACTTATTGTGGCGATAAGCGATAAATTAAAATTGTTATCGTCATGAGATTTATCACGATAAATGATAAACAACAGGATAAATGCTAAATGTCCACCCAGGTTTTGCTGGTACATTTTTAAATTTAGCCCGGCGTGGCAGAAGCTCTGGACGCCATTTGTCAGAATGTGAAACCCTTCAAGGCTTCCAGGGCCTCAGGCACCAACCTGGTGATCCTCCATCCATCCCTGCAGCTGTGGAACAGCGTGGTGACGGGAATGCAGCCGAACTCCGTCACGGTGCTCATGTACTTCACTGCGGTAAACACAGAGCAGGTCAACCTGTCAAACTGGAAATCCGAGCTCAGGGAATTTTTTTTATTTTAATTTTTTCTAAGAAAGGTCATGTGCTTCCTGCAGCACCACATGATCCTGTTTTCCTCCTGCCTTACCTGTCTTGTTCCTCATCTGCAGCTGGCCGGTCCAGGTGTTGACCAGGACCCCCTGGCCGGGGCCGGAGGAGCTGCCCAGCACGACCTGGCCCAGCAGGGAGGCATCCTGCGGGATGGCCAGCGGGTGGAAAACTCGGCTCAGGCGCTTCTTGCAGCACGTCTGGTTCCTGTAGTTGATCTTGTACATCACACCCTTACAAAACAGGACAGGATAATAGAAATAACAATAATAATAATAAAAACATAACATGTTGTTTAAAATCCCTTCTCTGTGGTTGTTACATCTCTGTAGAGCAGGAGTACGTCCAGGTGGAAGGTCTTGTTGTCGTAGGAACCAAACTCCCTGAGGCGGATCCGCTGTCCCAGAGCATCGTAGGTGTATTTGGCGAAGGCCCCCAGCTTCTCATTCTGGGTGGACTGGAAATAAATCCACAATAAATATTTACTACAATCTCAATCACTTTTTGTTATTTGGCTGGTAAAAAAAAAAGTGAGAACTCACCACAGAAAGGGAACCGGTCAGCAGCGGCGGGGAGGCTGTCGAGATGAAAAGCATATTTTAGTCTGAATAGACGATAAAAGTAGAGATGTTCACACAGGTGTGTGTGTGTGTGTACTCACTGCATGGCAGGGGTCTCTGGGCCAGGCAGCCCACTGACAGGCACACCACCACCACCAGCAGCAGCAGCAGAGCTCTCATGTCGTCAGGCTGACTCTCCTCTCTACAGTCAGAGCTCACTTCCTTTAAATGTGCGCAGTTCCCAGTCAGTGTCACCTGACGCCTGTTTCCTGTTTTGAACTTTCTTTAAAAAATTTTTTTTTTTTTAAAAAAGCAGCAGCTCTGATGAATCTGGAAAGTCATTCAGTGTGAGTTCAGGTAAATCAGCTGAAAAAAGAAATCTACATTTTTGACCTTTTCTTTAAAAACTATTACTTTTTTTTTTTTTTTTGCTTTATTTTGAGCCATAGAAAAAGAAGAAAAATACATGTTTACACTGCTGTCTGGTACAAAGGAACAGCAAGGAGAATACACACATACACAAATGTCGTGTTGCCCAAGTCATTCAGTTCATTTTTACATCATAATGTATTTATACTAGTTCTGTCAACTGATTTAAAAAAAAAATCTAATCATAATAATCACAAGCTTTTAATCACGATTAATCACTGTGCCTAACTTTTATAGCTTGTGGTTCTTGCAGGAATGTTGCCCTGGGCAACCCCCTCCTTCTGCTGCGCTTCAACCAATTAAAATGGAAACACTTATCTATGGGGATTTTTGTCGCAGAAAGCAGGTGATATAATTTCCCAGAAGTCAAGAGCAACTAAAGGAAACTTACTCCACTACACATGCATACAGGTAGCAGAGAACCAGGGGGCAACTGACCAATAAGATATTTTTTATTTTCTAGTTCTTGTGTGGCCCACACCTTTCTGATGCCGCCCTGGGCAAGTGTGTTCTGTCTCAAGCCAAACATGTCTTAAGATTTTCAGTTTTCCAGGTTTTTATATTCAGAAATCTTTATAGAAAGTTTTGCTTCAAACAACTCCGCCCCCCCCTCCCCAAACTGCAAAAAGTAATATTGCGTTTAAAGGGGATTTATTAAAACGTTAGTTTAGAACTGTCTCTCTCTCTCCACTCATTTCCGGATCTTGTGCGATGAGGCGACGCTCGCTTGTCCTCGTGTGTATTTCACGCACGTGAAATGTCGAGCTTGTACACGCAGGCTGGCGATGTGACACATAAAGGTTTTAAAAAGTTTTTCAATTTTTGTTACTGTCTCAGGAAACTTTAACCTTTCGCTGTCGTTCGTCAAAAGGTTAAAGGTGAAGGTCCTTTAAAAAGAGAGAACAAGTCAAGTGGCAGTTCCTCTAGTTTTCTACATCAAAAAAAAAAAAGATCCGATCTCATAAATTGAAAGAAAAAAACAAAACAGGTTTTACACATCAATAACCCCTGAGCTACAATATTAGAACAGGTTAAAACTTGCATAAGTTTTATTATGTTATGTTCACATGCCGAGGAACAAAATTAGAGTTGGATCCTGAAGATTTGTTTTGGCTCTGTGGCATCAGCCATCGGCCATCAGCCATCTTCTACGGCACATGTTTCAAACTCAGTGAAACATGTGGCCTGTTTCTTTGAAAATGTAGAGTATATTTTTCCATATTTGACATATAGAAAATGTCAAATCCTAATGACGCACATTCATGTTTGTGACTGTAATGTAAAAATGTGGAAGTTTAAATCCGAGAATCACCGACGTGAAAATATGGGCCGATGATAATATCCAATATTAATAATACTGTTATGGCCACCAACTATTTTCTGATATTACATATCCAGATATTATACGTATCCTGATATGTATTGTTACAGTTAAACACACCACAGTCCTGTGTTGCATCATCACTACTGTCACATGACCAGACAAATTCCATGACTCAACCCCTCCTCCCAAAACACACTCGGCAACAAGATGGAAAAAAAAATGGGTTATTATCGACCCAGAAATATTTATGGGACTAAAATTAAGACAGATGAATATTGGACACTTTGAAGCCGTTGAATACTTGTTCAAGGTTTCTGTCAGTCAGCTCAGTGAACGATTGCTGGTGTTTCCCACTGTGACTGACTGCTGCCGTCTGTCCTTCTGATTTTAATAAACTCCCATAAATCCAGGAGATTACATTAACGTTACATTTTCAAGCCTCCTCTTGGTTGTGTTGTTGTCATGGAGCTCAGTACAGCTGCATTGTTTGTACTGATTTTTTCTGCATTTATAAGAATATTGCTGCTTCTGTGATCAAAATCACAGAAGGAAAAAAATATTTGGATGAAAACAATGTAATAGCAGAGCATAATTTTTACATCTATGTCTTTAAATTCTTTGAGTGGAATCTGGAGTAAACTTCCAGACAACTGCAAAGATGCCGAAACACTGATTCCATTAAAGCAACGTTGCCCTTGATGAATTTTAATGACAAAATGTAACATTTACTGTATTGCTTGTTTCATGACTGCTTACTGTGTGATGTTTTTATGGCGTAAAGAACTTTGAACTCCCTTGTTGCTGAAATGTGCTGATGTTTCCTCTCAGTTCTGAACAATATAAATATGAACAATTAATTATGAATGAATCACAACTTGAACTCCATTCAGTTTCTTCAAGTTTTATAAGAGCTACTTTGACTAAAACCACACAAAAGTCATTTTTACAGTAAAACAGGCTCCAGTTGCAGCGTGTTTCTGGTTTTTAAAGAAGCTGCAGAAATGACGTGTGTGCGTCTCGCTCCTCTTCCTCCAGCTGGGCGGTGCTGCAGAACGGTGGTGGGGTGAGATCCTGGGGGTCTACCAGTCCGACGACGTTGTTGAAGAAACTGAAAACCAGACAAAAACAATCAGTTCAATCTGTTACAGTTGAATCTGAACAGAAAACAGTTCCGTGTCTGAGATCATGCCTGGTTGGAAGGTTTTTTTTTCTGATTGTTCTAAGTGGTAATTTTATTCTGTGTTCCACTTTCTTTGAAAGCCGGAAAATAAATGAAATGTCAACTGACCACCAACCTCAACCTGAAAATCCAACATGGCTGACACATTTCGTAAGATTATGACAGGTGAAGAGCTAAAAGGTGAATCTGTTACGATGGTTTTGATATCACGCCCAGATCTGATTTTCACCTGCGCGCTAAAAAGAATTGGTCTATTTTCCATCAACCAATGGGATTTGCTAACTATTATTAGCTGCTATTAGCTATTAGCTGCTACTAGCAAGCTGCTCTCTTCTACTCCTTTCTGATACCTTTGAAACCTTTCCCCCACCTTTCTACCTTTCTTTTCTCTCTTCTTTTTCGTCTCTGTGTCCACTACATCTGAAATAAACCCAAAGAAATTTCTATTTTCTTTCTTTTTTACGTATACATATCAAGTGTAGCATCAAGGCCAACGCGGTAATGCTGTGCTTATGAAAGTAAATCTGTTGAGCCTCACCGTGACACTCACACAACAACTGTGCGCCACACTGCCGACAAAACACGTAAAAAAAAAAAAAGAAAGCTGTTAGCTGTTGTTAGCTATTAGATGCTACGAGCATTTCAAACTGCGAACTTGTTTTTCTAAGGATTTCAGGCATTCAAAATTTATAACAACATTTTTACTGACAGGGGCTGTGTGACTGTTTTAGTGACATCAGAAATGCAGATCTAAAGCTTATCGCTGCAGCTACTGTTATGTTTTATGCACACAGCACAACTTGTTGGATCAGGTTGATATGAAACTTCCTGGCTTACGAAGTTGTGCTGTTTGGTTTGTATTGTTCTTTATGATGAAGGGTAATTATTTTTGAACACTTGTTGGTTCATTGATTATAATAGGACAGATTAGCAGGTATTACGAGTTGTTTTCATTTTACGTTTATCCGTTTCCTGAGCAAACCAGAGCAGGCCTTCGAAGCCTTTTATGGAAGCGTTGTCATGGAGATTGAACAGTTTGTGTCTCTCCATACAGCTGACTCCTATGTTTTCCACTTCAGTTTTATTGATTTATAAACACTTTTTTTCCACAATTTAAAAAAAAAATATATATCCATCTGCATTGTGCTCTGTTGCTGGCTAGAGAGAAGATTAAAATCACACCACCAAATTTCCCTTCGTATTTCTGAATTTGAATTGAGTTGAAGGACACCATTTCATTCAGGCATGTAAAAAGACAGCATTATCTGCTCTCTGGAGCCGACGGGAATTAAATAACTGAGGTGTGCGCACTGACCTGACCGCCACCCATCCTGTCTTGTCCGTGCTAAACAGGGTGCTGACAGGAATACAGCCAAACTCTGTAACCATGCTCACGTACGTTGCTGCAAAGAAAAAAAAAACAAACCAGATCAGTAACATAACTGCTGAGTCATTTGCAGTCATGTGGTTGAATGTACACTAGAGTGACTGACAGCACTAAGACTCTCCTCCTTGCTCTGATTGGTTGATTCTAACTGGATATCTGGTGCATTTCTGCAGGTATCTGTAGGAACACAGGGAGGAGACAGAGGAGCCTGATTTTCCCAAGTTATTGTCTGATATTTTACTGTCATGACATGGTGACAGGTTTAACAAATATGTGAAAATATTGTGTCTAAAATTTAACTACTGGAGGTTTATTGCCATCATACCTAAAGTTACACTAGGTCAGTGTTCAACTTTAAAATCTTTAATTCATTTCATATCTACAAAAAAGAAATGCAGTTTTTGTACAACTAGTTTTACATTCAGGCTCCTTTTCAGAGAAAGGGCTCTGAAACATGTACCACTTTTTTCACTGTCTTCCTACCACATAAAACCCCAAATAAAAAAATGTGAAAACCTTTAAGTGGTACGAATATTTTAGAAGAAACTCTACCTAATCCCTTCCTGGTCAGCAGCGTCCCTGTCCAGGTGTTGACCAGAATTTCCTCCCCTGGAACGGAGGAGCTGCCCAGCACAACCTGACCCACCAGGGAGGCATCCTTAGGAACGCCCAGCGGGATGAAGTCCGTGCTCAGACGCCTCTTCAGGCACTTCTTGTCCCGGTTGTTGATCTTGTACATCAGCCCCTGCAGGAAGGGATGGGATTACGAACCGAACCTGTTGGAATCTGGCATACATACAGATCCCCTCTCCTCGGTTCTCACCTGTTTGTAAAGCAGAAGCACGTCTAGATGGAAGGTTTTATTGTCAAAGGACCCAAAGTTGCTGAGGAGGATCCGCCTCCCAAGGCCATCGTAGGAGTACTTAGCAAAAGCTGCCAGCTTCTCGCTTTGGGTGGACTGTAGGACGGAGAGAAGGCGTTTCACTGAGAGGAGTACGAGAACAAAGTCGAGTTGGTTTCAACTTACCACAGAAAGGCCTCCAGACAAGAGCGGCGGGGATGCTGAACAGGAAAAAAGCTCAGTTATTATTATGAGCTGGTAAGAAGATTCTGAACTACAACATGCTGATGCTGAGCTCTTCCGGTGTGCGTACTTACAGCATGGTTGGGGTTCCTGAGCCAGGCAGCCCACCAACAGGCACACGAACAGAAAGAGAGTCGTCATGTCGTCTGACGGCAAGCCCACTGCACGCTGCCGTCCTTAAATACAAGCCTGTGGGGTTTCCAGTCTGTATCCAGCATAATTATCAAAGATGCTAGTTGTAATGGTGTGAAATATGCCGAATCCACGTGACTGAACAAGGAGAACTTTCTAACTTGTTCTAACTGATTAGGATTCCCAAATCCAGTGATTATCTCTGGTTTTTGCTCATTCGGCCATGATCACTATCTGGTCATGATACATCCTGGTTAAAACCTGTTTACTCGTTACACTTTTAAAGACTTAAGTGAACACTCGCCTTCTTATAAAGTGTTGTAGAGAGAGAACAGAAATAGGTCTAAATATGTGTACATGTCATTTATCTCCATTTACTGATACTCAATGTAAAGTTTATTGCCTCCATAGCCTCCACTGTCCTGCTGATAGAGACTGACCCCAAAAGACTGGAAACTGTAATTGCAGTAAAATGTCAGTTTTGCATCCAAATAAGAATTTTGTGCTGATTTGTGTTGGATATTCAAAATCTCAGTAACCTGACAAAGTGTGAAAAATGTTCAAGATGGATGAACTGTTTAAGGTGTGTGTACTTGTATGTGTAGCCTATTTAAGACCTTTTCTGGTATGAGCCTACTGAGGGCCAAAGTCCTCTCATAATGCCATGGACTGCTCTTGTTAGGATTAGGGGTTAGGCTTAATGGTGTCATGTGAATTATGGTTGGTGTCATGTGAATTATGGTTAGCATCAGGCAGAGTTAGCCTATAGAGTTAACCTATAAACTTGTGTGTGAGTTTGTGTGTGTACAAATCAATTAAAGACTCAAAACCACAATGAAGAGAAAATTACTTTTATTATTCTTGCTCATGTTCTGGAGAGACATTCTTCATCGGACCATCAGTGTAAAGAAAAATGAACTGAAGTGCAGTGAACTGAACAAACTGATCTGTCTTGAGAGAAATACCGAATGCACCAAGGTCTCAACCGAGAGTCAAACAAGACACCAGAGTTAGATGAAATGAAACAATCGAAGGAGCTCTTTATTTCTTGTTTTGAAATAAGTTGAAGAAGTCTACTGGTTCCGTCTGCTCCTCCTTTCCCTCCCCTTCTGAGCAGAAGCTGGGGACGTTGAGGAGATTAGGATCTTCAATCCCAATGACGTTGTCGAAGAAGCTAACAGAGAAACAGATGCAGGAATCATAAGGCAGAGCTCAGACATGTCAGCTCGAGCTTTATCATGGTCACGATGCTAAAACCAACCTCGTCAGCACCCATCCGTACTCTTTGGTTTGGTAGTTAGTGCTGACAGGAATGCAGCCAAATTCAGTGACCACTGATAAGTACTTTCCTGGAAGGACAGAAGATAAAAGGTGTGCTGCTAAAGCTGGCTGAATGAATGAAGAACCGAAGAGGTTATTGCCATAGGACGCCTTCTCACCTGACTTGTCTGGTAGGTCTCCCATCCAGCTGTTCACCAAGAGGCCTTGTCCAGGTCCGGATGAACTTCCCACCACAACCTGACCCAGCAGAGTGGCGTCTTTTGGGATAGATAGAGGGTGGAACTCTACCTTCAGAGGCATCTTCTTACAGGTGCGGTTATGAGCGTGGATCTCATACATGGTAGCCTGATCAGGAAAGTAAGGAGGGACAGTTTCAGGTCAATTCTTTCAGATTCTTACAGAACACTTTTCAAACAAGTCTGTGCATCCTTGTGACTGTTTGTGCCAACTCTCAACCTTATCAGCTCGATGTTGCAAACAAGGTTTCCCAACAAGCTGTTTACTGTGTGACACTTGGTACGCATACACCATTGTAAATATTTGCCTTAGCGTGGTTGTGTCTGGTGGACATCTGCTCTGAATCTACATGTGACTATGTGGGGGCCTTTGGGGCCAGCACTGGCAAATCAGTAATCAGATCGGTAGCTGACTTTAGAATGGATATAGCCTTCTGAATGTACTAATGTACACATTTAAGGGCATCATAATGTGTATTGGAATAAGCAGAATAATTATTGCCAGATGACTTCTCTTGTATTAAGTGATGGAAGTTGAGGCAGTGCTGGTACTCTGGTGTCAGACCCGGTACTTTAAGGTCCATATAAATTTGTGTTGCTGACCTGGAAGTGTGTCAAAAAGGTTCCCATGCCGAGGTTTCATTCAGGATGCTTAATTTGGTATTCGTGTAACATGCTCTATAAGTTTTCAGGACTGAAGCCATTACACACAGTCATGTAACTCACAGTCTTCAAAAGGAATTGTTTCCAAATTGGTGAATTTGTAAGTTGATCTGGTATTTCTGTCATCTCTGGCATTACAAACTGATCATTGCTCCTCAACAACAGAATATGGAATTCTTCATGGGCTTGACCAGAGGTAATCATTTACCATTGCTCCATTTTATTCCGCTGCCCTTGTGATTAGTTCTTTTTTTTAATGTACTGTATGGCTGTTTCCTGTGAGAAAACTTTCACGCTGATAACAAACTGTGATTTCCTGAAATCACATTGGAATCTTTCTAACTTTACATCTAAGCAACCGTTTCCACTTGCTGGGAAAACATTGAGAGAAATGTTTCTACCGCAGTGTTTCCAAACGTCCATTTCCTTTCTTAAAAAGCTCGGATCAAAAGTCACTTCCTGCTAAAACAAAGACACAAGCTATCCATGCTCCGGTCACCTCTCTGTAGTGCAGCAGAACGTCGTAGGTGAAAGTCTTATTCTCGTAGGTGCCCAGCTCCAGCAGTCGCACTCTGCGTCCCAGTGCGTCATACAGGTATTTGGCGTAGGTAAACAGCTTTTCATTCTGCGTGGACTGGAAAGTCAGAGTGTAAGTGATCCTGATTCACACATTTACTCAGAAGCTCTGCTCAGGTTGCGCTTCATTGTGCGGAAGAATGAAAGGCTTACCACGGTGAGGGCTCCGGTGAGAAGGGGAGGACTTTCTGCGTCGAACAAAAATGAGACATTTTTCATATTAAAACAATAAAAAGAATGGTTTAAATAACAGCACGATTGTGTCTAACACAGAAAAGGTGAGACATGATGAAGAAATGTTGAGAAAGCAGATTAAGATAAAGCTTAATTCCAACTAAAATATCCTCCTACCGCATGGATGGGGCGCCTTTGCCAGGCAGGTTGCCAGCAGACATGTGAGCAGGACTGGGAGTCTCATGGTTCTCGATGCGCCTGATCTGCTCACTCTGCTGTCACAGGTGAGGAATCTCCTTCTTATAGACTCTGACCCAAGTCTCGGACACGCAGAGCCGTGATTCCGGGTTTTAGCTCCAGCCCTGACAGTTGACTGCAGGTTGAGGTCATAAATGAAACAAGTGTTGTTCTCAGAGTGACGCTGCAATAAAACATAATAAAAGCCAGCGTTTGCATTATTCACAGAAGGCTGGTTAATGTTCCATTCAGAGCACACGTTTAAAGCAGGTTTTTACTTGTACTTCCTTAAATACTGAAATTGATTTCACAATAGAGAAACTTGAAATACACGTATCTTTTGGTTCAATATGTGACTTTTCACTCGGCCGGTGGTTTGGCTTCCAGCATGGGACTGCAGTGGGTCAGGGGTGAACAGTGTTGTTTGTGCTCTGATTGGAAGGAGGCTCCTAACCTCAGGACTGGATCTGAGCTGATGGATGGAACCACAGTCATATGACTCAGGGTGTGAGTGACTGAAGTCACGGGACTAAAGCACCTGCAGGAGAATTATGCTGAGTTAAATTTAACGTGAACACAATTATAATACATTAACACCAACTTGTGCAAATTGTGCAAGATGAAAATTAGCTTGTTGTAGCTAACTTGGCCACATTTACGTTATGATCTTGACCAGGGATGTGCGGTCAGGGGAGGCAAGTGAGGCAGAGCCTCACCTGTCATAATGGAAAAATATAATGATAAAATAATTAATGTTGCCATTTTCACCCTGTGGTTTGTACTGTAAAGTATTCATTTTTTATTTAGCTTAACCAATTTTGATTATTTCTTCTTCAAAATCGCTGAATTTTCGCATTTTCCCATTCAAATGCTCGGAAGTGAAGCCGTGGGATTGCGCAACCTCTGGCTAACTGCACTGGCTGCCACTCTATGGGAGCATGTTCCTCCTGTCTGTACGTCACTAACAAAATGGTTAAAAAACATTTAATATATGAATTGATTTTCCATAATTTAACTTATATATGTATAATGGGGCTGCACAGTGGCGCAGTTGGTAGCACTGTTGCCTTGCAGCAAGAAGGTCCTGGGTTCGATTCCTGGGCTGGGGTCTTTCTGCATGGAGTTTGCATGTTCTCCGTGTGCATGGTGGGTTCTCTCCGGGTACTCCGGCTTCCTCCCACAGTCCAAAAACATGACTGTCAGGTTAATTGATCTCTCTCTCTAAATTCTC
The DNA here is from genome assembly GCF_003331165.1 of Xiphophorus hellerii. NCBI lineage: Eukaryota > Metazoa > Chordata > Actinopteri > Cyprinodontiformes > Poeciliidae > Xiphophorus > Xiphophorus hellerii. Next base: position 3,378,535 of record NC_045685.1, read on the forward strand.
CCTAGGTGTGAGTGTGTGTGTGTGTGTGTGTGCATGGTTGTTTGTCCTGTCTGTCTCTGTGTTGCCCTGCGACAGACTGGCGACCTGTCCAGGGTGAACCCCGCCTCTCGCCCAGAACATAAGCTGAGGCGTTCTGGGTGCCTCAGCTACGGCGCCCGGAACGACCCCATTAGGGACAAAGAGTGAACAGAAAATGGATGGATGGATTTATACAGTATAATGTACAGTGCTTTTTGCCACCAACTGTGTGTGTAACGTGATTCGTACGCTGAGGAGCGATGAGAAACGGCAGAGCACAGATTCGAGGTGAGGCAGGCAGTTCTCTTGCCTCATGGCAGGGGGCGCTCATGATCCCAGACATTGTGACTCCACAACTGCAGAGTGAGAGACAGTAACAGCGATACAGTAGCGAAATTAATAATGCCTACATTTCCAAGTTTCATTGAGTTAACAAAATTATTGTACCGCGGCAGCGCGGCTATGGGTGGCATGAGGAAAAATTGTCTTTTTGCTCTCCAGCGTTGTCCGCATGCGCGAAATTTCCTTATGTAAACAATAACATGCAGGGGGTCTATATTTGTAAATATGATTATGATTAAGTCAGTGCCTCACCAGCTATGAACCTCACCGCACGCCACTGATCTTGACCAATCTCTCTGTTGACACATTAATAAACTTAAAAAGTATGTTGTAAGTATCTTTAGTTTTTATGAGAGTGAACTGGGAGCTCATTTAATACAGGAGTGTCCATAGATCTTGTGGCCTCAGTCCTCAACGGCCATGTTAAGGACTGAGGCCTCCGTACATGGATGTACGCTTTACCCCTGCGCCAAACAATTTAAAAAATACATATCTTTTAGGGTGATATTTTCACATAGAAATAAAATCTATTTGTTTTGGCTCTGTTTGCAGTGAATGTAGCAAAAACCACCCTGCAACTTTTACTCAGAAGCAGACAGGTGTCACACAACTTCCTGTTGTGACAGGTGAAGTTTCTTCTTCTCTGCTCTGCCCTTATCTCTCCTGCTGGCTGTTGATTGGGCCCATCTGTGCTTCTGCATATCTAAACTCCGACTCTGGGATTTCTCAACGTGACATTGTCTATCGTCATCCACGTCGCGGCCTTTGACTGTTCCATGTTCTTGTTGCTGACCGTGTCCCTGACCTGCCCGTAATTTACTCTGCTTTTGGCTTTTACTCTGCTTTATGCAGCTGGATTCAGAATACTGCCCCGCGGATTTTGGATCTATCGGCCCACGTTGTTGGTGACCTGTTTGTCACATCGTCATTTCCAGCGTACAGTCTTCACCTCTATGCGATCCTGTGGGTGAAAAGATTCCAGCTAAAAGGACATATTCGAATCCTCTGAGAATTCAAGTTTGTTGATGTCCCAGCCTCCAGTACTTCCTGTTTTCACAACGCTTACTGTGCATTTGGCCAGTCATTAACCTTCCTTTCTTTTCGGAGAGTCTGACCAGAAAGCTGATCACTAGAAGAAGTTACCGATCATTTATTTTGCTGTGTTAATAAAACTCATTTAACCTTTCTGATGGTCTTTATTCCAGGTCTGGCTTGCACAGACATTAGTCCCCCACTCATTGCTTCAACAACATTTTAGAATTAATAATAATAATAAAAAAAGTAGCTTGATAATACCTTAGTTTGACTATTTTGGCCCTCATGACAAAACGTTCAGACACCGGATGTTTGATTGATGTCAGGAACGAAGATCTGATCAGCAAAATTCATTGAAGTCACTGCTTCCACATTATTGCATTCCAATGTTAACACAGACTATTCTTTTTTTTTTTCCTTTTAGCGTTTTTAAATGAAAATTCACTCAAATAAAATGTCTTTTTTTCTTCATCCAAAAACTGATTTTTTTTCAAGTTTTAATATAATTTTTTTTGCCTATGTTGATAAGAAAATTCAACTGGAGTGGAAGAATTATACTTGGAGTAAAAACAATTTAAATTGTTAATGCTTTGAACAAAGCAGAACAAAATAATACAAATGCTTACAATAAAAAGCAGATTTAACACTCTTTTCTTGAGAAATATAGATGATGATAAAATGGTGTGAAGTACTAAGCAATTTACAAACAGCTTTGAGTTTCAAACTACTTGCTTTCAGTCTCAGCTGAGCTGACAATAGTGTTGAATCAATAAACATACACAGATATTCAGAGTATCGGACGTATTTTCTATAAACATCTGATGCTAATAAATTCATAAAAAAACACCCCCAGCATGTAGTCTCCAGCTCTTTAAACATGGAACTGCAGGGGGAGTGGAGGGAGTCTGAGCAGGTTGCAGATCTCGTTGCAGGTTGGTCCATGTTGGTCTTTCCGGAAAAATGCCAGCCCCCTTTCACCAAAGTTTGAGGGCCCTCTAGGGGTCCTGGTGGAGTGAATCTGGGGGTCCGTGAGGTAAGTCAGACCTTTCCCACTGGAAGTCGTCCATCCTGTGGAAGAGGAAAATTGCCACCTGCTCAGAGTTGCCTTTGATTAGTAGTAAGAGAAAAATTGACCAACATAGTTGATGTGTATTTGCTTGATGATTTTGATGATATGTGGCAAAATGTAATGTTTATTGCTTGTTTCATAATCGCTGACTGTTTGATGTCTCCATGACTTGAAATGTTTTGTTGCTGAAATGTCCTCAACAAATAAACTTGTCTAGACAAAAGTGCCAACTCTTTTTTTCCCCATCCAGTATAATACACCTGAAGACTGCAAATGATTTCTGTGTTCCTCTCTGTGCAGAGTTATAGTTATGTACTGAATTGATACCTTGCAAGTCTACCACAACTTCCTGGCGACCAGAGAACAGGTAGGTGAAGTGTCCAAAAGCCAGACCATATTTCGTCGCCTCGACGGACATCTCTTTCTTCCCAGTGTTGTTGGTGAGTTTCACAAAGTCTCCAAGCATGTACGGCTCCACGGTGATGCAGCCCACAATCTCACCTCCGTTTAGAATCTAAGCACAAAGAAGAAATGGAGGAGGCCATCTTGAAACTTTTGAATCTCTTCAGACGAACTGATCTGTTGTTGCTCAGGAAGAAACGTAGGCGTTGGGGGTCATTTCAGGCCATGTCCATAACAACACAGAGCTTCTGTTTGCTGCATTTGCACCTATCATCTACCTACCTTTACACCAACCTTCCACTTTACCAATGGGAAGCATATATATGCTTTAAGCTGGTAAAATCATTAGACACCACAGGGTAAATTTCCACTGTTATGCTAATGATACTCAACCATATCTATGCATAAATCCTGATGAATGCAACCAGTTAGGTAGATTACAGGCTTGTCTTGGAAACCTGGATGATTACCCTAAACCTAAGCTAAACTCAATTCACACCTTAAACCCAAATGTTACTCCTGGCCCAAAAACAGTTGTTCTCAGTGGATCCCCTCAACCTAGTATGGTTTAGGAAGACGGTCCTTGCAATTGATCAAATACAAAGCCACACACACACACACACACACACTGCACTTGCCAACAATGCGTCGGAGGGAATGTAGAAGATCTGAGCCAAAACTTCTTTATCGTAGAGACTCTTGTTGAATTCAGTCACATAGTACTGAGCCGTCATCTGGCGCGCCACGTCGTTCAGGTGATACTGGATTTCTCTTGGCTTCAAGTAATCCTTCCCCACGTAACTGCAGAAAATGTCCAGAAAAACCAATCAGAGGCTATTAGAGAGAACTCAAAAAGCATTAATAGCTTTTTTTTAACCTTTTTATCCTGTGTCACAATCTTAGTTAAAAATATTTCCATCAAATTTCTACACACAATTCCGCTGAATATACACCCTATTTTTTTTTGTAAATTTGTTGACAACAAACGGTTAAAGGAGCAGTATTATGTAAAAGCAACATTTTTAGCTTTACATCATGATATAATGTTATTATATCAAAAACATACCTGAGGGGTTGCCTTGATTATTTGAGAAATCATTTGTCTCTCGTGGCAACCATTTAGCTGTGTAAAACCTTTGTGGGGACTGAGCATCGCCTCCTCAGAGCTGCAGTTTCCAAACTTCTGGTATTCCGCCTCACAGAGCAGCAGCAGCCCCCACAACTACCCCACTCAGCTCCTTCAGACTATCCAGTAGCAGTTAGCAAACACCTGGTGGAACTCTGCTTCTGCTAAGTTCATCATACGAGCTAATTCAGTGCAACGCTGGTAAAAAACGTTGCTAAAGGGTTAACAGAGGAGCCATGTTGTGATCACTTCCTGAAGGTGGAGTTTCAGAAAGAAGAGGAGTTTTTAAAGAGACAGATAACCAATTTCAAGGCATTAAACCATGAAGTCAAATTTCTTTCATATTTGAGTCATATTTGAGATATATAGCATTTTGATAACAACTGTTGGTATCATACTAACTTAATTGTGCTATAAAATAATTCTATGTGACTGGAAAACACATAGTACTGCCCCTTAAAAACCTAGTTTTATGTTCATTTAGTGTTTTTTTGACGTGGAAACACAGATATACACTGGGGAAGTGAGGAACTTTAAGATGCTTCTCATTCACCTTGAAACAGGAGCCATTTTGTAGCCATTCCATTTCAGTCTCAAGCATTTTGATGAAATTGGAAACATCTACTGAAATCCAAGACATTTTGAAACATGTATTGAAGTCCTTAAGGACAAGCTAGAATAAAAACCAGCTAAATGTAGTAGATTTAAAGCAGATACGTATTTTTGTCTTTTCCACCACCTTCCTGTTTGCCCTCAGGAGCCAGAATCGCTGATAATGGCTGTTACTCAGCAGGATTAGTTGTGTCCTTGCTATAGCTGACCTTTGGCATGAAACAACAGTTTAAGGAGCGGTAGCAGTCCTCACCATTGGTGCCACAAAATGTCTACCATTTTGTTGAAAAGACTTCATATCACTGTCTGGCCTGCGTTGCCCCCTTGATCCTGTCCAGGTGGAGGACAGAAGTACTTCCACCCAAATCATGAATCTATTGCTGAACTGGAGCTCTCCTTCAGTGACATCCTAGGTGCACAAAATAGTTTTATCATCGATCCTTCTACTTTGTGCTTCCACTCACTTTTAACTTGCTGCTGATACATATGAATCTCCCCCATTTGTGGGATAGGATATTCTATTCTATCCTATTTTAAATCTGAAACTGCAGCCTTTTTGAACCCGCGGTTTCTGCTCTAAGCAGAATGCGGCACGGGAATAGCATGATTATTTTTGTAGCATGCCATACCTGCTTAACCTCTCCTCCTGATGCAAAAACTGGACCCATATCGCTCTTCTCTGATTGCCCTCCTCCTCCATCTCCATCAGACGCCCGATGTAAACACAGGTCTCTCTGGCCGTCCACAGTCCTGTGGCCTTGGAGAACTTCAGGTGGAGAGCATCTGGTGGGGATAATTTGCAGACACGCAAACCTTTACACTTTGTTCATGACAAGAGTCATAAACAGACTGGCTTTTAGCTAGCTTTATGCTGTGTGATTTTGTATATATTACATTTTCAGGACTTTGGTTTTCTGACCCGTGGAAGGTGCTATGTAATTAAAATTACACAAAATGGTAAATTGATAGCACAAAAACACCAAAAATACTAATGGAAATACTAAAAGCAGCAGGAAATTATAAATAGGTGCATCAGTCAAGAAGCCAATGAAGACTGTTAAATATTTTGAGAACATTTTCATTTATATTCTCATGCATATATATTTTTGTATTTGAAGGCATGATATTTTTAGTATGACAACTGCATTGGCAAATATAACATTTTAATCAACTGGGATTATCTACATAGATAATAAAGAGAAGTTCCTGCTATCACAGAGATAAACTTACTGTGGGCAGTTTGAAATTGTTGGAGTTGGAACAACTCTGTCTTGCTGTAGAGCCTCCTCTGCAGACATTCATGGCAGATTCCAGCCAGTAGAGCCTGGTAATCATGCTGGGACAACTCAAACTGTCTATCAGGAGAAGCTGTTGTGCTGGGGTACAAGCAGCTGTAGCACAAAGTATTCTTGTTCTGAGGTGCTTTTCCTGCAGAAGTCACCTCGTTGCTTTGGTGCCCGTTTTCATTCAGTTCCACCATATCGTCTGAGCTCCCAGAGCTCTCAGTAGTTGCGTTTGAGTCTGGAACCCTCTGTGAAGGGTTGCCTTGGACCACTGAGGCAGGTTTAACAGGTCTTGAATTGGCCTCCAGTTTCATATTTGAGTGAACATCATGCCTCTCTAGTGGCTTGTGATCTGCGATGCTGGCAGGTGAAGAGCTGCTTTCGGAATTCTGCGTTTCCACGATGACGAAGCTCCCATCAGAACCTGAAGACAGAGTCCTTGGTTTTGACACATAACCTGGTTGTACTTTTTCCCACAACGGAGAGTTTTGGCCAGTTGAGATTATTCCCCATGAAGACTGGGAACTAAAACTCTCACCAAAGGAGCTGGAAGTTTCTTTGAGTTCTAGCTGGGACAGGGATCCTTCATTCTCCTCACCATTAACATCAGTCATGCTGTCCAGACCAGAGACATCTGTCTGTATTTCAGCTTGACTTTCTTTAGACTGTAGAGAATGACTTGGGGTTTTAGGATTGGGAAATGAAGTGATGTCAGAGGCACAGTTCTGCTGATTTGGATACTGGCTGTCTGTGTCGGAGTCTTCTGTCTCTATTTTGGCTTGACTTTCTTCAAACTGTTGAGAATGACTCGTGGTTTTAGGAATTGTGAACTTTGGAACTAGATATGAAGCGATGCCAGAGGTGTGGCTCTCTGGCTTTTGCTTCTTGTTTTCGTCAGGAGAGCATGAAAAACTGTCATCATTATCATCGTCACTGTTAGTGGGAACATTGCTCTGATCGCTACTTCCTGTTCTGTGTCCACTGCCACTGCTATGAGCACCGCCGCTGGGCTCAGGAGAGCCGGAACTTCTCGTGGAAGACATTTGACAAGGAGATCTCAGGAGGTCTGTGCTTTCCTGAATTGGAGCAGAAGCAACATTTTGAGACAGAGACATGCTGGATGAATCCAAACTTCTTGGAATTTGCTTGACTGCTTCTGATAAACTTTCTTTATCAAAAGCAGGTGACTTGACCATTCTCATACTTAAATTCAGTGCTGTTAAAACTTTTGCATCTTTGCCTTTAGTCTTCTTGAAATCTTTGGTGGCCTCACACAGCGATGCGTGAAATTTCTGATATCTCTCCAACATCTTTGAGAAACCCTCCAGGGTGAAATTTACAGCGTAATCTTTGGCGTTTCTGTAGCTGTCTGGAATAAAAGATCCTTTATCTGAATTAGGGAATGGCTCCACACCCAGCAGCTGCTTGACTTTAGCGACTTCTTGCATGATTCTAACAGACAGGCCATCTTTGTCTTGAGTACTGGAATCACAGTATTTGTAGAAATATCCTAAAGCTTGCTGGCAAGCTTGAGCGGCCTCCTCTACAACATCCTTTGGAGCGTCCAGCCACTTGTCAGTGACGGTCATGGAATAGGCTGCCTTCAGGAAAGTGTGAAGTTCCTGCTGGCTGGTAACCGGCTCGCCCTCTGCTTTGGTGAGGAGGCCGATTGCGAAGGCCTCTCGAGCCTTCTGGAGGAAGGTCGTTCTTTGAGAGGGAGGGCATGTTAGTGAGAAGCTGTACGACAACAAGCAGGTTCCTTGAGCCGTCTAAAGACAAACAAATAAAAAACAATTACAGACCATTCAAGATTTTTTAGATAGTTACCTGGTTTGTCCTGACCAGCGTTAGTCAAGTTTAAAACTCTCAACAGTTTCTAAATTGATTTTAGCATTTCATTCTTGAAGTTTACATTTCCTCTATTAGTTGACACCTTTCAGCACAGCCTGTAAGTAGGATGGCACATTTAGCATGGCTGCCGCTGAACCACAAGCAGGTTGTCAGTTATAGTGTGTAATGTCATGTGATGACATTACTGGCAGTGGCCTAATTTCTATCTTTTTCCCCTTCTCTTTTATCACGTTACCATATCATTCCCTCAGTGTATTGAAACATTTTAGGATAAGAGTCAGACCATCCTTCCTTATCACATTGATTACTTATGAATCAGTCCAATGACAAAAGTCAAAAGACACTTTATTTAGCACATGAAACGTAACCAAATCAAATTTAGAAATGTTCTGAGTCCTGGATGGCTGTTGAAAAACTAAGCGACTCTTCTATTGACAAGAGAAATGTTCCTGTAATGGTCGTGGTAACATGAGAGTGTTCAGAGGTGCAACATACCACATTAGTCAGCACGTAAAGTGAAGCGTACTGACTGTACACCACCGCCATCTTAGCTGCCTGGGCGGCCGAAAGAAGACGATGACTCCCAGCATTCCCGAGTAAAGATAGCTGAAAATGAGCAACAACTATAAGTTACACTGAATAACAGAAAAAGCACAAGGAAGACAACTTTTTGTGGTTTCTTACACTTACAAACTCAATATCTGGATTAGTCTTAAAAGCATGGAAGTCTTCATCACTCATGGACACTAATATGTTAGCAAGTAAGCCAAGAGAGGTTCCGATGCCCTATAAAACAAAGGTTTATAGCAATGTGGAAATGAGGCTAGTAAACACAACAGCTTTACAATAGCTGAAATGTGCTATACAAATAAAATTTGATTGATTGATTGATAGGGTACCAACGCACTGCTTAGCAGTCTTATCTTTGAGGTTACCTTCTTATCAGGCTGAGGGAGTGAGTAGTAGCCAACCAGAGAAGCCCAGATTAGCTCTGCGGCCTGCAGCCACAAGCCTGAAATACAAAAAGATTGTAAAAGTAGGACAGAAAACAAAAACCTTTAACTGTTAGAGACTGGAAATAAATACAGGAGCAATGTCCCTTTAAAACCAGAAGCTGTTTTGTTGTAGTGAGAGGTAAAACACATTGTAACTGCTTCCTAATTTTAAACTCACCCAACTTTTGCAAAACCATTCCACGCACTTGAACACTGACGGCTTGAACGAGAACTTTGTCACTGTCACAATGATAGACCCAACAACCTGAATGTCAAAGACAAGTTCATGCTTGGAGTTGGACTTTTATCCTTTAAAACTGAATAAGAAGCTCTGTTGAACTACCTGTTGTCCCATTTCTATAAATCAAACTGCTCAAGATGGATTCTGTCTTTTGAAGTTTTCCTGTGGAGAAGAGATATAAAATCATCAGGATAAAAAAAAGTACAACACTTAATGAAATGATCAAAACAGCTCTCAACCTTCTTAATACCAATTAATACCACCCTGTCAGTGCAGATGTGATTTTTTGTTGCTATGCCAGGTTTGTTTCACAGTCAAAACACAATAATGCTAAATAACAATGAAAGTTGAGTTATTAGGGCGCATTCTACAAACCTAAAAATCAAAACTGTTCCATCTGACCTTTGTATAATTATCCATTTATATCTAAAGCATAAGAACACCAGTCAATATGTTCAAATCCATTCCTCCATCAATAAATACCAGAGTTAAGGTAGACCCTGGCCTGCCGTATGATCAGCTGAGGGGCTATAGGTTGTTCAGGGTAGTGTTGGTTTAGGAGCTTGGTGATCTTTAGAAGTCGTGTGGATTCATCGATCCAGTAGAGGAAACGGTCCACTAGGAAGATCACTGCCAGGGACGTCTGTGGCTCCTGAGCCATGATGGAGGACTTCAGAAGATCCTGGCAGCAGATTAAACACACAAACTAAAATAAGAGAGGAGTGTGTGGATTCAAAGTGCTGTAAAAACATAGTCATACCCTTATGGATTACATCTATTTTTGCCGTTTTGTTGCACTGTTCAAATAAAACTAATTTTAAGTGTATCAGCTATTTTTACTTTTTTTTTTATCTAGCACTGTGTTGAACGTGTACGCTGCTACCACTGTCCTTTTGGGCCATGTCTGCTTTAATTGTGGTGTATCGCGTTGGAAAGTACTGCATGCTGTACTGCCTATGACCACTAGGTGGCGGGGCCATTGTTTGAACACCGTAATTGTGCAGCGAGTTAGAAACGAAGTAAATGCTGCTTGACCCGAACTGCATCGTCTCAGATTCTTATTGTAGGTTACACAAATAAATGAATTATGCTCTTAATTACAGAAGCACGGCGCATAAAGTCACAACACGCCGCCACTGGCAGCTTGACGCACCCTGACGCAACATGTCAACGCTCTCAGTCAGTGGAGTTTAACAGACGGAAAGCGAGAGGGCAAAGAGAAAACCTCTGGAATCAGACGCAGCTAAACGAGTAGAAACTGTCAACTTTTTTTTTTTTTTTTTTTACAAAAACGAGCTCTAGGTAAATATTTACAACAATATTCTTTACAACATTAGACTTAAATTTTCTAGAATATTGTAAAGAATATTCTTCACAATATTCTAGAAAATTAAAGCCTAATGTTGTAAAGAATATTGTTGGAGATTTGACCTTTAACTCTTATTCTGATTTTTTTAATTTTTTTAAAATCTGAGTTGTGATGGAACCATTTTCCTGAAAAGGAGATGAAAGTGCAACACTACTTGTTTGTATTTCATATTTTGAAGTATTAATAAAGTTGATTTGGATAGCTTTTTCTCTCTTAAAAACCCGATTGCTGTAATTTTACACAGCATGTCTTTGGCGTTAAAAATAGTCTGACGACTAACATTTAGGTTTGCTAAAGGTAAAAAAAGAAAAGCATAAACTGAAGGTGAAGGTCATAACTTTTCTCAGCCTGTGTTCGTTAGCATAAGCCGTCTAAAAATTACCAAGAGTTGTTGCACGTTTTTGCCGATGAGGTCGTTGAGGTTGGTCTTGTCCGTGGGACTGATGGACTGCTTGTACTGCCACCTCTCTGGCACAAAGGGCCACTTCATCTGCTCTGCCTCCTCCAGCAGAGAGGCCAGTTCTTCACACAGAGACTCTACAGGATATAAAAGAGGAATTTCATGACTGGAGGAAAAAAAGAGTTGAAAACAACGAGAAAACCCGGGTTTAAAGCTGCTCAACAGATTTCACTATCAGCATCTGTTCAGGTTTTCTCCAGTTCTCCAGACCTTAATGTAGAGCAGGTTACAATTTCAACTTTAAGATTTATTTTAGCCAGTTTGGCAGAAAAAATCTATTCCAGTACCATCAAAATATTATCATAAGACATTAATGTGCACATAAAAAAAAGACTCACACATAGTTCATGTATGCATGTCCATACATACTTAATAATTTGCCAGTTCATTTCAATGCAAATCCCTAAACATGAATTATGAAAAGGCGCTTCCATGGCCCAGTCAAAGTCCAGATCGTAATCTGATCGATGTGATAAGCCTCTGAATGCGGCTCATAAAGTTCTGATTGCTTTAAACAACAGAGGCTTTAACTCCAGACAGAATCAAATAATTTAGCCCAGATGAAAACAAGGCAAATAGCGCCACCGTGTGTCTGACCTCTGCAACGTTTGTACTTCAGCTTCACAGAGTCGGAGACTTCAACACTTTTCGGATGTTCTTTCGCTGCGCTGAGGCAATCCTCCAGCAAGTCCCCCACCTCCATTCTGGGAAACACAAGAAGTGGCTGCTGCTAGAAAAAAAAGGAGGATTTCCTCCTGCTACGAAAGAAATAATATAATAAACAACTATGTGTTTGGAAAGGATTGGAAAAATTACAGTTTAGTTACTTTATAAAGTATGAGACAGAAGAACAGATTGAAAGAATGAATGAAACCATCGAGAAGAAGAAAGATTATTTTATGTTTAATCTAAATACTGAGAAAACGCAATCAGTATTCATCATTAACACGGACTAGGACTGGAAATCCAATAATTTGTGCTGCCATGCATTACAATGTAAGAAGCTTTGAAAAACTTTTCACTTAGTCAGATTACTTTAATGACTCATTGATCCCATGTACTGTACTTTGATCAAGCTCAATAAAAATACTTTACATTCAGAGAGAATAGAGTCACAGTGAATAACTGCTGTAGGACAAGATGAGCTTCAGGATCAACACGGCAGAAATGCGTCCTGTTTTATTTCAAATGAGCAACTTATTCAAATCATTTTTAACAATAAAAAATACGTACCGAGGGTTCAGAGTTTCCGGTGACTTCCTGGTCAGGCAGTACTATAAAATGCTGCTTTCAATACTGTAGGAAATTTGATTTTCTCTGGTTGGTTGCTTTCAGTTTCAGTCCTGAATATAAACTGATTTGTTAAGTTTGTTTGAATATATATATTTGTGTTGTATGTCAGAATAGTGATACAGCGGTTTAGATTTAACTGCTATTTATTTTATTATTTATTTATTATTTTATCAGAACGTTTGTTTCTCAATGGAGAGGATTGAAGACTATTTAAAAAAAATATATATATATATTATGTAATAATTACAAAATGACAATAATTGACTTTGACTCCAAAGAAAATATTATCTATTCCTCTGCTGTCAAACTTAAAAATACAAAAATGTAAAACTTGGACAAAGTTGGGAGATGAATAGTTATTAAAAATAGTTTGATATTTGGTTTCAGCTACGCTGCTCTTTGTCCTGATAACACCTGTTTCTCAGGCTTGTGGGTCACGTTTGCTGCGCTAGCATAGCATTATGGGATTTGTAGTATTAGCAATGCATGGATTTTCTACACGTAGGCCAGCTCTAGTGGATGTGTAGAATTATTTAGCGGGGAAAAAAATATTTAAACCACAAGCCAAACTTGGCCTGTGGACGAGAGTTTGACATTAGTCTTCCCAAAACCAAGAGGAAGCTAAGCTAACGTTAGCGTAGCACCACAATAAAAATCTCCCTGTGTAAAGATAGTTTGCAGAGCGAGATGTATGACTGCTACAAACCTTTTCTAGCTGCATGTTTTGACTTTTAGACACCCATCCATCCATCCATCCATCCATCCATCCATCCATCCATCCATCCATCCATTTTCTTAAGCCCTTGTCCCTAGTGAGGTAGGGAGGTGCAGGTGCCTTTTAGACAGTTCTTTTGAAATAAATGATAAAATATAACACAAACCAAATGTGATTTATGTGATACCTAGCCAAACTACCAAACTACTTGACAAAATTAAATTTAAGACCTTGCATGACAATTGGGTGTTTTAATTACTTTCTAAGGCCTTAAATTTAGATGTCCAAATTTTAGGCTTCTTCAGACCCTGCGGAAACCTTGTTTTTAAATTATCAATTGAAAACAGCTGTTTGTATTTACTCACACTATCCTGACATAATTGTGCAATGATCATAAATGTTTAAGTTTTTTGTACATTAGTAGTGTGTGTAATGTCCCAACCTGTCCATGTCTGTCTGCTAATAGGGCCACACAGGAAGGTTTTTGCCTTCAATGCATCTTGAAGAGTTTTTATTTTTATACTTTTTTTTCTTCAAAATTAAAAGCATGAACTTAAATAAACTGTTCAAAATGCCAAATTTACAAAGAGAGAGAAATCCACAAATAATCACTTGAATATTTTATGCATTTGATAATAAGACAAAAACCTCATGTGTAATTCATTAGCCAGTTAGATCTTATCGTAAAAATGCTTTTGGTAAATCAAATTACTTGGAATTGAACATATTTTTGAAAAAGACAAGGATTAGGTGAATATCTTAGTGGCTTCATATGTTCTCAGAAGATTTTATGCTATAAATCTTTAAATAATTATTATAGTTGCTATGCATGTGCTCTGTCTTGTGTGTCTCTGGGTTGCTCTATGGCAGATTGGATAAACAATCGATGGAAGTTACATTATATCTTAGCGCCTCATTGCTGGCAATGTGTTTAAGGTTAAGCCCCAAATCGTCCTCATTCTTGACAGATTGAGATTAAAAATGACTTTAATTCAGCCAAGACATTTCAGTTCTATCAAGTAGGAAATGAGACAGGCATTTCTCAAAAGATAACAAAACAATATAAATCTACTATGCATTAAAAATGTCTTTATTCATATATATATAATTGCTTCTTCCACAAATTCTCTAGCTGATGCAAAGTGGGCCACTCCAAAATGATGATATTACTCTCAATCTTAAGATACTTGTCAAAATTAAAAGGCTACATTAAATTTAGTATCCTAGGGGTATGAACAATAACTGTAGCCATTTTACTTTGAAAATAAAAGATAAAACAGCAAAGCAAAATAAATCCCCCATCTTTTGGGAAAGTCTAATAAATAATAATAACAAATAAACTTTCACCATCTATTTGTAGTCTGTTAACTGGAATGACGTCACAGCTCAAATGATGTCTTTCATTTGAGATGTTAAATGCTGATCAAAATGATCAGGCAAATACACACTAAATATACAAATTAAAGAGAAAATGGAAAGGAGGAAAAATTGCTGCAGCTGAAATCAAGTATTTTATTCATATTATTAGCTTTTGCCAATTTTATAATTGTCTTATAATTTATTAATTTAACCAAACTTAGTTTTATTTTCTGTTTTATCATTCATCATTCTGTATGGTTGTGGTTGTTGTGAAGCACTTTGGTCAGCTGAGGTTGATGTAAACGTGCTATATGAATAAACTTTGTCTTGACTTGACAGCAGCGTTCAGCTGCTCTCAAAACCCGTTTTAGAACATCTAAACACTACGTCCAGAACGCAACAACAAAAAATCTCCCTAAAACGCAATTCTCCTTCATTCTCTTGTTCAATGAATGCAACACGTGAAGTGACGCGAAGAAAGGGGCAGCTCTGTGTGACGTAGTAACAGGTTTCTGTCTTTCTTACAGTGTATCCTAATATTTCAAATGGAAAATAACTCAAATAAAGTCCTATTTAATGCGGTAATATTTGTCAAATCGCACATTAAAACAGCCGACAAGCAAACCGTTGGAATAAAAACCGTTCAGCGCGCGATTTAAACGGAGAAAACTCGGTACTTTTGTAACTTTCCCGCTATACAAACTCCCCCAGGTTTTAAGCGGGTGTGTGTGGGGTGCGCGTGTATGTATGTATGTATGTATGTATGTATGTATGTATGTATGTATGTATGTATGTATGTATGTATGTATGTATGTATGTATGTATGTATGTATGTATGTATGTATGGAGCTCGCGGGCTGCCTCGCGCGCGGACCGAAGCGTGGTGCCTTCACGGTGCTGCCGGAAGGCGGGACTGTGGCTCCGCACTGCGTTCTGTCTGTCGCACAGCTGGAAGGCGCTCCAGCTGCGAGACGACGGCCGAGCTCAGCGGCACGCCAACACACACCCACACCAAGTCGCTTCAGAGTGCGTCAGCATCACAGCACTTTGTGTAGGCTTTTTTTCTTATTTTTTTTCTTTTTTTATTTTTTTTTTAAATCTCTCAAGAGGTGAGAATAATTATTAGAAAGAAGCAGCCGCATGGCCCGACAGAACAACAAGTACCAACTCTGAGAAGAGGAGCGAACCGAGCGGAAATCGCCTGATGAGTCCATGTGCATTCCGCCTGTGAGCGACCAGCAGGTCCCCGAGCTCCCAGTTGGCGGCCGAGCTGACGCTGTGATGTGAGGCTGAAACTCATCCACCACTCTGCAGCCCGTCCTCCCGGAGCATGGGACCCCGCCAACTCTGAAGGTAAGCACCGGACCAGGACTTGCCCGTTAGTGCACGCACTGACGCCACTTCGTGCATCTTCCCTGCAGACACAAAATCATCTCTTAACGCTGTCTTGTGCGGATCTGCTATTTGGAACGTCTCTGTCGATCCAGAGGTTTGTTTTCGGGATAATCACGGCTGGACGTGTCTGCGTCCGTGTTTTCTATAGGTTGATTAAATCAGGCGTTACATGCGTGAGTGGAGTTTACTGTTAGATGGATCTACTTGTTGCTCAGAGTCAGTGATGGTGGCGTGTGCACGCACACACACATGGACACACGCGCGCGCAAAGTCACCTGGTGACTGGTGGTTGTTGTGTGCAGGAATGACCGCATGCTCACATTAACTTTATGGCTCCCAGCAGCCGATATGTGAATGCTCGGGTGCTGCGGCTGCATTGATAAGACATATAAACCTGCTTTATGATTGTCAGAATATGGAAATTGGTTGAATGGGTCCTGAGAAGCAGAGCTCCCAGTAGTGATGGAGGAAAGCAGGTCTGTTCCTGAAATTAGAGGCGGCTTCTTCAAGTGGGATCTGTTAATTGCAATAAATTCCAGCTCTTCATTGTTGTGTGTTTTTTTATTATTATTATTATTTATAAAACAAAATTTCGCCTTGGCTGCTTAAATTCAGCACAAAAGGTCAAACCTGAATTGCTCCCTCAATCAGAAGCCACTGGTTCTACAGACGCGCTTTGCTTGTGGTGATTTAAGGTGATTTTCTCCCGCCTCCCTCGGCGCAGAGACGGATTAGGAGGCATGTTTGAATGCCAGCTTCACCCGCAGTGTGATCCTGCTGAATGTGGAGCCGCTCCAGTGCAGGGACTTTCACTTGTAACTGGTTGTCTGTGTGGACGTCTGAACGACATTACAGTCGTGGCAACCTCCCGCAATTCTCGGGTTTTACGTGACGGTATGTCGTAAAAAACAACAACAACAAAACAAACAGCTCATTGTTCTCACGCTGTAAAATGAGGTAAGCACGGCCTCGGTTTAGCAGCGTTTACATTTTTTTTTTTTTTTGCCGTGTCACTGTTTATTTAGCAGAAGGCAGGAGTTATAGTGTGTGGGGGAAAAAATGAAGCTACCTCATTATTTAGGACTATTTAAAGTCTCCTTGAGTAGTGAAACATAACATGCCACATTCCTGAGAAATAACTTCAGTGGAATGCACTGGAAGGAGTATGTTGCCTTTTACACACATTGAACGTTTCCTGTTGAAGTTTGTAGCTGATCAGTTAGCATCTAAAAGAAAAACCTCATAAGATATCTGAACCACAAGTCATATTCAGGGTAGCGGCTAAGTACTTTCTGAGGTGTGTATGTATGCGGACACTTTGTAGCTCCTCCATACACCTTTAACTACAGCACACAGTGTGAAGACAACAGTAACGTGTCATTGTAATGGTAACTTTGGCTAACCTGAATATTTACAAGGCCCCTCTTGAAAGACTGAAATAACTCACCTACTGTCTGTCAATCACTTTGAAAGACTTTTATCACTGTCCCTCTTCTGTTTTTTTTATTTCTGCCTCTAATCAGACAACAACACAATTCAAATGAAAAAATAAAATGGTTTAGCAGAGCTGGGGTCATCCAGTACATGTTACTGTTACTGTTAGCAGCAGTGTTGTATAGTAACGAAGTAAAAATACTTCACTACTTTACTTAAGTATATTTTGGAGTACTTCATACTTTCCTCGAGTATGAAAATTTTTGATGACTTTCACTTTTACTT
The DNA here is from genome assembly GCF_003331165.1 of Xiphophorus hellerii. Taxonomy (NCBI): domain Eukaryota; kingdom Metazoa; phylum Chordata; class Actinopteri; order Cyprinodontiformes; family Poeciliidae; genus Xiphophorus; species Xiphophorus hellerii. The sequence goes on from NC_045685.1 coordinate 3,395,819, forward strand.
CACTATATTTCCGAACTTAATTGCGTACTTTTACTCCGATACATTTTCAATGTGTGGTTTAGTTACTCGTTACAAAAAAGCGAGAGAGAGAAACGCAAGTGTTTTGACCCCACCTACTGATTAGCAAGTAGCAAGCAGGCTACCGAACAAAGTTGGTAGCCTACTTGCCTGGGCTTGTTCATCACCACCAATAGGATACACCTGTTTCGCTTCTCCCATTGAACACAAAGCAAGTCTCGCAATCAGCAGCAGCCACATGGAGGAGGAGACGGAGACCACAACGACTGCAACTACGTTGGACACGGCTCCAGGGGAACCACCAGCTGGTGATGAGAGCCCATGGCCTTATTTAAACACAATACACTCTTTCGTGGGTGTTAAAGATTCGTCGTACCGCATGCAGTGTATGTTATTCCTGCCCGAAGATGTGGAAATTCTATCTTACAAAAACTCCCCGTCCAACTTGAAGAAACACATCGAGGTAACGTCTTATGAAATGGTTATAATCCTCCTGTTTCAGTAACTATAGCTTGGTCACTAGACACTACTGTATTGTGAAATCTTGACCATAAATGAACTTTGTTTGGCATTGTTTCAGTTCCACACGTGGTGTATTTAGCTTAGGCCTAATGTTGACTGTAGCACTCTACCTAGACTCCTCTGTTCAAGGGGGGACAGAAGCCATAGCGATAGCAATTTAGACTAAATTTAACGAATATAGGAAAGGCATGCAAGTTCAAAACCAGGTTTACAGATGCCAATAAGCTGCATTTCCCTCCCAATTCTTTTTTTCTTTTGCATAATGACCAGTTGTGTGCTGCACTTACTGACTGTAGCATTGACTGATTCACTGATTTGTGAAGTAGAGTAATCGTAACAGCTCTTTTTCTTCATGTTGGCCGCATTTTCTGTACTATTTATTTTTCTCATTTTCAGCACTGACCTTACTTGAAGGGAAAACTTAAGGCTTACAAAAACTTTGTATTTTCTGTCCTGGAGGGTTTACTAAGAAGCTGGTTCAGTTGTAAAGCAGGTTAAGTTAACCTTGTGCTATAGGTAAAGCACCTAATTTTCTTAACTAAATGATGCCTGCAGGTATATCTATTAGCAGGTTTAATTTTGCCTGCACTTGGTTGTGTACATTATTTTAAGTGTATTTGACAAGTTTACCAAAATATAAAAAATGTCATTCAAACTGCATTTGCTTTGTTTTACTTTTTACTTGTACTTTTCATTACATTACTTGAGTACATCCATTTTTACAGTAATTTCCATACTTAAGTACAAGAAGTTTCAGATACTTTAAGACTTTAACTCAAGTAACATTTCAGTCAGTGACTTCGACTTTTACCAAAGTCATATTTTGGAGAGGTACTTGTACTTTTACTTGACTCTGAGATTTCAGTACTTTATACAACACTGGTTAGCAGGCGGTAAGACATGTTAGCATAACCCGCTAACATGTCTTCAGCCAGAGACTTCTTCAAATTCGACTTTTTAAAGATACTTGGTTAATATAAGTTAGAGGTATCTCCTGGCAACCTTTTGAAATAATTCAAAAATATTGGCTTATATCTTAAATATATTTTTTTTAAAAATAGCTTCAATAGATTTTTTTGAACATCAAACAATCTGACGTCTGACTGAACTTTATCACTGTAACATAACGGACAACTAAAACTTTGCTTGGGTTCAAAAATGGCTACTCACCAATATAAAACGTTACTTGACCAATGCAGACTGGCAGCCCAGGCTGATTCCAGATCTGTCGAGCCTCAGGTGTGAAGCTGTATGTGGCAAATGTTTTACCATCTGCTTCCGCTGCACTGGTTCCAGATTGTTAGCTTTGTGGTGTAACCACACATTGTTGCAATGTGGAGCCAGCTAAACTACCTCATGTGTGAGGGCAAAGTATTATTCATCAGTGAAATGTGATCAAATTTTGCAAAAAAACTAGAGCTCATATAGCTTTATGAAAAGAAATAAGCTGACGACGCTGACAAGAAATCAGTGTTTAACAATGTAAAGAAAGTTTTGAATATTGCCGTGTTTGTCCTAAAAACACATGACCCAGTGAATCATTTTTACTTTTTGGCCTTTAGAAATTAGACTGAATAGTTTTGATCAAATGTTGCAAATGAAGTGAATAAACTGAACTTAGAAATTGAGTGGTTGATATTGAAACCTTTGTTGAGGTAGATAAGATTGGCTTCACGTGACCGCATCGGTCGATCACCGATGCCCCAAAATGAAGGAAATTGGTGTTGATAAATCAGTGCACCCTTGAGTGATCATGTGATATTTGTTTGGTCATGTGATAGTGATGGAAGATTAGGGTGTGTTGAACCAAAGGAGAGAAGCAGTGTCAGCATTTGGTTGTTTTCTCAGTGTAAAAAGAGTTGGGAAATATATATACTATATATATATATACGTCAGTTATTGGCCATAACTGCAATATTAACATGGGTTATCGGTATTGGCACGGTGCATTCCTAATGCCAAGTTTTGATTATTGGAGGTTGTGTTCACATAATTCTACCTGTTGGTGACCAGATGTTTTTAACCAGTTCTGACATCCGTACGGCATAGGGCCAGGCTCTCATCATTGCCATGGCGACAGCTGTAGTCTCTTCCTCCTGCAAGGCGGAAAAGTCACTTCGTTATTTCCAGTGCAGATGCTGATTATCCCTGCCTATTTTGAATTTCGGAACAGACTCGCTTTTGTGCGCCCGTTCATCCAGGCCAGCGTCTGATTTAGAGGATGCAAATGAAGCCGCCGCGCCGCATTAACCATCAGACGCCGCCTGCCCACTCACGCACCGACAAGTCAGCAGAGCAGGAAGCAACCCGTTCCCTCGCGCGCCGGCCTCGTCTGATAGGCCGTCACCTCAGAGCCGCCCGTGGCCTCTGTGATCTCATGCATCCCCAGCCCTCAAGTGGTCCTTGACTTGAAAGATACGGGCCGCTTCAAAAAGGTCGGGTTCGCAGGGACTCAGACGGCCGGCAGAATGCGGAGAGGTAGATTCACAAAGCAAAAACTCTGCATCTCCGTTCCTGCTGGCTCGCCTCCGCTGCCGCAGAGCAATTACTGATGGCCTCTGAAGCAGCCACCCTTGATATTTAGCATAGCTTCCCAGCCTCCTCCTCCTCCTTCTTCCTCCTCAACCTGCCGCAGTGTTGCACTTATCAGGAAATTCAGCCATAATTGGTTTCCATCGTGGAAGCCTGTCTCTGCATAGCGGCCGACCACTAGAAACAGATTTGGGTTGAGGAGGCGAAGAGGAAGGAACGAGGCAGGAATCGATCCACATGGGAGTGAAGCCATCCCAGAGAGCAGACAGACAGCGGCGCGCTCAGACACGTGGGCTGGATGTTGGTCATCGGCGGGATCGACGCTCCGGCTGCGGCCGGCTGCTGACTTTTTAATTGCTAATCCGATCGTTTCCGGTCCTGGAACGGTGCCCTTCATTTCCAGCAATCAATACACCTGGATTTGAGCCTCTCCTTTTGCTATTTGTGTGGAGTTGATTTTTTTGGAGAATAGATTTCTGTTGCAGAAATAAGAATGTACAAGCGTAGGAAGAGCTTGGAGTCAGATTTAGTTCGACTCCCACCATGTTGGCAGAACAACAGCCGTGCTGAGAATCAAACATCACCGGGGAACTTTGTGATGTCTTGCATGTAGAGTCAGAGCTCTCCATTTTTTTTATTTTTAATGTGGCGACACCGTGGGATGGGAGTGTAGGTCAGATACAGTGGCTTATATTCACATCCCTTAAGTTTTTCCTCATTTTGTCATGCCACAGCCAGAAACCTTACTGAATTTCTGGGGAACTTCATGTGATAGAAATGAAAGTAGTACAAAACTACGTAGCAGAGAAAAATTTTATTATTTTTTTTTGTAAATAAAAATCTCAAAAATGAGCCATTTGTCATGTTCTGAGGAAGTCTTTTAACCCGCATGCAGAATCAATCAGTGGACACCGGAATGAAAATACAATAATTGTTTAGTTACAATTCATGTACCGCAAGCATTGAAAGTCTCAAATCCTTCAGTCTGAATAAAAAGAGAATTGCGCCTTAAATGTACCAAGAAATATCCGCCTGTCTAAGACAACAAACCAGACAAGAGGAGTTTATCCCATGGTCACTCTGGAAGAGTGCAAGGTGTCTACAGTTCAGGTGGATGAATATGTTGACATAGTAACACCACATATCTGGCCATTATGAAAGATTGGGACATTTAAAAATTAAAATGCCACAGTAAGTCCTGCTTCCTGTTTGCCACAGGCCAAGCAGGGGACAGCAGATTCTCTGGTCAGAAAAGACCAAAAAGGAGCAATGTGGTCTGCATGCTAAACACTAGAACTAAGATGGCGCAATAGTCTTAACACATCGGCCGTGTTATAAGACATGGTGGTGGAAGCATCATTCTGTACATGCTGGAATGATACAGTTAAAATATATGCCTTAAAATCCCAGTAAAATAAAGAAGTTTGAGAAAAAGTTCAGAGTTTAAAGTAAAGGTCCACCAATTGCAGTTTTGTGGTCGATCACAAATCTTTAAAATATCTGACCGACCGAAACCAATTTTATTGTCTGTGAAGTCGCTAAATATAGCAACAAAGTTGCTAAATTGGCAACAGAGGGGAGACTTTTCTCAACCGTGCACATGTACACATGACGCAGTGGACCTGGCAGTGACTGATTTTCAGACTTGTGCAGATCGGTCGATGAGGTCGGATTCTCAGGTAAGCCTCAGTTGATCGCCAATTTCCCAAAATGAAGAAAATCAATTTATTGTTGCACCCCTAGTTTGAAGGCGCTATACGTTTGTCTTTTCTCCTCTCTGGAGCAGATTCAGCATTAGCGGGAGACAGTGGAGATGGGAGAGTTTCAGGCTCCAAGAGACCTAAATCAAACCGAATGAAATCAGTCAGAGTAAAACACAATTAACTTAACTAAGTCAAGCAAGTAATTACTCCAGGCAGTGAATTACTGCGACGGTGGCTATTAGATGGGGCTTGGTTGAAGTTTCAGCTGACTGGCACCAATCTGTGCTACAGGTGTTGGGTGTCCACTTTCACAAAGGGAACCGGGTCAGACTCTGCATGACTGCATCACCCGCCTGCAGCCTACTCCACATTTCATGGAAGTCTGCCCAATCAGTAGTGCATTATGTGTACAGGAATCGGAGGGATTTGTGGCCCCAATCAAGGGCTGCGAGGCATTTTTAAGGAGAGGAATACACAAACAGGAAGCAGTCGTGACCGGACCCGGGCTGAACGAGAAACGTCCAGGGATTCAAGTGTGAAACAAGTTCAGAGTGATTGTTGCAGAGAACCAGCCCTGACAGGCAGCAGGAAGTGAAACTGATGAAATCTCACTTTCAACAGGTTAGCCTCAAAATGCGGCTCATGTTTTTGTGATTGCCCTGCAAACCACAGGGATTTCTAAGAAGAAAAGAGTGTGTGAGAGTGACTGGATGATTTGCCTGTACCTAATCCTGCGCCGGATCTACTGTGCAGTGCCTCCTTTCAAATACATTTCAAAATCAGACAACAAGATCAAATGCAAAAAGCTGTATTTAAATGATGAGTTAAAAAGAACCAACCTTTTAAACAACATTGGCCTCTGAACAAGTTATCTCCCATCTTCTTAAATCTTTTTTAGTTCGGTCTCACTAGCCACCCTGTGACCTGATTACTGCCAGACTTGTAGAATTGATATATCACTTAAATACGCCCATTTGTTTCCATGAAGAAGGCAGATTACTGGCATCTATCCATCTGGAAAGAGAACAAAACTAATTCTAAAGCTTCAAGTCTCCAACCAACAGTTAAATCTGACAGCTACAATTGGAAAACACAGAACATTGAAGAACTTTCCCAGTTGTGGCCGGAATACCGCTACTACTCCAAGAGTGCATCAGCAACTCATCCAGGAGATCACAAAAGAACCCAGAGCAACATCTAAAGCACTTCTCTCAGGTAAGGTCACTGTTTATGATTCAACAATGAAGAAGAAAAAAGACTGGACATCAGCTATGACATTGTTCCAAAGCCAAAAGCATGGTTGACCCAAAAGAACACAAAAGCTTTAGGGAAATTATTCTGTAGGCTAGAAAAAGAAGATTTTTATTCCGTTTCATCAGGTAACAAACAAACACACCAATTCATTAAGAGAAAATCATGCCTAGGACTCAGACAACTTGCTAGAACTGATGGAGCCATGAATTCTGCTCTCACACAAAATTCTAAAGGAAAATGTCCGGCCTTCAGTTTGTGACCTTTAAGCTCAAGGACAATGATCCAAAGAACATCAACAAGTCCGCCTCCACTTGCTCTGAAATACTAAACAAAGGTATTGGAGTTTCCTAGCTAAAGATGGAGTTTCATCTAACCAGGATGCTGTGGTATGACTCTAAAGAAGCCGTTGGTCAGATATCCTCCAGTAGCCAAGTGACCGTCAAAGTTCTTTATCTGCATTAGAAAAGGTGGACGGAATCGCTTGAGGTGGTTTTGGCTTTTCTGAAAAAGTTGATGCGGTAAAGGGAAGATGGAAACACATTTAGGTTCTGACATCACATGTGGCCTCACATGACTGATCCGCTGTTTCTGCTGTTAGAACGAATACAATTTAATTTCTTGCTCTAGGTCTCTGCGCAGCATCTAACATCGCCAATAACAACTACAACTTGGCCAACAGCAACACATTCCTGAACCATCTCTGCATTCTTCTGAAATGCGTGGTCCATGCGCAGAGCTAGCAACCTCAACTTCCTGTTACAGCTGCAACGTCAACATCTGGCAAAATTGCACTGGTTGAATTTAACCCAAAGAAGTAGAAGGAAACTAATTCACTTTTTTCTTTCTTATTCTTTTTTGCAACTTTTTAAAAGTTTGTTCAGAATTCGCATGACAATTGGATGGAAACACTGCTAATGTGACCAAACTAAAACAATTCTGCAAAGAAGAGTTGGTATAAATTACTCTATAATTGTGTAAAAACACTTTGCAAGTTGCCACACGATTTAAGGACCTAATACTTTCTCACACAAGGTCAGATTGATTTGGATACCTTAATAAATACAATCATCAATTGAAAAGTGATTAGTGTATTTGGTCAGGCTATCTTTGTCGGACAGTGGAAGACATCTATAATCTATAATTTCTTTGAAATGTCTGACCATCATATAAGACTGTTTCTTAATCTTTGAACATTGACTGTGCTACTTTAGACTTTAAAATCTCCAGTGTTAGAAGAAAGTCTGTCACAACAGGAAGTGAGATTCCACAGTGAGGCGTTGCAGAGGCACAGAGGAGGCGAGTTCTGAGATTGAGCGGCGTAGGGTTCACCGAGAAGCCTGGCTGAGACACCATGTCTCACGTTTGCTCTGTTGCCCAATATGCCACAAGGCCTTATCTCTCAGTCAAAAAGTCTTGACACCAGTTCAGAGTAACGTGTGAACTAAGTTTAACTTCTTTCTTTTTTCTTAAAGTGCACAGAGGCGCATACACCCTCCACATTTCACAAACTCACACACCCTTCCGGTGTTTGTCATGAAGCAAAAACTCCCCACATCTGTTTTAACGGACAGACATTTGAGCAGGAAGGCCCTGAAAACAAAGCGGCGTGACACAATGATGCACTGTTGGCTTCTCTACCAGAACGTGCTGCTGTCCCTCCCCCACGCGTCATGTAAAGTCACAACACAGGGATGAGAAATATTACAGTGTGCCAGATGTGAAACATGTGGCGTGACTTTTCAGTTTTGTTTTCTTTTTTTTCTTATCGTTGTTGTTTTAGAGCGTGCAGCTCCCAGCTGTCACGTCCCAGCAGGACCTTATTAAATTTGCATGTTACTCTCCACCATTTCCTTCTGTTATTCCAAATTTATTGAAAATACATTTGTTTAGCAAACACATTCGAGTAGCTTTTCATCATCTTCTAGGATTGTTATCATTCCGAAGCCTTCGGGTTTCTTTTCTCTCCCTCTTCAGCCGACTGTTTTCCATGTTGGAATAAGCTGAAGCTCTCCGTCCTTCTTCTTCCCTTCTCCCCTCCCTGAGGAAGAACGGCGGCTGCTAATCTGTGTTTGCAGCCGGTGATCCCCCACCAGCGTTGCACTCTGCGTGTCCAGGGAAAAGGAAATATTTCCTTTCCTGCTCTCAGTACCTTGCAGTCTGTAAATAGATCCATGCCTTCTGCTGCTCTGTGGTCTTTTCTGGACAACTCTATCTGTGCCGTCACATAGCTCCTCACTACAACTTCCTGAGACTAACTGGAGGGTGTCAGGCCAGAGATAAGTCCAGTCTGTCTATGTGCTGTGATAAAAGTGGTGCTTGTGTAGCTTTTTCCCTCGATTAGGACAAAAGGATGGGATAATGTCCCCAACTCAGAATTACTGTGAACCCATCGTCCCAGTTATATTTGATTCCAGGAATGGTTCATATCCTTGTTGAAGTTACCCATTAGCAACATTTTCATCAGGTTTGAACGGTTCAGCTATACTTTATTATTATCATGTGACATCAGGTGCTTTAAAAAGCTCTAAGTTCTGAAAGTTAAACCTTTATATGGATCAATATGAGCAGAACTGGCCAGCAGTTGATTTGTATAGCACATTTCGTCAGCCAAGCGCTTGAAGGTGCTTTGCATAATACAACCAGAAAATTACAAAGTTATAAAGAAAACAACATACAGTCAAAAATTGCACAATCAAGCTAATCAAGCTCAGAGTTAGCCACAGAAAAATAAAAATAACAAACTCTAAAAGTGTCTAGATGTGGAGCGAAGCCTGAATCTACCTGGCTGACTTTAAACAGATGTTTGGTAGAGCAGTGTGATCAGCAAACAAGATTTACACATCAGATTGTGAATTTGCAGTTTATATTATTCTCCTGATTTTTGTCAAGTGAAAACTTCACAACAGTTTTCAAGTCACTTCTACTGCCTGACATACCCTGGACCCCCAGCTGTTTGGGGTTCAGTATTTGAGGATTCTCTTGTTTGGGAATTTTTCTGCAGAAAGCCAAATTATTCACAGAAATATCACCTATTCACAGATTTTTGTCATATAGCGTATCAAAAGAAAATCCAGCTTGGGAAGTTAAAATGCTACATGACACACATGTAGCTAATGTTAGCAAAACAGCCAATCCAGAAGTGCTATTGAATTAGGAATATTATGAATTCTAACTTCTGTTTCCGTGCTAAGATGGTTTCCACTGTGCATATTAATGCATATTAAAGTATGTTAAAGGTTTAAACTATTAAAAAAAGGCAGCTATAAGCATTTTTAGGATTAACTGATTTTTTTATTTCCACGTCTAGTTCTTCTTAGCTCAGTTACTAGCCCCAGTAAACCCCGGTTTGGATGTGGCTAATTTTACAGAATTGTTAGCAAACTTCGTAAGAAATGCTAACAACCTAGCAAGGTCATTTGATCCATTTACTTACAAACAATGCTTCTGTCTGTAATTGCCAGACCGGCTGCACTAACCAGTCCGGTAACAGTAACATTAGGTACAAAATGCCAATCTTCTCTTAGCCATTTTCTTCAGCGAGCCTAAAGTTAGCTTAAATTGCTTAAAAGGAACAGACTATGAATCACATTTGATATGTATAATTTTAGCTAGGTTAAAATACCGTTGCCTATTAAAAATGTTAACACTGACAGCACATTATTGCTCCACATATTTTATTGTTTGTCCTGGGTTTGTATCCAATTTATGAGTATTAATAAACCACATCACACCCTCACATTTGGAAGACCAGGAATATTACCAGGAATATGACTCATTTAAGATCGCATTTATACATTTTTGCTATATGGCTCAAAACCATTATTCACAAAAGCATCCGTCAGTGTTGGTAAAACCTAACACCAGGGAGAGAAATCAAAACAAATTCATTAATGACTGCATGGAGGCTGTGCTTTGTGCAGGGGATGTACGAGTGTGGAAATGAGCTCATTATGGAAAAACCAATACCAAGACAGATACAATCATTTGCATGTTTGTGACTGCCATGTCATTAGTCAGAGCTGGAGTTGTGTTCTTCACACAGCAATAGAATGATTTATACTCTCTTGTCTTCTTTTTAATATCAAAGTTCTACGTTGCAGCTTACGAAATGGCTTCCAAAAGCATTTCTTCAACTTTTTGACATTTTGTCACACTACTGCCACAGACTTCAAAGGGTTCAATTGAGACTTGATGTGGCAGACCACTATAAAGTGGAGCATAACTGAAATAATGATACCCCTAAATCAAATGTGGTGCAACCAGTTGACCTAAAAACAAACCTAACTGATAAATAGAGTTCATTTATTTATAACACAAGGGGAGCGGTAATCAGAGATGCAGCTGAACAGCCCATGGTAACTGTGGAGGAACTGCAGAAATCCACAGCAATCTACGAAGAGGACAACCATTATCTGTTAACTCCACAACTCTTGTCTTTATTGACGAGTGGCAAGAAGGAAATCATAAAAATGTTACATTTGAAGTTTTCCACACGACCTGCAGGGGGAGAGAGCAAACATGAGGAAGAAGCTACTGTGCCCAAATGAGGTCAAGTTAGAACTTTTTAGCATACATAACTGTTTTTGCATATTACTCTGAAAATACCATTCTCATAATGTCTAATGATGGTGCAGGGATGCTTTTCTTCAGCACTGACAAGAAGCTGGTCGGAGTTTTTGGGAAGGTGGATGGTGCCAAATACATAACAGTCCTGCTAGAAGAGGTAACAAAATATATGCAATTTGCTTTTAATCTAGATTGCACCTTTTTAACTTCTTCAAATACTCTTTTAGCAGTCTGTAATGATTGGTAGAGTCTTACTTGGCCAGTAGGTGGCGTCGGCTTCCATAACCTCTCAGTTGCACCGTGTAAGGTGGATGTGGGTTCTTTTGGAACGTAAATTTTGTGTTAGGTAGAAACTTCAGGGACTTGAGTGAATACAGTATGCAAGATTGACCAATTTTTCTAACACAGCTAGACTGTGTTAGAATGGCCCAGTCAAAGTTCAAACCTAAATCCAACTGAAAAATTGCATTCACACATGTAAAAATGGCCAACTATAGCCGACATGTTGATGTATGGCGCATCGGTTTTAAAAAATCTAAACAAACAATTGTGAGCAGGAAATAATTGTGTATCTGGAGAACAGATGGTAGAAGTCACAGGTTTCTGCGTGATGAAAGTAGACAGAAGAATCGAAAGAGTTCCTCTGAAGCAGCCGAAATGACAAAGGCTATGCTCAGAGTGTATCTGTCTGTGTCCAGCTAGAGGATATGACATTTTCATTGTCCAGTGAGGCAGCAGTGCACTGTGGATTGACCAGGCAGCCATCCCCGCTGCGCCCCATCCCGCCCCTTAATCTGCCTGATCGATGGCCCTGGGCCGGCGTCACCAGGCAACCGCAGATGACACCAAAGCCCCTTGTCGCATGCTCTACCTTCACTCGCTCTGCCGCCGCACAGCTGTGGAAACAAAAGCAAAATTACAGAACAAAAAAAGGGGAAAGACTGTCAAAGGATAAGTCAGAGTAAAGCCTCCTGAGAACTTTGAGATGATTGTTCTCTTGGTTGTGATAAAGCGCTGCTGTCGGTTCGGTGATGGATGGTGTTCTCGCATGATGGCATCATCACCAGGACGGGCACAGGCTGTGCCGCCGCGTCAGACTGCCTCCGATAAAAGCAGCCTTGCTCCCTGTGTGTCTGCACTATCACAGCTGCTGAGAGAAGAGGCCAACGCTTCAAATGCTTCCACAGCCACGAGAACACGCTGTTCTGAAGTCGGCTCGTTTTGTCACTGAACTGCCCTAACCTTTCAGATCTAGATTTCCCCGCATCGTTAATGATGATTATGGCTGAACACACATCACTTTCCTCCGTCTCAGTTCAGACAGCGCTGTCAGTTATACAATGCTGCCTTCTGTCCAGATTTCCTCAGTTTAGCTCTAAAATGTTTTTATTTTATGAACGGGGGAGGAATCTATCCAAACCAATTAGGAATTACTAGTGCTGAGTATCAATTTGGATTTCCCAAATCAATTCGATTCACAATTCAATTCGATTGATTTTCGATTCAGTTTGATTTTCGAGTCAGTTAAGGTTATCATGTAGAACCAATTTTACTTGGATATGGAAGACAGAACTAAAGCTTCAAATAGTAGACACTGACTGAGAAGTAGAAATATGAGTCCTTACAGTAAGTCACTGTATTGTTTGTCAGTTTCTTTATCATTTGTTTTACATTGGCTGCTGTACTCCTAATTGCACTGAGAGAACAAATTAAAGTTGCGTTGTTTTTACGTGTTTGACCAAGCTTGTGAATCCATTGCCGTATGCAATTCTAGTTCTGAAAGTGAAAGTTTTGCAGTTGCCTATTCAACGTTTGAACTGAGATGCTGTGGGAAGAACTTAAAAGTTCCATTAATCAGCTCAATTAAAACAATTCTTCACAGCAGATTTCTCCATGGTGATGTAAAAGATTCAGTGACGTTTTGTTTGATGGCAGTTGTTGAGGTTTAAATGTTGTCACATAGATCCGGGTTGGTCTGGAAAGATGTTTTCCTGTAATAAATACAATGTTCAATTAAAAATAGAAGAAGCTCCGCATTTGCTCAGTACATGTAAGATCAGATCTTGGAGCTTAGATAATGGTTGGTTAACACAGGCGGTGGTATTTTTATTGCGAGGTTTCATTCGTCAGTGGAGCGCAGCTCTATAGCTCAAACATGCTTCCTGTGGGCAACTCTTGTTTCTAGTTTCTAGTTTTCTTGCAGTCTAATTTTATCTATAACTGGGTACAAAATCACACATCTGCAGCTGACTAGTCTAGCTCTCTGTTTTTATCATAGCAGTGGTTTCCGTCGTGTCTCTCTCCCTTTGATGATCGTGATGCAGAGACGCTGAAGCTTTCAGGTCGCACTTCCCTCTTTTTCTCCCCCAAGCGTCCCCACACACACGAGCGCGGCCACGGCAGCTTGCGGAGGCCTGTAATTGAGCGTGTCCACCCACCGTGTTGCGGCAGAGGCAGCGCAGTGAAAGCCTTCATTGTGTCAGGCACAATTGATATGTACACACACTTGTCACGCCCTTCTCACGCTCACCGAGCCTCGCCGTCGACGGGCCGTCCGTTAAGAGTTGCGCCCGCAGGGGCGTGGTGTTGGTGGCTTTGTTGCTAAACTTTGTCACTTTTACAGAAAACGAGCCCAAGGGGTTTCTCTCATGTCGCTCTGTGCCAGCGGACTGTATCAAAGACAGGAGGTGAATTTTACTCCGCCAAGCATGTTGAGGAATTGAGAACAAAAAAAAAATGCAGCAGGCATTTCTTTTTTTAGGCATCTTGGTAAGACCGTGATATCAGTTTAGTTCCACGTCCGCAGACTGAATGTTGGTTTCCTGCTGATTGTGCTGTGGTTTTCTATCAGCCTTGCACATAGCTTGTCATGTCTGTATCCAAAGTTCAGTCATAAAGTCAGTCAACTTGTGTAAGCACATGTTCTTTTGTACAGTTTTGTAGCTGCATTGTTTCATTTGATATTTCATAACAATAGATATCGTCAGCTTCTTATATCGGCCTGCCAGCAGAGCCACAGTCCTCTAGAGCTACTAAACTAAAAAGGGGTGGAGGATCAGGTTTTTCAAGGAGTTTGGTTCATTTGACACAGTCCAGCTTAAAAGGGAACCGAAACAGCTGAAAATGTAACCAATGTTACAATTTTGGTCCCCAATGGATGTGAGTCTACCGGACCATCAGGTGTGAAAACTCCCCTAAATTCCCAAAATAAATTGAAGATTTCTGTGTGTGCGTGTGTTAGGAGACAGAATGTCAAAAAGCTCAAGGCACTGTGCTCTGTGGCTAAACAATCACCCAGATTACAGTTGACGCAAATAGACATCAGTCAAGATGAGTGAAGATAAAGTGGCATGAGAAGTGAGGTAATATTTAATCTTTTCACAGAGGAGATGATTACCTGCTATGTGCTTGGTACAATGCGTGTAAGAGTGATTAGCTTTACTGAAGGGCCATCCACAGCCAAACCTCCCTCAGTGTGAGGCTCTCTGTGGGTCCGCCAGTGTTTTCTTCCCCATGATCCTCCACAGTAGCAGGAAAAAAAACCCCAAGCTTATGTTGCCTGAGTTACAGAGGCATGTTCATAAATTGTCTTCTAATCCTCTTATGCTTCATCGCAGACTGACAACATTTTTATGTCAACAGAAAAGATTACTAATATAAACACTGTATTTTGATGTATTTTATGCCATTTATTTAGAAAACTTAAAACTATGCTGGTATTTTAAAGGGCTGATGACGCGTCTTGATTGCAGAACTGCATGGAAGAATGGCTTAGACTGTTGCCTCATATCTAAATATCTCATTCAAAATGAATGCATGTGCGTAATGTGGTTATGTAAAGAGATTCATTGCATATTTATTAAAGCTGCTCAATCTATTTACTGCAGTCATAATTGCGTTATCGGTGTGTGCAATATTTTGGAATTGAATTGCACCGCAGTCGCAACGGACGGCTTGAGAGCAGTAGTCTGTAGGCTGCGACATGTACCGATTATCTATCCACCACCTTCACAGGCCACACCTGAGCCAGCATGTTGGAGTTCAGGGAGACGAGTGAGGATGTCTTCATGATGAAAATGAAAATCTAGGTTAACTTCAATCACTATGATCTTTAAATTAAACACTCTGTGTAATGTAATAGGCATAGCGTAATCTCCTAGCTTTTATTTAAAGCAAACAAAGAAGAATCAAATTCTTACCCTCCTGAAATGATGTTATAAATTGACTGTTGCAGTTATCATGATGCAACATTTATTGACCGTTATTGTCATTTTCAAGCAAAAACGCAGAGTAAGCACTTCTTAAGTAGGTGATGTTTGTATTGGCTCATAATCAGTGTCACTGTCAACATGGACTAAAAGTTAGGATGCATCGATCGATCAGTCGTGGTTTCCGTAATTTCGGCAGATTGGTCGATACTTGCATGTGAAGCCGCTCTTATCTACCGTCACAGAGGCATGAAAATCAGCCACTGTCCCCTTTTTGCTCTGTTTGGACACTGAAGTAAAGCTGCTTTTCAACCTTAAAACACAATATTGTCTACCACACGTCAGCTCATGTTCTGAAGCAACTAAATCATTTAAAACCCAAAGTTAGCCAGACACTTAAGCCCTTTTTTAAACTCCTCAGAGGAAGTGGAAGTCACACTTTGAACTATTCCAGTCACAGCTGATGGAAAGGTGTTTTCTGTTTTGTGTTGACGTCAAACGGACCGAGTCTTTCGCTCACTTTCTGATCCTCTCCTCTCAGTGAGCGCCACAAGATTCCAACCAGACTGGAGGAAGCGAGGTGAACACAGAGACTGGAGGGAACCATGGAGTCCATTCTCTCAGAGCAGGCTGCCTCGGTGGACGAGCTGGTGGAGGCCTGCATCCAAGCCTTCGGTTCGTCATTCACCTCATCAGAAAAAAAATGACTTATGTGGCTTTTAGTGGCAGTAAGTACAGGCTGGTGGAAGCCAGCACACTGACTAAACCGGATTTATTTTTGTAGATGAGAAAGGCACTTTGAAGGACGCTTCCCTGGTCCGGATGTTCCTCATGATGCATCCCTGGTACATCCCTTCCACCGACATGGCCAGGAAGCTCGTGCTCCAGTATCCTTTGACATCTGCATACATTTCATGTTTTCCCTTCTAGTGTTTGCCTATGAATACACAGAGCTGTTAATTGCAAACCTCGTTTTGGGATTCAAACATACGTTCAACTAAAAGTCTGAGTTTCTTCTGTCCTTGTGTATTTAACCCGAAACAGATTTTTACACCTTAACTTCACAAGATCCCGAGAGGAGAGCTGCACCGAGGAACGTCGAACGAGAATATGCCACCTTGTCAAGTAATGATCTCTCCTCGCTGTCTGATAATGATCTCGTGTTGTCTTTTTTTTTTGTCTCGTCTGTCAAAGCTGTCATCGTTTAGTCTTTCTTCTCACTCTCGTTCTTTAATTAGCCTCCTCGTTCTCATTTCCATCTCACAGTGTTTCACATATTCACACCCTTTGAACTTTTACATATTTTGTCATGTTACAAGTTTAAACAACGATGCATTTTAGAGCGATTATGTAAAAGACAAGCAGAACGGTGGAGGGATTTTATTGAAGATCAACACAAATATTCTAACTGATTAGAGATTAAGGGTCCGATCTCCAATCACAGAGTTGATAAATTTCTAATCTACTGATGTTATTTTTTTTTTTTTTTTGCAGATTCTGATTTCTGTGTAAGAACTATTAAAACAAAAAATATTCAGTTTTTTCTGTTTTCTGCTCTCTGAATGCATTGAGCATTGATCAATAGAATCAATAAGGAATATTTGGGAAACTTTAGAAGGAGTAAAAAAGACTAACTGAAACAGCACTCCACACATTTCAGATTTTTATTTGTAATTTTTTTTTACTGTGGTGTGCACGTTTCTACCAATCCCCTAATTCGCTAATAGCAGAGCTATTTTGTTGTTTAGTGCTTTTGCTAACTTTGAAAATGCTTAGCACATTTAGCTTCCCCTAAATGATTTTTTCTGGACAAATCCTAAAGCACTATTGGACATCTGCGTTGACGTTTTTTGGTACTGACCGTTAACAATTTTTTAAGTAGTTAGACATTTATATTCTGTTTATGTTGCACTTCTGTTTCCTCTTCTCACATTTTCTCTGAGTTTTTGCCACCAACTTTATTTTAAGCATAAAACATACAGGAATAAAATAAAACACAGACTAGAGAGAAGACACTATAAGCATAAATACAATATCTAAGGATATTATAGAAAGTGTAAATTATAATGTCAAAATTAAATTGGTGCATGAGGGTTGTAGTCTTTCAAAGGCATATATAAGTTGAATTGAAGTTAGCGCCTTAGCACTAGCTTCCACTGAATGCCGTGTTGTTTCATTGCTTTAGTATTAGCGTCCAGTAAACACTGTATTAGCACGTTTTAGCATCCTTTAAATGCAGGGTTGTTCTATCACTTTAGCATTAGCATCCGCTAAATATATACTGTGTTGAAATTGCTGAGCTGTGTAGCACTTTAGCAGTAGCTTCCACTAAATATCATGTTGGGGTAATGTTTTAGCATTAGCTACCACTGATGTTGGCGTAGTGCTTTAGCGTTAGCACAATTAACTTCTCAGTAAGAAGTGCCAGCCCAGCTCTGTTTTTTTATCATGTTTCTTCCAGTTGACAATTTTTACACTAATCAGTGGTTTTAATGTGAAAAATGGATTGTGAACACTTTCGCAACACGCTCCATGTTAAATTTAACACAGGCTCTCGTACTGTGGCGAACTTTTCTGTTTTCACCTCGCAGCAAAAGTACCGGTCCAGAAAGATAGATTTATGAAACATTTCAAGCTGCACAAACCCAGACTATTTTCAGCGTCCAGTACTTCACCCGTCTGCTGTTCTTCCTGCGGCCTTTCTTCCAGGTACTGGATCTCTGAGTTCCCTGCCGAGTTCAATCTGAACCCCGAGCTGGAGGAGCAGATCAAAGACTTTAAAGACCTCCTGACCACCGGAGGCAACGAGAGGCAGAGTCAGCTCATCGACCTGGACAGCGTGTGAGTGAGCTGGGGGTCTGTCTCCACAGGTGTCAGCATTGTGTTTAATTGACATTGCTGAGCTGTGAAGGGTCAGCGACTTGTTTCGCTTCTTTAACGATAAACTCAAGTATGAATCCATTTTAACCTCTTTAAAAAATATGTAGCTGATTTTGGATTTTTGGAGGTTGAAAAAAAACAAACTAAATTCTCCAATGAAAGCTGGATCTCTGTGGCTTTCCGGGGGAGCCGGTAATGTCACATTTTCCGGTGGCTATAAACCTGGGTCCTCATGACTTTTATGACGCTGTTCGAAAATAACATCTATAAAGAATAATGATCTGTTCCGTGTCTCTGCTCGCAGGCCGTCGTATAAATGGAAGCGGCAGGTGACTCAGCGTGTCCCATCTGTGTCTAAAAAGAGGAAAATGTCTCTGCTGTTCGACCACCTTGATTCATCTGAGCTGGCAGAGCACCTGACCTTCCTGGAGTACAAATCCTTCTGCAAGATTCTGGTTAGTGCTTCAGAGTCAACTTTTTCACAGCTCTTAGATCAGTGCCACAGGTTAACCGTGGTTGCTAAGCAATAAAGACTGATGTCAGCTTTCATATCGCTGTGTGTATTTTTAGTTAATTTTATAGAACTTTGATTTCTTTTTCTTTTTTTGGCTTCATTTCTGGAAGACAAGAGGAGATGAAATGCTTACTTATAGAAACCGTACTAAAATCACATCTCATCATAGAGAATCGCATTGGAAGCAAATTCAATTCCAACCAATCAGATTCATTTCAATGCAATCCAGCTCTAAACAGTGTATAGAATAAGTATGTACTCCCTTAATGATTTAGTTTGCTTTTTTAAATCAAATTTTAATATTCAAGATCATAAACAAAGATGTCATGTGTAAATACAAAACAAAAAACCAGCCCTATGTGAAAGTATATTTTACACCCTTGAGTTTGAATATTGTGAAAAAGGGAAATATTAGAAACTCATGATGTCACACGCTAATCAGGTAATTAACTCAAAACACCTGCAAAGGTGACTTTCAATATTCTGTCATTGTAAGAAACGCAATTTATATCTCACATGAATCAGTTTGTTCATGCAATGAGTCATTAAAGCCCACGCCGCGTCATCATCCTCCAACTACTTCCTGTCGTCTTCTTCTTTGTGGTTTGCACCAGTGGCAACATCCGGTTGTTGATCATGTGATTCTTGTGATGCGAAAAAAGGGTTTCCATTGTAGTTTTGAGAAATAAACCAGAAGCACTTTGTCCTAGTACCAAAACTTTTTATTGAAAAATACAAAATTTTCCCGAAATTTCCCCTCAAGTTTTGTAGAAGCAACCTCATTTTCAAATATGTCAAATTGCACAATAAGGTCGATGGAAACGCAGCTGGCGAGCAGAAGCCACAGAATGTTATTACTGGAAAAGCTGGATGTTGACAGAATTCTGTGTCCAAGCATATTTATAGAAAGTTAAGTGGGAGGAAAAAGTGTGGTTAGAAAATGTGTCATTTGAACATTCTCATGCAAATCTTTTTTTATAACATACATATCAGTTATGCTGTGTTTGACATCAATTGGTTTTGCTTTGCTTCATCATTCTGCTTTGTTAATTTCACACATCAAACAATTTTGGATCATAACTTTAGATGCCAAATTGTATCATTTACTACTATATGAAATTTTAATCATCACATCCTCATTTCGAATATGATAACTGCTGTTTGGATCTCTCCTTGCCGCGGAACATTTTCAGTGACATCCTGCCTCTTTGCTCAGTTTCAGGACTACCACAGCTTCGTGATGCACGGCTGCACGGTGGACAACCCCATCCTGGAGCGCTTCATCACGCTCTTCAACAGCGTCTCCCAGTGGATCCAGCTCATGGTGCTCAGCAAGCCCACCGCCCAGCAGAGAGCAGCTGTCGTCTCCCATTTCATCAGGGTGGCGCAGGTTAGTCCCCCCCCCCCCCACCTCCCGGCTCGCTGGCGATCCGCTTCCAGGAAGTTACTCGGAGAGTCGCGTCGCCCGGAGCCACGGCAAAACAAAAAACTGTTTCGGAAAACGTGAAACAGAGCTGAGGCGCCCACCAATAAGCCTCTGATTTCCCACCGGATAGCATCAGTTTAACTGCAAAAAAGAAACAAAAAAAAAAACATAATAAATCTAAGCGTTTAAACATCTCCTCTGAGAGCGCTTTAGTACGGGAGGAAAAACCTTGTATCTCGTAGATTAAAGGATAGCTGGCTCGTGTGATGGAGCGCATTTACCTAATTGCATTTAAATTTGCCTCAAGTAAATAAAATTACCTTCAGAAAAAGATGATGAAATGTATTTTTTCCCCCCAAAAGTCTGATAAAAGTATGTGCAGGAAAACAGCATACTGTGGATGAGGCACCAGGTCTGTGGTTCCACCATTTGATCTGAAGCAGGACATAATTCTGTTCTAGCAAAACATAATTAGATGATATTTGCTAATGTTTCATACCGACTGAACAATTATCTACTCCTTTATTTGAAAATAAATTGCATATTGCTCTCTTGGTGAAGATTCAAATGTGTGAGAAATATTACTGTTTATTTCTAATTCAGTCTTGCTCTTACCACAACCCCGCTCCTGCAGAGGAACCCAACGCCAGGGAGTTTCCCAGCATGCCGTTCTCTGTAGGAGCCAGTAGGCATTTGCATATTAAGGTTAGGCGGTATCCATCTCATGACACCAGTAATCCTTCTAGAATAATACAGGAGCAGAGAGGATTGGGGTGTTCTTTTTTTTTATTACTGCATGAACAAAAACAAAAAAAAGGATTTATTCAAACATGAAATTACATAGGATGTGAATACTTTTGAATGCATTGTGCTCTAAAACTAAAACCATAGTGGAGTTGTTTGAGCGTAATGACCTGCAATACATCTGGAGGAAAACCGCGATGCTTTTACCATCTCAAATGTAAGTTATGGAAGTGGCAGCATCATGGTGCAGGGATTTTTTTTGTATGGATGTATATAGAATGTACATATACAAAAACTTATGATTTTGAAAAATGTAATAACATATTCTCAGTATTCTGGCATTTAGCAAATAGAAATAATTTTGGTCATTTTAACTGACCTGAAATTAGAGAAATTTGGTCTGATTGAAATTCACACACGGAGAAATAAAACTGAACTTCTGGTTTCAACTGTATATTTAAGTCTTGTCACAGATTTTCGATTAGGTTTAGACTGGATTTGACTAGACCATTCTCATATGAAAACATATGAATATGTGTTCAGGATTTCTGGTTTGGACTAGAGGTAACATTTCTGAAAAATTTTAAAATTTTAGTTTACTTATCGTCTTTGTCCTGTTGGGGCACCAGAAACCAAGACATTCCAATTCAAAGCAACAGTTTATTTTTTCTAATTGCCTTTAGATTCAGCTGCTATTCACCTGTTTTTATGGCTTGTTTTTGTTTAATTTGGTTGTTGGCTGGGTGAATTGTCTGTTTATGAAGTTTTGATTTTTTGGGTTGAGTGACGTCATCTCCCCTGGGCCCAGCATCTTGTTTTAGAAGAATGTTTTATAGCTTGTCTTTAGTTGAACTTTGAACTCCGGTCAACTCTTAGGAGGATTGATTGAAATAAAAGCAAATTGTTCTCATGTATAGTTTATTTTAAAAACAAAAAAGAAAAGAAAAGAAGGAAGGAGAAAAAATGCTTGAAATGGGATTTGGTATTTAAAACATCAGAGATTTTATTTTTAAACCATAAACGTCTCGTTCATACATTTCACACGTTAACGTCTTGCTCAAAAACCACCCGGACAGCAAATTGTAAACTTTGGTGATCCTTATTGATTCCCACACTCATTGACTGTAGGAATTTACTCAGGTATGGAACTACAGTACAAAGTTCCTCCATCCCTGATCTTAAAACAATCCCAAATCCCAATAAAAGCCTCATTTGTAGCTGACTGGATTTCTTTAGACTGTCGTCCTCTCACTGAAGAAATCTCCCTGTAAGTGGCATCCTGGGTTTTACTGTAATTGCTTTCCTTTCTGCTTGATCTCATCATTTGCTGCTGTGTGCCAGATGGGTTGTCATTTTTTTCCCCCTCTATGTGACAATCTTCTTCATCTCCACTGTGAGGATGAAACCTCGGTGGAGCAGAGAAAGCGCAGATGAATTTTCATCTTAATAGGCTGCAGCGCGCCGAGGACGCATCGTTACTTACCGACAGCGGGGCTTGTGGATTGTTTCCGTCGTTATGAAAGCTCTCCCTCCACTCTGCACCCTGGGTTTGATCTCCTCTGTATCTACAGAACAGACAGCAGTCGGCCGTGGTTTATTCCGCCGGCTCTCAGCGGGGTCCCTTACGTCTCTCTGTCAGAACACATCGCTGCCTACCTAGGGCTCTTGTCAAGGGAGTCCAGCAGAGCCCTCCTTAGTGTTTCAGTCACATTGATTATGAGTTGGCCGTCTGGTTTCTGGTGTTTCATGAAGCCGTGTCTCTGCGGAGCAGAGAGAGGACAGATGCTGGTATTGACCAGAGCTGCTGGAGAGACAGAAACTATTTTCTGCTCATCACGGGTGACATTTTCTTTTCTCTGACCTTTCGGAGAGCAAAGGAGTTTGACTGCTCAATCCGCCGCCGTGGTTCAGAAAAGAGCTGGAATTGGTTTTGGTGACATTTTGTTCTGGTGGCAACGCGCCGGCCCACGTCGGTTTTGACGGACTTTTCTCTCCAGGATTAGTTGGAATAACTTTGATCTGCTGACTCCTCATCAGTAGTCATCATTAAGAGAGCACGGCAGCTGCAGCTGAGCTGAGCTTAGCTTTCAGTAGAATACTATCAGTATGCCGCTTTACGTTTTAGCACGCTGACATGCCACAGGATTAAAAGGCTTGATCCTTTTCCCAACAAGACCTGTGAAGTACCACAATGTTTGGATTTCCCCTTTTATTAGATTGAAAGTAAAATCAGAGAAACTGATCATTTTCAGTGGTCTCTTAATTTTTTCCAGAGCTCCATATCAAAACATCTTTTACATCAAAATTAAGCTGTCATCTGTCTCAATAAAATACACATACATTTGTGATTCTAACATGGTTCAAAAATGTGAAAAACCTCAAATAAAATGTATCATTTTGTAAAGCCTTGTAGCAGCTGTAGCTTATCAATCTGTAGATCAAGTTGTCCTGCCGGGTCCTTTCAGGAGAAGGCGGTGCGGGTTTAAATGGATTTATTAGAGAATGACACATCCAGCTCAGACGCACAGCAGAACATGAATCCGTTTCGATGAATGCCTCTCCTCTGTGTGCTAAAGTTGGGCTATCTCTTAATGAACAGCCCTCTGCGGGGCTTCACGTTGCCCTTCATCCTGCTGGCATCTCACTGGAAATCAATGGGGTCGCTGCTGCGTGGGAGGCCTGCCGCAGGGGACCATTTGATCCAGCTCACACACCCTCAGGGATCGATCCGCCGAGCGGCGCCCGGGCAGAGCGCCGGTTCTATCTGGATCCGACATGAGGGCCGTGGAAACGGACGTACAGCGAAGCAGAGCGGGGCGAGGAGCAGGGAGACGCGTCGTCTTCATCGACAAAGGCAGAAGGGCAAATTCCCACAGAGCATTAAGGGAAATAAATTGGAAGAAAGCAGCAGGTGGACTAATGAAGCTGGTTTGCAATGAAGAAGGAGAATATGAGGAATTGGAGATGGGCGCCCCATAGGAGGCTGTGATGGGACACAACCAGTGCATGCTGGGGGAACCTGCAGAAATGTCAAGAGCTTTAAGGTTGCAGAATGCATTCAAAAGCAGCTTGAGCTTCAGTTTTATCACTGCTTGCGCAAGACTCATTTTCACAAAAACATAGCTGAGACCTTTACACAGGAAAAAACAGAACATGGGATAATCCTCCATGCATCGACATTAATTCTGACTTACTCTTTTTATCCCCCACATAGAAAATCCAAAACACAAGTTATTAAAACAAAAGCTCGGATAATGAATGGATGTGGTTTTAGTTTTCAAAAGCCTCAGCCAGCAGTGTGGTCAAGAACTGACTGACCTGAGTTCACATGCACAGGCTGCAGAAGGAGAATTAGCAGTGAGCGTCAGTAGTAACCAAATAGCTGCTTTGCATCTGTGTGAGAATATTTATATTCCATTTGGAATGGAAACACAGCTAAAGATGGTTATGTGTCATAGTTGTTTTCTGTTGGTGGTGCCTTATTTTCCTTGGTATTGTATTACATTACATTATATTTGGGGATGGATGATATTTTTGCCAGTAACATCTGTATCGGCCAATATTAGTCATTTTTTAGCATATCAGTATTGGTTTGATTAATAAAACTGATATTAAAAACTGACATTTATTTCCATCTTGATATCATTTGCTTAAGGAAGGCGAGCGGAGGAAGTTGGCCGTGTGGTATTTGTGTTATGTTTCAGCTGTGGTTAATGACTTTGTTACGACATTTAGCAAAATTTGAGACAAAAAAAAAATTGGTATCAGGGAACAAAACTGCAATCGGTGCACCCCTAAATATTTTTCATATGCTCTATGAAGAAAATTCACAAATAAGCAAATTTTCTGTGGATAATTTGGAGTTAAATTCACTAGAATACTCCACAGAAGCAAAGTCTGTGATAAGTGAACCTCAAATAGGCGAGTGTTCACTTTAAACCTACAAATGTGACCAAGTTAGGCAAGTGGTGTCTAGCAAACTGTTGTTACAAGCTTTGGGAAGATGCTGAGAAGATTTGACTTAAGGCGTACATTTTAAAAGTAAATTTATCCCTTAAGAAAGTAACAAAGTTCCTCTCCTTCAGCAAACAGGAATAACTTTGGTAACCTTCTTAAAACGGGGAAAAGGTTTTGTCCGATGTAACCTGCACACAGTCCAAAAAGGCGTTGTCTTTAAGACAGCTTACATAAACATGTTGTATTATCTGTTCTTCTCTTCTCCATGGCAGAAACTGCTCCAGCTGCAGAACTTCAACACCCTGATGGCGGTGGTGGGCGGCCTCAGCAACAGCTCTATCTCCCGCCTCAAAGACACCCAGAGCCACATCAGCGCCGAGACCAACAAGGTGCAGCAGCGACCCCTGCCCTCTACGCCGTCACCCAACTCCGTTTCTGGTGTTCGCTTTCGGACACCGGCCACACCAGTCCGCAGTGTTCAGCGTATCGGTCCACTTAGCTAAGGCGGAACGTTGAATCTTGAGTCTGCAGCCCACCTCTCTTCTGTGAGAGTTGCAGAGCTGCTTGTCGTTGCCCATTACTCCCACGCTGTGTCTTTTTAGAACTATGAATTTGAACCACATGACTAGAGTGTTGATCAGAACAGTTGGGCGGATGCACAGTTTCTACTCTTACATGAGTCCATCTGGAGTAACAGTTTTGCTAAACATTTGGGAGTCTCATAAACCAGACTCTAAAACTCAACCCTTCCTTTGCTCACCTGCAGGTTTTTAACAACCTCATCGAACTGGTGACGTCATGCGGAAACTACAGCCAGTACCGCAAACGCTTCTCCGAGTGCTCGGGCTTCCGCTTCCCCATCCTCGGCGTGCACCTGAAGGACCTGATAGCCGTGCATGTGGCGCTGCCGGACTGGACCGACAAGGAGAAGACGCGCGTGAACCTGGCCAAAACCCAGCAGCTCTACGCCATCCTGCAGGAGCTGACCCTGATCCAGACCACTCCGCCGAACGTCGAGTCCAACTCCGACCTGCTCAACCTTCTTACCGTGAGTTCAGGGGCTCTGGGTACAACCTGTAGAAATATAAGTTGGCGTGCTAACAACAGAACCATTCTCAAAGGAGCAGTCAGACTAGACAGAATGGCAGAACGCTGTGAATGACAAAAACATGCCAATGTGACAGGCGTCCAGTTCGTGACGCCCATTCTGGCAGCTGCTCTGTTGTAGCCAGATGGGACAAATCTGTGCACACACTCGACGAGAGAGAGTGAGTGAAGATAGCCGGAACACAAACGTTTTAGCAATAAGTCATCTCAAGGGTAGAAGAAGAAGAAAAAGTTTTATTTATATAGCAGTAGGATCAGAACCACCGGAGAACACGATGCAAAGGTTGGTGAAGGCTGAGGATGTAGCCGGGCGAAGGCTGCCAAGCTTACAAGCAACCCTGGACTCATGGAGCAAAGACTGGAACAGATGGACTGAGAAGTGTAAATGAACAAGGGTTAATTGGTTCAGTATTTAATTCCTGGTTCATTCACAAAGCAAAAGAGATGGAAAAACCAAGATCCAATGAACACGTTTACAGATTTCTTCTAATTTGTGCTAAAATGTTTCAGATTGTCATCCAAATTTTAATATCACACAAAAAGAACTTTAGGAAACACAGAATTAGATTTTCAGATGACGATTTAGGACAGAAAAAAACTCATGAAAATAGAGTTACCTATTATTTTAATCTAGGCATACTAAAGTAATTTCACAGAATTTTAATTGAATTTTGTGACTTTGACAAGGCCACCTTGTCACAAAATCTTCATTTTGTGTATTTACCAACCCCGCCTGTGGTGGCGCAATCAGGGATGTGGTTTGTGAAACTTTTGCATTGTGAATCATCAAACCAAGGAGTGGAGATAATATTAGGTCAGTGATGATTTGACTTTTTTTATAAGAATGCGCCAATATAAAAATTTGGTCCACTATCGATATCTGATATTAACAATTCTGGTATTTATTTACTCAATATGTATTATATACATTACATATTTCCATAAAGTTTCAACACAGAAAAAAATATCACTCCATCAGCATTGCTTCTCTGCTTTATTTAAGCACCTCCATTATCACATGACCAAAACAAAAACCATATATGGTTGACCAACAAAACTGCCAGGAACACAAACAGTAGCAACACGAATTAAATGAATTCTGTGGTGTTGTTTTTTATCGGCCCAGTTTGACTTATCAAACAGATACCGATATGTTAAAAGAAATGACTAATATTGGCCAATATCAACGTTAACTCCTGGATATCATGCATCCCTACAGTGTTCTGTATAGAAGTGGTGGAGATGCAGTCGAAACAACTAGCACTGCTCACAGGGAAAGATATCATGACATGAAAGCAATGAGTCAGCTTAAAGAAGAAAGTGTTGCCTGACAGCGTGTTTGAGATAAACATTACTGGTTTTCTGGAGTATTTGATTTCGTGGATGTTCTGCTTTTCTAACATTTGTCCTCATTTTTCAAACGTCCTACAGAAGAAGACCGACTGAAATGCTATTAGGATGTAAAGGACAAACATTCCTCAGGACATAATTACGTTACGCTAGTTTTCCTTCCTGTCTGAACTTCCTCTCTGCTTCTGTTCCACTCTGTGTTGAACAGTAAAACTCTCAGACTGCAAATGCAAAGAAGGTGGAAATAAAAGTCTCAGACAGGTTACAAAACGGCCGGCAGTTTAAAACCCGTGCTTGTAGATGTGACGGCTCCTTGTAGATCCATTCTTGTGTTTACCAAATGCTCACCAAACGATATAGAAGTCACCCCATTCCTCTCTGTCTAAGCTGGTGCTGAACTGTTTTTTTGAATATAATTTCTTTTGAAAACTGAAACCCTGAAAGTAGAGCGATTAAAATATATAGTTCATAAAAAAAACTGCATTGAGAGGTTTTATTAAAACAGTTTTTAAATGAAAAATCCAATTTCTAATATACCATCTGTTTCAGTACCAAAATGGAAGAAAAATTTTAAAAGGCATTATAAATAACTGATGAGATTTTATACCTATGAGGTACATAATCTGAACAGCATTGTGGATCACAAACACACAAGTAAAATATGACACTCAACTAGCAATATACTGGTGTGCAAAACCCATTTGCAGTTTGCAAGAGTGCAAATGTGTCTGAGCACAAACACCAAATATTACACATTAGGTTTTCAGTCAATCTCCTCTCCGTCACGTATTAAAGTATAAATAACAGTCAGGCCACATTTTTAAGCATTTTAAGATGGCCACCAACGTTCAGGTTTTCAACACTGCCATTCAAAATGTCTTCACGTTTTTTTATGCTACAACCGTAAGTGTTTATTTTAATGGGATTTCTGATACCAAATGGTAGAAATCTGAAATCAGTGACAAGCATGTGTCCTCAGATATCTTGAGTCTGATTGGATGGATTGTCTGTGGATATTTATCTTTTTTAAATTCTCAATTGGATTTACATTTGGACTCCACTCGGCTCTTAGGTGGTTATAACAGTTTTCTACTAACAGTTATGTGGTGCAGGCCCCTTTTTCAGAACCTACTTCATCTGTGTTCTTATCGTTTCAAGTCGCACTGAAAACACGTCGTGAGAAGATTGTCAGTCACCGATTGGCCAAGAGGTGGAGTGTCAGGTTGCGTCACCATAGCAATGCCATTGACGGCCTCTTGCGGTCCTCAATGGCCAACAATGTTGCGATAAGATTAAAACACTGTTGCCGCTTTATGACAAGCCCACCCACACTGACAAGGCAGTTTGACCTGAACCGAGGCTAGCCAAGTGGAGCTGAGTTGAGTAGTTTCTCGGGGAAACGAACCGTTTCTAAATAGGTGGCTTCTAAAGACAGTTGTTTGCAACAGATTTCATATAGGGGTATGAGAGTAAAGGGGGGAAATTAGCAGTGAACTTCAGACTTTACAGTGGACTCCCACCCAGTCGCTGTTCCGTATGGGCGGGGTTCTCAGTGGATCATTGTATGTTGGGGCTTTTCCTTGGCTCTGATTGGCTGTACCCCAAAGAGTGTAGCTCAAACTCTGGAGATGTTAGCTTCTGCTGTAGTTCTAAGATTTGCTTTGTGCGTATCAAACCACATTGTGGTATATTTTATGTTTAAACAATTAAAATTAGCAGTTAAAGACATCTTTAGAGGGGCTTCCAAGTATTCATGAGTTTTAGGGGTTGTTAACCCCCTTACCCCCTACATCAGGGGTGTCAAACTCCAGTCCTCAGGGGCCGCTGTCCTGCAACTTTTAGATGTGCCTCTGCTGCACCACACCTGAATAGAATAATTAGGTCATTAGCAAGGCTCTGGAGAACTGATCTACACAAGGAGGAGGTAATTAAGCCATTTCATTAGTGTTTTGTACCTGTGGCACATCTAAAAACTGCAGGACACCGGCCCTTGAGGACTGGAGTTTGACACCTGTGCCCTACATAATGGAGACTTCCCTGTCTCCAGGGATCCACTGCTCCTTACTTCCTTCTACAATTACATGCTACTGTGTGCTGCTCTACCACATAAAATCCCTACAAAACACATTAAAGGTTGTGGGCTTAATGAGACAAAATGTGAAAAACTTAACAAACTGAATTACTTTTGCAACAAGCTGTATTTACTACTTCCCATGTATGAGACCACTTTTCAGATTTGGCCCTCCCGGCAGATCAGCATGAAAGCATTGGGTTTCTGTTTTAGAAACCGCCACTTTACTGCTTCGGTGTTTGTGTTTCATTATTGTTGGCAGATGTTTCCTGAATGTGGGAAGGGAAGCTTAAACAATCCCAAGAGATCAATTACTCAGCCTGGCTGCCAGTGTTGATGTGAGATAGCTGCTGGAATTTGGTTTATTTATACAGCACCCGCTGGCAACAGAAGTCACCTCGCCGTCCTTCTCATGGGGTTTAGATCTGAGGCGGACGTCAGGAGAGTTTACTGGACGGGGTCAATACTCAATTATCTTTTGTCAGTAGCCAGTGGATTTGATGTGTGTTGAGTCCTGCTCGGCTTGCAGCGATAAGATGGAGAGGAATTCGATGAAATAACTCAAAACCCTGCAGTCTCTCGCTGCGTCAAAACATCGGAGACGGAGCAGGTTTAACTGCTATAACGTACGCAGGGTCTTCGAAAAATATTTCTCACTCTGAACGTTTTGTGTCATTTTTATGAGCGGATCAACACAAAGTAGCGCATGACTGTAGTCTTTTTAAAAACTAAAATGTTGCAAGTTTGGCATGCATTTTTTCAGCCACCCTTTCGATTTATTAACACTGAATTCCAAGAAAAACAAATGACTTCATTAGTCACCTGCTTATTAGCCAGGGTACCCTGTGCATAATTAACAGGAAAATCACAATTTTTAAGAGGAATGCTTTTAAGAAAAGTACATAATGGAATTCCCCTGGGCAAGAGTCTTTCTAAATGTTCCAATCAACCTGGACATTATTGCCAACTGCGTGAAGCACAATTGGCATTTAATTCATCTGCTTATTCTTCAGACTTAAAGTACACTGAACTCAAATGAAACAACAACACTCTAACACAGTTCACTCTGGCTAACTAATAATTTTGTAACATCATCAAAATCATAATTTTGTACAACCATGACCATTTATAGACAAGCAGGTATCAAAGCAAGGAAGAATAAATATGTTTGTTCTAATTCATCACATTTTTATACAGTGGAATAATAAAGTTACTTGCAGGAGTTAGGAAACAGTAAAGTATATGTTAAAATGCATTAAAAGTAGAAACAGTCTTATCAGTAGTACAGTAGCTAACATTTACAGCCAATCAGGAGCAAGGACAATAAATGGCAGTGAATAGTGAACTACGAATAAGTGCGGTCCACCACAAATGTCAGTAGTATTATTGGAAGCAGTACTAGATGTGCTATTTTTTTTTATTATTATCTTACTCAGTACTGCCCTCAGAATGTGAATTAAATGGCATCTGTAGGGGATTTCACAAACAGAGTAAGCTTTTTTTTTTTTAGTTAGCTTTATGCTATTTTAATTTGGGAGCGGCTTTTACCTGGATTGCCTTCACTTTTATTGTGTTTACCATATTGACATTACACCTGAAGTCATAAACTTGAGTGTTGTTATTGTGGTTGACTTGTTGAGTGTTATGAGACCCTCGTTAATAACGCTGGTGGCCCAGTAAATCTGAAATGTTGATAACCAGTCAACAAGCTAACGTACTTATCATTAGCAGCTAGTAGCAGCCAAGTGAGAAGTCTAATCTTGTCGTCCCCTCTCTGTGCAATACCTCTGATGTAAAATGTATAAATTCAGATTTATTAAGAAGGTTTTTAAAAGGTTTTTGAAAGGTTGGGTAAAGTTAACTGACGCTGAACAACAAGGGAGAAAACAAAACCGATATACGAGCCAGTATAGAGAACTGCGACCCATAGAACGTGTCAGATTGTCATCACAATCTAATCTAATGGCGCAGCATCTTCAGATAACCCACAGCTATAACTGACCTACATTTAAAACAGCAGCGGAAAACCAACAGTACAGATCACCATGGAGACACCATCCCCACGTTAAACATGAGCCTCTTTTACCAAACTTTTTCGTCACAAACCGTCGGGAGCTGCTTCTGGATGTTTTGGTAAGAATTTCCAGAAACGAAGCAGGATGACAGGATGTGTGGTGAGGCTTTCACATCAGCACTAATAACATCTGCATCAGAAGTTTCCTCATACTATTCAGAGATTCGACTTACTGCAGGACAATGAGCACATCGAGCTAGCTGCCTAGTCAAAGTTCTGACAAAGCAAACTATTGTATGCACGCAATTTAGATAAAATTGCTTGGATTTTATAACTGAATAACTCCTTCTTGACCTTTACTCCGAGGAAGAATAAAATTAAGTAAATAAGAGAACTGAACCAGAAAAAAAAGAACTTTTGTCCTTCCTGGTGAACCAGTCTGCCTCAGTAAAACACAGGAAACACCCTGACAATGAGTCAACAGCTCACCGCACAACAACTGTGGGGCCAGTGGTGGAAACGTATGTGTGACTTTTAATTTGTAACCTTGCCCAGAAATAAACGCAGCTGTTGCTGTAGTAACGTAGTGTGAGGGCGCAGAGGGACGCTGCTGTTAAACAAGGCTCTGCTTAACACTTCCTACTGTGAACAGGTGAGCCGTCTTTGTGTGCAAGATACCCGCCGATCCAGTGAATGTTTTTCATTTTGGACAGAACAATGCGTCTCGCTGTGATAAACGCCCAGGTCCAGCTCTGCCTCGCAGAGGGCAGCAAAAAGAGCTGCAAAGGTGGCAGCAAACGCAAACTGAACTTATTCAGTTTAGTCTGTCTCGGATTTGTAAACATCTGTTTGGGTTTCTTTTGCTGCTCTCTTAGACCTTTGGTAAAAGTAACTTCTTGAGCTGCCGCCTCCAGCTGCCATTTGTCTGCTAACAAGGCCGGTTCAGGTGACACCATGTGACCTGAGACTGACCCTCGAATGATGAACGACGACTTGCATCTGGTGCTTCCGTGGAAGAATGGAGATCGGAGAGTAGAAACTGAAGAAAAACAGCTATAAAAAAAAAAAGTTCAGGAAAAAGAGAGACGTGATTTATTTTCAATTTGCTAGCCTTTTGACAGTGTTGAATGAGCATAATTCAAAGGTGATATTTAATTTTAAACTTCAGTTCTTTAAATTTACGACTCTTCACAAAAACAGGCACATGTGCTCCAACAGACAAAAATTCTTCAATTCCAATTGTAACTTTCCTTAAGATTTCATTTAAGATAAGAACCTAAATATGTAATTGTCCACAAGATGGCACAACTTTTTCCCAATTCATGGTGTGTAGGAAACTTTCTCTCCATGTCAAGAATTACTGACAGTGTCAAATGTCAGTGTGGAGTAATTATAGAAGTGTTTAACTGCCAGAGCCAGACAATAAATACAGCAGCATCTTAATAAAACCAGAAACTCTCTCGCTATAGCAAGATATAAAACTCATTCTAACAAGTTTTATTTGTTATTATAACAATTAAAAAATATTTTATTTATCCCAAAGGGATATTAAATGTTTTCATCATAACTCATATCATCTAAGTATCTTAGATAATGAAGTGGAAAGGAAAGATCTCCGGTAGCAGTCAGTCTTACATCAGATCTCAGGAGGCCTCTGACTGAACACTGTTGCTGTATGACAGGCTTGTGGTTGTTGTGGTAACAGATCAAAGTTTGGGCAGCAGAGACAACATTTCACAAAATATTTCACAAAAATTTGCTTAATTTCTCTTTTTAACAACAGTTAAACACTTCCATAAACTAGAAAAACTGTCGTTCCTAGCGAAACAGCCGTGAGAATGCATTTCTGCAGAATGATTGCTGCAGAAAATGCAAGAAACAGCAGAACATAGCATAAGAGGACAAAAGCAGAAGAAAGCTACAGTCATACATGGTGGAAATATCTTGCTAAAGAGCTAAATTTAGCCAAAGATATAGCGCAGATTAGCAGAAGCAGAAATTAGTGTAAAACCTGAAAGAGTTAAAAAAGTGGAAAAAGTAAAACATAGAAAAATGCATAAATTAGCAGAAGCAGAAATTAGTATATTTCAAAAAGTACAATAGTGAATTTTAGCAAAAGTCATAGCAGAAATCTTCATATATCAAAAGCTGAACATTTTGATATATGAATTAGCACAATTAGTTGAAGGTAGTAGAAGTAGTTGAATGTAGTAAAATGTACGGAACATTATATAATAATAATAATAATAATAATAATAATAATAATAATAATAATAATAATAATAATAAAGAAAAACAGAAACACTATCAGTGAGAATGCAGTAAGCATTCTCACTGATAATAGTGTGTAAAGAAAAATATATGTAAGGGAAATTATATATACCTATATATATTTTTATGAAAGACAATGGACTTCTGTTAACATGCTGGCTTTTATGGGCTTCAAATCCCAGACATACATACAAAATTTACAAACATTTCAGGCAGAATAATTTTTAAAAACTATCAGGATAAATTATATTTGAAGAGTTTTTGGGAAACAGACATTTTTTTTTTGTTCTTAGAGATATTAATTGTGACATCATCTAATTCTACATGCCTCATGCTCATGTTTTCTCTGCAGGTGTCACTGGACCAGTACCACACTGAGGAGGAGATCTACCAGATGTCTCTGCAGAGAGAACCACGCAAGTCAGCTGTAAGATACTTTTTGCTCATACCTTCCCTTTAGACCTGTCGTAATTCTTCATGCTACAGATAAAAGGGAGGCAGATGTTGACGTGAGCAACTGCATTCTTGCTGGCTGTCTCAGTTAGGACTAAAAATGTCCAAAGTGTGCTAAAACATATCTGCCTCAGCATGACACCACTACCACTGGAACTGTTGACCCAAGACAGAATGGATCTCTGCTTTCATGTTGCTCAGGCCAAATCTTGACCTTTCCATGTGAAGGACGCTCATCCCACCAGGCAAAATCGTTCCAACATGATATTGGAGTGCCTGTTTAATTTGAAGCCTTGGTTTCCAGTTCTTAGATGGGTAGATGCTCGTCATGCATCATTGCGCTGTTGATGTGTGCAACACTAAAATCACAAAGAACTAAGGGAATCCAATATTTAGCTTATATTTTAAGAACCACTCGCTCCTGTTCTACATGCTGAAATCACAGAACTCTCCACATCAAGGCCAAACAAGGAAACATGTTTGGTTTTTGACACCACAGTGAGCTGCTGCCACCATTTCCTGTGCAAACCTACTGAAAAACACAATAAGTTGGTTCAATCATGAGAAATCAAGATTGTGGAGTTTTGTGATGTTGTGCTCTATCACGACTAGGAATGCTTCTTTTGCCATATCATTTTATGTATTTATTGCTTTGTTATAAATCCCACACCAACACTCTCAAAGTGGTCGCAACTATCAACCAAATCACTCAGAAAGTAGGTTCTGCTGTCAGTTTCACTTACAGTTTCAAGCACCCAGCATGCTGAGCTGAGTGAGTATGATGCCTAGCATAGCATCATATTATTAAAATGAATAATAATAATAATAATAATAATATTGGGTTATTGCTGTAATATTTTCCAGCTCGATTGAGCATGACAGAGTGGCCCACATGTTCAATAACCATAAGACAGAATTTTTTGATAATGTCCAAAACATCTGGGGCAGTCTGACCTTAGCTGTTGATCAAACGGTGTATGCTGCAGTTTAAAACGGGTTATTAAGGCAATGAAAGGCTGATATTGTCTTATGGAGATCATCCATCCTAAGGCACGGAAGCAGAATGTTTTGAGGACATATATAGCAGAATATATAGTGCCTAAAACAGATGTGTTAACCTTTGCTTTGTTCTGTCAAAGCTGTCTTCTTTCTTCCTTAGTTTAACCTCAATCCCATGATCCTTTGTGCTTCTTTGCTGTGCAGCAGAACTCCAGCCCTGCCCCGGCACCTGAAACTAAGCCCACTATGATTGATGAGTGGGCCGTGTCAGTGAAACCCAATGCTGACCCGACGATCATTAAGAAACACATAGAGAAGATGGTGGAGGTGAGTTTCCTCTGGGGGCTCGGTCTAACTCCTGGGATCCGTCAGGGACCACAACGATACGGATGACTTATTATCAGGTCTTGTCCTTCACAGAAGGACGATTTAATGTTGGCCGGAGAGCTGAAGATGTGGAACAATGTTACATTCTGATATAGTTGTGAGGCTTTTAATTGAAGCAATTTTGGGCTCATTGAACCACAGGTTAAAATCCTCAGAGTAGATCATCATACCTACAGAGAAGCATGGCAGCAGTTCAGTGAAGCTCCGGGGCTGATTTACTTCCTTTGTCACCAGAAACCCAGAGATTAATTTAATTTTTCTACTTTACTGAAAATCTTTGGTGGGATTTAAAACATTTTTTACCAACTAAAGGAATCTGGTTCTGCAGTAGTGGCTGAAAGTGACATTTCATGTTTCATATAGTAGCTACACTGACATATTTAAATGATCCTTGTTCACTGCAAACCATCTGCTATCTTGCATGTTTGGATAATAAAGCTAATTAGCGAAGGGGTTCAAATAATTTAAGGCGCAGATGTACCAACTACTCATAGTTCTCCATGGAACTCTACTTAAAAAGAAGTTGAAGTTTCCCGTTGAGGGGAACTAAAGTGTTTTGTTTGCAGACTGTCATAACACGGAGGCATTTGCTGGTGGAATCTCATGTTGATTTTCTTTTGTTTTTGCAAGTTTTTACGTCCTAATTACCCACATTCACAGATGCGTCGCGGTGCTAAATTTGGTCCGCCGTTATTTTAAGTCTATCGCCAATTGCAATCTTTCACGTGCAAGCAGAAGAACTGTGGTTTCATGCAGAAGATGTTTTGGTTTCATTCCGTCGTCAGGCTATAAATAAATCCTGCAGGCCGGCTGATGTGACTGTAACAGCTTCCTGCTTTTACAGCTCCAGTCTGAACGCGGTTATTACGGCGTTTTCCCCTAACATTGTGGCCCGGTTGCTGCTGCCAGGGCTTTCTTCACTTGATGTGAAAAACACTGCAGTAAGAGCCCCTTTCAGTCGTCACCGAGTAATTAAAACAGCAAACCCAGGGAGCTAAAACTCGAATGAAAGATAAACTGCTGCACCACATAAACGCTAATATAACCTCTTTAGAACAGGTCTGGCAAAACTTTTAATATCACACAATTATATCTTATTATTAGAGTTGGAATGAGATCTTGTGGCAGGAAATCATGGCATATTGAAATGTCATGATATTTCTCCTCACTAACACATTGCTGTCCAGTTTCTGCCTGCGTGTCGCATTCTAGTCATGTTGCCTCTTCGCTTTCTAAAGTTGGTTCAACAAAGTTTTAGTAAGGATGTTTAGACTTGTACAGGGAAAGATATTTAAAGCTTTTCTCTTAAGGGTGCACTGATTGCAGTTTTCTGGCCGATCACTGATTACCGATCTATTAAAAATCCTGACCTGCCTATTCCGATTTTGGCCAATGTCAATTTGTTTTGTCTAGAATCTTGCTAAATGTAGCAAGAAAGTTGATGAGTTGCCTACAGTGAGATGACTATTGTTAACTGCAAACATATAGGCCTGATCTGGTGGGCCGTTCTGCTAGCCAAACCTGTCTCACAGCAGAGCAGAAGAAGATAACAGTTGATTTAAATACCTTTGCTGAGGCAGATATAATCGGTGATTAATATCGGCTTCACGTGTAAAAATCGTCCGATCACCGATTTCCCACAATTAGGGAAATTGGCACCTATAAATCGGCAGGCCGGTAAATCGGTGCATCCCTACGTTTTTCCTTTCACATCACAAAGACTTTACATTTTAACAGTCGTGTGTAGCTGAGCCTCCCACTTTCTTCAAATCAAACAAAATTGGTGTCAAATGTTTGTGCTGATTTGTGCAGCAAAAAATATCTGTTTGTGCCGCTATCCATTTAGAGATATTAATAAATGTTTGTAGAGGTCATGAAAGGTCAGTCACCCCCCAGATTCCTCCCCCACCCCCAATACACATCTTCTTCAAATCAAACGAAGTTGGTGCCCACAACATTTCCATTTGTGCTGCATCTGTTTCGAAGATATGACTGAAAATTATTGTGTTTAAATTTTGTAGATGGGGGGGGGGGCTGCTTGACCTTTCATGACCTCTG
The DNA here is from genome assembly GCF_003331165.1 of Xiphophorus hellerii. Lineage (NCBI taxonomy): Eukaryota > Metazoa > Chordata > Actinopteri > Cyprinodontiformes > Poeciliidae > Xiphophorus > Xiphophorus hellerii. The sequence continues at coordinate 3,432,853 of NC_045685.1, forward strand.
GAGACATTTATCATCTTTACAATGACATCGGCACAAATGAAAATTTTTGCTGCACAAACGTTTCACACTAATTTCATTTGATTTGAAGAAGGTAGAGGGGACTTCACTCAGGTAGCGCGTAGATTTTTAACATTTTCTATACGATGTAAAAGAATCAAATGAGCAACCTGGTCAGCAGCTGACATTGTTTGGTGGAACAAGATAACACTGTTATCATGAGTTCTGCATATAAAAGTGCAGGATTTACCCATGACTCTTATTTTGAAGTAAGAAAGGAAGTAGTTCTTAACTCCAGTTGTATTGGCATGAGACGACAGATTCATCCTTCTAAGGACGCGGTCCTAACCCTAACCCCACTCCTACCCTAACCCATCGACCGCAGAGACAAAAGGTGAGCGGCTCAGAAATACACACAGGTCTTGAGATTTATTCCTACCATTACCTCGGTCTATGTCCAGTCGCCTAGCAACCAACAAGCCAGGAACTAGATGGGGTGACAGGAAACTGCCATCGCTCAAAAAACCAGAATAATGTCATTCCACACTGATTAGAGGCAGCTTGAAACACAGTGAAAAATAACAAATTGAAGGCTTAATTTTCTGTAAAATATTGTTTGTATTTAGGTAATCTTATCTCTTGAACTATTATCTCTTCATAAACCTACTTTTTCATTTTAGTCACACAGTTTTTCTGTTTTTTCCTGCATCTGTTCAACAAATCTTATGCTATGCTCCATTTTATATATATATATATTTTTTTTTTACCTCCAGAGTGTCTTCAAGAACTTTGACACAGATGGCGACGGCCACATCTCCAGGGACGAGTTTGAAGCAATCAGGAACAATTTCCCTTACCTCAGCAAGTTTGGAGAGCTGGACAAGAACCAGTGAGTGTCCACCGGTTAACAACCGCGATAAAGTGAGCGGCGTTGACGTGTGCTTACAGCCTGCCTCGTCCTTTTGCCTTCGATCGCAGAGACGGGAAGATCAGCAGAGAGGAGATGATTGACTTCTTCTTGAAAGCCAGTTCTCTGCTGAACTGCAAGATGGGCTTCATCCACACCTTCACAGAGACCACCTACGTGAAGCCAACGTTCTGCGAGCACTGCGCTGGCTTTGTAAGAAACCACCAATAACTTACTCTTACTGATTATATCTCTTTTTGTCAGAGTGAATGATGTGAATCCTGACGGAAGTTTTTTCTGCTCTGCCGCGGTCCAGACGTTACACCGTTCACTCCTGTTTTAGGGGGGATGACAAAAACACTCGTGAAAATGTTTGGTCGTGATTTATCATTGACTTAAAAAAACCAAAACTGGCATTATTGGAGAAGTAAATCTTTTTAACCATTTTCTCAACTGCTCCACAAATATCAGTAAATCTGTTTAACACTCTTTTAAAATTTATTTTCAAAAACAGAACGAACACAACACAGACTTGCTGTAGTTAAATTCAAATTGATGTTTGAGAAGCTTAAAGGAAAAACAAACACACACACACACACACACACACAAAAGCCCCAAAAAACTGGGATGAAGAAAGAGAGAAAAATAAATGATAACATTTAATAATTAAATAAAAGAAATAACTAACTACATAAGTACATAAATGTAATATATCATTAGATATGAAAAATGTGGTGTCCTGCAGAAGCCAGTTTAAAATAGGAATGTTTTCTGAGAACAGTATTTGTGTTTGTGGCACTAGGAATGCTAAAAATTCTAAATAAAAAAATAACACACACACAATAAATAGTTTTTCATGATCATTTTTATCATTACCACAATAGTACCACAAAATATCTTGATAAAATTCTAAGTCCACATCAGCCACCTCTACTCGTTATGAGCTGTAACTGTTAAAACAGACGGCCCAACCTTCAACATGGAGAAAATAATATGGTGATTGAGTTCTGTTTATATTATAATAACATATATGTGAACAAATAGAAAAAAAAAATCAAACTGACATGAACAGCTATGTGAGCCAAAATCTCAGAGTATTTCAGTCTTTCCTTCTTAGAAATATTCTAACTGTTTCTATAACCAAATAAATCTTAATTAACACAGTAGAAACCGTGCTGTTAAAAAAAACCAACTCATGTCTTTGCTGAAGATGTTTTCATCCCAACATTTTGCTAAAAGTGTCAAAGCTGATGTTTAATCATTAGTGGACAAATCTTACAGAAAAAATCTTTTTCCTGCTTCATGAATTTTTCACGTCACTTTGAACACGATCATTTCTGATGAGTGCGTTTCGGCTCATCAGTACCGTCTGACTTTCTCTGTATGCAGCGTTTCTACTTAGGCTAGTAAAATCTGCAAAAGTTGTGGATTTAGTTTCAGTATTTTCTAGGATAATTATGGATAAATGAAAATAAGAGTACAGAAAAATATTTGAATTTCCAGATTTTGTTTCTAACTGCTTTAGGTCCTTTGTTATTTTCCAACGTTCTTCTTCGTTGTTCCTCTCTTTAGGATTTTTCTACCTTTCACATCTTTTCTTTTGACCTTGCTCTTTTCCCTCTGTGTGTTTCCTATCTCTCTTTTTCATTTCCCTCCTCTCCTTTCTTTCTTCCTTTTTCTACCTTTCGTTTTTCTTTCTCTTTCTTACTTCCTTCTTATATAAAAAAATATATTTTCATCACTTATGATGCATTTTCAACTGGAATTTTTTAAATTTAAAACTGAAAATCTTCTAACTATTGAAACCAATTTATCACCAACTTGACATAAAACTTCTGTAACTCCTGTCAGTGGATCTTTAAAATGATTTTTGTTTTATGTTTTGCTCCTTCAGGACGTATCGATCTTTGCTTTATTCGTCCATATTTTATTGTTGATCGCTTTCATCCCATCTGTTGATACCAGGTGTCATTTCTTTTCAGAGGTCAAAGGTCAGACACACTCACCATGTCATCTCATACCTAGTGGGGTGAGAGCAGGCAGGGGTGGGGTATTGGGGGGGGGGGGGGGGGGGGGGGGGGGGGGACTATTTGCACATCATTATTTGCCTCCACAGTCGTGATGGAGCGTCTCTCCCAGGCTTTTCCTCCATGTCAGGTCAGGCCAATGCCAATTACTATAAGCTCCAGTTGCATTCTGGGAAACATAGAAGAAAGGTAATTGGGTGAAATGATAACCCTCGTCTGTGGCGGTGTCACCTCTGTGGGGGTGTGCGTGTGTGTGTGTGTCCTTGACATTCCTCCCAAGGAGCAGTGTGTTGTTTAGTGAGTCAGGAAGAGCAGCCTGGCTTTAGTCGGCTCTGGATGTTTCTGGTTGGTCTCTTTGTGCTGCGTTCAGGCGGCAGAGTGCCCAGAAGATTATACGAACAGACTTTCATTAAAACTCCAACGCCGCTGCTGTACACACATTTATTCTCCAGGGAGGCTGACATTTTCCACTCATCCTGAGGGGAAATTCAGAATAGAGAGCATGGAGAGATAAGGACTCTGTGCTTTGAACATATCCGTGTGTGTGCGTGTGTGGCAGAGGTAGATACACCAGCCACATCCTCGTCTGCCTGCTTTGTACCTTCCTCTTGGCTCCTCTGTAAAAACAATATTTTCCCCTGCAGCCTGGTATTTTATTTTATTTTTTTTATTCCAGCACTTGTTTCAAATATGCTGCTCGAGTGGAGCCAGACCTCCAGTAAACACTGCAGCGTTCACACTCCCTCCCGCCCCCAGTGTTTCACACACAAACACACACGCACGCCCACCCCCGCGCACACGCACACACACTCGCAGATCGTCTGAATCTTGTGCCGCTCCGCCCGCAGCCTCCTTCGGTCCTAATTAATGGCTCGCAGATGAGTTTTACTAAACACACAGAGCGAGCAGACACGCAGCAGAATGTGTGTGTCGGCATCTCCAGAGGACGCTAAAGGCTCGGAGTGTGTCTGTAAGACAGACTGCATCTCAGAGTCTCTTTGAGCTCCTCACAATTTAGTTAGCATGAAATCTAAATGAGCCGGGCAGACTCGGTCCACACACACCGTTTAGTCATCAAAAAGGAATGTTCAGTTTGTGGAAAAGGAAACTTATTTCAGTCACTGGTTTCAACCACTAGCTAAAAAGTTTGTTGTACTAAACCTAAAGTGCTAGGCCAGCACGGAATTTAGTGGAAGCTAATGCTAAAGGGCTTTAATGCTAACTTTATTTGAAATTATCTGCCCTTCAAAAGCTTCAACCCTCAAGCACCAATTTCATTTTTACATTATATTTTACTCGTGAATCCCTTAGTTATTATATTTGTTTACATCTTCATCTCTATGGTTTTGTTTTATTTTGTTAACGTTTCTTGTTTGAAGTAAAGTTATTGGGAAAAGACAGAGAGAGAACGTGAGGAGAGGAAACGGAACTGTTTTCAAAATAAGAGCATAAATATGTCCAACTGCTCGACAAATTCAGAACAGTCGAAAACAAAAACTTCAACACAGGTGTCAAACTTTATTCAACTGATAGTTAGCAAAACAGACGAGTCAGTTAGAGCTTCAGAATGGATTGGGAAAATGTTGATTCAGGGACAGCTAAGTGTGCGAAGTGATGTCAAAGTAAGAGCAAAAGAGCTAAATGAGAAATTAGCTCTGCTATCTGCACGTTTGCAGGTTGGCAGAAGTGAAATTCAGAAAATTATTTTTAGCAATGTCGTTTTCAAACAGATCCTTATAAAAGAGGCTAACGTCATTACAAATACAAAATTACAAATAGCCAACAGCCTTTTCTCTCAAAGCCGACCTGAATGTATTTCAGCTCAACGAGACGTAGCAAACAGGAAAGAGAGACAAGTAAAGGACAATAGATTAGAAAATACAAATCAGACCATCTCCCTCAAAAAATTTGTAAACTCTGTTAGTATGTTTTGGATCTACAATGATTTACAGATCCTTCTCGCTAAAGTTCAGTGTCACATATCGGCCGACTGAGGCATTAAAGTTGCTGAAACGTCCCTTTAAACGACTCCTGCTGGATCATTGCGAGCTGCAATTGTCCTATTTATAGACTCTGCTGTTATGAGGTCAGCATCTTCCTCAACTATTCTTCTAACAGAGAAGGTTTTCTAACCACTGCAAAAAGTCGCCTTTCAAGTTCAAACACTGGGTAGATATGAATTCAAATAAAATGATCAGCCAACAAAGCAAGAAAATGAGGCTTGTCAAGACTTTCCTGAATAAGTTTAAAAAAATCTGACCTCAATAAACCTCCATATAGGCCTTTCACCATAACAAATTTTCTTTGACAAGATGTTGTCCCAGAAGTTATTGTGATAAACGATACAATTGTTGTCTGAGGACTTTTATCATCCACTTTTAGGTAGAAAAAGAGAAAAACAAGAAATCATGCAAGTGGAAATTATTGAGTTTGTTTTAATTTATCGTGCGATTAATTGTTTCATTGCTTTTTGCAGCAGCTCTGCTTGAAAGTCCCTTACAATGAGTGTACTTTAATTCAGTACAAGACCATTTTTACTTATTCAAATAAGATAAATGAGACTTATTTTCAGAATGTGTTGAAAAATGTTCTCGAGGAAAGCCTGCTTGACATCTCGCGCATTATGTTTATATATTTCTAGCAGATTAAGTGGGTGGATCAATTAGAGTTCTGATTAGCTTATTTCACAGAGAGATTTTTTTCATTAAATAGAATAAAATATATCTACATTATGGCAGAGCACAAGCTTCAGTCAGAGCTCTCTCTATTCCAGACCCTGTTCTCTCATTCATTAGGCTCAGACGCTCTGGCAAACACACTAATTATTGCAGGTTTATCTATGGAGGAGGGAAGTATTGAGAGCGTCCTCTTTTTTTGGGGATGTAATGACATGATCTGTCCTTAGAAAAAGAAAGGAAGAAAAAAAAAAGAAGCAGATAACGAGCCAAAGCAGCCCACTGCTGCTGGGGCCGTCTGTGTTAACGTGACCGCTGCAGGCCAAACCGGTGTAGCGCTGAAAGTGAAGCGTAGATGTTTCCAGGTCTGAACCCGCCAGCCCTGCTGTTGCCGCTTAGCTGCTCCAGGGGCGACGATGTGAACATGAAAGCAGCAGGTTTACACACGTTTTAATGTCTCCTTTTACAATTTCACACACAGGTTTTGTGAGGCTTCGATAAAATTGCTACCAATACAACATTTCAGTACTGCAGCATGCATCCATCCTGGTTCCAACACTTCATTTCCTTTTATCTTGCATATGGCTCCCTCTTCCAGAAACAATCTCCTTGAAAAGGCTAAACTTGTCCTGGTCATACCCAAATGCTAGCAGGTAATAAATCAGGGTTTTGCAACCTTTACAGACTGACTCAAAATAGTTTGTTTTCATCATGGCTACTGTAGGAAATTCCCGACATTTAGGAACAAACAGTCGTTTTTACTTTTGTTTTAAGGTTTAATACATTTTCTTCATTGCAACATTTAAATTTAAAGTAAAACGATAAAAAATATTGTCATTCTTTGCAGAAATGTATGTATATGTTGGACAAAAACGCTTAGGAAAAACTGGTAAGCTAAAGTCTTTATGAAATTTTTAGTATTTTTGGCCAAAGCCACTGAGTGCCACAGGCTGCAGATGTCAGCAATAGATAAATTAATTCTTAAGATTCATCTGCATCATAAATCTTTCGTCGCATGCAGACTTTTTTGGTCTGCATCATGTGAAAAATCAAGATAGTTTCCACATATTTTACAAGAAGACACATTGTTCTGGAGCTTTCTCAGCTGACAAAGGTCAACATTGTATCTTTAAGTTACAGTGAGCTCTTAGCAGGTCATCTGTCCTGTTTTGGGGACGCTGTAGCTGATAGGAAAACGAAAGAGGCTACAAGCAGAGCGGCGATGTAAGAAAACCGCTAAAGCTAGCAGTGGCTAAAGATCTTATTTTGTCAACGGCAACTTCTTGTTGGGTGGAAAAATAAATGAAAAGAGTTTAAAAAATGGTCAGCCTGAAAAAGAAAGAGCTGAATTTAGATAAACTGTTCTTACATTTAAGTACATGTAGAATTAGCATGCTAATTCAAAAGCTAGCGGAAAGCTGAAAAGTCACATAAACCAATAAGTGTGCAGTCAGCTGTTAAAGCTAACAACTGAGCGTTATTCCGACTCCTGTGAGCTTCATTGTGTTTCACCGACTCCAACAGCAGCAAAGGTCAGTGTGTGTAGGCTGAGCTGTGATGATGCCGGTGTCTAGATGTTTGTCTTCTCTTTGTTGCGCAGGCCCTGCCTGTGTGTGTGTGTGTGTGTACGTTTGTAGCTAGCGGCGTATTTGTTCTTATGGCTTCTCTGTAGTTGTGTATGTGTGTGTGGAGAGGTCAGGATATTTTGTGCCTCCTCAGATGTGCCAGTGCTGTGTGTGATCTCCAGCTCGGCTCTTTCATGTTATTGTCCCCCCACTCCCTCCCACACACACACACACCCCGGCCCCTCCACCGCTGCACCCCATTTGATCTGGGTCCCCCTCCACCAGCCCCCTCTGCTCTGCCTCTGCTCTGGCCCCAGTCTCACCTCATCTCTCTGTTCAGTTTTGGAAATTCAGATATGAAGTAAATGGGACTTTTAAAATGCGTATCTTAATCTTTTTTTGTTTTCAACACATTTTTAGAGTGTTTCGATACCTGACAGTTTGGTAGACTCGGTTTGATTGGGAACCAAAATCGCAACGTTCCTTACAATATTTGGCCGTTGTGATTTGCTTCCCAAATGTTTAGAAAGACCGTTTGTTCAACACCTGACCTGTGGTGGCGCTGTACCAAGAACTACTGAAGGAAATAATACGAAAACGTCCAAAGAAGATATGAATGCAACTTCTTTCTACATGTACAAAAATGGAGTAGTGTCAGATTTTAGCAGATCTGGGATTTTTCTTTTGTCTTTGGTTAAAAACCATGAGCCATTTCTCCTGGTAACGGAAAACTATGGCGGTTGTTTTGGTTGTATTTACCCAGAATGCCCTGCGCTGTAGTTTTTGCATCCACATACACGTTCAAACCCCACCAGAGTTCACTTCAACCGAACCAAGACAGGTCAGGAGTTTTTGGTCCACATCAGAGTTCCATTACACATTCTCACCTCCCAAACGAACCAGACTTTCTAGACAAACGAACCGGAGTTTAATTAAAGCGGACTGAACAGGGTGCGTTTGCTTTTCTTTCCTTTAATTTCACAGCTCAACAAAAACTAAAATTGTAAGAGATTAGAAACAGAAGGCAGTGGCTCCCCCATTTTTACCAAAATCTCCTGAAGTCTCCTGATTCGTAACAAGTGACAAATGATTCTGAATATTTTTTAGTTAATAAAATCTGACATAAATGGCATGCACATGAGGGCAGCCCCTTTAATAGGATAGTTGTATCTGAATATAATCAGATACAACTGAACTTATATCCCACTATTACACATTTTTTTAGATATCCCCACTCAGTTACTCAGTTATTGCTTTGGATCTGAATTTATTACTTTTAAATAATAACTGTACAGTGTTATTTGTCCAATGTTGTGAATCCTAACAGTCCTTATTACAATTTTGTTCTGTAACTATTCTGTTGTATCCCAAACTGCCTTCAGAAATCGCTGAGGGGACGGTTTTCCGGCTGAGTAGAAATGAACAGCACAGGGATGACATTTCTAGGTACAGATATGTGCTGCTTTATGTTAGTCTGTCATGTAAAATTCAAATGAAGCAGAAAGTGGGTTTGTTTCGATTTGGTGTCATTCTGTTCTGTCCTGTTACCTGAATCTGTCACTAGATGTCCCCAGCTACCCTCTCCTGCGCTCTGCAGCATCACGTCATCATGTCCTCCTCATCACTGACCTGAGTCTCTCCTGCCAACACACACACAGTCCTTCCTCAGATCCTCGCCCCACTCCCTCTTTCATCCAACTCTCTGTTCTCTGTGCTGAAGCTTCTCCGTTGCTCAGCTTAACATTTTTGACGCGTTTCTCTGAATTATTATTTTTGACCAAATTGTCCTAATGTGACGTTTGGTTTGGTGTTCTGCTGTCACGTTAAGCTTGTAGTAGTTGCTACTGAATATTCATCATCCTCATATTCATCATCGTCTGTTTTTGTCGTGTTCACTTGTTTCCAGACCAGTGTGGCATAAATGTCAACAGTCCTAGCAGAAGGAAACAGCCTCTGCTGTTCGCAGTTAATCCATTTAAAAAATAACCCACTTTTAGAAATGTATCAGTCTTAGGTCTGAGGATAATTGGAATTTTCAAGATGTTTAAAGATCCAAACTGCCAGTTATGAAATGAGCCAATTATTTCAAATTTTTCCATTTCTCATTATGTTTCCATCAGCTTTATTGCAACGTTTATGTACACAAACAATGAATTTTACTTTCCTTCCACGTGGCTCTCAATTATGGCATTTACTGTATATGAAGGGTACATAGAAAATAAAACTCTTTTGTAACTAAACATCCGTCACCATGCTCTGCAGGACCCATCTGTCATATTGCAGCTGGAGGATCATGCTGAGATGGAGTTATATCAGGATGCTGCTTCTCTTTGAGAACTATAATTATCATCATTCAAAATACTATTTTCTTTCAGTTATAATTGGACAGAGTTTTTTGTACAAGTAAAACACATGAAACCCTTATTATGCAATGCTTTTCTCTGCATAACCTCTATTTAAAATTAATATTCGTAGGGAACATGGGTGTGTTCTTTCTGTTTTTGAAAAACAAGAAAAAAATATTCAACTCTTGCTCAAAGTTTGCCATCCAACTGAACCTGTTCAGTTCCACTATAGCCAGAGGTGAAAGTTAACCATGATTCATTCTGCTGAACGTCTTCCTGTTCCTGACTGCTTAGCGATGTTGCATTCACTGAAACTCGCTGAAAACCGACTGGTTCTTGTCAACAGCTGATATGTGCGCTGAAAAAATATCGATACCTTTACCCAGTGGGAGACGCCGCTAGCTAAAAAGTTAGTTGAGCTAACTCTGAAGCTCTAATAACAAACATTAGTTCCACTAACATTACATTACCCGAACACTGTATTTAGCAGCAGCTAAAGCGCTACACCAATGTAACATTTAGCAGAAGCTAATACTAAATCGCTAATGTGATGTTTAGCAGAATGCTGAAGTGCTAACTTCTATTAAAATGATATCTGTCCTTGAAACACCACAACCGTTGAACACCAATTTAATTTAGACATTTTCCATGTTCTATAATGCCCTTAGATATTGTATTTATGTTTATGTCTTGTTCTCACCTGTCCGTGTTCTATTTTGTTCCTATTTGTTTCTTGTTTGAAATAGTTCTTAGTGAAAAAACAGAGAATGTGAGGAGAGGAAATGAACTGTTGTGTAAATAGAATATAAATGTCTAATAAAAAATGGATTCAACTTAAAGAATTAAGAACAAAACTTAATTCTTAATTTTTCCAGAATTTATCTGGAACGTTTTCAAAATTAAGCGCATTAGCAGAAGTGTGTCCACTACTGCCTTTACCATAATGTTACAACCACAGCATTTATGTATTTTGGGAGGATTTTTTTTTTTGATAGACCGACACAAAATGATGCATTATTGTAAAGGGAAAGGAAAAAGATCAAAGGTTTCTCCTTGGTTTTTATTTGTGAAGGATTGTCCAAATCTTGTAATATTATCCTTCTAATTAAAGTTGTCCCAACAAAACACGCTGACGTTTGTGGTTTGTGGAACCTGACAGAATGTGACAAAGTTTAACATGTCACTGCATACTGGTGTGTTTTCTCCATCCATTTCCGTTCAGGTATCTTAATTACCCGTTCACCAACCTTCTTATTTCTTTGTCTTGTCCTTTCTTTCTTCTAGATATGGGGCTTTTACAAACAAGGCTACAAGTGCAAAGGTAAGACAACAATTCTCCGAGCAGATGTTCTTGTTCCACTCGGAAGACTGCCGCCTCCTGAGAATCTCTTGATCCCATTGATCTCCACTCGAACTCATATACGCATATACAGAGTAAATGTCAAGAACACACAGAGCCGCCATCTCACCAGCTGTACAGGATCACTCTGTTTTACTCCATGTCCACACGTAAAGCCTGGATTTGCCCTTCCGGTCCTCCGTATAGATTTGTGTTTGACACACACACACACGCACGCACACACACTCCTCCAACACCTCCTCACCCGTCAACACTCCCTTCTTAAACACTGACTTAGCCTTCTTCTTTGCAGTAGGGAGAGGCTGTCAGTGGTTTGTGCCAAGCTGGTGACGAACTGCAGGTGCTACACTCTGGAAATAACTTAACACCCCAAATGGAATGTGAGGAAAAACTTAGGAAGTGATGGCAGATCTCGGGAAGATTTTCGTCTGCTGCGGTTTTAGCAGGAGGCAATTGAAGACAAATGACTGCTCTGCCAGTTTGCACTCGGAGTGGCTCGGATGATTAGCTCGTTAGCTTGCAACAAACCGGTCCACCTCTGTTCAGTGAATTCTCCAAACTCTACAATGGGAAAGAATTCTACTGAGTCTTTTCTGGGAAAAAATAGGGATTTCCTTATCGGCCACATGTAATTTCATTATTAACATTCTCCTCATTCATTTAGGCCTTCAGGTTTGCTAACCATTGCTTATTAAATCGCTGGCAAGCCTTCATCAAACATTTCCGTCGCATAGCAGCCAGAGTAATTAGTGTTCGCCGGGGCCATTAGACGCAGTTTTCACAACGCTCCGCACCTCGAATGTAGGAGACAAGAAAAATAGACGTGTTTACTCAAAGGCTAATTTGTTCATTAGCACAAACTGATCCCAGAAGTATTCCAAAACCTTTGAACTTTCCCACTTTTTTTTTTCACGTTGCAAACACAAAGCAGTGCCGCAATGTGAAGCCATAGGGAAACTGTGGTTCCAAAAACCTTCTAGGAATAAAGGACTGGAAAGTGTGGATTGGCGGTTAGCATCTAACTGAGTAGTTTAGGTCAAAGTGCATTCATAGTTGATTTTACTACAGATATGTGGAAAAACTTGTATGTTTTGGGTTTGCTAGATGTTCTCCGGGCACTTTCAGATGTTTAGCTAAAAATGTCAAAATATAGTTTTAAGATGTGCAAAAGAGGTAAAAAAAAAAAACAAAAACCCAACAAAAAACATACCTCAATAAAAAAAACAAAAATACCCAAATACATCTCACAAAATTGAAACTTGTGAAATGTAAAAAAAATTTAAGTCACTTATTTCAGTAATAGATTATTTACAGATTGAAATATTTCACACTTTTGTTTATAATTTTTATAGTAACTGACAATAAGATAGTTACTTCATTGTGCTATAAAATGGCGCTATGTGTGTGGAAAACACAAAATACTTCCCCTTTAAGAAAGTGAAATCAATCTAAGTTCACGTTTTTAACAGATAAAAGGAAGGTTCACATTTGGCTTTTGGTATTACAGAGAAGGCTAAGTGCGGGTCAAACACAATCACACCCATAAAAAGGACTGATGTCTCTGCAGTGGGTACACCCACACACACACACCTCCCACCCATTCAACCCCCCTGCTACCCCCACACTTTCCAATATCCTCTCCACTCAGAGGCCTGTAGTCTGACTGGGAGTTTCAGTGTGTTCTGGCTTGTTCCATTAATGAGACCGGAGGAAGTCAATGAGAGGCCCACTGCCATTCATCCCCATTACCATTGTTAGGCTGTACTCAGGGAGGGAGACAGAGCGCCAGGGGTGTAATTGAAATGAATCACCCACTGTGGTGCAGTGCAGGAGTGGGAGGACTCTGACTGCGAGTGGGTTGCTGGGATGTGTGCGTCGGAGCAGCAGGTGACTGGGTGCAATGCTGTCACAGTTCATTCCAACTTTTACTCCAACACAGCTACAGAAATAGCCCTGAGTTGGGGGGTTTTCAGACTTTTTCAGTCAGCTTGACATTTCTGCAGCAGCAGCTTTCACTTTTTTTTTTTATTGAGAAATATTTGATCCGACTCCCCTATCTGTCTCTCAGACATTCGACTTACAGCTGTTTAAGTCTTAGGGAGGCATCCACACATCTAGAACTTCTTCGCATTTTGTCAGAAACTTCAACTGATTTTATTAGGATTTCATCCATCAAACATGAAGTAGTGTGTTTTGGTGGAGTAGGACAAAACAGATACATGGCTTTCAGCATGTCAGCACTCTGTAGAGCCACATTTTGCTACAAAGTCTTTAGGGGATGTTACTATCAGCTTTGGACATTTGGAGGATTGTAGTTTTTGTTAGAGATGGGTGTATCGATCCAAAGTATCGATACGTCCACCAAGTATCGAATCTATTAGTATCCAGTATCGCATACTTTAGTTTCATATTCTCTCTTGAAATTTTGTATAATTTTTTGGTATTGTTTCAATTTGCTTTCAAATTATAATTTTGTTGCACTTTGTTTAAGAAAAATACACACAAGTCATGTTATATGATATGTTGTTAAAGAAAATTACTTTGTCCAAATAGGGTTGAACAAAATAATTCAAAAACATTATTATAATAAAAAACACTTAAAAGTCAGAAGCTCGTTGATATATCAAACTTGAATAATAAAATGTATTGGTATTGGCGATATTGGCCCATTACTAATTTGGTATCAGATTGAAAGCAAAATATGCCGCATCTCACAGCTCTAGAGGACAATTACCTATTCAGTATTCACAAAATCATGGGTTTTTCCCATTAGTTGCGGAAAATGATCCTTTTCGCTCATTTTCTTCTAGATCATATTGAAAATATTAGAAAGAAAATGCAGCTTGGAAAGCTGAGGAATCAAGACAGTGCTACTTGACAGGCTATTGGCTGTCGTTAGCCAATCAGATTGGCTGTACCACTCAGCAGTAGAAAAAAGACTGTGGATGCTCTCATTTGAAGTATGACGGTATCCACTGTGTATTAATGCATATTAAGGTAATTTGGTGTTTGAAGTATTACAATAAGCAGTTTTAGAGGGAGTGCCAAGTATTTGGAAATTGTAGCTTTTTGGGGGTAACTGTGGCCCCTAACCTGCATGAATACTGGGTGTCGCTCAAACTAGAGGTGAGTTATACTGCATGTTTTGGTATCGATCTGATATCAAGTAAATACAGAGCCAGTACCGATGCCACTACCAATACTTTATATCATTTGGTTTGATATATCATCAAACTTCTGACTTTAGGGTGTTTTTGTTGTTTTTTTCTTTTGAATTATTTTGTTAGAACCAAGGATAGAATTTTGACATAGTTTATATACAGTACAGACCAAAAGTTTGGACACACCTTTTAATTCAATGAGTTTCCTTTATTTTCATGACTATTGACATTGTAGAATCACACTGAAGGCATCAAACTATGAATAACACATGTGGAAATATGCACTAAACAAAAAAGTGTAAAACAACTGAAAATACCCCTTATATTCTAGTTTCTTCAAAGTAGCAACCTTTTGCTGTGATTACTGCTTTGCACACACTCTGCATTTTCTTGATGAGCTTCAAGAGGTAGTCACCTGAAATGGTTTTCACTTCATAGGTGAGCCCTGTCAGGTTAATAAGTGGGATTTCTTGCCTTATAAATAGTCATGAAAATAAAGAAAACCCATTTTAATTAGAAGGTGTGTCCAAACTTTTGGTCTGTACTGTGTCTACTCTACGAACATATTGACATGATAAACAGAAACCATTGAAAATAAGCAAGTCAAAGCAAAATGTTTTGTTGAGGTAGAGTTGAGAAACTGCGATACAAATATAAAATAAAATTTCAAGTCCAAATCTAAAGCTAAAATATTGATCTTAACATGCTGGTGTTGATCCAATCTAGAAATGAATAATTTTCTTATTGGGGCCTGCCATGCAAAGCAATGGCAGGAACCTATTGCTATTCTCCCAAGAAAAGTTTCTTTATTATTGGGGCCTGCCATGCAAAGCAATGGCAGGAACCTATTACTATTGTCGGAGAGAAGCGTCTCTTTAATTGGGGCCTGCCATGCAAAGCAATGGCAGGAACCTATTACTATTGTCGGAGAGAAGCGTCTCTTTAATATTCTTTTTTCTTCCGTAACCGTTAATGCGGCTCATACCGCTGGGTGCACACCTACAAATGAGGTATCAAAACGTGCAGAAAATTCACGCCATTGGAGCTATTATTTGTGGTGGGATTTGGGCTTAACGTGGCGACATAATTCGCAAAAAACTACCAAAAAAAACCCATTATAAGTCAATGGGAAAAATCCTAGAAATACCCTATTTTTGAGGATTTGCTGTGTCGTCACAAATTCACCTAGAAATGCCATTCAAATTTCATTTTGTAGATACGTCTGTGATCTCTTCGAAAGTGAAGACGGCTCGTCGATACCAGTTACGGTTTGTCCACAATTTGTCTCTAAGCGACCCAAAGTTTCTCATTTTTGCTCAAATTAGAGTGACAGCCGATCTAGGTTCAGATCTGGGCACAACATTTCTTTCTCTCATCGCTGTAAATGCTCTGAGTGAGGTACAGATATGAATCTCGGGACTATCGCAGAAGACACATTGCCCTCTCATACGCTCCAAACGCTTTTCGAATATGTATTACGGTTCCCGAACAAGAAGGATTTGTTTCCAATGCTTTTTTGTCAGTAAAACGTGTTTGCTCAAACACACAATTGTGTGTTTGAGAGCTCAGAGCTCACACCCTGCTGAGACCATTATTTACCATAGCAACGGAACTCAAGAGGCTATTGGCTGCTGATTAGGACTACAAATTCGCATCGCTGTAGTTCTATCTATCCTCAGTTGAAACAGATCAGGACTGAGAACTGGCCTTTAGAACTACCTGCTGCTATGGGCTGTATATAACTGATTTAACTCAGTAACTGTTACACATGGGATTAGTTTGGAACTTTAAAATTAAGCATACTGAAAATTTCAAAATAAAAGCCTTGAATATTTTACATGACGTAATTGCTCTTTTTGGCCGTATATGACTTTTTCATCCAAAGCACTGTTACACATGGGATTAGTTTGGCCCTTTGAAATGAAGCATACTGAAAATTTCAAAATAAAAGCCTTGAATATTGTTACATCATGTAATTGCTCTTTTTGGCTTTGTATGACTTTTTCATCCAAAGCACTGTTACACATGGGATTAGTTCGGAACTTTAAAATGGAGCATAATAATAATTTCAAAATAAAAGCCTTGAATATTTTTACATCATGTAATTGCTCTTTTTGGCTTTATTTGACTTTTCCATCCAAAGCACTGTTACACATGGGATTAGTTTGGAACTTTAAAATTAAGCATACTGAAAATTTCAAAATAAAAGCCTTGAATATTTTACATGACGTAATTGCTCTTTTTGGCCGTATATGACTTTTTCATCCAAAGCAATGTTACACATGGGATTAGTTCGGAACTTTAAAATGGAGCATAATAATAATTTCAAAATAAAAGCCTTGAATATTTTTACATCATGTAATTGCTGTTTTTGGCTTTGTATGACTTTTTCATCCAAAGCACTGTTACACATGGGATTAGTTTGGCCCTTTGAAATGAAGCATACTGAAAATTTCAAAATAAAAGCCTTGAATATTTTTACATCACGTAATTGCTCTTTTTGGCTTTATTTGACTTTTTCATCCAAAGCACTGTTACACATGGTATTAGTTTGGCCCTTTGAAATGAAGCATACTGAAAATTTCAAAATAAAAGCCTTGAATATTTTTACATCAGCTACTTGTGTTTTGAGCATTATATAACTATTTTAACCCAAGGACTATTACGCATGGGATTAGTTTGGCCCTTTGAAATGAAGCATCCTGCAAATTTCAAAATAAAAGCCTTGAATATTTTTACATGACGTAATTGCTCTTTTTGGCTTTATTTGACTTTTTCATCCAAAGCACTGTTACACATGGTATTAGTTTGGCCCTTTGAAATGAAGATTAACAAAAATTTCAAAATAAAAGCCTTGAATATTTTTACATCATGTAATTGCTCTTTTTGGCTTTATTTGACTTTTTCATCCAAAGCACTGTTGCACATGGTATTAGTTTGGCCCTTTGAAATGAAGCTTAACAAAAGTTTCAAAATAAAAGCCTTGAATATTTTTACATGACGTAATTGCTCTTTTTCGCTTTATTTGACTTTTTCATCCAAAGCACTCTTACACGTGGTATTAGTTCAGAACTTTAAAATGAAGCATACTGAAAATTTCAAAATAAAAGCCTTGAATATTTTTACATCAGCTACTTGTGTTTTGAGCATTATATAACTATTTTAACCCAAGGACTATTACGCTTGGGATTAGTTTGGCCCTTTGAAATGAAGTTTAACAAAACTTCCAAAATAAAAGCCTGGACAACATTTTAAATCGTACCGAACGGTGCACGTCCGCCTCGCTTAACGTTCTTGCGGTTCTCCGCGTGCCACTGATTACGTCGCGGCGTTCTTTAGCGTCGATGCCGATTTGTGGCGTGACGACGCCGGGCCCATGCCCGACGGGCGCGCCTTGGCAGGCCCCGGCTAAATTTCTTCCGAAATTTTCTAGTTGGGGCCTGCCATGCAAAGCAATGGCAGGAACCTATTACTATTGTCGGAGAGAAGCGTCTCTTTAATATTCTTCTTCTTTATTTTTCTTCCGTCACCGTTAATGCGGCTCATACCGCTGGGTGCACACCTACAAATGAGGTATCAAAACGTGCAGAAAATTCACGCCATTGGAGCTATTATTTTTGGTGGGATTTGGGGTTAACGTGGCGACATAATTCGCAAAAAACTGCGAAAAAAAACCCATTATAAGTCAATGGGAAAAATCCTAGAAATACCCTATTTTTGAGGATTTTCTGTGTCGTCACAAATTCACCTAGAAATGCCATTCAAATTTCATTTTGTAGATACGTCTGTGATCTCTTCGAAAGTGAAGACGGCTCGTCGATACCAGTTACGGTTTGTCCACAATTTGCCTCTAAGCGACCCAAAGTTTCTCATTTTTCCTAAAGTTAGAGTGCTTCTCTCGCTGATTAGAGTGAGAGATCAAGACAACTTTTTCAGCCCAAATCATTTTTGAAATCGCCATCACGCCCACAAATATCGCACGATTAGTATCAAAATCGGTCCTGACATTGATACGCCTGTCTGCTCCGGTAAAATGTTTTCGAAATTTATCTAGACCGTACGGTTTTCTGTCACGGTGCTTCAGAGCAAAGTCATGCGACAGGATTTTCTGAGGCTCTCAGGCTCTTTCACTAACACTTCACACCTTGGTGTGAAACTTATTTAACATAGCAACGGAACTCAAGAGGCTATTGGCTGCTGATTTGGACTACAAAAACGCATCGCTGTAGTTCTATCTATCCTCAGTTGAAACAGATCAGGACTGAGAACTGGCCTTTAGAACTAATTGCTGCTATGGGCTGTATATAACTGATTTAACTCAGTAACTGTTACACATGGGATTAGTTTGGAACTTTAAAATTAAGCATATTGAAAATTTCAAAATAAAAGCCCTGAATATTTTTACATGACGTAATTGCTCTTTTTGGCTTTATTTGACTTTTCCATCCAAAGCACTGTTACACATGGGATTAGTTTGGAACTTTAAAATTAAGCATACTGAAAATTTCAAAATAAAAGCCTTGAATATTTTACATGACGTAATTGCTCTTTTTGGCCGTATATGACTTTTTCATCCAAAGCAATGTTACACATGGGATTAGTTCGGAACTTTAAAATGGAGCATAATAATAATTTCAAAATAAAAGCCTTGAATATTTTTACATCAGGTAATTGCTGTTTTTGGCTTTATGTGACTTTTTCATCCAAAGCACTGTTACACGTGGTATTAGTTTGGCCCTCTGAAATGAAGCATACTGAAAATTTCAAAATAAAAGCCTTGAATATTTTTACTTCATGTAATTGCTTTTTTTGGCCGTATATGACTTTTTCATCCAAAGCACTGTTACACATGGGATTAGTTTGGAACTTTAAAATGGAGCATAATAATAATTTCAAAATAAAAGCCTTGAATATTTTTACATCATGTAATTGCTGTTTTTGGCTTTGTATGACTTTTTCATCCAAAGCACTCTTACACGTGGTATTAGTTCAGAACTTTAAAATGAAGCATACTGAAAATTTCAAAATAAAAGCCTTGAATATTTTTACATGACGTAATTGCTCTTTTTGGCTTTATTTGACTTTTTTATCCAAAGCACTGTTACACAATGGAATAGTTTGGCCCTCTGAAATGAAGCATACTGAAAATTTCAAAATAAAAGCCTTGAATATTTTTACATCATGTAATTGCTCTTTTTGGCTTTATTTGACTTTTTCATCCAAAGCACTGTTACACATGGTATTAGTTTGGCCCTTTGAAATGAAGTTTAACAAAACTTCCAAAATAAAAGCCTTGACAACATTTTAAATCGTACCGAATGGTGCACGTCCGCCTCACTTAACGTTCTTGCGGTTCTCCGCGTGCCACTGATTACGTTGCGGCGTTCTTTAGCGTCGACGCCGATTTGTGGCGTGACGACGCCGGGCCCAAACCCCACGGGCGCGCCTTGGCAGGCCCCGGCTAAATTTCTTCCGAAATTTTCTAGTTGGGGCCTGCCATGCAAAGCAATGGCAGGAACCTATTACTCTACACCCAACAAGCGTCTCTTTATTATTATAGTTCTTTATTTTTCTTCCGTAACCGTTAATGCGGCTCATACCGCTGGGTGCACACCTACAAATGAGGTATCAAAACGTGCAGAAAATTCACGCCATTGTTGCTATTACTTTTGGTGGGATTTGGGCTTAACGTGGCGACATAATTCGCAAAAAACTACGAAAAAAACCCCATTATAAGTCAATGGGAAAAATCCTGGAAATACCCTATTTTTGAGGATTTTCTGTGTCGTCACTAATTCACGTAGAAATGCCATTCAAATTTCATTTTGTAGATACGTCTGTGATCTCTTCGAAAGTGAAGACGGCTCGTCGATAACAGTTACGGTTTGTCCACAATTTGCCTCTAAGCGACCCAAAGTTTCTCATTTTTCCGAAAATTACAGTGCTTCTCTCGCTGATTAGAGTGAGAGATGAAGACAACTTTTTCAACCCAAATCATTTTTGAAATCGCCATCACGCCCACAAATATCGCACGATTAGTATCAAAATCGGTCCTGACATTGATACGCCTGTCTGCTCCGGTAAAATCTTTTCGAAATTTATCTAGATCGTACGGTTTTCTGTCACGGTGCTTCAGAGCAAAGTCATGCGACAGGATTTTCTGAGGCTGTCTGAGGCTCTCTCCCATGTATTTGAATAGAATTTCAGATCTGGGCACAACATTTCTTTCTCTCATCGCTGTAAATGTTCTGAGTGAGGTACAGATATGAATCTCGGGACTATCGCAGAAGACACATTGACCTGTCATACGCTTCAAACGCTTTTCGAATATGTATTACGGTTCCCGACCAGGAAGGATTTGTTTCCAATGCTTTTTGTCAGTAAAACGTGTTTGCTCAAACACACAATTGTGTGTTTGACAGCTCAGAGCTCAGAGCTCACACCCTGCTGAGACCATTATTTGCCATAGCAACGGATCTCAAGAGGCTATTGGCTGCTGGTTTGGACTACAGATACGCATCATTGTAGTTCTATCTATAGTGGAACCCTCAGTTGAAACAGATCAGGACTGAACTGGCCTTTAGAACTATTTGCTGCTATGGGCTGTATATAACTGATTTAACTCAGGAACTGTTACACATGGTATTAGTTTGGAACTTTAAAATTAAGCATAATAATAATTTCAAAATAAAAGCCTTGAATATTTTTACATCAGGTAATTGCTGTTTTTGGCTTTATTTGACTTTTTCATCCAAAGCACTGTTACACATGGTATTAGTTTGGCCCTTTGAAATGAAGCTTAACAAAAATTTCAAAATAAAAGCTTTGAATATTTTTACATCATGTAATTGCTCTTTTTGGCTTTATATGACTTTTTCATCCAAAGCACTGTTACACATGGGATTAGTTCGGAACTTTAAAATGGAGCATAATAATAATTTCAAAATAAAAGCCTTGAATATTTTTACATCAGGTAATTGCGCTTTTTGGCTTTATGTGACTTTTTTATCCAAAGCACTGTTACACAATGGAATAGTTTGGCCCTCTGAAATGAAGCATACTGAAAATTTCAAAATAAAAGCCTTGAATATTTTTACGTCATGTAATTGCTCTTTTTGGCCGTATATGACTTTTTCATCCAAAGCACTGTTACACATGGGATTTGTTAGGAACTTTAAAATGGAGCATAATAATAATTTCAAAATAAAAGCCTTGAATATTTTTACGTCATGTAATTGCTCTTTTTGGCCGTATATGACTTTTTCATCCAAAGCACTGTTACACATGGGATTTGTTAGGAACTTTAAAATGGAGCATAATAATAATTTCAAAATAAAAGCCTTGAATATTTTACATCAGGTAATTGCGCTTTTTGGCTTTATGTGACTTTTTCATCCAAAGCACTGTTACACATGGGATTAGTTCGGAACTTTAAAATGGAGCATAATAATAATTTCAAAATAAAAGCCTTGCATATTTTTACATCAGGTAATTGCGCTTTTTGGCTTTATGTGACTTTTTTATCCAAAGCACTGTTACACATGGGATTCGTTCAGAACTTTAAAATGGAGCATACTGAAAATTTCAAAATAAAAGCCTTGAGAATTCTTACATGAGATTATTGCTGTTTTGAGCACTATATAACTGATTTTATCCAATGACTGTTATTCATGGTATTAGTTTGGCCCTTTGAAATGAAGCATAGTGAAAATTTCAAAATAAAAGCCTTGAATATTTTTTAAATGAAGTAATTGCTCATTTTCTCTTTATTTGACTTTTTCATCCAAAGCACTGTTACACATGGTATTAGTTTGGCCCTTTTGAAATGAAGCATAATGAAAATTCCAAAATAAAAGCCTTGAATATTTTTACATCAGCTACTTGTGTTTTGAGCATTATATAACTATTTTAACCCAAGGACTATTACGCATGGGATTAGTTTGGCCCTTTGAAATGAAGCATACTGAAACTTCCAAAATAAAAGCCTTGACAACATTTTAAATCGTACCGAATGGTGAACGTCCACCTTACTAACGTTCTTGTGGTTCTCTGCGTGCCATTGATCACGTTGCGCCGTCCTTTAGCGTCGATGCCAATTTGTAGCGTGACGACGCCGGGCCCAAACCCGACGGGCGAGCCTTGGCAGGCCCCGGCTAAATTTCTTCAGAAATTTTGTTTTTCTAGTTGGGGCCTGCCATGCAAAGCAATGGCAGGAACCTATTACTCTACACCCAACAAAGTGTCTCTTTAATATTATTGGGGCCTGCCATGCAAAGCAATGGCAGGAACCTATTGCTATTGTCGGAGAAAGTGTTTCTTTATTCTTTATTTTTCTTCCGTAACCGTTAATGCGGCTCATACCGCTGGGTGCACACCTACAAATGAGGTATCAAAACGTGCAGAAAATTCACGCCATTCCAGCTATTACTTCTGGTGGGATTTGGGCTTAACGTGGCGACATAATTCGCAAAAAACTACGAAAAAAACCCCATTATAAGTCAATGGGAAAAATCCTAGAAATACCCTATTTTTGAGGATTTTCTGTGTCGTCACAAATTCACCTAGAAATGCCATTCAAATTTCATTTTGTAGATACGTCTGTGATCTCTTCGAAAGTGAAGACGGCTCGTCGATACCAGTTACGGTTTGTCCACAATTTGCCTCTAAGCGACCCAAAGTTTCTCATTTTTTCTAAAATTAGAGTGACAGCCCATCTCGGCTAGAGTGAGAAATGAAGAGGTTTTTTGAGCCCAAAATAATTTTGAAATCGCCATCACGGCCACAAATATCGCACGATTTGTATCAAAATCGGTCCTGACATTGATACGCCTGTCTGCTCCGGTAAAATGTTTTCGAAATTTATCTAGACCGTACGGTTTTCTGTCACGGTGCTTCAGAGCAAAGTCATGCGACAGGATTTTCTGAGGCTCTCAGGCTGTTTCACTAACACTTCACACCTTGGTGTGAAACTTATTTAACATAGCAACGGATCTCAAGAGGCTATTGGCTGCTGATTTGGACTACAAATACGCATCATTGTAGTTCTATCTATCCTCAGTTGAAACAGATCAGGACTGAGAACTGGCCTTTAGAACTACCCGCTGCTATGGGCTGTATATAACTGATTTAACTCAGTAACTGTTACACATGGGATTATTTTGGAACTTTAAAATTAAGCATACTGAAAATTTCAAAATAAAAGCCTTGAATATTTTACATGACGTAATTGCTCTTTTTGGCCGTATATGACTTTTTCATCCAAAGCACTGTTACACAATGGAATAGTTTGGCCCTCTGAAATGAAGCATACTGAAAATTTCAAAATAAAAGCCTTGAATATTTTTACATCATGTAATTGCTCTTTTTGGCTTTGTATGACTTTTTCATCCAAAGCACTGTTA
The DNA here is from genome assembly GCF_003331165.1 of Xiphophorus hellerii. NCBI lineage: Eukaryota > Metazoa > Chordata > Actinopteri > Cyprinodontiformes > Poeciliidae > Xiphophorus > Xiphophorus hellerii. The sequence continues at coordinate 3,456,291 of NC_045685.1, forward strand.
CACATGGGATTCGTTCGGAACTTTAAAATGGAGCATAATAATAATTTCAAAATAAAAGCCTTGAATATTTTTACATCATGTAATTGCTCTTTTTGGCTTTATATGACTTTTTCATCCAAAGCACTGTTACACATGGGATTAGTTCGGAACTTTAAAATGGAGCATAATAATAATTTCAAAATAAAAGCCTTGAATATTTTTACATCATGTAATTGCTGTTTTTGGCTTTGTATGACTTTTTCATCCAAAGCACTGTTACACATGGGATTAGTTCGGAACTTTAAAATGGAGCATAATAATAATTTCAAAATAAAAGCCTTGAATATTTTTACATCATGTAATTGCTGTTTTTGGCTTTGTATGACTTTTTCATCCAAAGCACTGTTACACATGGGATTAGTTCGGAACTTTAAAATGGAGCATAACAATAATTTCAAAATAAAAGCCTTGAATATTTTTACATCATGTAATTGCTGTTTTTGGCTTTGTATGACTTTTTCATCCAAAGCACTGTTACACATGGGATTAGTTCGGAACTTTAAAATGGAGCATAACAATAATTTCAAAATAAAAGCCTTGAATATTTTTACATCAGGTAATTGCTGTTTTTGGCCGTATATGACTTTTTCATCCAAAGCACTGTTACACATGGGATTAGTTCGGAACTTTCAAATGGAGCATAATAATAATTTCAAAATAAAAGCCTTGAATATTTTTACATCAGGTAATTGCGCTTTTTGGCTTTATGTGACTTTTTTATCCAAAGCACTGTTACACAATGGAATAGTTTGGCCCTCTGAAATGAAGCATACTGCAAATTTCAAAATAAAAGCCTTGAATATTTTTAAATCAGATAATTGCTCTGTTGAGCATTATATAACTGATTTAACCCAATGACTATTACGCATGGGATTAGTTTGGCCCTTTGAAATGAAGTTTAACAAAACTTCCAAAATAAAAGCCTTGACAAAAATTTTAAATCATACTGAATGGTGCACGTCCGCCTTACTTTATGTTCTTGCGATTCTCCGCGTGCCACTGATTACGTTGCGGCGTTCTTTAGCGTCGATGCCAATTTGTAGCGTGACGACGCCGGGCCCATACCCCACGGGCGCGCCTTGGCAGGCCCCGGCTAAATTTCTTCAGAAATTTTGTTTTTCTAGTTGGGGCCTGCCATGCAAAGCAATGGCAGGAACCTATTACTCTACACCCAACAAGCGTCTCTTTATTATAATTCTTTATTTTTCTTCCGTCACCGTTAATGCGGCTCATACCGCTGGGTGCACACCTACAAATGAGGTATCAAAACGTGCAGAAAATTCACGCCATTGGAGCTATTATTTTTGGTGGGATTTGGGGTTAACGTGGCGACATAATTCGCAAAAAACTACGAAAAAAACCCCATTATAAGTCAATGGGAAAAATCCTGGAAATACCCTATTTTTGAGGATTTTCTGTGTCGTCACAAATTCACCTAGAAATGCCATTCAAATTTCATTTTGTAGATACGTCTGTGATCTCTTCGAAAGTGAAGACGGCTCGTCGATACCAGTTACGGTTTGTCCACAATTTGCCTCTAAGCGACCCAAAGTTTCTCATTTTTCCGAAAATTACAGTGCTTCTCTCGCTGATTAGAGTGAGAGATGAAGACAACTTTTTCAACCCAAATCATTTTTGAAATCGCCATCACGCCCACAAATATCGCACGATTAGTATCAAAATCGGTCCTGACATTGATACGCCTGTCTGCTCCGGTAAAATGTTTTCGAAATTTATCTAGACCGTACGGTTTTCTGTCACGGTGCTTCAGAGCAAAGTCATGCGACAGGATTTTCTGAGGCTGTCTGAGGCTCTCTCCCATGTATTTGAATAGAATTTCAGATCTGGGCACAACATTTCTTTCTCTCATCACTGTAAATGTTCTGAGTGAGGTACAGATATGAATCTCGGGACTATCGCAGAAGACACATAGGCCTGTCATACGCTCCAAACGCTTTTCGAATATGTATTACGGTTCCCGAACAGGAAGGATTTGTTTCCAATGCTTCTTTTCAGTAAAATGTGTTTGCTCAAACACACAATTGTGTGTTTGACAGCTCAGAGCTCAGAGCTCACACCCTGCTGAGACCATTATTTGCCATAGCAACGGATCTCAAGAGGCTATTGGCTGCTGGTTTGGACTACAGATACGCATCATTGTAGTTCTATCTATAGTGGAACCCTCAGTTGAAACAGATCAGGACTGAACTGGCCTTTAGAACTATTTGCTGCTATGGGCTGTATATAACTGATTTAACTCAGGAACTGTTACACATGGTATTAGTTTGGAACTTTAAAATTAAGCATAATAATAATTTCAAAATAAAAGCCTTGAATATTTTTACATCAGGTAATTGCTGTTTTTGGCTTTATTTGACTTTTTCATCCAAAGCACTGTTACACATGGTATTAGTTTGGCCATTTGAAATGAAGCTTAACAAAAATTTCAAAATAAAAGCTTTGAATATTTTTACATCATGTAATTGCTCTTTTTGGCTTTATATGACTTTTTCATCCAAAGCACTGTTACACATGGGATTAGTTCGGAACTTTAAAATGGAGCATAATAATAATTTCAAAATAAAAGCCTTGAATATTTTTACATCAGGTAATTGCGCTTTTTGGCTTTATGTGACTTTTTTATCCAAAGCACTGTTACACATGGGATTCGTTCAGAACTTTAAAATGGAGCATACTGAAAATTTCAAAATAAAAGCCTTGAGAATTCTTACATGAGATTATTGCTGTTTTGAGCACTATATAACTGATTTTATCCAATGACTGTTATTCATGGGATTAGGTTGGCCCTTTGAAATGAAGTTTAACAAAACTTCCAAAATAAAAGCCTTGACAAAAATTTTAAATCGTACCGAATGGTGCACGTCCGCCTTGCTTAACGTTCTTGCGGTTCTCCGCGTGCCATTGATTACGTTGCGGCGTCCTTTAGCGTCGACGCCGATTTGTGGCGTGACGACGCCGGGCCCGAGCCCGACGGGCGCGCCTTGGCAGGCCCCGGCTAAATTTCTTCCGAAATTTTCTAGTTGGGGCCTGCCATGCAAAGCAATGGCAGGAACCTATTACTCTACACCCAACAAAGTGTCTCTTTATTATAATTCTTTATTTTTCTTCCGTCACCGTTAATGCGGCTCATACCGCTGGGTGCACACCTACAAATGAGGTATCAAAACGTGCAGAAAATTCACGCCATTGGAGCTATTATTTGTGGTGGGATTTGGGCTTAACGTGGCGACATAATTCGCAAAAAACTACGAAAAAAAACCCATTATAAGTCAATGGGAAAAATCCTGGAAATACCCTATTTTTGAGGATTTTCTGTGTCGTCACAAATTCACCTAGAAATGCCATTCAAATTTCATTTTGTAGATACGTCTGTGATCTCTTCGAAAGTGAAGACGGCTTGTCGATACCAGTTACGGTTTGTCCACAATTTGCCTCTAAGCGACCCAAAGTTTCTCATTTTTCCTAAAGTTAGAGTGCTTCTCTCGCTGATTAGAGTGAGAGATCAAGACAACTTTTTCCACCCAAATCATTTTTGAAATCGCCATCACGGCCACAAATATCGCACGATTAGTATCAAAATCGGTCCTGACATTGATACGCCTGTCTGCTCCGGTAAAATGTTTTCGAAATTTATCTAGACCGTACGGTTTTCTGTCACGGTGCTTCAGAGCAAAGTCATGCGACAGGATTTTCTGAGGCTCTCAGGCTCTTTCACTAACACTTCACACCTTGGTGTGAAACTTATTTAACATAGCAACGGAGCTCAAGAGGCTATTGGCTGCTGATTTGGACTACAAATACGCATCATTGTAGTTCTATCTATCCTCAGTTGAAACAGATCAGGACTGAACTGGCCTTTATAACTAATTGCTGCTATGGGCTGTATATAACTGATTTAACTCAGTAACTGTTACACATGGGATTAGTTTTGAACTTTAAAATGAAGCTTAACAAAAATTTCACAATAAAAGCCTTGAATATTTTTACATCATGTAATTGCTCTTTTTGGCTTTATTTGACTTTTTCATCCAAAGCACTGTTACACATTGTATTAGTTTGGCCCTTTGAAATGAAGCTTAACAAAAATTTCAAAATAAAAGCCTTGAATATTTTTACATCAGAAAATTGCTCTTTTGAGCTGTATATAACTGATTTAACCCAGCAATTGTTACACATGGGATTAGTGTGGCAATTTAAAATTAAGCTTGATGAAAATTTCAAAATAAAAGCCTTGAATATTTTTACATCAGGTAATTGCTGTTTTTGGCTTTATTTGACTTTTTCATCCAAAGCACTGTTACACATGGTATTAGTTTGGCCCTTTGAAATGAAGCTTAACAAAAATTTCAAAATAAAAGCCTTGAATATTTTTACATCATGTAATTGCTCTTTTTGGCTTTATTTGACTTTTTCATCCAAAGCACTGTTACACATGGTATTAGTTTGGCCCTTTGAAATGAAGCATACTGAAAATTTCAAAATAAAAGCCTTGAATATTTTTACATCATGTAATTGCTCTTTTTGGCCGTATATGACTTTTTCATCCAAAGCAATGTTACACATGGGATTAGTTCGGAACTTTAAAATGGAGCATAATAATAATTTCAAAATAAAAGCCTTGAATATTTTTACATCATGTAATTGCTGTTTTTGGCTTTGTATGACTTTTTCATCCAAAGCACTGTTACACATGGGATTAGTTCGGAACTTTAAAATGGAGCATAATAATAATTTCAAAATAAAAGCCTTGAATATTTTTACATCATGTAATTGCTCTTTTTGGCCGTATATGACTTTTTCATCCAAAGCACTGTTACACATGGTATTAGTTTGGCCCTTTGAAATGAAGCATACTGAAAATTTCAAAATAAAAGCCTTGAATATTTTTACATGACGTAATTGCTCTTTTTGGCTTTATTTGACTTTTTCATCCAAAGCACTCTTACACGTGGTATTAGTTCAGAACTTTAAAATGAAGCATAATGAAAATTTCAAAATAAAAGCCTTGAATATTTTTACATCATGTAATTGCTCTTTTTGGCTTTATTTGACTTTTTCATCCAAAGCACTGTTACACATGGTATTAGTTTGTCCCTTTGAAATGAAGCATACTGAAAATTTCAAAATAAAAGCCTTGAATATTTTTACATCATGTAATTGCTCTTTTTGGCTTTATTTGACTTTTTCATCCAAAGCACTGTTACACATGGTATTAGTTTGTCCCTTTGAAATGAAGCATACTGAAAATTTCAAAATAAAAGCCTTGAATATTTTTACATCATGTAATTGCTCTTTTTGGCTTTATTTGACTTTTTCATCCAAAGCACTGTTACACATGGTATTAGTTTGTCCCTTTGAAATGAAGCATACTGAAAATTTCAAAATAAAAGCCTTGAATATTTTTACATGACGTAATTGCTCTTTTTGGCTTTATTTGACTTTTTCATCCAAAGCACTCTTACACGTGGTATTACTTCAGAACTTTAAAATGAAGCATACTGAAAATTTCAAAATAAAAGCCTTGAATATTTTTACATCAGCTACTTGTGTTTTGAGCATTATATAACTATTTTAACCCAAGGACTATTACGCATGGGATTAGCTTGGCCCTTTGAAATGAAGTTTAACAAAACTTCCAAAATAAAAGCCTTGACAACATTTTAAATCGTACTGAATGGTGCACGTCCGCCTCGCTTAACGTTCTTGCGGTTCTCCGCGTGCCACTGATTACGTTGCGGCGTTCTTTAGCGTCGATGCCGATTTGTAGCGTGACGACGCCGGGCCCAAACCCCACGGGCGCGCCTTGGCAGGCCCCGGCTAAATTTCTTCCGAAATTTTCTAGTTATAATTCTTTATTTTTCTTCCGTAACCGTTAATGCGGCTCATACCGCTGGGTGCACACCTACAAATGAGGTATCAAAACGTGCAGAAAATTCACGCCATTGGAGCTATTACTTCTGGTGGGATTTGGGCTTAACGTGGCGACATAATTCGCAAAAAACTACGAAAAAAACCCCATTATAACTCAATGGGAAAAATCCTAGAAATACCCTATTTTTGAGGATTTGCTGTGTCGTCACAAATTCACCTAGAAATGCCATTCAAATTTCATTTTGTAGATACGTCTGTGATCTCTTCGAAAGTGAAGACGGCTCGTCGATACCAGTTACGGTTTGTCCACAATTTGCCTCTAAGCGACCCAAAGTTTCTCATTTTTCCTAAAGTTAGAGGGCTTCTCTCGCTGATTAGAGTGAGAGATCAAGACAACTTTTTCAACCCAAATCATTTTTGAAATCGCCATCACGGCCACAAATATCGCACGATTAGTATCAAAATCGGTCCTGACATTGATACGCCTGTCTGCTCCGGTAAAATGTTTTCGAAATTTATCTAGACCGTACGGTTTTCTGTCACGGTGCTTCAGAGCAAAGTCATGCGACAGGATTTTCTGAGGCTCTCAGGCTGTCTCACTGACACTTCACACCTTGGTGTGAAACTTATTTAACATAGCAACGGATCTCAAGAGGCTATTGGCTGCTGATTTGGACTACAAATACGCATCATTGTAGTTCTATCTATCCTCAGTTGAAACAGATCAGGACTTAACTGGCCTTTATAACTACTTGCTGCTATGGGCTGTATATAACTGATTTAACTCAGTAACTGTTACACATGGGATTAGTTTGGCCCTTTGAAATGAAGCTTAACAAAAATTTCAAAATAAAAGCCTTGAATATTTTTACATCAGAAAATTGCTCTTTTGAGCTGTATATAACTGATTTAACCCAGCAATTGTTACACATGGGATTAGTGTGGCAATTTAAAATTAAGCTTGATGAAAATTTCAAAATAAAAGCCTTGAATATTTTTACATCAGGTCATTGCTCTTTTTGGCTTTATTTGACTTTTTCATCCAAAGCACTGTTACACATGGTATTAGTTTGGCCCTTTGAAATGAAGCATACTGAAAATTTCAAAATAAAAGCCTTGAATATTTTTACATGACGTAATTGCTCTTTTTGGCTTTATTTGACTTTTTCATCCAAAGCACTGTTACACATGGTATTAGTTTGGCCCTTTGAAATGAAGCATACTGAAAATTTCAAAATAAAAGCCTTGAATATTTTTACATGACGTAATTGCTCTTTTTGGCTTTATTTGACTTTTTCATCCAAAGCACTGTTACACATGGTATTAGTTTGGCCCTTTGAAATGAAGCATACTGAAAATTTCAAAATAAAAGCCTTGAATATTTTTACATGACGTAATTGCTCTTTTTGGCTTTATTTGACTTTTTCATCCAAAGCACTGTTACACATGGTATTAGTTTGGCCCTTTGAAATGAAGCATACTGAAAATTTCAAAATAAAAGCCTTGAATATTTTTACATGACGTAACTGCTCTTTTTGGCTTTATTTGACGTTTTCATCCAAAGCACTGATAAACATAGGATTAGTTTGGCGCTTTGAAATGAAGCTTAACAAACATTTCAAAATAAAAGCCTTGAATATTTTTACATCAGCTACTTGTGTTTTGAGCATTATATAACTATTTTAACCCAATGACTGTTACGCATGGGATTAGTTTGGCCCTTTGAAATGAAGTTTAACAAAACTTCCAAAATAAAAGCCTTGACAACATTTTAAATCGTACTGAATGGTGCACGTCCGCCTCGCTTAACGTTCTTGCGGTTCTCCGCGTGCCACTGATTACGTCGCGGCGTTCTTTAGCGTCGACGCCGATTTGTGGCGTGACGACGCCGGGCCCAAGCCCGACGGGCGCGCCTTGGCAGGCCCCGGCTAAATTTCTTCCGAAATTTTCTAGTTATTATTATAATTCTTTATTTTTCATCCGTAACCGTTAATGCGGCTCATACCGCTGCGTGCACACCTACAAAAGAGGTATCAAAACCTGCAGAAAATTCACGCCATTCCAGCTATTACTTTTGGTGGGATTCGGGATGAACATGGCGACATAATTCGCAAAAAACTACGAAAAAAACCCCATTATAAGTCAATGGGGAAAATCCATTGAAAACCCTAATACCCTACTGGCTAAAACAGAGAATTGTCTCCCCCAGCTGGCTCAAATGAAGTATTGTAAGTCTGAAAAGCGAAAAGAGCAAGTATGAAAAAAAAAAAGATTGTGCCTTGGATATACTGGATTAAACAAAACTTTAAATTAGATTGGTAAACATCCAACAGGTAGATGTGAGTGTGGTATGGATATGGAAACAGTAGAACATGTAATAATTAATTGTGGAAAATATAAAGCAAGTAGAGAGAAGCTAAAACAATAAATTAGGAAATATGATATAGAGACATTTAAACTTAATAAGATATTAATTAAACACAAAATAAATAAAGCGGTTATTACATTTTTGAAGGTAACAGGATTATATGTAAGAATTTAGATTGGGGGAGATGCTGTCGTACACACTCCAGCACAGTAGATGGCGATAATACATATTAACGTTAGATGTCACCCGCCGCTAAAATCACAAAGAAGCAGAAGAAGCTTAACGGTAAGAAGTGTTTGTGTTCTGTCCATAAAATATACTATTTCATTTAATTAGTATATTATTAGAACTGCTTACAGTTGTTAAATGTAATGTGTTCTTTAAGAAATGTGATTGATTTTACAAGTTTGACTGCTGTGGGATATTTTGTTGTGGCTCTGATAGCGTAGCTGCTAGCTTGATGGAATATTTTTTCCACGACAAAAACCGGAATCACAATTTGTTCACATGTTAGCAATTTGCTAACTGGCTTTCGTGAAAGCCAGTTATTGATTACATTGAAGCGTTCTTTAGCATCGATGCTAATTTGTAGCGTGACAACGCCGGGCCGAACCGACGGGCAAGCTTTGGCAGGCCCCTGCTAAATTTCTTCAGAAATTTTCTAGTTATTTTATGTCGATCCACCCACCTCTGGCTCAAATTAGGTCTGAGTGGATGGAGAGTTTCCGTCAAAAATGTGTAAATTAAAAGTTTCTAAGTATAACATGACATACTGGGAAAAAGTTGAAGACTCACAAATATTTTTATGAGGTAAATATTCAGTTTTCTTGCTATCTTGCTGGGTGACCCACCACTGCTGCTCCCGGTCCTCTCAGACTCGCCACAGTTACGGAGTTACTGTTGAGTACGGTTGACCTGTATGTGTGTGTGTGTGCCAGTTCTCGTGTGTCTGCATGCCGTGCCAAAGCACTTTTCTGTCACCACTAGCTCTCCCATTTACCCCCATGTTTCGGTTTGGACCCATCCCGTTGTCTGACCCTGTCTTTCCTCTTCATTCCCCCGCCGCCCCAAACAAATGGACATTCCCTTGTCGCCGATCCTCCCTGCCTCTCCACCCGACTCGCCGTCCTCTCCTCCTCTCCCGACACCTGTCCCTGCCGGCGTCCTTCGCCCGCCGCGTCAAACCTCCGGCTGCAGCCTGCGGGGTCAACTGCCACAAGGCCTGCCGCAGCCGCCTGGCCGTGGAGTGCAAGAAGAGAACCAAGAGCATCAGCCACGAGACTCCGCCTGCCCTGCAGGCCCGGTCCTACAGCTTCCCACCACCTGCAAACACTCCGCCCAGCCTCCAGAACACAGGTGAGGACGACGGCGTATTAGCGCCAGTGTGGATGGAAAAAAAGGGGTACATTTCGGACAAAAACGTTTTTTTTGGTTTAACCTGAGAAACTTTCTAGACAAAACAAAGGAATTTCTGGGTTTGAAAAGTTTAAAATTAACTCAAAATAACTGAAATTTTGAGATTAATCTCAGAAAATTTCTAGCACAAAACAAGAAAAGTTCTGAATTTGAAAAGTTGAAAATTTGCTCAAAATATTCAGAAAATTTGAGATTAAGAAAAAACAAAGAAATTTCTGGGATTTAAAGGTTGAAAATTTGCTCAAAATAACTGACATTTTGAGATTAATCCCAGAAATTTTCTAGAAAAAACTTGTGAATTTCAAAAGTCAAAGATTTTAGACTTTTGAAATTTCCAAGTTTTTTTTTCTCAAGAACATTTCCGCGATTAATCTCAAAATTTCTGAGTTTGTATTCACTCAGCATCCAAACTGCGCCAACATTCCCAGTATCACACACTTCTTTGTTCCGTGAATCTTCCACAACGACAGAAGAGATTCAAGCCAGTTGCCTTTTTTGCCTTAATACTTGTCTTATTTGATGCTGAAAATGAATGACTTGGAAAACATTATTCTTTTACTCTGTAGTGATAGAATTTGTTTGATGACCTGAAACATTAAAGTGATCATAACAGAAAGAAATCCATACAAATCATTTTCCTAGAGCTCTAAATTAACCTGTGCCATAAATGCTAGCATATATAGCAGGATATTTATGTTAAAATGTAGGCATTAAAATAAAAAATAATAGTACATTATAGGAATTGTGTGGAAATACTGTGGTATTTTTATTCGCTCATGCGGTGAGACTTTAGCCCGAACCTTAGAGTCAAATATAATTAGCTTATTACAGGGAAACCTTTCCTCTCTGGCTGATTGGAGGACACAGGATTTCCAGATAATTGAACCGGAATGCCGTAAAGATCCGGCCAGTGCGCAAGGTGTTCTGCGCTCTCAGTCTTTTCTTTCTCTCTGTCTCCATCAGTCATTGCAGAAGAGGACATAGAGACGGTCGAGGAGGGAGTATTTGATGTCCATCTATAACCAGGTGAGAGAGACACTTGCTGTTATTGCATTCCTCTTCTGCTTGTCGTTGACATCTCTCCACAGATGCTTTGCAGACCTCCCGTACCAGTAATTGATTTTCACTCTTGTTAATAACTACCTGTTTGGCTCTGGACGACTCCTGAAGTCCCTTTGATATCTGTTGGGCAAGGCCAAGAGCGGTCAGGCTGAAGCTCCTGGTAGAGCCTACAGGATGTTCTTTCACATGTGAAACACTGAGGGGGAAAGTCTTGACGCACTGTTATCTCTATTTCTGCAGTTATTTGACTTTTACTGTCATATTTATTTCTGCCCTGGATTCATGAAGCACATTGCTCTAAAGACATGTAGGAGCAATCCGGCACAATTGTGCAGTTGGCAGTTATTTTTGTGTCAGGTATGCGTCCTCTCTTCAACCCCAAACACAGCAGATGCAGAGGTGTCTGAAGACATACAAAAGTTTGTATTTTATAGTTATTTTATTTAAAACAAAACGGCTGCAGTCGACCACCAGTAAGGAAATGAATTAGCACTCCTGGATTGGTTGATTGTCAAATGCCAGTCCATAGCTTGTCAGTGACTTTGATTTGGTGTTCCAGCTTCACAAACTGCATTTTCTTTCAAAAACTTGAGCTATACTCTGTGGGGAAATCCATGAAAAACTTGCATATATGTAGACAGATCTGTAAACACTGAGCTGCAAATAGGCCGAGGTTCACTGTGCTGGACTGAGATTTGGTGACTTTGGTTAAGCCAGTTCAGGGAACTCAATTTTATGTTCAAGATAATTTGAGGTTTATGATATGCATAATATTTCAGAGTATGAGGCATGTATCTTAGATATTTTGCTGCGATTACTGCAGTAAGTTAAAAGCAACACACCTTGGGTCACAAAATATCAGTTGGTTAGTCTGAAAACACACACAACCTGTGATTCCATCGGCCTGATTTGTGTTATGTGAAAAGGCAAAGTGAACTGTAGCAGGCGGTTGGTGGATGAATGTTTATTGGCGGTAGAGTCAGATACACTTCAGGAAGACGAGCTGCATTATTTTCCATTGATGTGGTTTCTATCACTATGTTGGTTCAGGATCCAGAGTTGGGTTCTGGTCCAAACTCTGGAAATCAGTGCTCTACAACAATTTGAAAGATGCCACGTCTGACTGGTCTTTAGAAACAGGTCAGGTTTACACGGTATCCAGAAACAAACCCTTTCCCAGTCCACTTAGCGGTATGGCATGGGTCGGTACGCTGTTTTATGGTCCAGCATATCAGAAAAGCATTTCCACTGCCAGTTGGACTCTCACTGGGCAGGCAGGCTGAACCTCAAACATCTAACATTGCGTCTACCAGTGCGACGACAAACAACCCACTAGTACGTCTCATGTGTGTTTAAGCAGTGACGTTCTTCTGTCCTCCAATCAGTGGACGGTGTTGTGTGATGCCATGTGATGACCGTAACCATACAGCACCATTGACCTATGAACTTACAACTGAAGGGGACTAAGGAATGGTGTGGTACAGGTTGGTTGTATGGGCCATATTTTCAATGGAAACAAACAAAATAGCGATCCGTAGCGCTGAATGGAAACGAGGCGTAACGCAATCATCTTTCATAAGTCAACCAGCAGCACAGCGACAGGTTACTGCAGTTATGGACATATCCAAGCACAAGAGTCCTGCAATGTTATCCATTAACCGCAGCGCAGGTGCTGTTAAGCCCATTTCTTTGCCTCATTTATTTCCTTTAGGATTGTATTATGGAAATAAAGAGATCAATAAGTGAGCTTTAATAACTGTAACCATGCCAGAAATACCTTTAGGTCTTCTAAAAGCCTTTGTGGCTTTTGGTCCTTTGAAAAACATCAATGACTCCTTACGGGCTCCAATCACAGCTTGCATATAAATAAATATGAGTTGTGAGCAGTTCAGTCAAATTGCGTTCTTTCGTTTCCCAGGCTATTTGATTTGAATAATTCTTAAAGGCCTTCACAAGTGAAACTAATCAGTGTATTAAAAGAAAAAAGGCAAGTGGAGATAACGGACGGGAAAGAAATTTGCCTAATTTCCCTTTGGAGGAATGACTCTTCTTCTTTTGTACCATCTTACCCCCACTGAGAATTATCTTACTGCTAAGTCGGAGACCAGTGTTTTCTTAAATAGGCTAATTAAACAACAAGAATGTAAAATGACATGGTCATATTCGCCAATAAAGAGGGTGTGGGGCAAAAATGTATCCACACATTTTGAATACATTGCAGTAACACATGTTTTCTGGCTGCCTTCAGACATTTTGACTTCATAATAAAGTGATGTTAGAATGCAGTGCCTTAATTCCCACTGAGCATTGCCACATTTTCAACCACAAGCTTTCATGTACAGTACAGACCAAAGGTTTGGACACGAGGTGTGTCCAAACCTTTGGTCTGTACTGTACCTCATTGGGCTTTATGTGTTGGACCAACACAAGCCTGTAGATAGTTGTGAAGTAGCAGAGAAGCTGCACTTTGTTTCAGCCCAGATTACTCTGATGCCCATAAATAAAGTATGTTCAGAAGTCAGCAAATCACTAAATAGAGTCCACCTGTGTGGGGTTTCATTTTATTTTACACCTGGTAAAATTCTGTGGAGGTCTTAGAGGTTTGTTAGAAAACATTAGTGAACCGACGGCATCATGAAGACCAGAGTACAGACAGCTCAGAGAAACATCCGGAAGCCGCTCTGGGTACTGGTCATGAGTCCCAAGAGCTCATGGTCAACGATCTGTCATAAAAAACAATATTATGAACAAACTGTTTGCAGCACGGTAACTTAGCAACAGAGGTGGTGGGCACTCTTCAGCTAACGCGCTAATAGCAGAGTTCAGTTTACTCTTTAGCATTGTTGCTAGCTATGAAAACATTTAGCATACTTAGCTTCCCATAAATTGATATTTCCAGATAAATTCTAAAGCGTTAATTTACTTCGACATCCGTGTTGAGCTGTTGGTTGTCGACTGTTGAGAATTCCTCAAGTAGAGACATTTATTTTCACGCTCTTGTTTTGAAATGAGTGAAGTGTGTTTAAGCAGCTGGCAGAGGCATGAAGAACTGCAGCTGGAAAAGGTTTCTGTGAAGAGTCAACTCAGAGGGTGGAATGAAATTGCACGCCACATTTTTGCATTTGTATATATTGAAAACATACGAACCATGAATCATTTTCATTCCTTTTGCCAACTTATGCACCACTTTTTTCTAGTCTATAAAATAAATTATTGTATAATACATTGATGTTTGTGGTTGTAATGTGACATGTAAAAAAAAAGAAAGAAAGGAAATCATTTCAATACTTTTGCTAAGCTTAGTAAATTGGAAGAACTTACAATATAGCTCATCTTTGCACATTTATCTTGTGTTATGTGATCAAAATTATGGATTGTCTTTTGTAAAATTACACAGTAAAAAGAATTAACAGCAATATTTTTGTTTCTTTAGCCACAGAGAAAAAAAAATGGATGTTCAATTTTCAAAGTCATGTTGTCACCATGTTATTCATACATCTATAAATGTCAGAGTTTCAATCTATTTAATTCACAAGCTACATACAAGCTAGATATGTTGCTAGCAAGTTAGTTAGCAAGTTAAACATTTAACTTACTGACTAGATATTTTGTTAGCAAATTAAAGATTTAGCTTGCTAAGTATTTTTTTATGTTTCAAGTTAGTTGGCTAGTTAAATATTGAAGTTGCTAAATATTTAGCAGGCTACATTTTTAGCTGAATGCTAAATATCTAGGTTGCTCATGAAAATTTTAAATTTAAAGTTACTTAATTAGCATGTTAAATATTTAGCTTGATTTCTAAATAGTTAGCAAGCTAAATATTGAGGTCAGACCGAAATATAGACATTTAGTTGGATAAATATTTACTTTGGAACTAAATATGTAGTTAAAATAAATATTTTTAGTTAAAGATTTGTTAAATATTGACTTTGGAACTTTGACATTTATAAGTATATGAATAACATGGTGAAAATATGACTTTGAAAAATGAACACCCACTTTTCCCCCTCTCTGACAGGCTAAAGAAACCAAAACACTGCAGCTCATTTTTTACAGTGTAACTTTACAAACAGCTCCCCTTCACAAATGGGTTATTTAAGACAATGTTGACCTGTTATTAAGTCAAATGCTTCGTATTTCCCATGATTCTTCATTCTTACATCAGACCGGCTGAAGGAGGAAGTGCAGAGCTCAGATCTGACATCCTGGTTTCCTGTTTTGTCCACCCGGTGCGGCTGCCATTATGACGGGTTTCCTGTTTCTTGCAGGAGCCTTTAACTGCAGGCTGTGTTCTGGGAGCGGGCCGCTGTCAGTCCTCAGCCCTCTCCACCCTGAACCCCACCCCCCAGCCCCAGCCGATGGTGGTGTTCACGAAGCCAGATCAGAGACCCGAACCCGGCGGAGAACGTTCTGTCAATAACACAGCACGTTAGTGATAGAACCCTCAACACCGAGGGGGTACATGCTCTGAACACGGTGGACTCACGCTGGAACAGTGCGCCGTCTTCACCTAAATCGATGGTGCAACGTGTGTGTTGATTCAGTCTACAGAGAGTGTTCGTGTTTAGAACTATTGGATGTTTTTTTTTTTTTCTGTATTTAAAAAAAACAACAAAAAAAACAATCCATAAAATTGTATTTTCTCAGTGAAACTTTAGAGTCGGTGTGCATCTTGAGGTGGATGTCTGCTCTTCTTCAGAACATTAAAGAGGTGCTGTTATTGCCAAGAATGTAAAGCTGCCACCCAGACTAAGCTATTGTCTCCTTTTCTCTGAGATGCTCTTGTTTATTTCTTTTTTGTTTTCCTCTGCGCCGTTTTCTCAAGTGTGTATTTGAGTGGAGCCATAACAAGGACCCAATTTTGATGTCAGATGATATATTGTTGCTTTGTGGAAACCGTGACAAAAGCATCTGCTGGGCAGACAAAAGCGACGGCAGACAGGAGTGTTTAGACGCCTGTGATTAGAGCGCCGGCGAACGCCGCCGTGTTTTTGTCACGCTTCCCTTCGTGTCGGTGGCCGTCCTGTAGTGAACGCCGTGCCGTTTTCGCCGTACTGTGATCGTGAGCCAAGAATCCATCCTTGGTGTGACGCAAATTTGGCAACAGTTTTCTAAAGGGATCAAAGCGGGGAAGTGAAACCGAAATCACCTAATAAGGCTTTTTTTTATTGTTATTATTGGACAGCAGCTTGTAGAAAAATATTCCTGAGAATCTTGGATTTTGCCTTTTTTTTTTTTATTGTTTCTATTCTGTATAGTAGAAGTTTGGTGGTTTCTAATGTAGTGAACTCCAGCGCCGTTACTGACAAACGTGTGCAGCTCCGCTGTGCCTGTGGAGAGATGAATTCGGACGTGGAGCTGCGTTTCGCAAACTGAATGAGACTCTGTGTTGTTGATTCTTTGCTGCATGAGCATCTGGCCGTTCAGTGTTGATTGCCGCCTCGCTGTGTGTGACCAGAACCTCGCTACGATGTTCTCTGGTGGCCTCCAAATGATTCCTTAGTATTAAAAGCAGCAGCTGTTCACATAAGTGTTGTCCTTAAAATGTTTGTGATCAATAAGAATGATATTACTTTAAAAAAAATGAGTTTGTGTATTTGTTTTGTTTTTTTCCCCCCAGATATTCATCTTTGCTTAATTTTGTGTAGAAATGCTCATTTGTATGCAAGACGTGAAGATTTTCTGATTCACCATCGCTGTCTTGACTGAGGCATGTCAAGAGTCATCTAGACATCCGACTGTTGCAATGTGATCTTTATTTATAATAGAAGGTTAGGGTCACTAGAAAAAAAAATTCTTATGAGGAAAAAAAAAAGAATTCTGAGATTAAAGTTTGACAAAAATGTTTTTTTCTCCCTCAGAGTTATGAGAATTTTAGAATGCGGAGAATTTTTTTTAAATCTAAGTAAAAAGACAGAACTCTGAGAAAAAAGTTAGATATTTTTCTGAAAGAAAAAAAAAAAATCGGAATTGCTTTGTCATCGGTTGATTTACCAAATCCAACCTCGACATGACGAAAAGAAAAGAAAATGAAGGTTTTGGGATGGAATAGTCAAAGTCTTTGCCAGTCGTTACCGTTTAGAGCAGCAAGGCCAAAAGTGGCTAACTTAAAACTACTGAGTATTACCCCAAAATTCATTAACTTAAAAATGCAAAAAGGTGTTTTGTTTCTTTTTATTTATTGGGGTTTGTTTTTTACTTTCACCTGTTCAACAATAATTTTTTCTTTTGTGAAATTGGTGCATAATTAAAGATCCAAAACATAAAAAGTGCTTCGAACTGTTGCCTTATTAAAAGAAGACCAGCATTTCCAAATATCTTTGGTTCAGTTTTGTTGGCCAAATTTTCAATGTTTTGGTTCTGTGGTCAGGGGCCAAACAGAATCATTTTAAGGTCCACAAATGGCTCCTGGACCACACTTTGGACACCCCTGGCATAGAAGATAAACATCTTTGACACAAAGATAGTTTGACTCTGAACGACGTTTCCCACCTTAATTAACAAAATCATAATTTGAAAACTGTATTTTGTCTTGATTTAGTTCTTTGCTATTAAAATTACACTGAAAAAACATGAAATCTTGTCAATTTTTGGACTGGATTCTAGTGCAAATGTCTTAGTGGATGAAATAACTTGAAATAAAACAAAACTAACTTACAAGTAACATTTCGGCAAGATATGGGAGCTTAATTTTTTAGTAAATAATTCCTTAATATTGATTTAAAAAAACACTAGTTCCACAGGCAGATTATTTCACTTATAATATGAGGGAAAAAAATGTTCTAACTGAAATAATCAAATAATCTGCCAATTAAACTAGTGCTTTTTATTCAATATTACTTGAAACAAGCTGCGTTATCGTGCTAAAAAAGTCATTTGTAAGTTAGTTTGGTCTTACGTCAAGATGTTTGCACTAGAAACTATACACACACCAAAAATACTTGGTAAGCTTTTGTTTTTGCGGTGTTAATAATAACCTGTAACAGAAGCAAAACTAGAATTCATCTAACAGAGGGCAAACACTTCTTTGCCTCTCTGTTGCATAAACAGAAGCAGCACAGTTCCTGGGTTTTGTTCATGGAGAACTGTTCTTCCCCTTCGCGTCTCAACACATTTCCAAAGACAGATCCCCTCCTTCTCCTACAGGAGACTCTACATTTCTCCAAATTCCTGCCTTAGGGTTCAGGCGACCCCCCCCCGCGCCCTCCGCCTGTCTTGCCTCTGGTGGTAATAACCGGCCCTGAACTGGACCTGGGCGACCACGCCGCAACTAATTTACCCTCAGAGATGGAGTCGGTGTCTGGCTGTTCCGTTGAAAGCGAGGACATCGACCGAGCTGCGTTCACCAGCCGAGGTGGCTCATATCTCACCCCGCGCTGTGATGGCGCTCACTGCTCCGACGTGGGACGAGCCCAGTGAGAAACTGTCACAAAAAAACTATACAAGCGTCAGGACTCTGCGTTTTTGGGTTTGCTTTTCATCTTATTTTGCTTTATGTTTTGGTTCAGCCCTTCATGGTCATTTCAGTTTTATTATTTGAGGTTATTTAGTGTGATTAGAATTGTCTTGTTATTGTTTTCCTTATTTTCAGTCCTTTGTGGTGTTTCTAT
Source organism: Xiphophorus hellerii (assembly GCF_003331165.1). Lineage (NCBI taxonomy): Eukaryota > Metazoa > Chordata > Actinopteri > Cyprinodontiformes > Poeciliidae > Xiphophorus > Xiphophorus hellerii. Next base: position 3,474,678 of record NC_045685.1, read on the forward strand.
AGTTTTATTTATTCTTTAGTTTCCAGAGGTTCAGTTATTATCACATGTCTGGGTTTAGGTATACCTTTCTTTAGTAGTTCCAGTTAAGTTATTAAGTCCTTCTAGCTTCCCCCTGTATTGTTTCTAGCTTTTCTTGTCTGGTTACTTTAGGTTGAGTTCTGTTACGTCTGCATCCCTTTTTTTTAGTAATCCTAGTTATGTTATTTCTTAAGTCCTTCTAGTTCCCCCCCCCGTTAGTGTTCCTAATTTTCTTATTTTGTCACTTCAGGTTTAGTTAGTCTTTTTTGTCAGAATCTATGTCCATCTTTCTTTAGTGATTCTAGTTAGGTGATTTCTTTGTTTAGATCTTCCAGTTACTCTAGCTCTATATTCCTTGGTTCTTGTTAGATCAGCCTCGTTTCTGTTTAGGTTTATGTTTCCCTCGTGTCTTTCTCTCTTCTAGTTGATCAGATTTTCTTTACTCTTAGTGTGTCTTCTGTATTTTCAGCTCCATGTTGTTTTCCCCAGTATATCCCCTTTGCCTCCCTGCGCCATCTTCTCGCCGCCCCTCAACCAGCTCCTGTGCCAACTACTCACACCTGCAATCAGTTATCTCGTCTCGTTAGGTCCATTGTTTCGTTCACTACCTCCCAGTATTTAAGCTCCTCTATCTCAGTCACGACTCGCCAGTCCGTCTCGTTGCCCTGCTCGTCATTATGCTTGTTGCTAACCTCATGTCTCCAGTTTGCTTGTGTTTTTTTATTTCCTTGCACTCCTGGATTTGTGTTGGTTTTCTTCATTAAAAAAACTCCACAGGGCTATTTAGGTTGCTTCATTTGAGCTAATTATTATTATTGTCTTCATTTACCACCACTAATATACATGTTTATAGATTTGCCTTGTTACAAACAATTTTATTGATTTAGAATTTTTTTTTACTGATTAATATAAAAATATGTAGTTGACTATGTTCAATTAAATCCCAGAATCGTGCAACTGAAATATCTTTATCCAGCTTGCCCATATATTCCCTCTAGTTATCGTGGTATAGTACTTCCTGTTTGTGTGCCGATGGCCAGATATTAGTCATATGCAACTGAGCAATAAACTTTTTCCATAAGTGTCTCTGGGGTCAGTATTTTTCCACACACATTTTGGAGTGTGTAGGAAAATGCCTATAGAAACACTATAAACACTCACCTCTCTCAGCTGACGTCCATTCCACCATTTGGTTGGAATTCTGTTGAATTATACATTCAATTATAAATTTAATATTTATTCAATCAACTATTTTACATTACATGTTGTTTTTTTTAATTTAACTGTCATCATTTTGTATTATTATTGCATTATTTTCTATACTTTTTACAGGTTTATATGAAGAAGTTAAGAGACATGAAGACTTTTCCTCGAGACTGTTAGAACTAACTTTCCGGAACATCTGACTTCCCCGCTACGACAGCGCTCACATCTGGATCTCTACTTACATGTCACTCGCCACGAAGCCTTTCAGGGATCTAAGCTATCAACAGCTGACATTTCTTCTGCAGTCAGCTGCTGGAATGACGTATATATACTGTATATATTCAACGTCATCATCTGTTTGTAAATCTGAGAAACGGCACGAAATGATCAAGTTTCAGGAAAACCGAACAAACCAAAAAGCAGAGACACCAGTGCAGAACCTTGAGGTACACCGATATACAAACATTTCAGAATCTTATGTTGTGTGTAAACATTTTCTCCTCTAATCCAGAAATGATTTGAAGAAAAAAAAATTCATATGTTAAGGACAATATCATAAGGTTTTCCTCAACAGACAGCTAACTGTCTAACTAGCTATCTCATTACGATATTTTGACCTTTTTGAATTCTGTGCCTAAAAATTAACCAAAGTATGAAAAACCCACAACTACGACTATAACTAATAGACACTAAACTAAAACTAAACTAGCTCCTTTATCCAGTTTAGCCTCGATTATTATCTAGAAAAAAAGCCTTTTCTGCACAGTGATGTTTCTGACTGCATCGAATCTAACGAAGAAGGGCAAAAAAAATATAGAGCTGCTGAATTATTTGTCAGGAAATCAATTTTACATATTGACCCTGATTCTTCCTGAACTGTGTGGTAATATCCACTTTTAAATATTTCACACCACCACCACAGCTCTGTCAAATCTCGTGCAATTGCTCCTCGAAGACCGTCTGCTCGTTTCTCACTCCAGGACTGAATGTCTCTTTTAGCTCCGTGATTGATACCTCCCCTTAAGCTATAGAAAAGCCCTCCGAGCAGCAAAACCATTTAGCCAGCAGCCTGAGTGATATTGATCTGCAAAGTCTGAAATGAGGGAAATTGAATAGCACCGCAGCTAATTGTATAGTAATGAAGGCAGGAGGGAAATAAGCCCACACATTGTTAGTGGCCTCTCACTGTGTGACCTTGATTGCACGGAGAGAGAGAAAAAAAAAAGAAGAAAGATTTGCGGCCCGACAGACGAAAACACATTCAGGGGTTGGATGTTGAATGTCATTTTTTATTTTTGCTCCTGCAACGAATTACAGAAATCTCCGCTCCGGTGCAACTTCAAAGAGATTCAGTGCACTGCATCCCGATAGGTTACACACAGGGGGATTTGTTCTGCAGTAATTGGGAGGTGTTCGGGTTTTTTTTTTGCAGCTGGGAGAGATACACATAAAAGTCTGTTATGGATGGAGAAAAGGATCTGGCACAATGAGTAACTACATGCGGCATCGATTTCTCTGGGCAGAGGATCGCTCTCAGATTTGCTCACGTAAGACTAATGAACAGATTATTGATGTGATGTCCGCTCATCAAAAAGAAAAAAAGCGGGGAGCGCCGCCAGGCTCTGTGATAATTTGACGTCTGCTCGTCTTTTTTGAACCCGCCGTGGCACCTGCGTCTGCTGACGGCGAGCATCTGGAGCTGTTAACCTCCTGGTCTGTGGCGGTGGCCGGTCGTTGCTGTTGTCTGCCACTTGGGGGCAGAATTGAGCTGCTCACCGGTGAGGACGTGACGAGGGGAGACTGCTCGCAGGGAGGTGGGAATACTTCCAGTGATGTGGCAAAAAGAAGAAGAAGAAGAAAAGAAGGCAGCCACTGTCAGGGGGGAGGTACGGTGAATCACAAAGCACCGTCATAAGCACAATATTTGTCTCTTATATATTACTCCCTATTAAAATCCTGCTGTGCATATGAAGTTGATTTATGCTGAAACATTGCTTCACTCTAGCGACGCCCTTTTACGCTCCGGTCAATTGATTTGTGAATATCTTGAGTATACTGGGATCAAGGTTAATATAGTTAACTAAAACTAACATAAACTGAAATTGAGAAAGCATTTTTTGTTAACTGGAATAAATAAAAACAACGGTTAATGGGGGCGGGGGCAAACTATGAGTAACTGGAACTGTAGTGTGAGTTTATGAAACGAACTAAAACATGCTGAAATTATAGATATATTATCCTGCGTTTTCGTGTTTATCAATCCGTTTATTAGCCTTCCGAACTTATATGAAATAGATTTTTTTACCACCTCACAAGGAGTTTACGTCAGCTGTCGGCAAATTACGGTAGTCCATACTCCTCCTGGTGGCTCTTATGCTAGTTTGCAGAATGGCGACGGCAAAAGTTGGTTGTCCAACAAAAATTTTATATGTTTTCTGACAATGGAATCTTCTGCTGAGTATCCACTGCCCAGTCCATGTAAACATGATCTCATTACGATATTCTGACCTTTTTGAATTTTGTGCCTAAAATGAACCAAAGTATGAAAAACCTACAACTACTACTATAACTAATAAACACTAAACTAAAACTAAACATTTAACAAATAATAAAAATAGCAAACACACTTTAAAAACTAATCAAAACTAACTGTCTGACTCAGACAAACAAAAAGTCACAACAAGAATAAAATGAAACCGTAATGAAAAACTCAGAACTATTATAACCCTGGTTTGGACCTGGGAGCGTGTACAACGAGCCTTTAAAGTAACATATATATTTCTATTAAATCCACAGGTTGCTTTTCACCATTTGTAGTCGAACTGAGCAGACAAGTTTGACAGAAAGTAAAAGAAGCCAGGAGGGCCCCAGAGGGGGCCCGTGGCACTCGAGCCGTGCTCTTCTGATTGTGCCGACATTTAGGAAACATCTTGGCCGTCTCTCGCCGAGTCCAAGAGGGTTCTGTCAGACGGCCGTGGCCTAATTGCATTAGGCTCGTTGCTGACTCTGGTGAAGCGCTGAGTGCCACAAGGGGTTGGGATCCTCATTAGAGTAGAATCAGTTGTGATGAATATCGCTTTAAGAAAAATGCAACTTCTGCCAAAGAAACCCAACGGGACTTGGCCTAGACCTTTCGGTCCTAACACGCAACATTATAACATCTTCTTGTTGAATTCTCAGAGGGATTTTCATTATTCGTTAAAGTCGGCACTATGAAAAAAATACCAAGGTTATCTTGTTTTGAGATCCTTTTCAGGTATAGAAAGAAGATATTGCACAAGGAAGGAAACAACAGGAGGACAGTATCTTTGTAAGTGCAGCACAAAGGCAGCTGGATCCTTCAGCCGCTCCGGTATTGATGAATCTCAAGCCCCACCTGCAAATATGAAGCAGTTCAGAATTAGAAACCTGCCAGCGCGTCACCTCATCTTCTCTGCTCTTGCTTCAAGAAGTCTCAGTTAGCCACTGCTGATACCAAATCAAATTACTGCAGCCCGGAGGATTGACACAAAATCAATGGCATTGCATCTGCAGTGGCCGCAGAGCCCATATTTAATATTCCTGAAGCAGCAAGGCATGGGGGAGCGAAGTAGGGAGGGAGGTACACCTCAGCAGCAACTGCACTTTGACTGATGGATCTGTAGATTGTATCTGGTGACCCTGGCATCACGGATAGTGCTGCTCTACCGGCGTTATCTGCCGCGTGCGTAGCCGGGGCGGCAGTCCGCCGGTGTTATTGAGAACTCCTCGGTTTAAAAATGAAACCCAACAAGCATATTTGCAGCTTTACTTAACGACCCTCTTTCCTCTCCTTCCCTTTGGGACGGGCCTGGGGGTATTTGCAGATCAAAACCAGCACTTTGATGCACATCGCACCTTGCTTTGAGGTATTCATGAAAGAGCAGACAGTGTTGTCTATAAAAGTGTCGCGTGTATAAATGGCCGCAGTATAAAGGCTGCCTTCGAAATGTGGGCTATCATTTCCCTGGAAGAAGAGTCATACTTTATCAGTGAATGCATCACATGGTTTACTTTCGGTTCATAGCTTCTCGCAGCCATTCGGGGTTTTTATTTTTTACCCTTTAGAGCTTTTTTGTCCTTCCTTCAGTCATTTGTTCAATGCTGCTTATGTAGGGAAGGTCATACACTTGATTTATGACTATATATATGGCATGGATTGGTTTTTATATGTGCTATTCTTGCATTCTCTACTATATGCAATGAATAGAAAGTTTACAAATGCGCTGTCTGATAGGTTATTCAATAAGATGCAAAATTTCAGGTGGGCATAAATGGGTGGCAATAAATCTGGAAGAAACTGTCTTTTGGCCCCTGATTTTCAACACGGGCACCTTAGGGTCTCCCTCTAATGAAAATCTAAGTGAAAGGAAAATCCAAGAGAAGCTAAAGTTCAAGGTATCATGGAGACAGGATTGTTTTTTAAGCAAAATATTAGACAATTCAGGAAGTAGAGGCAGAGTCCTGCCTACGCCGTGCTCAGCAGGGGACAAGAACCGCTGACCCCGAGTGAGTGTAAAGTCAGGCAGAGGGAGGAAAATTCTGTCAGATTCCTAATAGAGCTCCCAGACACAAGGTGTAATGGAAGCAAAATGCACAATGCTGCTGGAAACAAGGCATGGCTCTATGGCAGAGGTCGGCAAGACAGTGGCAGCAGGAGAGGCATTGTCAAAAGGACAGCTGGGGATGATGGATACTGCTGGGTTGTCTCGGTTTAAATGTCCTTTCAAGATTGCAGTCTACAGCAGGCTACAGTTGGTGAGTGTCGGAGAGAATGAGACGCTGGGATAAAGCAATGAAAACAGGCGTAGGTGGGGTGAACGGACTTGTGGAGTTAGGAGCAAAAGTCATTTCAGGTTGTCCAGGGGAAATCATTGACTTGGACTGGAATGCTTCCTCATGTTAGCATTTGCCAACATGTCCATTTGGGAGAATACCCTGAGGCGAGCCCAGAGCTCAGTGGAGGGACTATCTAGAGTGTTTTACCTGGGAACCCCTCTGGATATTGCCGAAGGAGCCTGAAACGCCTTGCCTAGGCTGCTATCATGAAGACATGGATAAACAGGAAATGGACAGATGGACACATAATGAGCCTTACCCTCCATAAACAACTATCTAAGCCGACAGGCAAAGGCGGCTTGTTACATTGCGTTTTCATCTCATTCAAACTGAGAAAAAGGCACCCCTCACTCCGAAGCAAATAGATGCTCCGAATAGCTTAGAATAGTTGCTTTGTCTCGGCTTGTTTAGTTGCATCACCCACCGTGACAGTGGGCACAAAATAGCAGAGCAGAGGAACATAATGCAGCTATCACGTCGTCTCCGTTTTGAGCAGAGAGCTCTCACAGAACCTCCTCTTTAATTTCGTCGGCTCTCAAATCAAAGTCGTGATAAATGTAATCATAGATGGTGAGTGGCAGCAAGGTATGGCCAGACTAGTAAGAAAGAGAAAACAGAGAGACAGCAGGAGGTATTAGGATGAACTATCATCATTTAGGACAAAAAAACACACAGAGAGTAAAGATCTGGAGGCAAAGACGAGTCTTCTAAGAATTCTTTTAGGCTTGTTGCTCTTGTCTGTGAGGTCAACGGAGATTTATGGCCCTGCTGGAGAGAATGGTCTTCCAAAACCTTTCAGGTTTTTATGAGAAAATCCCCGTGAGGTGTGTAAAACCTACCTTTATTAAAGACCACTTAGGCAGCATTTATGACACTGAAGAGCCTTTGCTGTTGCACGTATCTTTAAACCTTGCTTTATGTGGGTTTGTGAGATTTACGGCTTTGGAAGCACGATAATGTATCTTCATGCTACTGTTTTTATTAGACAGCTTCTTAGTTTTTAGAATTTTTTGAGTCTCTCCTCAATGTCAAATCTTAGATTTACTTTCAGCATTTTTGCATTCTAATCCAAGTTTTTTTTTCTTAAGTTATATCATAATGTCAAATGTGCCCAACCTTCACCTGGAGATATGACCAGGCCTCTTCCCTGTGGACCGGTCCATGAGATAAAACAACACAAAGGCATGGCATTACACCGCATCCTGCAGACTGCTGTGAACCACCGTTTCTGATAAACTCAGACTTTGTGAGGTAATCACCCAAGGTAATTATTTTTGACTCAATCAGTCTAATCTCTTTTGGTCTGCAAGCAATTACTTTCATCTACAAAAGGCCTGTACCTGATGTTGTAGTCTGTTAATGTGTGTGACTGTGAGCCGTGCCCACTACTCGTTTGGCTCCAAGTTCGGCTCCCTCATTGGAAATTACCTCAGGCGTTCAGGTGTTGTGATCCCGACGTTGCCAATAAGAGCCAGAGGCAACAAATAGCTGCCATTAATCAAGACTCAATTTGATGTTAGGCTAAATGCTAATTAAACACTCTCCCATTTCATTTAAACACAAGATGTCATTTGCAAAACTTAAACCGCAAAAAACCCCAGCAAGCTAGAAAGGTGGAGACAGGCATCACTTTAGTAACTTAACAGTCTTTGCCTGTCCACTGGGCCTATGAGGGCGTTGACCCCTGACTCGGGATCCCTGACCTGGGGTGGTGAATCTGCTCTCTAGGACAGTTTGAATCCATAATATGGCCATGGCTGAGTGGTCCTGTGGCCAGACGGGTCGCATTCCTATCCCCTCTTTCAATTCATTCTTCCTCCACTCTCATTCCACTCCCATTGCCACGGTTTTAATTGCTTTGAAGCTAAGTGCTAACCTTGGGGAGCTCAACAGGATGTTTTACAGAGCTTTGGGGAGACTGACTATTAATAAATAATACATCCCTTCTGTCCTCTTTCTTCACTGCACTCTACACCGCTGTGGAGAGGAGGCCTGCAGAGAGCTGGCAGGTTCTGCTAACCTCCAACACTCTTGTATAATACTGGTTTATCTGGAAACACAAAGAAGGGAAATGTCTGGTCATCAGGATAGTTTGTAAAATACATGTCACCAAATTATTTTAATTTTCATCTTTGTTTTTTATTTTTTTGCATTTGTTGTGCATCCAGAAAGTATTCCCAATGATTCACTTTGTCCACATTTTTCTATGTCAACCTGACTCCAAACTGTATTAAATCAATTTCTTTCCTTTAAATTATACACACAAATGCAAGCTTCTGTTCTGCCACCTCCCACAGCAGCCCACCCCTGTCACTCCCCCATTCAGCCCCTTCAGACTAGCCAGCAGCATTAGTAAACACCTGGGAGAACTGCAGCATCTGCTGAGCTCATTATAGGAGCTACTTCTCTGTGAAACGCTGGTAAAAATGTTGTTAAAGGTTTAATAGAGAAGCCATCTTGTGATGACTTCCTGAAGGCGGAGTTTCAGAAAGAGCAGGAGTTTTTAAAGAGACAGAAGCCCAAGTTCAAGGCGTTCATTACAAAGTCAAATTTCTTCTAAGTCATGGTTGATATATGAAGGTAAAATAAGTACTTATAAAATGACACTATATGCCTGCAAAATACATAATACCGCCCCTTTAAGCAGCCTATTCCACCTGTCACCTGTGGTGGCGCTGCACCAATAACCACTCAAGGGTACGACACGAATACCTCTAAAGAAGATGCTGAACATAACTTGCTTGTAAACAGAAACGGAGTGGCGTCAGATTTCAGTGGTTGTTGGATTTCTCTTTTATTGTTGGTGCGACACCGTGAGCCATTTCTCCTGCTGCCTGTGGACTCAGCATCCTCACATTCATTTGAACCGTGCCAGAGTTTACTTTTACCAAACAGAGTCTGAGATTTTTAAGTGGATCAAAGTTCAATTTTTTAGCCCATATCAGATTTTGATTGTGTATTCCCACCTCACCAAACTTTCTCTGCAAACGAACTAGAGTTTGATTAAGGCGGACTAAACAGGGCTGGTGTGAATCCACCCTAAAAACCCCTTATTATTGTAGCAACATCTACGGCTGCAGTGCCTAAATCTACAGTTCAAAGCCAGCTCCATTCACATCACTACCAGCACAGATTAGAGAAACAAACTGCTTCAGAGTAAAACTCTGTCTTGAGTATGTCCATCGAAACAATTGACTCCAGTTAACTTGAGTTTTGTTTCTCCAACATGAGGTAAATTTAAGAAAACAGTTGTTTATCGTACTTATAGAACAACTAACACCTGCCTATGTTTGAAGTATCATGGAGAAACAATAGAACAGAATATGTACAAGAGGAAAGTGCATTGGTAGAGCAGCTGTGACGAGGTGCCGTTTTGGGGATTCTGTTTAGATGCGTTCTTTTTTACTTCCTCGCATCGATGAAACTTGATCCGTTTAATAATGAGAAGCTACTTTGAGAAACGCGATCTAGCTAATTATTTCATTTTGGGAGCTACTGCCCTAACATATACTCTTTATGGGAAAGCAGATGATGATTAGTGCTGCTAAAGAGCCTGAGTAAGGTGCATGTCACGAACAGCAATAACGAGGTGAAGCTGGTGAGGGTGATAAAAATGCAGTAACTATAAATTAGTGCACCTCACCTCGATGCACTTGTATGTGGAGATCCTTTAAGGACTAGAGGGAAAAATTTCAACATCAGAGCTCCTCTTTTACTCTGAAGATACATCCAGCCATATAGTGTTACTGAGACTGAGGCTTCCATGTTGTTTTAATCATTTTTTTATTACCTCCCCCACGACTCCACAGACCAGAGGAACAATATTTTCACCACATCTGACCTAACGATCATAAGCGATGCCGGCGCTAGTTTGAACCAGCATTTGAATTTTTAGTAAATCATTAAACAAGAAGTCATAAAAGAGACTAAACCAACTTTATGCTTTATTGTACACGATATAGAAAAGGCACGTTGAGTTACCGTATGAATGTTAATCACACCTGCAGCCTGACAGGTTTTCTTGTTTTGCTCTACGCCTCAGCATTTTCATCCATTGGAAGTTTTACTAAAGTTTTTTTTTAAATTGTGCTAGAAATGGCAGACAAGGCCTGTTTGTGAAAGGTGGTTAAATATGTTTGTTCAACTGAGTAATATTATTTCTTTCCTTTGCTTTGTCTTGTCACGTTGAAGCAAACCAATCGCATTCAGTTGCACTTTGTTAGTAGTAGTAATAATAGTAAGTTTATTTGTAAAGCTCTTTAAAATAACCACTAGGTTAGCCAAAATGTCTTACGGTGGCTAACGTGAAATAAAACATATAAAACACAAGGAATAAAACAGGATAAAGGGCGAGAGAGAAGAATGAAGTAAAACTATAATAACAAAATATGTCACACTAATGAGTATTAACAGACATTTTGAACATCTTTATTTGAAGATGCCCAGGTTGTTAACAAAACTGAAAAAAACCCCCCAAAAACTGCAGTGCAATAGAGCGGTGAATCATATCATGTTAAATTCTTCTGCTTCGATCTGTAAATCTAAACGAGTTCCATCGTTGGCGGTGAATGAAGGTAAGCATCGTTACGAGTCCACAACCCCACAGGAGGCAAACTGCGTGACGCTAGCTAATCTGAAAATAGAGAAATTAAATCTCATTTGCCAACAGAGGCCTGGGTCAGGTCATGAGGTCATAAAAGCAACAAAGCATTTAAAGGTTTACAGTTATGATAGAAAGACCAACTGATGAAGAGGACCTTGACCTCAGGTTTATGGAAGAAAAGAAAAAAGACACTGAAGTGGAGGAGAAGTCAGACCAGGAAGACAATGTGGAAGAAAAGTCCAACAAATTCCAAAGCATTAGTGGCTTATTCTCTTGCAGTAGCTTTGTCATAAGTAGTGAGCTGGACGTTACCCAGAGGGCAAACATGAAAAACCAAAGGGTTTTTTTCTTTGTTTTTCAGGACCCATAAGAAGGTCCTCTGGGTTACTTTTATGCTAACATGGCCAGATTTTCCTCCCCTGGCTACAGTTAGGACTCACTGCTGCAGCCTGAGCAGCTGTTAGCACTAGCACACTGAAGAGAGAGAGAGAGAAAGTTCAGTTTTGACAACTGATAACTAGTAAATAACAAGGTACAGGTACCAGACTTGAGATATTTAACAGAACAAACAGTGTTCAATGAAAGCCTCAAAAACTTTGAGAAAACCTGTGAGGAAGATGAGAGGAAGACTAAACAGTAACTCATTAACCTTTAGAAGCTTCAAGTGTAAAGTTTATGACCAGTTCTAACGCCGAGGAAGTTATTAAGATGGTGTTCTGACTGGACTTTGATTAGAACTTCATGTGAAGCTACATAAAGCATCCATCAACCCCTGAAGATGTGCTCAGATCATCTTTTCTTCTGACTCAGTGACTTTCTTACCACACAGAGCTTTGAGGATTTGCTTTGTTGTTGCCCTGAAAGGCATCAGAGTGTAAAGCTTTACGCCCAGTTTATAAAAGCGTGTTATGTGTCTCTAAAGCTTTCATGGTTGTACTGACCTTATAACAGAGCTAAACGCCGAAGAAACAACGGCTCCCAGATGGCCTTTCTTAAAGCCTGCCTATCCATACTTTGATTCCCTTCCATCCAAAGGTTAAGACTCTCAGGGGAAACATCTGCATAAATCCAGCAATAACGCCAACATAGAAACTGGAAAGAGGATATTACTTACTTCCTGGGTTTTGTTTGTTTCTTGTTTTTGGTATGGGTTGAATATAATTACTAAAATTATTTCCATTTGCATAGAATTACACAGCTCACTAAATCAAGTTAATGCATACCAGTGACAGGTCAAGGAATCTCAACATATTCACAGAAATTCCACTTGCAGCTCTTTTTTTTATCACAGTTTGTCAGGCCTTACTCTCAAATGTCAACGTGTTTTTACCTGGATTTTATGTGAGAAGGCCCAAAGAAGGCTTCTTTGTGAAGCTGAAGTAAAATAATACATGGTGGGTCAGTAGAGTCAATACCTTGTAGAATTGGCTTTTGCAGTTGCAAGCCTCTCCAACGTTTGCAAATCTAAGCACAGAAATGTCTTCGTTTGCGAAATTGCTGAAGCCCCATCAGATTAGAAGTCTTGCCATATTAATTTCACCGGATTAAGGTCTGGACTTTAACTAGGCCATTGTAGCACAATCTTTGATTTGAGCCATTCTCCAGACATACATGTAGGGTCACCCAGCCAGAGAGTGAACCTTTGCCCAGTTTGGAGTCTTTAGCAGTCTCTACCAGGTTTTGCTCCAGTACTTCTCTGTATTTCCATCCATCCGTCCACTAGCTCTGAACAACTTCTCTGTCAATGTTGAAGAAAAGCACCGCCACAGCAAATGTGCCGTGTTACTATCTGCAAAACATAGCAATTTGCTTGTAGATCAGAAAGTTACATGTGCAAATTGAAAGTCTTCCACATGTAGTATGATGCTGCCATCACCATGTTTCACTGTGGAGATTATGTATTCAGGAGGGATGCAAGTGGGTTTTCCAACTGACACATCATTCATAATGTAGACATGATGGCGTTTGTTCACAAATTAGACTCCTGAATTTTTCTTCTTTCTTTTTCTTCCACTTAATTCGGGGGTTAGCAGCCTAAGTAAGAAGACCCAGACTTCCCTCTCCTCAGACACTCGGCTCAGCTCCTCTGGGGGAATCCCAAGACGTTCTAAGTCCAGCAGAGAAACATAGCCCCTCCAGTGTCCCAGGTTTTCCTCTGTGTCTCCTTCTGGTGGGATGCTTCCTGAACACCTCATCAGGGAGGCAACCACCAGGCATCCTAACCAAAGCCCGAGTCACCTCAACTGGCCCTTCTGGATGTGGAGAAGCAGCAGCTCTACTTCCAGTTCCTCCTGGATGAACAAACTTCTCACCTTATCTCTAAGGGACCTATTTGCCAGACACCCTGCAGAGGAAACTCATTTTACCAGCCGTTTTCTCAATCTTTCGGAACATAGATCAACCAGTAACTCATTGCTTTTCCGTTTACCTCTGTCTTTGCCACAACAGATTGGTACGGCTTTCACATTTTGACCTAGTGTTGCATTGAGGGGGCACACATCGCACCAGTCTGCTGATCAATTTCTGACTCCATTTCCCCCTCATTCATGAACAAATCCAGGAGGTCCTTGAACTCGTCCTCGACCCAGAGAAGGCACTCTACCGTTTCTGGCTCTTGCATTTGGAGGTGCTGATTTTCCTCCCAGTCACTTCACAGTATCAATTGATTGTGCTGAATCTTTTTAAGGGATGCTGTAGTTGGGGGATATCAGATTTGTATTTCACCTGATGTTTGAGTTTGCCTATTGCTTAAAACTACTTAAGGAGTAGACTTAAATTGTTTAAGCCTGTTATTGTGTGACAAAAAGTGAAAAAGTCCAAGGAGCATTATCAGTTTCGCAAGGCTGTGTTACGCCAGACTCAGCTGTGAGATTCCAGTGCATGTATTTTAACTCAATTTATTGATAAACCTGAACATACTTTCTAAACTGAAAAGAAGCTGGTCTAAGTCTAAAAACACTCTCCACTGCCTACACAGGAACTCCCTCCATCAGCCTTCTGTGTGGCTATGTGGGATTAAATTCTTTAATGAAGACTTATCTGTACTACAGGAGCATACCTTGACAGCTCCGACTTGTCCCCACGCTCCAGTTCCGCTGCCTATGTGACAGCGGTACAACTAATTAGTTTCTGTAATGCATCTCGATAGAAGAGGGCGATACTGAAGTTTATAAAGGAAGCGGTGATGTGAGATTGATCTGGTCTGAAATGATAGAAGAATTGATCATGCCTGCAGATGTTGGAGGGGGGAGATAACATTCCCTAATGAGGAAGAATAGCCATTAGTGACAGAGCTAACAGATATGGGGGCCAATCTCTCACGCTGATTAAAAAGGCTTATGAGCGCCGTGATGCGTTTGTCCTCCATATTCAGTGGGAACAAGTGGGGAGGGAAAAACCTGCAGGGCCTGGAGATGAAGCAGACTGTCATCTTCAGATTTTATTCATATGCTGAGAAACATAACCCGTCACCTTGCTGAATTTGTATTTCGGCTGGTTGGAAAAAGCATCCAGCCTAAATGGTTGGTTTGTAATAATTACCCTGAAGATGTATGGTGGAGCTACGTTTACAGAACGCACGCTGCATTATTTGTCATATAAATGCAAGGTTTTATGAACAAAACAACACGTCTAAAATAACAGCCTGAGGTGCGATTTGACCAGTTAAAGTCACTTCCACAAGGATGTGTGAAATAATCTCTCTCTTCAGTTCGCTCACAAGAAAAACAGTGTTCTAGACGCTGAGTAAGCTGGGTTTTAACCTAGAAACTGTGCTCTTGAATGTGTTAACTCTATTTAATTGTAAAATACACCACAAATTATTGGAATAATGCCACCAGCATTAGGATGTTGCATACCACAGTCTTTGTGGCACAGCATTCATAAATGCTTTTGGGACTAATACACTTTCAACACCAAGTGGAACCTTCCTGTTGATGGGGAGTTCATTTGCAAAGTTAAAGCAGCATTTTTAGTCAAAGAATCAATAGTTGCACCTTTCACTAGTTATTTCCTGGAAGTGTAAGCTGATTTCACCTTTAATTCTCTCAGTAACTCTTTTGTTCTTCTTGAATCCTCTGACGGTTAGCTGAGCTCCTTGTTAGCTTCCTAAGAGCTCATTCACACCAGTCCTGTTCAGTCCTCTTCAACTGAGCCTTAGTCTTTACCTGTAAGGTCCAGTTTATTTGGGGAGGTGTGAATGCGTAATCCACCTCTGATGTGAACCAAAACAGTAAACTCTGGTCTGCCTACAAACCTAGATCTCGGTTCGGCTGAAGTGGACTCTGATACGGTTTGAACGCATATGTGAAAGCAAGTGAACCTGAAATCACTACATAAGTTGGAAGTACTCTATAGTGCAGAGCATTCTGGGTAAATACAACCAAAACAAACTTGTGTATAGTGCTAGCAAGAGAAATGTCTCATGGTGTTTTGCCAACGACAAAAGACTGCTAATGCTAAAGTCTCATTCCACTACATTTCTGTTTACATTTCATGAAGAAGGAAGTTGTGCTCAGTGTCTTCAGAGGTTTTCAAGTCATTTCCTCCAGTGGTTCTTGGTGCAGCACCACGATAGGCAAAGCAGGTGAACAGGTTTTTTCAGTGGTTTGGTTCATTTGACACAGTGCAGTGGGAAAGTGAATCCCCCCAAATGTTGCAACTTTGGTTCCAATTGAACCGAGTCTACTGGACAATCAGGTGTGAAGACTGCTTTATTACCATGTGGTCTCCTGGACACAAATTCACACAAATAATCATTTCTGACAGCAAAGTCAGAGATGACCCACCAGACTCTTGGGAGCTGAGCAGTACTTGAGCACTGCCAGCCCACCATGGCAGACAGAACTCAGAAGGATCATGGCCATTACCACCCCACCTGGTGAGGTAGCTCCTTGTGGTTCCAACAATGATGGACGCCCATCTGAGTCCACCACTCAGAGTGTCATCCTGTCATACAAGTCCCCTTGAGGGCCAGCACCCCAAATGGCCTGCAATTACCCCGCCCACACCCAAATAAAAACAGCGCCAACCGAGGTCAAGGACCTCTGAGTGATCCCCAAAGACTCTGGGGTTTCAGGCATAGGGCAGGAGCATAGCAAGCCTCACTATCAGCCCAGAAATCAAAAACCAACCAGCCCAGCAAGGACCAAGTAACATGCAGGCCCTGGCAGGTACACCCAGTCTCTAAACCCCAAACGTCCATGTGGGTGTTACAAAAAACCCCTTAAGCTCCAGGTTCTATTGTATCCAAATCTTGCCCCTACAACCTGTGATCATCCAATCACCACCTCAATGAACCGACGTTTCTAACTTAGTGGAAGTCCAACTCTTCCCAGCCTGGCTGACCAATAACAGAATGACAACCCAGCTTAACAGTATGCCTTCATTTCTCACTCAAATACATGGAAATATTTTAAACTCATGGGAATGGTTCCTGTATGGGCTTTATCAACACATGTATTATGTTTCCTAAGATTTACTGTTATAATGGCGTATTATAAAGATAATATCAGGCTGTTGCGCTTCATACAAATGCAGCCTTTGCCATCCTCTGTTCCAAGCAGGAAATTGCTCTCGTGTTGACCTGGCCTTTGAGCAGAATTAAACGTGGAACAATCACAATCCCCACCTCATTTGTTTTTATATGCAATTATCACCTGAGCTAGGACGGGACTCGCATACGCGAGCACCTGCAGAGTTAGCACACACCGGCAAGTCTCTGTTGTGCTCATATCAATGACATACACTCACAACTACAAAGATATGTTTTTATTCCCCCCCCAGTGTGTTGTAAATGTTGGTTTTTTTAAATACATGCTGTTTAATGTCTAGTATGGGTTTTTTGAAAAGTTTTAATACTCAAGTCACACTGTTCCCTCGTGTTTTCAGCCAGGCTAATAGTCACATGTGGGGCCTGCATATGAAATAAGCAGAGGAATGGGCCCCAGATGGGATTATCCATGGGTTACATAAAGGCCCAATGCCTCTATAGTGTAGAGAATGGATAATGAATCATGTCTCTCTAAATCCAACTGTGCATAGATGGCACCGGTATATATTAAAAATCAGATCAGTCACATTAAATGTATTTTTTTAAAACTGTCCTCAAACTACCACAGTAAATTCTGTCAGGGAGCCTGAAGTCATAAAAGTAGCAAGAAGAATATTCTATGGAAATACTTTTATTCTAACAATCACAAGATTAACACGTCAGTTGGAAACTGAGTGATTATCACAGATTTAGTCATTGAAAGAATCAATAAGGAATTAACAGTAACTACACTAAATTGATGAATTAATTAACAAGACATAAACAAACAAAATTTAAGTTCTTGAAACAACAAAGCAAACAAAATTTTAAGTAATGGAAATTCTGACGAAGTTAAAAATCAAAGTTCAGACTTTCTTTACATAATAAAATATTTCCCTTTATTCTGCCACTTTTCACTTTTCGTTATCATAGAAAGTATCATGAGTTCACTGGAGGTGCAGTTCCACCAGGTGTTTGCTAATTGGTGCTGGCTAGTCTGAAGGAGCTGAGTGGGGGAGGGCCTCTCTGTGAGCTCTTAAGTTTTCAAACTGCTCCTCTGAGGAGGAGCTTTGTCCTTGAAGGCGGGGCTAGGTCTATACAGGTGTTTTGCACAGCCGAATGGTTACCATGGAGATTAAATGATTTCTCAAACATGCATGAAAGAATCAAGGCAACACTCCAGGTATGTTTGTGATGAGGGAATATCATTATATCGTGATGTAAAGCTCAAAAAGTCAATTTTACATAATACTGCCCCCTTAATGCAACAGCAGGTTTGACACTAGATAACTGTTATAAGTGAGACTGGATACAAATGTAAGACTCAAAATGGGTCCTAAGCAACTGATTTTTCTGGTTTTCCAAGGTTTTTCCCAATAAGCATATGTTCTATGCCATAGTATGCATGACTTTTGTTCTAGAGAACTAGAAAGATTCTACAGTCATCAACTTATTTCCTTCACTGTTTGCCTCTGCTGTGCCGTTATGGCTATTTTTAATCAAGACGACTCACAAACAAATTCAGAAATCAAGGCTTTTGTGAGCCGCTGTGTCTTCACATGACTCTTCCTGGTACATTCCTCTCCACTTCGCAATAGAATGGACTAGTTGACCCTTAAGCCAAACAAGAAAAGAGAATTTTCCCCATTTTGCTGTTGGCGCCTCATCAAAAAGGGGCTCTGTGGAATTCTGGTGGTTTCCTACTCTACAGAAAGACCAGATACTCAGAACTTTCCTATCAACAGCAGGTGGAGTCTGTTTTTCTATAATCAACACTGGCAGGTGCAGAAGCATCACAATCATTTCACAGACTGACAATCCTTCTTCATAAACTGTAAGCCCTTCTACTCTCCCTGTGAGTTCTCCTGACTCACTGTTGTCGGTGTGAAGAGTAATGTGTGAGACACAGAGTGTGTGTGGAAAGGTCAAACCCGGATGGCTTGGTTATTGTTCTGGGGGCTGTAATAAAGGTAATCTCCCTGTCAAAATCCCCAAATACAAACAGTTTATTAAACAGTTTATTAAGTATCCGACTAGAGAGAGAGTGACAGCCATCAGCTGTGGTTATTGTGCTGTCCGATGCTCCCGTCTGATCACGTCAAAGTGCATTTGATTCCTGCGTCTAGGGAGAAATGAAATCTGTGCAGACCAGTAGTGAAAACATGGAAGACCTTGACCAGACAGACAGTTGGGGAAGTTCAGGAGAGTTTGGACAGAACAAACTAGGATGTTTTCAAGTCTACCACCAACAGGCCGGACAAGTACACCGACACCTTCATGTCCAACATCAGGTTCAAACCGCCACACACCAGGCTGCAGCTGCTGCCTGGCGCCCTGAGAGTTTATTGTGAAATAATGAGTTTG
The DNA here is from genome assembly GCF_003331165.1 of Xiphophorus hellerii. Lineage (NCBI taxonomy): Eukaryota > Metazoa > Chordata > Actinopteri > Cyprinodontiformes > Poeciliidae > Xiphophorus > Xiphophorus hellerii. Next base: position 3,493,256 of record NC_045685.1, read on the forward strand.
ATTACTAGCCAGTGATCTTTGTGGATTAAGGGATGCTAATGGCTAATAGCAATCTGGTCAAGTTAGCTGTAGCTTCATTAAAAATGAACACGTGAATATCTCTCCAATCGATCGAACCTTGTAGTAAAAGACTTTGGACAATTTCAGAACAAAATATTTAGTCTGAATTTACTGGATCAAGCATTTTCATATGAAAATAACAGGAAGTGTTATTTTCCTTGTTAAATGTTTTCTTTTTTTTGCACTTCATGTTCAATCCATACAAAAAAAAAAATTACTACGATTTTATACATGATGTGTTAATCTCAAACTTATTTTTACCTTCAGATAACTTCTAAGGTCATGAAAAAAAAGAACATTAGGGCAGACTCATGAGATGCGTCTTCCATAAAACAAAACAATCTTTCCCTTTCAGGACTTCCATATATTATTGCAAATACTGAAAGAAATGAGGAATTTTGCCAATAACCATAATTTGCAATGCTGATTTCCAGTTGCAACTATGAGCAATAGCAGTGCTTATTTATCTAAACTTGTTTTCCTGAAAATCAGCTTGAACCCATCTCCACCTGCCTCATTTTTATGAAACCACACGGTCGTTTCCTCTTCCTCTTCCGTCTCTCCATGGCCACGGCTTGAAGAGTTCTGCTTTTTTTTCCTTCCTCATCTTCTTTTCTCTCCTCTTTGCAGACACTTCTTAGCTTTTCCACGCCGTTAGCTTTTATGTGTTTGTGGAAATAAATTGACTTCCATCTTCGACGCTCCCGTCCCCTCTGTTCTCTGTTTACAACTGTTTGCTGCCTTAATGCAGTCAAATAACTGCAGACTGTGGAGAATGCTGCTCAGTGCGCCGCATTATATCGCAGAGGAGACAGCTGGAATTTACATCTTACATTTTTCAGAGCTAAGACCTCCACTCTAAGCCTCCCGTGTTAACAAGATTGATGTATCAGACGCGACCACACGCGCGCGAAGAGGAGGGAGAAGAAAAAAAATAATCAATGGATGGTTGTTAGCATTTATATGGCTTTTGCTGGAATATAACTGGCTGAAATAAAGCCTGCAAGTAACACAGACGGGGGAAAAAAGCATCGTAATCCACTTAACAAAGTCCATTAAACACCACTCAGGACTAAATGGTTTGTGTTTTAACAAAGATTCATGACATTCATAAATGTTTAGTGTCACTTTAAGGCAGCCAGGTTCGGTGGATCAGGATTCACTGGGTGACGAGTTTGGATTTATCATTTTAATGTCTGCTTTGCAAACGTGGACTCTGCATGACATTATTATTGAATCCTCCACACTCTCTCTGAATCGGAATTTTGCCGTGATAAATTTATAGGAATAAGTGGGAACAAAGAAAAAAGAGGGGATTGGAGGGAAAGAGACGGAGGATAACAAACAATTGCTGGCAATTTTTACAAATTTTTTTTTTGGATTTGGGAAAATTCCTACATGAGACTGAATTAAAAGATCTATTTGCATTTGACGCAGATGAGATTTTCTGTTGCTTTCTGTCAGAGAGAAATAATAATAGAAAAAAAAAATAGAAATTGTAATACTGACAGTTTCTCTGCTCTCTTCTCTCTGGTAGTTTAAAGTAAAAAGAAATGATGGAAATTGAATTAAGTGCTGTGCAAAACTACTTCTTTACTTCCATAACCCGTTTTTCTCTTTACATCAGCTAACAGCCTTATTGAGATTATTTGTGAAAGAAACTAACCCACAACTTTGAAGTGGAATTAATGTTAAATTCATGTTGAAAACACCAAATTAAACACTGGAGTGTGTGAAGGTCTCAAAGGTTTGTTACAGCAAATTAATGGACAAAGCAGCATCATAAAGACCCAGAAACACAACATCTGTGTTAACATACAGCAACAGCTGTAATGGAGGCTTTTTATCAAAGCGCATCGATGTGTTAGAACTGGCCTAGTCAAAGTTCAGACTTGGAAAATCAGTAGAAGAATGCGCACAAATTGTTGCTGGAGATGTGCAATGTAGTAGGTAGAGACCATAAAAGTGACCGCAGCAACAGGTGGATCTCCAACATACCGAGACTTTACAGATTTATTTTTGTAAAGAAACATTGAAGTCAGTGTGTACGTTTTCTAAATTCTAATAAAACACACTCAGGTTTGATTGCTAGGTGACCAAAAGAAAAGTTTATGGGGTGTGAATGCTTCAATAAACAAAGTTCTCTTGTTTTTAATGTGGGATTGCTTTACAGTTAATTACATTTTGGATAGATTAGCTCTCAGTCCAACTGGGCTTATTATCCTCACTCAGGTAGAAAAGAGAAAAAAAAAGAGACATCACTCCTTTCCGCTTAGCGTCAACACAGGCGTCCATCTGCTGCAATTTTATCTCCGAGCCATCGCTCTCGAACAAAACAAATATCCCTCCTGTGAGGATTTTCTCCCTTTTACGCGACAGCTCCGGCTGAAAGGCCACAGAGGCTCCCATGATGCTCTGCAGCCGGGGACAGGTGGCGGCTGGGGAGGCGGCGGCGGCCCGAAAAGCAATTAACATTCATAAATAGCGTCAGGGAACCTATCCACGGAGGTTACACCGCCGCTGAATGTCACCAACTGCCTGGGCCCATTCCTTCACACAACCCTCCCATAAGGCCAGACACACTTAAATACATATTTGCATACAAATGCAGTGATTAACCCTGTAAGTGCATTGCTCTGGCGGCTTGGTGGAGACTTGGCGCTAATGTCTCGCGCACCGTTTGACTGTGTGTGCTCGAAATGGCCTGGAATAATGATCCTTTATTGACTTTGTTGAATTGACTCCCGTCGGTCTCCTCTGGCGGGTTTTTGTTTCCGGGGAGCTGGCGGGGGCAGGTTCCTGAAACACATTATTTCCGTTTCCTCGCCAATAAATCACAGGGAAAGCTTTAGTTTGCAGTTGACATCCTGACAGTGCGCAGTGTAAATAATGTATTTCCATATTGAGTCCCATAAAGCAATAAAGCAGCGAAGCAACAACAACAACAAAAAAAAAGTTAAATGATCCCGGCTGGGGCTACTGTATCATCACAAAGCAAATACTAATGGACTGCTTAATGTAAAGTGTATATGGAGGAACAGAATAAATATGTGGCATGCTTTAACTCATTGCTGTATTTTGTTTGGGGGAAGAAGAGAGGAGTTTCTTTAGGAGAAAGAGAGAACAAATCATTTCTGAATGCTTTGTAAGCTTTATTCTATTTGCAGCAGATGAACAGTGACGTGCGGGGTAAAGCCTCCGAATTCTGCCAAGGGGCTGATATGTTCCTCCTTCAGTGCTGTTGAAATCTCTGTGTGCCACACAGTCAGGGAACTGAGCCTGGGCTGAGAAATGCAAAGAGCATGAACAGAGAAAAGGACAGAATGAAATTACTCAGTGGCGATGGTCCTCCTCTTTTCTTTTTTCCCCTCGTTGCTCTGTGAAGGCTCACTTCAAGACCTCAGAGGATCACCTCAAGACTTTAACTGACAAATCCCAGAAAGCCGAGAGCAACAAGAGAGAGAGACTGTAAAGTTTTGCTGGCTGAGCAGCGACTGCCTTCTTTAACCAAACTGACATCTCTCCATCATCCTGTGCTCACCAAAGTTTAGCCACACATTAAAAAGTTCAGGGAATTTCATACGATATCAATAAAAATCTGTGAAAATTTGTGATGTGGAATGGAAAAGATGCACGGCTTTCGAACAAAGCATTGTTCATAGCCAAAAGCACCATGGTGAACTCTGTTGGCATGACAACTTTTGATAAGAATGGTGAGAAGAAACCTGCAGTTGTGGAAAGGAGCATAGTGGTCTTGTTTAAAGTTTGAAACAAATCATGTAGCCGACATAAACCAAGGTGCTCTGAAAGTCCTGCATGAAAAATGTTTTATATTGCAGAAAAGAAAAGCTAATCATCACCTCTAAACCCCAAAACAAGACCGGTCTGTCAGAGACGGGCAATGCTAACTTAAACGTTAGCTGCTTTAACCCTAAAGCGCTAATCATAAACAATACACCTGCTAAAGCTAAAGCGCTACACCAACATGGTATTTAGCAGAAGCTAATATACTGGTGTGCTAAATTCATAAATATTACTACACAGCATGTGTCATTAACACAATTTGAAAGTTATTTAAGTAATTTAAGTCATTTGAACACTTTAGAATTTATCAGGAAAAATTAACTGAGGGAACGCTGAACATTTTTAAAGTCAGCAAAAACGCGCTAAACAAAATATTAGCTTTGCTATCAGCACATTAGCGAAAGTGTGCCTACTGCTGTGGATGCTCTCTATATGTTCCCTAAGCATTCAGTCACGGTTGATAATGAACTGGTTTATATCAAAGGGTGTCGTTAAGCTAGGCTACCAGCTGAGAATCAGTGAGCAAGCTATTCTATGAAGGAATGTGTGGATTAAACTCTGTCTCTAGAGGAGTGAAGCTGAACATGGTTTTTGCTAAAGGGTTAAGAACGCTATTGCAAAGGACTTTACGTTTGAGAGAGATGCTGTCTGTCCCTGACCGTCCTCCTGTCCATGGGGAGCGCTCGCAGCCGTAAGCAGGGCTAATTAAACATTTCTAAGTGAGTTGACTTGCTTTGCCTGCCATTCCAGCCCCGGCGAAAGGTCGACCTACTCGCGGGCATGAGCCAGACATTTCACATGACTGTTCTCCTTTTGAGAAATTTAGCAGATTGTTAATTATCAGATTACAAGTTTGCCTTTTTAAAGGCCAGCACACCCCCCCCAGTTGGACGACTGGGCAGAGAGCAAAGGGAGGTTTAGAGGCCAGGAGGAGAGAGGAAGGCTGGATTTAAGAAACGCAGATAGCTGAGGGTGTCCTGCTTTACCCCTCTTGGCTTGAGTTAAGACAGGACTGTGTTTCGTGATCAAATTCAGAGAGAGAATTTAAGCTAAGCAGAGGAGAAAGGATTTCTGACAGCAACACTTGTATTCAATCTATTCGGTTCAGCCTATAGCTGCGGCTCCTTTACTCCACAGAAATTCAAATAAAGACTTTCAAAAGAAGCACATCTTCAGGCCCAAAGATGATCAGACTACACATAGGAGTAAAGCTACAGCTCTCAAAACCCTTGTACACTTCTCCAACTTTCATCACTCATCCCAAACCCTCCTGCTGTGTTGAAAGAGACACAAGGCCAGAACGATGTCTGCAACGTGACTTTCTGCACAAGAGGCTGGAGGAAATCTCTTTCTTTTGCTGCTATTGCCAATGGTAAAGCCAGAGTCAGGTGAAGATGCTATTCATGTGCGTATGATAAACGTTTTGGGAACGTCTTAAACCTTTCCTGAAGTTTGCTGTCTCCAACACACTTCAGATATGTCTTCATGTCATAAACGTCTCTGTGATTATCACCATCTGCTTCGCTAGGTAGATGCAGAAGAAAAAGGAATCTGTTGAGGAGAAACTCTCCGGCGTCTTCCGAATCGTTCCGGCCTACACAGTGTTTCTGTATCCATCGCCGCTCGGGGCTTTACTGATTTTCATGAAAACCAATCCATAAATTGATGTGGAGAGTTAATGAGCCAATAACTGAACTGTGAATCAGCAGCAGAAAAGTGTTTTCCATCCCCCCCGGTTAAAAACAAAAGAAAAGACACCATCATTTGAATCACTTAGCCACAGAATTTTCACAGGACAGCCATCGTGCCGGACAGAGCACGAGAAACATTCATTTGAGAAAATTAGGTCACCCTATGAAAGTAGGTTCTTTAAACATATTTTGGAGGAATGAAAATGATGACAAATTCAAGTAACATTAACAGATAATAAAACTAAAGACAAAAATCTATTTTCTTTGTGAAATGTCACAAAAAGCTGTTCCTGGTGTGGAGTAAATCAGGACTATGCTAGAGCTAAGCTAAAAATGCACAATGAGAACATTGTTAGTCAGCATTTTGAAAAGGTTTGTCCTTGATTGGGCCTAGAGATCCATCGATCTGATGGTAACATCTGCATCGATCCCAATGTTAAAAGAAATTCTGGAGCCCTTATCTATGTGCCTGATACATAAGGGCAGATCTATTCAGTCTAATTCTACGCTTTGTGCTCTGAGCAACATCACACTTTACTATTTATTTTACATTATATTTAGATTTTCTAATTTAATTTGAACAATTTGAGAGAAGGTTTGCTGCAGTTCATGTTTTACTTGATTGACCGTATTGTTGTTTTAGTTTCTGTCTAATTTTTTTTTACATTGGCTGTTCTTCTCCTGACTGCACTGACTGAACAAATTGAAGTTGTGTTGTTTTCACGTTTGACCAAGCTTGTGAAGGTATTGGCGTATTTAAGTGTGCTGTGCTGACGCAGAGTTAGCAAATAAATTTGCAGTGCGGAACAATTCTGACTGTTTTTAAAAAAAACAAACATTTTAAGTCAATCTGGCACTGTTTCTCGGTATCGGATCGGTGTTGGACGATGCTAAATGTCAGATATCAGTATCAGAAGTGAAAAAAATGCATCGCGCCTGTTGAAAGGGAAGTGGACTTCATGGGAAGACCAAAACAGCTGACAGTAGCAGACTGGAAGATGCTAAAAGAAATGTATATGAAGTTCAATGTCTGCACCAGAAGCAGGACACACAGGTTTTATGTTGATTTGTGCAAGGATGAAATATTTGTTGTCTAAGAAAAACATGAAAGCCAGACCGAAGTCTGCTAAATTAAAATTAAGGAACACAGGATGTGGCTGGTAGAACAAAACATAAAATAAATCGTTATAAAACTCCAAAAATAACATTATTCTAACTGTGAGGCATCAAGCAGGAAGAATCATAGTTTGTCATGGTTCATGCAGGCAGAAAAACACTGAATATCATTATTATTCTTATTGACTATTTCATTTGTCACAATCAAAATCCTTTCTTCCATTTTGGAACGTCGCAGGGATTTAGCTGTGAAAAACCACTTGTTGACCAATCTTCACCAGGATTTGCATCGAAAAAAAAAACCCATTCTGTTTTAATTTGTCATTGTTGGAAGCGCAGCCGTACAAACCCGACACACACATCCAAATGCTCACAGTGCTGCAGGTCACGCAGGGTTAGTGGAAGCTACTTGTTGACTGAGCTAAAACCAGTGATGTTAATGGAATAAAGGTTTGTTTTCTGTCTTTGGGCCACAAAATTCTGATGTCAGATTTGCTTCGTCTGTGTGTGATGACCTAAATTAAACAGCTTTTGTTTTTAAAAAAAGCAGGTAATTAGTAAAGCCTTAGCATAATTCATTATCATAAAGCTAGAGAGACAAATACTGCTGTTGAAAATTAATAAGGTGAAGTAAGCAAATATTCTCTAAGCACTGATCTGTTGTGTTTTATCCATTACAGTAAAACGTTTAAATGTTCTTCCCTTCAGCCTGTTTGGGTCAATTATTTTAATTCCAAATAATAATTAAAAAAAACTTCACTATTGTTTAAAAACTAACATAAAGAAATGTTATATTATGAATTATGAAGACTATATATTATTGTAATATATCCGTGTCTGTTTGAGCTGCCATTTTAGTAATCAATAACAGTAAGTCAGACTGCACTGACTGATCAATACAGTCAATTGTCCAAAAGGTTATTAATTTTGATTTCAGCAAATGAGGCATTACAGTACTTTCTAAAAAAATTATGTTTTGTTTTTACTTCTTCTTTGAAGTGTGAGCTGGCTGTTTGGAACACACACTCACTTTAACTAGTCTAAACAGATTTGAATTAGTTCAGAGCTAAGTTGGCCTCACCCACCGAACTCTTCAACACAAACCTGACTTTGTAACTTTGATCTAAATTGCTAGTTAAGTTGACAGTTACCATAAGCAGTAATTCATAGCGCAAAAACAGACTTTTTATTGCGCTAACAACAGTGGGGATTAAGATGGAGGTTATCGGGGCGTGCTGTGGTGGCGCAGGGGGTTAGCACGCCCCACGTTTGGAGGCCTCAGTCCTCGACGCGGACGTCGCGGGTTCGACTCCCGGTCCCGACGACCTTTGCCGCATGTCTTCCCCCCTCTCCTCACCCTCCTTCCTGTCTGCCTACTGTGGAAAAAAATACGAGCCACTAGCGCCGCAAAAACTCTTCGGAGAAAAAAAAAAAAAAAAAAAAAAAAAAAAAAAGATGGAGGTTATCTAGAACGGCGGTGAAAATATCTTGCAGTCAACAAGTCAAATCCAAAGCAGCGTTTTGGCAACTTCAAAGCTACCTGGACCAAGCCCGAGTTTGGTTGTGTTTGAGTTCGATATTTATTTAGAGTTAAAAGGCTCTTTGTAGAAACCTTCATTTTCCTTAGAAAAACTAAATAAATACTGCAGCTTCTGGAATGTCATTGCTACGTGAGACAAAAGGACGCTGATTCAGTCAACAACCCTCACCCATAGCGGTGTGCGTTCTGACACCGAATGTCAATCCGTAAAACATTCAGATGGTCGTCTGAGTGTCGGAAGGAATACGGCGCGATGTGAAATATCGGAAGGTATTACATCGGTTCTTTTTGAGTCGTGCAACAATGCAAGACTCAAAACTATCCTTCCAAGTAATCTAAACTATATCTACAAACCTGCTTAGCAAAAACACCCAAACCTTTGTGGACGTTTTTCTTAGTGAATGTGTTTCGTGTTCACTAACACGGCGGTCACTAACTGCACATGTCTAAGCCGGTCCTGTTGTCCAGCATATTGAAATGCTTCTCACTCCTCCTCCCCTACAACATCCCACCTTAGCGAACTGAAATGATCAAACAGCTGTTATGGTCAACATTTAGGTTGCAGATTAGGACTTTACACACAAAGCATGTAATGAGTGTATAAATTACGCGTAGTTGCGGGTTAAATTACCCCTCACTGTGTGGTAGTTAAAACTAGTTGGGCACTCTAAAGGCCATTCCAGCATCCAATGGACGTACAGGACTCAGACACTTGGGCTGCTGTTACACCTGTGTGTCTATTGCAGTCACATTTTCAATGCAGCCGCGAGTAAAACGTGACGTGCTATTACCCTCCTTTAAACGACTTCATTCTGCCGCTAATTCTCAGAGAAACGGGTGAGCAGCCAGCCGTGAAGGGGCGATCAGAGAGATTCTTAGACTGACCTCTGATGATGAACGAAAAATCACACGGTGAAGGGGAAAATGAGCAATGTGCAACTTAATGAGTGCTTTCATACTGTATTAATAACATGGAACATAGCAGCCCGACGTGCAAAATAGAAAAACTCGGGTAGGATGAAGTGTTGAGTCGCCCCGGCTCTTATGGAATGCGATTCATGTTCCTTTTCTTTTTCTTTTTTTCTTCACCTTTTTTCCCCGTCTCCTGACCCCGGCAACTCATTGGTGATTTGTAACTACTGTGCATACAATGTTATTTGTGCCCTCGCCCGGGGCGACCAGCGCTCTCTGACCAAACAGTCTAACTGCCCGGCCGACTCGGTGAATAAATGGGACAAGAAGAACAAACGAATAAGGAGATGGATGTTCCCCTTCCTGGAGACACAGAGGCCTAATTTGAGCTAATCAAGGACCGCTTCAGCTGCGGCCCTTCGCGGAGATCTCACGGTCGATGGAGTGGGCCGAGGAGCCCGAGCAATCTCAAGTCACTTGCTCACAGGCCCAAAGATCACATCAGCTGTTTTTTTTCTTTACAAAAAAAAAGGGAGTGAGTGAGGGAAAACAGAGAAAAATAGAAGGATGGAGAGCTGATGTTCGAAAAAAAAACAATCCTGTTCAGTACTTCCTGTGCTCTGTCTCCTCATCTTAGCGTTAATCTGAAAATGAGCCACTTAACAAGCCGCAGTTTACAACACCTTTAATCGATGGATGGTCGTCACCGCGGCAAGGCGGCCGAATGGGGGGGGAGGGACGGGGCAAGGAGAGTGGAGGAACAAAATGAGTCTCCAACCCTTTCCCTCCCGCCTATCTCCAGCTCTCTGCGGGCTCAGCCCCTCATCTGTTGGGGTGGGGATTGTGGGTAATCGCCAGAGCCCTCCCAGTGCCAACTGTGATCTGATTAGTAGCGGAGGGCAGCCAATTACAACCATCGCGTCACTTTGTGCAAGACGGTCACTGCCTGCAGGGGGAGAAGGAGAGAGAAGAAAGATGGAAACTGGGATGGGAAAAAGAAAAAAGAAGATGGAGGGGGTGAAACAGAGAGGGGGAGTTTGGCAAAAGATGGGAAAGGGTGCAGTAAGAAAGGATGATTAGCAATAACAAGAGGGCAAGTATGATGGATGGAGATAATGTGATTATATAAAGGATAATTAATTTTGCTTTCACAACTTATGGCTTGCTGCGTAACTTTCAGCATAACTGCGTCTGATTATTTTTGCAGTCATGAGGGGCAAAGTGGTCGGGTCGTTTTGCAAGGCAGCTGAATTACATGCAAAGTTTTGCAAAAGTCATTTTGTCGCACCACCAAATACCAACGTATTTGAAGTGATGGAGGAACACAAATGAGCGCGTGCTTGTGAAGTGGAAGGAAAGCGATTCATCGTCTTCACACGTAGAAATCGGAAACGTTTTCAATGAGTTTTGTTTGGTAAAGAGAGAGAAGGAAACAGCAGATGTAAAAAAAAAAAGCATCCTCCATAGGTACTAAATATCATGAGGTCACGCAATTTTTGAAGTATTTATGCTGTCACAAATACGTTTGGGTGTATAGTAAAATTACAACACAATTAGGCAAAACATGTTTGTGGATCCCCTCAAAAACTGGGAGAAAAATGCAAAATGCTTCATTTCCTGTCCAAAACAAACGTGTTGGTGAATAAATATTGATCCGAATCAGAAAATGAATCATTTTGAGCTTATTTGGACAACATGTAAAGGCTCTGTACTTGGAGAATTAGAAAAATCAGATAAATCTGAAGCCATAAGTTTGATTCCTTATCTTGCTCTTCCAAAGCTTTTCCAGCTCCTTTTCATTCCTCAATCTGTTCTGATCAAACTTCTTTATCTACAACTCTTTGTGCACTACAACATGAAAATGGGCTGTTCTTTTCAACATCCTTAATCCATGGCTAGCTTGTCTTTAAGGAAGGAACATCTGACAATAAATGACTTACACTTCTTTACCTCAAACAGAACGATCTTAAATGTTTTTATCTTTTATGCATAACCTAATTTTACATTAATTTCTTAAGCACATATGAAGTTTTCCCATATCTCTTGTCATAAAGCAAATTTATGGATTCAGTTAGCTACTTAATTAAATAGCAAATGATCAGATTACAAACAACACAATGAGATAATCCTTTAATGTGATGGCATGGATAAAGGAGAGTACAGTTCACATATAATGTAGATATTACACAAAATGGATTTTCTCAAGGTGAGGGAAAAATGCTTTTCAGTCCCAGGAGGGGAAAAAACCCCATAAGGAAACCAAACAAAGAATAAAGACGAGTACAAAGGATTATCACACTTAAAATTCACTTCTGATGTCTTTGCAAACCATCTTCTGCTGAATATTACTTTTTAATGCTGAGAGGAAAACCATGGTTAAACATTCCTGAGCATGCCTTAGTTTTCTCTCAGGGAGTTCCTCTAATCCAACGTGTTTTATTATCAGTGCCGGTTTCAGACAGGGCTGTTTGTAGTTGAATTACTATTTCAGCTTTGTAAATAAATGCCCAGCGCAAACGTTGTCGCAGGGACTCCCTGAACTGAATTTAAATTTCCATACAGTCGTTTCTTGATGCTAAACTATTGAATGAATCTGCCGCCAACAGCAAAGATAAGTATTATTTTTAATCTGCTATTTCGGTTATTCGGCCATCACATTGGAGCAAAGTGTTATTCTACCCACTCAGTTACTGAGAGTTTCAGAAATTCCTGTTGATTAATGGAACGTCTTTAGATATGTGGACTGAAGATGCTGAAGATGCTGAAGATGCTGAAGATGCTGAAGATGCGTCTGAGCTGCTGCCACGTTTAGCACCGAAATGATATTTTAGGCGTGAATAGCTTCACTTGTACACCGTCACACCACTGATAGGCTAACTCCTGTTAGCACAATTTGAACACAGTAGTTTTACTCGGATTAATTTTGAAAATTTGAAAAAAAATAAAATAAAATAATAATGGGCCAAGAGAAGCAGAAGATTGTTGTTGTTTGCAGATGTAACTTGTGCGTCAAACTTAAGGGGTGTCCCAGAAAGACGTAAATACAAAGGTTCCCGCCGGAACCTTCAGCTGTAAAAGAACAACAAAATACCTGCTTAATTGCTTTGATATATTTAATGCTTTAAAATCCATGTAATTATTTAATATAAATCAGGGCTAATATAAATTAGCCATGGTTTTGTATGTTATAGTGAGTGAAGTCTTTCTATGCATCACTGTGTCACTTTAATAACCATCTGACTAATCTGGACTTACAGTAAATGCTGCACCAAGATGTTATGAGAGTTACAGTATAAACTACGCTGTAAGATATGAGCTGCTTAAGGCTTTTTTCACATGATGTCACTTTAAAAGATGAGAACAATTTCATCAATGTGAGCATAATATAGAATATTGCTTGTAGTCAGATTAGTAATCTAAATGAGCAAAGATAGCAAAAAAAAAAAAAAGTTTGATAGTTAATACTTTTGTACAATATCAGCAACTCATTACATTCAACCATTCCAGATAAAACCGCAATGAATACTGCAGCGGGCCACATCTCCTACTTCCTAACTTAATTTCCTTTCCATACTCCCTTCATTAGCGGCCACGTTAAGCTCTGCCGAATTGCTAATAAGTTAATTGAGGGCTTCTTAAGACTGTGTAGGTGACATTGAGGAAGATTGGCCCCAGTATGTGTGAGAATGAGCTTTGCATAATATTTAATAGCCACTCAGGCTCGGCGTAGTGTAGCCTCACATCGCCTCACACACTCACACCCCTCTGCCATGAATGTGGTGTCAGCGTTAATTAAACATGTTGTTTCCCACTAGGAGAGAAACCATGTGTGGTTAATTGTATGCGTTGTGACCAGTCGGGTTCCCTGTAACAGTATCGGTAAAAAAAAATTTTTTTTAAAAGAAGAAGAAAAGAAAAGAAACCTATGAGAGTTTAGAATATTTTTCACCTATATACATTCCTACAGAGTCTGCAGTCTGACCGTGTGATTTCCGTGTATAATGCTTGTGTGTGTTAGTGGGCAGGAGAGAGTCGGGTAAGCAGGCGGCAGCTGCCGAGCGGCTTCCCCCCTGGAGGCCAAAGGTTTTCCGCCTTTCCCTCCGTCTCTTCGCCTCCCCCCAGAGGATTCGCTGGAGGCGGGAGAGACCTCCATCCACTCGCTCACTCTCCGCCCAACGCAGACCGATTTTACACCCACCAACGGGGCGCAGATGGTTGTCTGAGTGTCAGAAGGAATACACCGCAATGTGAAATATCGGAAGAGAAGTCTGGTATGGTAATTCTGTCTCTTGAGTTGCTGTTTGGCTCTCGTTTTATGAGTGTGTGGGCGTGTGTGTGTGTGTGTACATGCTTTTTGGGCAACTACAGGAAGGTTTGATTGGCTGACTGTCCGGTGTCAGAACTGCCGGCAACAGATCAACCTTGAACAACCTTTCTGTCCACTTGATAAGGTCCACTTACCTCCAAAAGCTCTTATCTCATTCACTCATTGAGTGTGGAGGGAAGAAAAACGAGGGGAGAGAGATTCTGCAGGCAGGTTCAGGTTTGAAAGCTTTCTGTATGAAAACTCCACATGCCGGTGTGTTAGGGGGAAAATATATCCATTTTCACCCAAACAGATGGATTCTGGAACAATTTTAGGGATTCATGCATGAAACAGTTTCATCAAATATTTAAATATCAACCACATGGCGTCGGTATGAAAGTCAGAGAAATTAAAGGGGCTGTGTTATGCAAAACTGACTTTACTTCAAAATTCAGATTTACTCCAAAATAGTAACAGTTACTATGACTGACTGCTCAGGTTGAACACACAGAGTGTTTACAGAGAGACCAAGCTTCTACCTTGTCTTCGAAAGAGGGCAATTATTTGTTGCACAAAGACTAGAGCTGGTTTTTATAGCCTCTTGCACCTGTCATCAATGAAAACATTATTTACACTGAGGTTATCTTTGTCTGACATCAAAATATCTTTAATGATGTGAAATGTTGAATCTTTTAAGGGGGGAAAAAAATACTTTCTCACAAAGCAAGTGTTCCAGAGACACATGATGACTGAAGCGAGGCGACCGTTTACGTCCTGCAACAAGCAGCCTCGCTGACACAAACACAAGAAGAGAAAAACTGAACACAAGAACATGGAGACTGGAGTTACAGGTAGACCTGATATACACAGGTCTACATGTGTGTATTTTGGAGCCCTACAAATATACAGGTGCACTGATTTGTGTAGGGCAGTTTTCTGGTCACCAATGCTTAAGAAGCCCGACCTACCGACTCAGATTTTCTTGTCTGAAAAGTCCTTGAATATATCGACAGAGTCTCTACGCCATCAACAGCGGGGTGACTGTTGTTAACCGCACACGTGTAGACAAAGGAAACGTTTGCAGAGGTAGAGAAGATTAGTGTGTCATGCAAGTATCAGCCGATCACTAATCACCCGCAATTAAAGAAACTGGACCGATTTATCGGTACATGAGAAGTTAAAGTTCAATTCTTTCAACTTTAACTTTCTGTGTAGTCATGGTGACCTGGTGCCATCTCTCAGTCACTCAGTTTGTGAAGACGGTCTTAAAAGTTTTTTTGTTGTTGTTGTGAATGTGAATTTGCTTGTTAAAAAAAGCCCCCCCCCAAAAAAAAAATATTTTGGGGTCACAATTGCTTTGTAAAAACAATAAAAATGGTAAAACATTCTAGATTATGAATACTTTTCATTGGCACAAAATACAACAACTGAGCGCTCTTGGGTAGGGCTGACATCATGTCGACAGACATTGCTTTTAGTTTGATTATTCATTTGTAATAATTACTGTACACCGACAGAACATTTCTCTACCGCTCATCTTGCATGTCAAAAAACACTATTAAAGTTATCAGCAGGCATCTTTGGCACAGAAACCAGGGCAGTAATTTGACGCGATAAGACTCAATTTGGATGAATTTGTTCAAGTTGGAAACTAAGCTCATTATGCTTGAGGTCTTGTTCAGCTCCCCTTCCCCCGGCCCGAGTGCGGGAGGCATTCAGAATCGGAATTGCTTTTGAAAAATGAAAAATGTGAAAACCTTTGCAAATCAAATCAGGACGTCACCGGCGAAATCACTTCGGTGCGTTCCAGATTTTCTGCGGCTTTTTATTTGTTATTTTACTTTTTTAGTTCAAAGCAAAAGAAGACACGCGTGGCGCCCGTAGAGGTACATAAGCTCTACCGAAGAGGAGAGCAAGTGGTGCAGGATTACCAATTCCTCGCACAGCTGGAGTACCTGCGCTGAATGACACCTGCTGCAACTACAGTGCTTTTGTTAAGTGAAACTCTTGCTTTCGCCTGCAAGGCCAATCTCTGCTGCTCTGTCATGCCGGACAAGTAGTTAGTGAGCAAGAGATTGAAAGTAAGAAAGAAGTGATGGGGTGAAAGGGCCGGAGGAAGAGCGAGGGGGGCTGGGAAAAAAAAAAAGAAGTGAAACACAGAGGGGCGAAGACAAAATGTCGGGAAAAATGAGAGGATGACAGACGTGGGGGATAGAGGAGGGGAGAGTGACGAGTGGGGCTAATAGGAAGCAAAAGGAGATATGGAGGGATGGATTTGACTGAATAAGCCAGAAACCCAGACTGACAGCATCTGGGCGAAGTGAGAGGCCGACCCTGGGAGGTAAGAGACGGGGTGGAGGACGGCCTCGGCTCTGCTGCTTGCTATTCCAGGTGTCATCTTTTCCATGTCGCTGCTGATTAGTCCCCGAACATATCTCCTGGGGAGAAAATTAAATATTGATCTATTTCTCTCTTCGTTCCAACCTCCCCCTGCCCCATCTTCTCCTTTTTCTTTATTTAATTTTTTTTTGCACAGAGAAAAGTCCCTGACCGATAAAATTTCACATATGATTGCTCAGGGGTAAGATCTTCACAGGCCGCAAAAAAAAAAAGAAAAAAGGGAAGATTCAGAATCCTGGACCTACGGCGCATTTGCAGAACGTCACAGTCATGACCATCTTTTACATACGTGGTAACGCAAAGACGTTCCATTACATCTGGAATGTCTGGAAGATGATGGTGTCATCTGTGCAAGTCTTTGTCGATGTTTTGCTAATTTAGGGGGGGAAAAAGCATAATTTCGCAATTACTGTTTCCAATAAGCACGAAATTAAATTAAAAATAACGGGTGAATAAGCTTGTTGGCAACAACAGATGTAAACATTTACATGACATATTCATAATTCAGCCATCATGCTTAAGCTCATCATCGATCAGCCAATGAGAGGAGAGGTCAGTGTCTTATTCAGGTGTTGGAGAGCCATGCTCCTTATACTTGGGAGCGGCTACGTATCCAGGGTTTTGGGGAAATTGTAGTTACAATTTTACAGAAGAGTTATGGATTCAACACGTTGGAATGACTCATAGCTTTTTATGAACTGTGTCATGCTGTGAGAGCTGTGGTGGAGCCAGCTGTTCATTGTCTGAAAAAAACAAAAACGGAACACAAACCTACATCCTCCTATTGCTTCCTGTCATCTTCTTTGTCGTTTCCGCCAGTAGAAACTTCCATAGCGTGGAAGGATCATGTTGTGGGAACTCAGTTAATGGCTAAAACTTAAGCTAAAGAAATTGTTAAGTTTGCATATTTTGACACCCCCCCCCCCATTTTTTCAGATTTCTATTTGGCATTTTTAAAAACAAAACTTGTTTCCCTTCGACTGTTTTCTATCACCTCAAGTCCTAATCTGTTACTACAACACGTTATTGTAATTTTAGTGCAGGTACAGCAGGTTTAACTTGCCAATCCATCTGTAGGAACAAACATCCCTTATGACTAATAAGGCTCAAAAAAGTGTCAGGCTTAAAAGGAGGCGTAGGGAACCCCATGATAGCGAGAGGATCGATAGTCATATGTATGTTGATTTCACCAAGTGCAAATTATTTATATGTAGTTGGAACATTGTGTTGCTATTGATTACTTCGGAGAGTACAGAGAGCTTCCCAGAAGAGCTTGTCACCAGAAAGCGTATCGCACACAAAAGGCGAAGTAATAAGTCTGAAAATCCTTCTAGCCACGCTCTCAGGTGGGACCAGAAATCCGCCTGTTGCGCCAGAGTACTCTAGGTGGCATAAAGGGAACATCCATGCATTTAAATTCTCCCCTCTTGTCCCCTTTTGTCCCAGCATCCTGATCTTTTCTTCCCGACGCTATTCTTTCTCTGTGACGGCCTCAGCCGTGAGGGCCCAGAGTAGCTGTGACATGCCGAGGTAGCAGCCGTTCCCTGCTGTCTGACGGGATTAGGTCTGCTCCTTCAGGATGACTCCAGGATAGCTCCGGGGCCCCCATATGTGGCCCCTATAGGAGCTGCTCCACAGAAACACACAGATTCAAGCCACTGTAAATTAGCCAACCAACGACATCATAAGCGATCTACCAATAAGAGGGTGGGTGGTGGGTAATTTGAAAATGCACAAATAATTTTGAATTAAAGAAAAAAAATGTAAAAATAAAATCTGCAGTAACTGGTTGCATTAAAATGCATAAACTAAAGTTAATACTGTCAGGATCTGTGTTTTTCTGTGTTTATTTAGAGTTTTCTGTGTCCTTAGTCTCTTCGTTGTCCTGTCCTCCCTTTGATTGTTTCCCAGGTGTGTCTCGTTTCTGTGATTACCCTCCCGTGTATTTAACTCCACCTGTGTTCCTTGTTCCTCGTCGGGTCCTCGTCAATGTCTAGTCTAGTTGTCGTCAGTGTTTCCATGTGCCTGCTGTTCGTTGTTTGGACTGAGTTTTCTTCATTAAATTTCATTATTCATCATACCTGGGTCCGCTGCGTCTGCCTCACCATCCCTCACCACACCTGATATCAGTTATAGTGAATCTGACTGACTGCAGAGTCTGTACATTATTTTGTCGAAAAACGGCGTAATCGACAAATTAAGCAACATTTTCAATTCAAAAATCATTTTTGCTTCTAGATTGTTGAATAAACAGACAGATTATTCAGGGTGAATAAGCTATGTAAGTTATTCAACCATCAGATTGGAGGAGAGGGCTTCTATTTGGCATAAAATCAAAATAACTATGGACAACACTGAGCATCCTTTTCATGAGTTATAGAAAAACAGCTTCTTCAGTCAGAGGTTTCTTCAGATCTGCTGCGAAACAGACTGCTACATGAGATCTTTCCTGCCGACAGCCATCACTATCTACAATAACTCTTAGAAGAATTTTCACTAATAAGAGTTACAGCATCGTTTAATTTGATCTTTTCGATCAGTAAAGTATTTTTGAACTGAATTCAATGGAATCCTATCCATTCAAGTGTTCCAGGACCCTTTGAAATTTAAACATAGCTTATGTGGAAAAAATCCTTTAAAAATGTGAACTGTGGATGGCAAGATGGTTAGCATAGGTTTGAATAGCTCCGCTAATAGGCTAGCTCCATTTAGCACAACAACAGCCTTTTGCAGCGTCCCATCAGGTTGTTTTTTGAAGCAAAACTGGAACCCTGTGGGCCAAGAGAAGCGATTTAGTCGTCCGGTGCTGTGCATCAGATGCACGGCCGTACCAGAAACGCGCGAATACCGATGTTCCGCGTGGAGCCTTGTTTAGAAAAAATGTTGCACGTTAAAATTGATGCAATTACACAAAATGAATGGGTTAAAGTCTCGGCCCTTACAAAAAGGTTTGACTGAAACTGCTTGTGGAAAGCCACCAAGAGGTTAAATATGGTAACAGGGCCTTTTATTCTCTAGACTGAAAGACAGAAATATTTTCTTCCAAAGAAAACATCCGAAGAGGGCTAAAAAAAATTTCCTAAGGGTTCTCAAACATAAGTTTCGGACTCTGATTCCACAGGGTGTGTTAGCCTCAAAAACAAATAGCAGGCATCAGTGCATCCCAGACTCTCTAATTTACTTTAAATACGGAAGCAAACAGTTCCACAACCTAAGATTAAACGAGCAGAGAGCTGGCTTAGAAAGAGGAGGAAGTGCTGGATTTTTTTACCCCCTGTTGGTGTCTTAGAGCTATTAGGGGTTATTGTGCGTGACGTGGCAACTGTAAAGCTTGTGTGCGAAAACCAATTCCCACTTTCCCCCTATCAGCCACTATTTTCCACAATAGTGAGCAGTACTTATGAAAAAATACCAGACCTTTGGTTTTATGGACCATTTAGAATATGGAGGAGAAAAAAAAGATGTAGCGCCATTCTGTCAACTGTTATGGTTACTGAAGAAAACCCCAACAATCTTCACAAGGCCTGGGCAGAGAATTTTTTTTTTTTTCTGTGTTTGTGAATGTGTGTGTGTGTGTCTGTGTTGGGGGTGGGGGGGATTGAAGCCTTTATCCACGAGTTCAATTTGAACTTTCATGCGCCATAAATAGCCATCAGGTGAACATTGTAAAACTTGCGAGATTGAGAAAAATAAAGCTCTTGAAATAAAAGAATGACCCCAAAACAGATGGGATGTTCCGCTCGGCTGACAACGCCTGAGGGCCGAGGCCAGACTCCATCACTATAACCATCCCACTGTAGACTCCACAAAGAGAAGCGGCAACTAAATCTTGACTGGCCGAGATCCAGCATCGAATTTCTGGAACTCAGGGAGAGGCTGTCCTCTTCACAGTCAGCCTTTATTTGAAAAATTTCAACAGGCCAAATAGGAAACGCGCTTTCATTTCTGGAGGCGGCCGACAGCCAGGATTGAACTCCGTTTTAATGAGCTTTCCCAATGAGGTGCCACCTGCTTTATCCACATAATTGGATGATTGGCTACCCTTAAACGACTGCTGCTTGGCAAGCAATTTTACTTTCTTTCTTTCTTTCCTTCTTTATTTCCTATTCTTTTAAAGGGCAGTACTATGTAAAAGTGACTTTTTGGGCTTTACCTTGTGTTATAATGTTATTCCCTCATCAAAAAAAAAAAAGCTGGAGTGTTGCCTTGATTCTTTCATGTATGTTTGAGAAATCATTTAATCTCCTTTGGCAACCATTCAGCTGCCTTCGAGGACGAAGCCCCTGCACTTTCTGAGCTTCCACTTCACAGAGCAGCCCCGCCACCTCCACTCCCCCACACAGCTCCTTCAGACTAGCAAGCAGCAATTAGCAAACACCTGGCGTAACATCTGCTGAGCTCGTTATAGGAGTTACTGCTCAGTGAAACGCTGGTAAAAACGTTGTTAAAGGGTTAATAGAGGAGCCATGCTGTGATGACTTTCTGAAGGCGGAGTTTCAGAAAAAGTAGAAGCTCCTTAAAGAAACATAGGCCCAATTTCAGAACGTTAAATCATCAAGTAAATTTAGATTACATCACACTTGATATGGGAAGCAACTGAAGGTAACATAGTTACTTGATTGTGCTAGAAAATGGCACAAAAGCCTGCACAAAACATTAATATGTACTTGTAAGTTTGTATTGTTTGAAAGATAAAATTGGAAAAAGGAAAAAAACACATAAATGTAGCAGGTACACAGTAAATTCTGCAGAATTAAATCAACACTATGCCGAGTCTATTTGGTCCTTCTAAGAATTGGTATTAATTTAACTCTTTTCAGAGTTATTTCAACAAGAAATTGAGTAGTTTTAACACTTGAAAAAGTTCTATCTACTCAGACTATTGTTGAAATAACTCTGTAAGAGTTCAATTAATGCCAATTCTGAAAGGGACAAAATAGACTCGGCATAGTGTTGGTTTGCTAAAAGGTAAGTTATACAGTGGTGTAAGAGAGATGACACAACAAAGACTCAAAAATAGAAAACTTTATGTTTAATTCGTATTTCCTGTGTGATTTTTGAGTTTGGGTTTTGGCTAACTACGTCACAGTGGTAACTTGGAACACCAACAGAAGTAACAGTGCACACTTCTGACCCACAGGTTTTGATGCAGTGTGGGAATTTTTGGCACATACTGTAGTTGTTGACAGAAGAACAACAAAGAGTCAAATTTAGAGGTGGAGAATAATACTAAGTGCCCCCATTCATTTCTATGGCGCGCCACAATAATGACCATACCTGAAAACATACAGTTACTGGGATTATTAGGCTTTACGTACAAATTAAATATATTTTTGTGCACATTAAACATTACCTGAATGAAGAAGGAGGAGCCCCTATAAATCTTTTTCAAACACAGTCTAGATTTCTTCCTCCGACGTGAGCTGGGTTATCTGATATTCTGTTGGAGCGGTCTTCATCGCAAAATGTCACCGGCTGCGTTTTGTCTCAATTAGAGCCCAGATGTCAGAGCTCTGACGGCTTCAGCAACAGCTTTGTTTTCACTGTCAGTACGAACGAATCTGCAGAGCAGACTGCCGACTCCTTGCTCAGACAATTCACATAATTTAATCAATTTCACAGTGATCAGATGAACAACTCAGCCTGTGATGGACTTGATAATTTCATCATTTCATGCTGCTGTTTTACATCCAGCACATATAGCCAGCTGACGCTCTGTCCTTGAGAGCCGAGAGAGGTTAATTGAGAATCCTATTCTTCTATGATAATTATTGACAGGAAGCAGAGAGAGATTTAGTATTACTACCATAGAAGCAAATAAGCATAAGCCTCGTAAATCTTGTACTTATACCCCAATTACACTATTGTGTTCTGTGAAAATAAATATGACTTTAGGAAAATACCCTTCTGCATCCTTCCTACATGCCTGACACTACAGCAGCCGCAATTTGACCATCAGCTAAGCAAAGTTATCTCGACTTAAAGAAGTCCCATATGAATGCTTTGCCCATGTTGCAGCAATGACTGTTAAAAATGTTATTTTATCTCATACTAGCATACAACCTCCAACCTGTTCAATCCAAAAGAGTCACTTCTACCGAAGAGGACTATGGCCACCAAAATTATGTCTTTTGATCTCAGAAGATTATTGAAGATTAATTCTGAAATTAAAGTCAGAATTCAGAAGGAAAAAATAAATCCAAATTCTGAAATTAAAGTGAAAATCCTGAGAATAGGCCAGATTTTTTTCCCTTAGTGCCTCTAAAGTTCCTCCATACATTTCTGCCCTCAGTTCAGCTAATTAACACTCATTTAGAGCTGCATGTTATTGACCCTCTGAAAAAAAGACTACTTATAATTTAGATAAATGTTGACTTAAAGAACGTTCGTTTTATTTCTATTTTTAACTTTTGAATGAAAGAAAAACACACACACAAAAGAAATGTTAGCAAACAAAGGATTGGATACATTTTCTTTTATTGGATGTAGACTTTTGTGGAAAATATTTTTTGAATTTATCAATGACAAGGAAACCAGAAGTAAAATAAATATTACTGGTAGTGTCAGAGACATTTTGTTTTGTAAATTTAATGCAATTTACTCCATGAAAAATCTGCAAAAGTACAACAACCTGCATTTGTTGCTACATCCGTATTTAAAAAAAAAAAAAACATTTTGTTACCAATCTTTTTTTTTTTTTGCCACAATTATTAAGAACCATTGTTGAAGGCCCAAAGAGCCACTTGTGGCTCCAGAGCCACAGGGAGAGGACCCCTCCTCTATCTGCTCTGATGAGGCGTTGCTCCCCTCTGCATGCTGACTGCATGGAGTGGCTCAAACAGATGGCAGCTCCACCTACTTTCTGATCGTTTTAGTAAACAATTATTTCACCACTTAAAATCACTTATAGATTATTAAACTTTCTTCCGCAGATAATCAGTTAATTGGAGGTTTAAAAAATAAAGAAGAAAAAAAAAATCCCACAGAGAAAATTAACATTTTGATGAAGTAAAACAATGAGTTCTACACCCTTCATCTCATTATGCATACACTATTCAAAATGGGAACACGTCAAAAGCGACACAAACTGACAGATCGTATTCCAGTAATTTACAAACTGGTTGATATTTCATTCCACTCTTCACCAAGTGGTCAACCAATGCAGTTTAATCACAGAACAACCATGGTGACCTCATATCTAAATTATGTATTTATAAGCAGCCCTCTGTTTTAGCAGCAGTGAAGCATGGCTGTCACAAATAGTCGGTCTCAAAAGCCCAAACCTTCCGCCTTAACACCCGCAAAGACGGGACAGGTCAGAGTTTCAGTTTCATTCTTGTTAAGTTTATAAAATGAACCATTTTATTTGCAGTATACTTGAGGTAAATATAACAACACCCAAGACCCCTGG
This sequence comes from Xiphophorus hellerii, assembly GCF_003331165.1. Classification (NCBI taxonomy): domain Eukaryota; kingdom Metazoa; phylum Chordata; class Actinopteri; order Cyprinodontiformes; family Poeciliidae; genus Xiphophorus; species Xiphophorus hellerii. The sequence continues at coordinate 3,516,496 of NC_045685.1, forward strand.
GTGTTGCTATTATAACAGCAACTTACCACCTCAGACCACCTGAGGTTTATAGGTATCAATGAAATGCCATAGGAACTTGGTTTAGTGCAACCAAGTTGAATGTCATAAATCACTGCACACACTTTGAAGCTAACTCTTAAAACTGTTGTGGAGAAAGTGCGTGTTTATGGGAAAAGAGTGGGAAAAAATCCAGTTTTCCCTCACAGACTACAAAAGCTTTGAGACAAAAATATCCAAACCATAAACTGACTCACTCGGAAACAAAGCCCGTCCGTCTGTCTGTTTTGATGATTCCGCGACTCACCTCTTGTTTGTTGAATTTTTCGTTTCCCCTTTAGAGCTATAAAATGCCCTTCTGTGTTTCGGCGAATATCACGAGGCCTTTAGTTAAATAGCTAGGAGTTCCACCTTCTAATTTCACTCTCTGGTTTTCTGTCCAAACACCAACGCTAATTATCGATAACATCAAATCCACCTGTGGTCATGTTTTAGAAGCATAGAGCATCTCTGATCAGTGCTGGTTCTCTCCCAATCATCAAACACCTTCAGATCTGTGAGAATACCCTGCAGCTGTGAAGAATAAAAAAAGCCCTTTTGCTCCAAATCAAATTAAGACTGATGAGCTCATTTTTTCTCTCTCCCTGGTCTAAAGTACTCAAACAATCTTTTTCTGACAAAACACATGGAAATGGACTTGTTTTACGAAAAATATTCTATTAGAATAAGTAATATTCGATTATTTATTTCATTTAAGTCATCCGATTAACGTAAAGTAATTGTCTTTTTTTTTTTTTTATCTTGGGGGAAACACAAAGGCCAGTGGGTAAAGGAAACAAAACAGTTGATTACACAAATTGTGGGTTAGTAACACTCCTCCATAATTTCCTTCTGGGTGTTTTTATTTCATGAAAAAAGTGGAAAACATCATTTGGGGGGGAAAGTTACATTAAAGAAGCTATAATACTAATGCATTGTTTCCACTACAAATGTGTGCAAAACTTTGGTTGTTTTCCACTAATGTCGCAAAAACACAATTGCGGTCTTGGCTTTGCAAGAAACACATTGGATCTGATTTTGACCAATCGCTAACGTTCGGCCGTGACGTATGTAACAGTTCAGTAATGAAGGAAGCTACGCTATAAAGGTTTCTTACTTTAAAAATCAATCAACGTTTGAAGGAAATCACAGAAAGTGGGCTGAATACAGATGCATACCCCACTTTTCAGATTTTCTCCTTCCACTTAACAATTATCCTCTACTTTACAGATGTGTCACATACAATCCCAATAAAACCCGCTGATGTTTTAGGCTGTAATGCAGAAAAACAGTTTAAATGTTTTGAGGGGTGTAAATACTTTTCCAGGGTACTTTAGAAGTAGAACTTTGACATAAACAACATAACAGACTAAAGTCAGCTTGTTTGCATGATTCCCCAGATCCCAATTTAAGACGTCTTTAATATGAAACTCAAGCCTTTTTTATTGATTGCTGTATTTCTGTCTTCACAGTTTTATTACATCCCTCCTATGAAATTTCACCTTTAATAACGGTTGCTCCACTCTCCGGCAGATCCAGTGCCCTTTTACTGGCAACTATGTCTGACATTTAAATGCACAACTACAGTACACTGTGTGTCCATGACTGACTGTATAGACACGTAGATGTAGCCGTGCCTCCTGAGGATGCCTATTATCTGCCGGTATGGTCCTGTGGGTTGACAAATTGAGGGGCAGCTACCATCGAAAGGTCACATTCGTACTCAGGAAGGACCAGTGGTTCCTGACTATTACCCTTTTTGCCGCTGCACAAGAACAAAAGTAACTCTAGTATTTGTGTTTCACACACTCTTATGTACACGCTTACACTGTATTCATTGATATATACATGTATATGCTTGTTTGGGGCACTTTTGTGAAGCTATAGCAAAATTATTTGTAACCAAACATATTTATACCGACTTTGGTGTGATTATTAGAGATGGACTGTGTAAATAGCTTTATGTTTATAAGCTGATTTTAGGTTGTTACCCATAATGTCCAATAGGGGATGCTGTAGCTCAGTTCATCATGAGATGTGTCTTTATGAAAAACCGGAAAGCAAGAGTTAGGACGGTTTGCTAGTCTACTGTCAGTCAGTACTTAGGGCTGAAATATTACTTGCACGGACTAGACGAAGAAGAGAATGTTCTTCATCTTTGTGACTCAGGACTGTCGGTCAGAGCGCGGCTAAAGGCTAGCAGCACAACACGGACTGTACCAGCATGAAAACTCCGCAGCCCTTGGACAGGGGAGCGAGGTAAATGTTTAGAGCTGTAATGTATTCATGTTCTGTGTCAAACAAAAGCACTTCAGCAGATGTATTTAAATTTTCCTTTTAGTTTTCTCGATGTATTTGGTGACATTAACCCTTTCATGCATAGTGGTCACTACAGTGGACAGCTATATAAAAGCCATTTTCTTGTGATTCTTGTGTTTTTTTAATGTTATAAATACACACAGACCACTGAAGTGGACACTAATGCATCATAAAATACACTATCAACTACTGGCCATCAGCTGCAAATACAAGAAATAATTTTTGCTAAATCCAATATGGCCGACAGATAAAAAAAAAACATGCCAACCGACCCTGTCCCTCCTACTGTAGACGACTCTTGCAGGTAAAAAAAAATATTGTGACATCAGATAACCCCTAAAGAACAATACTACTGATGTATTTTTCAAATAACAACTTTGTATTTGGAGAAAATTACAATTGACCACCTAAAAAAATACAATTAAATTAAAAAAAAAAAATTTCTGACACAAAGGATCATAATTCATGCATAAAAGGGTTAAGCAAAACTTAGTTTCGAAAGAAGTAACTAAATGTGAATCTACTACATCTCCGTGTTTTCTTGGGTCTGAGGGACTGCTATAGACTGATCTGAAAATTTGAGCTGATATCAATAGCCAACATTAATATTGCTTTTATATATGTATATATGGACGCATACCGCTGACATTACTTCTCTGCTTCAGGTAAGTGCCACACCGTCCTGCGCTGCATCGTCATCTGAGCACACAAATACCACAGACCAACCTCTACGCTCATGAAATGAAACATAAACGGCAACAAGATAAAAGAAACAGAAAAAAACCCCATTGGTTGTTAATTAACATCGATCCAGTTTTATCTGTCTAACTGATGATATCTTAAAAAAACGACTAATATCGGCAGATACTGATGTCGATGCCGATATATCGTGGTAGTGATTATCGTTTGGTTTTTTTGCAGTGGGACAAATGATCATTTTCTTGAGGTGATTTTGTCCCGTCTGTGAACACGTGTATTTCGCAGTATGTCCGACCACATCAAAACTATGAGCATGGTTTTCGCATGTAAAGCTAAGTTGGATGTGTCACCATAAAATTGGCATTTTACACCCTTGTGTGATAAAAGAAAAAAACAAACAACCAACAACAAAAAAAGCTAGCGTCAGTGAACGGACTGGAACAGGCTTAACCAGAGTAGTTTATTTTATTTTATTTATTTTATTTTTGGCTTTAGGCGAGGACTTTCCTGACTGTTTGCTTAATTACTTAAACAAAAGAAGGAAATAAAACACTTTTTAGTGTTTTTTTTTTTCTTTTGGTAATTTGGTCCAAACTGTGCGCACATGTGCCTCTCAGTATTTTCCCAATACTATAAATTTCAATCCTACACCAAAATAAACAATCTTTATTAATGTTTCTTTCAGATTGTTAATACAGCTGTTCACAACGTATGCAAAATGAGTCTGAAGCTATCATAATCAGAACTTTTTTCCTCAAACATAGAAAACACACTGATCACTCCTGGTTACAGCACGTATGACGGACCCACCAGCTTACAGCCCAGCAGGCAGACCCTCCCCTTCCTGACCCACAGCTGCCCTGAACGCTCTACCCGCCTCTAATGCCTGTCAGGGTGAGTATTCTCTAAAGCCTCTAGTGAGGCCGGCTAGTTTGTCACCCTTAATGCCTGTATTCCTGAAACGGATAAACAAACAGGCCTGCTAGGATATTTGCCGATGGTTTTGATTTAGACGGATGTAAAGAGGCGTGGATGAATCATTTTGTGAAAACCCTTCAATTCGCATGCATTTATGTATTCAGAAAGTGTCGGACCTGAATGTTTGGGCTGCTATTGTGTGTGAGTTGGCGGAACGGGTGTGTGGGGGAGTGCTGGTAAGGAAAGCAGACTTAGTTTGGTAATTGAGTGCTTAATCCCATCAAAGAAAGCTCCTTGCCATCCTCTTCTTCCATAATCTGCCAATAATTACTCAGTCGCAGTATTAGACTGTCAAACACACACATACGCAAAGTTGATCCTGTACGGATGTATGGAGAAGCAGAGTGCCTCTTTCAGCCCTAAAGTCACTTCATCTTAAATTTAGATGATTTTTTTCCCCCTCCGACCTTTGTGACCCATCGAAGAACATCCCGATGTAATGTGTTGCACAACATGACTCCTTCTTTCTGGCTGACGAGTGTTTTGGTTCCAGGTTATTTTTATGTCACTTTGTCTAATGTCACATAAACTGTTGTACCTTTAAGCTCGGTATTTTCAGACGTTGAAGCGAATCAGAGGAAAGATGAGCTTTCTGAACGTATAGCTGAACAAATCTGCTGTGTGTTCACATGGCCTGCAGGTTTCTGACATTTACATCACCTTTATGGGGTGATGTACTGTACAGTTCGACTGTTAAATAGTGTTAGGATAAAATGTGCAGTGTGCATCCTGCTAACTCTTTCTCTACTATTTCTGTGTAGTATGAATACTTTCTCCTAAGTGACACTTTTTCTTTAGAGAGAAGTTTTATTGACTTACCTTACTGAAACCTTGTCAAACAAAGGCTCAAAACTGTCCCTAATGAAAGACACTTGCACAAAATCTATGAAAACAAGAAAGTGTTTCCTGGTCTGGGTGACAAAGAAAGTCTGATTGGACATTATGAAGATTCTGTAAGGAAATATAACGCCATGTCTGTTATCTTTGGCAGCATGCTCCTCTAATCCGGAAGAAACTGCCAGAAAACTGCAAAACAGCCAAAACGCTGAGATCTTTCAAATCCCACCTGTTTGATTAGTAGCACTGGAACATTGATCATTTACCACTTAAACTCACTTATAGATTATAAAATTTTCTTCCTCAGATAATAAGTTTATTTGTGGTTTAGAAAAAAAAAATCCACAGGGAAAATTAACATTTTAATGAAGTAAAACAGTGAATTCTACACCTTTCATCCCATTATGCATACACTATACTTTATGTGTTACAGGTATTTGATGTGGAGTGCTAAGTTTAATGATGGCATTTGACAAAATGTAATGTTTATGCCTTGTTTCATAAGTGGTGACCGTTTGGTGTTGTCATGGTGTAAAGCACTTTGAATTGCCTTGATGCTGAAATATGCCATACAAAAATAAACTTGACTTGGACCTCTGCTAAATTTTAAGCGAGTTTGGAGGGGTTGAATATTAATAGAATCACATTTTATGTAAAATATTTTTGTCGTCTTGTAGAAGTAAGTTTCACTTTGACACAGAAGAGTTTCATTTGCTATTGCTTTTGTCTAGCTTTTGTCTAGCTTTTGTCTAGCTAGCCTGTCGACCACAACTGATTGTAAAAGCAACAAAAAGGGTAAAACATCCAAGACAGTGAATATTTGTTTTTATAATCGCTGTACATGCCACCACGTTTAGGCCTAAGCCGTGGGTCGGTGTGGTTAAAACCAGTCCTGACACGTCTCTAAATGGCTCCAGCTGGGCGGCTGTGGCTCATAATCCTAGATGATCCTGGTGAGCCAAAGATGGGAAGGAGAAGCAGGAGGAGGAAGAGGTGTTTTCTTCTTTCTTCACGGGCGGCAGTAGCCAAAGGGACAAGCTCTAATGCTAGTAAATAATATGGTAAATACTGAGTCTTTTATTCCTGAACACTCCCATCTGTCTGGGAGGGAAAATAAATACTGGTGGACTGGAAAGGAGAGAGGGAATGTGATGAAGCAGCAGGACCCCGCAGCACATTAGAGATGCAGACGTTTGACTGGAGGCACCCACAGGCCCAAATTTGTAGTAGAAAATGAGTATGTAAAACTCTCCCTGCACCATCAACTATCATCAGTATGCCCATGAGTAAAGCACTTTATCCGGCAGACCGCCTCAGAAGGGCTGCTGGTGCATAGAAGATGACAGTGGTTCCCCTTAAATCTAACCTGGGAATAAGACTCAGGCTGCCGAGAGAAAACCATGGAAGCTGCAGTTGGAAATGAACCGGCTTTTCTACTGCAGGGGGCCGCAGAAAGAGTCCGAGCTGGAAATGACATTCCTTTCCCAAGCAGACCGGAGAACGTAGCAAAAATGCTGTCTTTACGTGTAGTTATAGAGGCGGAAATGTTTCCATTTCAGAAAATTTGAAGGGACATTTTGAATGCTTTGGAATGAAATTCAGTAAAGTTATTGTAATGCAGCTGTCATGTCTATGAGTTTATGGAAAAGTAAGTAAATCCCAGGAGGACTGGATGCTAACTTGTACTCTGAAAGGGAGCCTTTTTAACTCATTTCAACAATTTTATTAATATCTTCTTTTATTGATGTCTTTTTAATTTTGTTTTTATTAAAACAGGCCTCTCTTGTAAATAACATTTTAATGAGATAACCTGTATGAATAAAGGTCAAATCAAATGGGAAAAAAATATTTAAAAGTAGTTCCTCTGCAGCTACCTGAAACCTAGCATGGCTATGTTTCCATTCACCATATAATTGCGCAGTTTGATATTTTGAAAATAAATTTGCATAATGGAAACACAAAAATGTTGAAAAAAAAAAATCTCATTTTGGCACAAGGTTGAGACGTTTTTTTTTGTTGTTTTTTTTTTGGCAGCATAGAAATGGGTTCATGTTGCACTTTTTTTGCATCATTGATCATTGGTAACATGATCAACAACCGAAAGTTACTACCGGCACAAACCACGAAGAAGAAGACAACAGGAAGTAGTTGGAGGTTTATTAGTGACTTACAAAGTCAAACTTATTCAAGTGTGATTTTAGTTGTGTTTATTGTTTAATGGAAACACTTTAATTGCAAAATTGTATTTTCTTCTACACTAGCAGAATATTGAACCGACAAAGTTTTACGCACTGTGGAAGAAACTTGTACACGTTTTCTCCTTTGTGTCTGTAAACAAATACTTCTTGAAATTTTAAACATAAAAAAGCTGATTTATAATGTTACGATTTGGTATTACCTGACTTTTCCTCATTATCTCGCAACAGATGCACGTCTCCCTTACTCATGCAGAATCTTTTCATTCAGACATTTTTCAGAGTGATAAAGATTGATTTATGACATGAAACTATGGAATCATTTAGGATCATTAATTTCCAAGCTCAAAATCTAAATGAGTTTAAACCGAACACTGTTATCAGTTGAAATCTGAAAACCGTCTGTTATCACACTATGATTTAGCTTTTCATTAGCTTTTCATCATTTGTATTTATCCAAACTGCAACCACAAGACAAATCTTCTCCCTCGGTGTCTGTTGATCGCTAATCTGTTTCCTGCGTTGGGGAAACAGGAATGTGAATATTGTTTTCACCCCGTCACTGTTACCATGTTGGCATCGATGTAAACTTTCGGTCACATCATTATTAAAAAAAGCATGAGAATGGTTTCTCATGCTTGAGCTGTGTATATTATAGACAGCTGAAGGAAATACTGATGATCATCCAGCACAGCTGCTGGAACACTGCAGATGATGCCATAGGTGGGATTTGTGTGTAACCACATTATGATGCGTTTCTGTTGAAATATTCCACCGTGTTTCTGTGCATCTCTGCTGTCAACACTGCTGCTTGTATTGTATTGTTTATATAATGCTTAATAGTTAATAGTAAATGACGTTTTGTACTGCTCAGATTGTTCAATTCAAATTATTTTGCAAACCCAAATATATAACCCGGAAAAATCTGCACAACTTATTAAAACCTTAGGTCAAAATTAAATGCATTAAATTTATATAGAACTATTATATGTCCAACAGTGTAGAGATGATTAGCTGTGCTGGAATGTAATACTAAATTCAAACTGTAGCATGTTAAAGACAAATTTATTGTGCAAGACAGTTTTAAAATGATATAATCCTGAATACAACACAATATACTGTAGTTTCTATTAAGAAATGGAGCTGTTCAAGAAAACTGTGTCTTTAAAATCTGACTTACTGAAAAAACATTTAGCTTATCGTAGTTTCTGTTCTTTTGGGTGCACCTGAACATAAGCCACACTCACTAAGTAAAACAATTTTTCTTTTTTACTCTTCTGTAAAGATGCCAACATTACTTGAAAATTTTAACCAGGTTCTTTGAGAAGATTATTCCTGTAAAAAAAAAAAAGTATTAACTCTTACAGATTTCCTCTTTTTATGATTTTTTTTGCCAAGTTTAGAATATTTCAGGTCTAACAAATCAGTATGTGAACTGATTAGACAAAAGTGGACATTTCTGGAAGGTGTTTATACCGTTTTGGTGCAAAAATAAAGCTTTAAGACTTGAGGTTAAAAGGTGGCCAAGTTTTAGCCCAGACTGGACCCGGAGACTGTGTGGCATGGCCTTAGATCAACTGTTAAAGCAAAAGAAAAAAACTCTTTAGTGTTGCTGAGTTAGAACGATTCACCAACGAACAGTGGGGAAATATTTCCGCACAGTGATGTAAAACTCTCATTACCAGTTATTACAAACGCGTAATGGCAGGTGTTGCCACCAAGGGGGCACAACCAGTTATTAGATTTAGAGGGCAATTAATTTTTGTAATAAGATCTGGTTAGTTGGTACAGCTCTTTTCACATAAGCAAATTAATTCATGATATGAAAAGGTGTGTTAAATGTGTTTGATGATCTGAAACATTTCAATGTGACAAAACCGCAAAAACAAAAGAAATCTGTAAAGGAGAAACATGTTTTTACATACCAGTGTTGGGGAGCAAAGCTGCTAATTAGTCAAATCACCTTCTCCTTAGTTACATAGACTCCTCCTCAGCCTCCACAACAGTCTGGTCCTCACTTTACTAATGTACTACTGTAATATTTTGTTGGCTTATAGCTTACAGGTTTGATTGTGTGTCCTGTACATCCCAGGAAGGCATAAGAAGAGGGCACTTTTGGACAGAGGTAGTTATGTTTCCATCCAATTGTCATGCAAATTTTGAGTGAACCTTTAAAATTTTTGCATAAAAGAAGAAAAGAAAACGCAAATTAGACAGGTTACCACCTACTGGTTTGAAGTGAACCAACCAGGCTACGCAAAGTGGGATTACGTCATACGCATGGCTATGATACACAGTAGCTGCGTTTCCGCTGACCACATAATTGTGCAATTTGACATTTCAAAAATAAATTTTCTCAATGGAAGCACGTCAATTTGAAAAAAACAAAAAAACAACCCTCTTTATTAATAAAAAGTTTTGGTACTAAAATGAGGTGGGGTTTTTTTTGGCTGTATTGAAATTGGTTTATTTCACAAACTGCAATGGAAACACTTTGTTCACATCACGCGAGTCAAACCACAAAGAAGAAGGTAAGTAGTTGGAGGACAATGGCCACACAACATGTTTTTTAATGATTTATTGCGTGAACAAACTTATTCACATTTGATTTCAATGCTGTTTCTTATGTAATGGAAACAAGGCAATTGCAAAATTGTGCTTTTTCGACAATACCCGAATATTGACAAAGTTTTTTGCACATTTGTTAAGGAAATCGCAGCTGGTAAAATGTTTGCTTGGCAGTGTGTTTCCATCTCCCTTTTAGCACATTAACTCTTTCGGAAAAACTAAAAAGCATAAAAACCTTTTTTCAAAAACTGAGAAAATGATTTACAACGTTGTTATTTTCACCAATCTTTTCTAATGCGACTTCAAAATCTGTCTTAAAAAAAAACCGTTGATGAAGGAGTTGCTTTATTCAGAATTGCAAGATCTATCCAATCTGGCAATTCGTTAGTTCTAACTGCTGTCAATGGGTATTTGGAGATATTTCACATTTTTGTCAGCAGTTCTCGAGACTTGAGGTAAAAAAAAAAAAAAAAAAATTGCATTTTCTGTATTTTATTTTTCTTAATCAGAACCACGATAAGCTAGAATCTATTAAGAGTTGGGCCACAGAATTGCTATATATTTTCATACTTCAACCCTGAAAATATTACAGGATATATTTTTGACAGTGTAAAATACCATAACCCTTAAAATACTCGAGCATATGTTTTTGAAAACTTTGTCTTTGCGGTTGTTTTTCATTCCTTTCTGAAAACCAACAGAATCCGTGTGTGTGGCTGCTTTTGCGATGGCTGCTTGACATATTCATCTTTTGATCGGCTGAAATATGTTTAGATCAGTGACATTCCGTTTTGAATCTCTGCAAAAGCAATATCCCGGCTTACCTCATAAATCTGACACAAATCCTTGGGAAACCTGCTGATCAGCGGCAGAATTTGTAAAGCTACTGTAGAGGATATAATAAAATAACAGCACTGATGTCGATTTGCTGAGCGAACAGAGGTAAAGTGTGCAGGTATAAGGCAGGCTGTTTTGACATAAAATCAGTTTTGTCACACTTGCATTCCAAATATGTAAAATTTCTGACTAGATATATTTGGTAATTAAGATATCTCTTCATTATATTTTGACAGGACAAAATACTGAGTGGTATGGAGGCTGCAGATGAAGCTATTTACAATGAACTGCTGAATATCTGAAACATATTTCAAATAAACATGACAAGTCATGAAATCAATTTGAGATATCTCACTTTTTGCTTTTTAAAGATATCTACTGTCATTTTTACTCATCAAAATTCCTTTTAATATGAGTTAGAGATAAATTAAACATTTTTTTGTATTTTCTATTTCAGATATATTGGATTAACCTTGTGACTAGATTTGTGTAGCATTTAGAAATTTCAACAAAACAGTAAAAAAATAGAAGAGATTTTTTAAAATGCGCCATTATTAGCTTTGCAATGGGTTGAAAGTAGTTCTTAGCTTTTCAAAGCCAGTTTTGAGGGAAGTTTGTGTGTCAGAAGAGAAGAAGTAGAAAATATTGGAAGCAGTCTTCAAGTTCATGAAGCTCCACATATCCTGCTCTGCTGAGCTCTTTTTACATTGTGACATTTTATAATAATTTGGCGCAGAAAACTCAAAATTCAGCAGGCAACCCACTGCAGGCAAGACTAGAGTGCGACAGAAGAAAGGCTTTTAAGATGGAAACGTTCGCAAGGAAAATGAACAACAATGGTTTAATTGTTTGACACCTAAATTAGGAGTGATCTATTGGATTTTTTTTTATAACTTGGCAAACAAAAGCATTGATAAGTGAGGCAACAACTATTTCCAGTCGCGGTCGTGTTGCCAACACTTCTTTAAGAAAGGTGAACATGTTAGCTTCGATATGTTCTTTTCCTGAGTCATAAACTTAACTGTCTTAGTGGTAACAGAAAAGGACTAGTAATTTAAGTACCCAAAATGTAATTTTGACTAATCATAAGTACATTTAAGAGATTTTGAATTGCAAATACAGATGAGTGATCCTGCAGATGAGGCGTCTGTTGATTTGATTTGAGAAATCTTTTACGGAATTTTGACTGATCAAAATGTAACTGAAGATATCTTGAATTATTCTTCCTACTGGTCAAAACGTGAATGCAGATCTCTTAAATTGTGGTCCAGGATAGTCAAAATATAGTTGTATCTGGTCAAAATACATTTCTAGACATCTAAAATGTAATTACAGATTGTCAGACAAAATCTGTTGCCGTTTTTCAAACTAGTTTTTTCTGTGTTTGTACCTTCATCTGTATTACATTAGTATGTTGAGGTTCAAGATGTTTTTTTTGGTTTCGTATTTTTGATTTTGCGTCGTAGTTGATCTCGTTGCCCCTTAAGTGAACTGGTATTGCTTTCTTCATCAACCTGCATGATGCCTTCATAACTTTACAAATCTTTCAAATGAGATAGAAAACAATTGATAAAGCTCACCGTATATTAATGGTGAAGAAGCTGCCCAAACGTTCGAACTGAAAGAGTCGACAACTTACGATTTGTCAAACGAAAGAGGCACACATTCAGCCATGCTCCGTCAAAAGATGGAAATGGGGCAGCGTGCTTGGTGGATGGGTTGACTTCCTGTCTTGTAAAGCTGTCTTATTAGGTAAGAAAGAGGGGGAGCAGGGTGACGAAGGAGAGGCGGCAGCAGACTGCTAGATTATTGTGTGGCAGATCAGTGTGGCCTCTGGCACTGTCACAACTGCTGCTATCGCTGCTGTCGGATGACAGGAAAAACAAGGAGGGTTCAGTGGAAGCGGGGTAGTTTTACTGATTAGAAATGCTGACAAAATATCCCATTGAAGCAAAGACACTTAGAAACTCGGAACAAAACGCCAGAAGTTTTGAGAAGCTGCTATTTTTTAGTTGCAGGGAATTTAAAACGTAAATAGTCCAAGCACGGTTAGAACGAATGTTCTGTAATACAGTTTTGTAGCTGTAGTTTTTTTTTTAACTCACAATTCTTCTGTCACACACTGAGGCCTGTAACACCGAGTCTGTAACAACGCTTGATGTCTAAATGTTTTCGTCTCACATTTCTGATTCGTAACTTCGGGCTTGCACGCATCAGCCGTATGGAATGTAAATTGTGTGAAATCCGTGCTATTATCAGCAGCGTTTCAGCGTTGCTGTGGAAACGTCATTTATATGCAGACATAATCCTGTGATGATTTTCATTCGCCTATCGGTGGTTTCATGATTTTTATTTATTTTTTTCCTTTTGTTCGTGAAGGAAACAGAGAGGAGCCATTTTGCCCATTAAAACTGTTTTAGTTAATAAACAAAATCTGATGATCTAAATGATGAGGGGCATGCTTTGAGTTGCACATCTCACCTTCTCTGACAGACATCAAGAAATCCCACATTAGATTCTCCACTCGGGCATGTCGGACCGGCACACAAACGAGTCCGCCCGCCCACGCACGCGTGGCGGGGACGGGGTGCATCGCCGTCATTCCAATTAGCGGTTTTCACACTTGGCTAGTTAGCCTTGTACGCCTGTAAAAAGTTCCATCTGTTTATGTATCACAACTTCATGTTTCTCATCCCGGCTTTCACAGGTCATTTAATCTGCCAGAAGGGAGTCGAGCTTCCACAGACGCCCGAGAACGACTCCGTCGTCACCGCGGAAAGCTCCGGTGACAGAGGACAGTGGCGGTTCTGGAGGTGGGAGATGCAGCTGTTCGCGGTGACAACTCCCGACGTTTCACCACGCTGCCACGTGAGTCTGACACAGCTGCTGTGGACGGGAACGCTTCCACAGCCTGACATGAGACGGTTATTTTTAGCAAGAGGACATTTGATGGCTTGATGAGGATTTCAGTGCAAACAGAGTTGTTGCTTTTTTTTCTTTTCGAGGAAGGATGACATGAAGCTAATCCCGCCGTAAGACAGATAGACAGCTTCATGCTCGGTTTGAGGGGAAACGTCCACAGTTCACATTCTTCAAACGTGTCCCCAAACAGCTACGCCAGTGATTTCCACAGAAGTGAAAATCATCTGCCTTAATTAAATGCCATAATCACAATTAGACTGACAGACTTTAGCAGTCCCACACACATTACTGCAGTAAACACACACATACACACACACACGCCCCATCTGCAGCTAACAAGCTTTTATTGTTCAGATTAGTCCAAACTTGATTTGACTGTTTACTTACAATTTAGCTGCTTTTGTGATGTACGCCAATTTCCTTCTGAGTCTTATGCACACTTTTGTTTTCTAAGAGGTATTTGCAAAGCAACAAAGATGGACAGTAATGGGTAGTGTACGAATCAAACCCTGAACAATGACCAGGAAATGTTAGAGGGGCAATATTATGTAAAATGGACTCTGTGTTTTTGCTTTACATCTTGTTATAATGTTATTCCCTCATAAACAACATACCTGGAGTGTTGCTTTGATTCTTTAATCTCCCATGGCAACCATTAAGCTATTCTAAATGCGTTGGTGGACGTAGCCCCACCTTTGAGGACGAAGCTCCTCCTTCAAGCTGCAGTTTCCAAGCTTCTGATCTTCTGCCTCACCTGCAGCCTCACCTGCTCCTTCAGACTAGCCAGCAGCAATTAGCAAAGACCTGGGGAAACTGCATCTGCTGAGCTCATTGTACAAGCTAGTTGTAAAAAAAAAAGTGTCAATAGAAGAACCATGTTGTGATGACTTCCCAAAGGTGGAGTTTCAGAAAGAGCAGGAGTTTTTAAAGAGACAGAGACCCAATTTCATGACAACAAGTTACTAAGTCAAATTTATTTTAAGTCATATTTGATATATGTAGTGTTTCATAAAAACTGAAGGTAAAATAGTTAACATAGTTGATTGATACTGTGTGGCTGGAAAACACATAATACTGCCCCTTTAAGCATGTGTTATTGACAGAAGTGAGAATGTGAGATGGATGGCGTCTTGTTCTTGGTTGGTTTTCTGTTCAGATTCTGTGTAAAAGACAACTAGCAAAACAAGCAGGAAACGTTGGACTACCTGATAGAAGTAATTGATCAGGAAGTCCCATTCAGAGCCTTAGACTAAGACTAACTTGAATGCTCAAAAATCTTAACAGTTGAGGATTAGATTATGTCCTTTTACTGGGGATTGCTTCACCCCCAGGACAGTATAAAGGATATGAAGCTCTACACTATAAAAACCAGGAACAATAAAGTCACACAGCACAGAACATCCTGTGGCAGGGTAAGGCCAGGCCGGTGTTGGTCCAGTGGATTTTCTTCACTACAATTTTTTTGACAAAGTTCTGATGTAGTGAATGCTGCCGCCCACTGGTGGGTCTGTGCCTTACCAGAAGCACAAAACCCCCACAACAGAGGGAGTACCCTGTTAATTGTTCAAAAATATGTGTACCATGCCAATTTGCAACCGATTCTTCCTGTTTATTGCAGCCATGTACAACGTTAGCATCTGACAAAAATGTGCTTTGCGTCACCTAGTTGATTCATTCCTAACCAATAGATGGGAACAGAAATGTCTTTTTTTTTTTTTTTTGTCATTTTAAAAGTTTGTTCAAAATTTGCATGACAATTGGATGGAAACTTGGCCGCTATGAGCTGTTTTCAGTTCATTTGGAATAAACGCAGGACTCGAAACAGTTATTGAGTCAAAACCTGAGTTCTACTAGGCTTGTGGTATCTTCTCTCAAATAAAACTAAAAGCAAATTAGAACGTCTTTCTTTTCACATTTCAATTGGTCCCAATTTCTTCTGCTTTCCACCCCCAACATCTGAATATTTGCTGAGAAAACTCCAAGAAGTACTTATCAGAACTCCAAACATGAGCCAGTGGTGTGTGGCCTGAATACACAGCTAGCTGGTAAGGCTGAGGAAGTTGGCAATGTACTCCATTAGGTTTTTTTTTTTTTTTTTTTTAAATATGACAAATTCTTATCTACAGCAAAGGAATTTTTCCTAGAGCAACTGTAAATGCTTTCAAGAACCGCAGTCTGAGTGTGAATTACTATCGCGTTTAAACGAGAGGGCAAGAGACTGGGAAGGCAGCCAATTATTTGAAAAAGTTGTAGATTAAAGTATTACTTTAAACATGTAAAGAGATAGAGGAAGCGACACGAAAGGAGCTGAGCTTGAGGCACTGAAGACTGATCAAACATTTTTTTTAATTACCTCATCCGTGCGTGTGCCGGGGCTTCAGTGTCGACCACTGCATTCGTGTTACTTCGCATTCTTCTGCAGCGAACCGATGCTGAATTTTATGAGGTCTGGTTGAGCCATCTGATCATATTTAGTCAGCATCATGGGACTTTGTCAAGCAGAGTTTCTTTCTCTACATGTTGCTTGCTAAAAATCAGTTGCGAAAGTGAAAAAGGAAGAAGGTACAGCTTTATTTTTGATGGATTACATTTCCGTGTCTGTAAAATAGTTCTGTTGAAGACGAGCAGGAGGTGACGGATAAGTGCTGCGGTTCTGCTAGCTGAAGCTTCTTTTTGCTACACATGGTTTCTCATCGGTTATAGATGATGATATCCTGACTTGCGTAAGATTTTCATGGTGTCCTAAGGCTCTTATTGCTGTATGAACTCAGCGCTGGGTGGGATATGGAAACCGTAGCGACAGAAACATAATGCCTTCACTACCATGGTTGGCTCCTTCAGCAGGACAGCCAGGCACTTTGTATTTCTGCTGTTTTGCAGATTGCCCAGTTTATATTAGGTATTAATCAACCTGTCACAATAAACTAGAAATTAAGTAATCGTATAACAAATTAAATCAAGTTGGATTTTTTTAAGGCAACTTTTGTTTATGGAGACTTAAGTATCCATTTTATTAGTTGTTTTATTTTGTATATTTAACATTTTGTTCCAGTTTCTCTGTTAAATGTTAGTTAGGAATGAAAGTTTATTGATCTTTGAGGGAGTATACTTGCATTATTATGCCATTGTATTACTTGAAAATGGTCTCAAGACAACAATATTACTGTTTATAGTAATAACTTCTGGAGGAGTTTATCAGCCAGGACAATACTGTATGTTTTTTGTTATTTTGTCAGGCCTATGTATTATGTTTGCGTTTATGAGGAAAACTCAAATACAGGTCTATAAACTATCACCAGCAGAAAAAAAAGCATCAAATTCTCAAACACAGGCGCTATTTTGACACGGAGTAAACAGGAAGTATTTATGCACCGCTGTCTTTACAAAACACTGGACAAAACGCATGTCGTGGAAAGTGTAGTCTCTCACTTTCAGTTAAAGATGCCTGACATTAGAGCTGTCCAAATCTTTTTCTTTCCTATATTAGTAAATATTATGATGACCCTTAGCATTGTGGGGAATGATAGTTGTGTCCACTGTGAACACCTGCTGCCCTGAGACTAAATATTACATCATTATGTAAAATCCAAGTTCACAACACTTAGCATATTTGAACCAACCAACAATTACTGCACACCAAACAGTTGTGATGATGCCATATTCGCTATATATTGTGCAGTCTTACCTTAGATTGTTTTAAATTATTTAATATAAAATTAAATCAACAAAAGAAAGCGTAACATTTTTTGAGTCACTCTAACAAAATATTTAGATAAATTTGAATATGTAAATATAATCAAGAAAACACTTTATTCTGACAGTTTATCACAAATGAATACAGTATTACATCTTGTTCACTTAATGTTCAAAATGACGCATGAATTTCAAAATATGTACGATTTTTACATAACAAATGCTTTGTGCTTGATTTGTGATTTGAGTAGTAGTGGTGGTGTTCATTGTCTTCAAGAGCGTCACTGCAGACACTCTTGGTTGTTTTTTTTTTTTTTTTTGTTTGTTTGTTTTAAACAGGGTTTTTTTTCACAGTCAAAAACACAATAATACTATAAAAAGTGCCTGGTAATGAAAGCCAAATGCTTAAAACTGGGACAGCGGGTATTGAGGGTTTAATCATGCAGAAAAGCCACTTAAGATTATTGTGTTATGCTAAAACTTGATTAAATATTGACAGTTTCAGTCTGTGTTCCCTTTGTAAACTACATCAATCATTAAATATATTTTATTTCACAATTTCAAACGTAATAACAAAATGTTAAGAGATTTTTATTTTTATTTTTATAGAAGCTGTTGGTTTTCTAAAATGAAATCCTTTGGGGAAAGTACAGTATGTGGCAATGTTGTATTAAAAATAACATTTGTATCAAAGTGGAAGTTACAGTTGACATAATTTTCTATCACTATTGAGGATTAGAAAACTTTGAAGGCTAAGAGATTCCATTGGCACAGGACTTTTAGAGCCTCCATGTGTGGAAAGATGGAGCAAAAATTTCCTCAGTGCGTCTGACCCATTTTTACAAAGCAGCTGATTTTTTACTATATAAAAGGAGGAAAATTAAAGGAAACTGACTGATAGAAAAACTAAACACTAACACATCTTACACACATTTAACTAGTCCAAATAAAGTAAAATAAAGCGTGTGTCAGGGGTTAAAAAGATGCTGGTTTTTTGATAGAAAATATATATGTATTTATTTTTGACCTGCAACACATTTCTTTGGCCTGTTCATTTAGGAAATACAGTCCAACCCATACAAGGCTGTTCCAACAGCAACATCAGGTGGAAAATACACACAGTGGCACAAAGTTAGCTACAAATAAGTTAGCTACAAACGTAACACTGCTAGCATCATTTAGCTGGGGGTTAGTTGTGTACATTTTTTCAATTTTATATTTTATATACGGACAGATACAGTATGTAGCTATTTTGAGAGCCTGATACACTATTGCAGAGTGTCAAAACAGTTTGTCATGTGGGCAAACATTTTTAAAAGTACTCAAAAATGCGCTAAGCTTAAACTCTTTCTTAAA
This sequence comes from Xiphophorus hellerii, assembly GCF_003331165.1. Classification (NCBI taxonomy): domain Eukaryota; kingdom Metazoa; phylum Chordata; class Actinopteri; order Cyprinodontiformes; family Poeciliidae; genus Xiphophorus; species Xiphophorus hellerii. Next base: position 3,534,936 of record NC_045685.1, read on the forward strand.
TTAAACAAAGTAATTTCATGTTTTTGTAGAATGGGTTTTCTTTATTAAATGAAAGACAACCAGTTTGCCTATTGTTTTGTTGCAAAGTTGTACCCAGTTGTATCGCTGCAACCATCAGGAAAATTCATCTGCCAGAGCAACGTTTGATGAAATAAGCAAAGTATTGCCAAAGTAAATAACACAAGAAGGTCAAATTTACACGGAAACATAAACATAGAACCCTAGATAACCTATTTAGACAGTTTATCAGCAAAAAAACTAAAGAAAAGCTGATTTGGGATTAGTTTCACTGCAACATTTTCCAGGAAAATGGGGCCTTCTATAGTGAGTGATATTTTAATTAATATCACAAATAAATATGTTGCACTTTGTACGTCTAGATTTCAACAATGACTAAGAAGCTCAATGCCCGTGCAAATGATAAAAAAAGGTATGGATTGTGCTTCTTGGAGCGTAGGAACACTGATGAGGTAACTTTCATTTTTCTGTAATGTAAAGTCAAACTGATGCAGGTTGTGCATATTAACTACACACTTAATTTGATATGAAAGCTTCCTCCGTCGTGTCTTTTCTGCTATTTGCTTTGTGAATGATGTAGCAGGCCACTGATCATTTGAAAGTTTACAGCTAACAGTAGGTGTGGGGTGATGCTAGCCCACCAGGGTTAGCAACATATTCACTGTAAGGCTATCTGTACCGTCTGCTAGGGCTGCAAACATGCCACTCTGTTTGCACACACCAACACATTTGTCTACCTGTCTGTGCCTGAGTTAAGTGTGCTGGCAGGGCTATAGCTATTAGACTGCTCCTGTTCATCAAAGCCCTGCTCCCAGACAACCTTGTCGCCTGGCAACACGAGCGAAGTTCACAGAGGGTAGACCAGATGCAAAAGGAAAAGAAAACAGAAGGAGGAAGAAAGGGCAAGCTCCACCTCGCCTTTTTTTTTTTTTACCTTTTGACTTTGGCTCAAAGCGTTACAGACAGATGTTGACTCTTTTTTTTTTTTTTTTTAAACCTACTGTTTGGCGGTGCTTCGAGGCGTCGGCGCCCTGTTGCTCGACAGAAATATACCTCACTCCACACAGACAGAGCAGCCGCGTTCCCCCAATCAGAACTCGCATCGCCCTCCGCCACGTGCGCCAACGTGAAATGCGTCTTCATTTTGGAGCCGTTACACCGTAGAGCTGCAATTACCCACTGATGCCTGCTTACTGCCAGGCAATCAACACTCCATTAGCCCCTCCACGCTCAGCCCTAAGAGACACACACACACACATATCTACAAATACACACGCACACACACGCACAAAAACACACTTGCCTAGCGTCATCTACGATTCTGGAGGGGACACAAATCATTACTGACTGCTGTGCCTGCTTTTTTTTCCCACCCCTCCTTTTTTTTTTTTTTTCCTCATTGTTGATCTTGTTTTTCCAGCATTTCTTTTCCCCCCTCAATCCTAAAATAGTGTTGCTTCTGTAGCTTCTGCCTCCTAAAGGAACAGATTCCCCCCTCCGTTTAGAACATATCCTGGCTGAGGAAACTGATCATGTAATACTTTGCCTTCGGTACAGTAGAGAGTAAATGTGTTATTCATGGCCAGAGGCATTTCTATCATGTTAAGTGGAAAATGTGCCACGCAGAGCGAACCGGGTGCAGGTGGTGGTGAAATGAACACAAACACGCACACACACACACGGTCATGTACACACGATGAAACATGTTTAGAAATCAGCACACAGCAACACAGATGTGTGAAGTGCAAACAGACGAAAATAAGAGGGGCGGGGGGTAGATGCGTAAATCCGCTTCCCCGGTTAGAATGCTAAGCCTCAGCAGCTACTTTTACATTCCAGTTCACAATCTTTGGACTAATGCATATTCCTGTTCACTGCGCTTCTCTTTCTTTCTAACTTTCTAATCGAGTCGAGCACACGGGGAGAATTTAAGTACGTTTTCAACCCGCACCGCGTGCTTTGTTGATCTGACGGTCCCTGGCAGCGTGTGAGCGTTGTTGTTACCTGCCGCCCTTCAACCAGGAAGGGCTGCCCTTCACCTTGCCTACTTCCTGCTGCCGTTCCGTCTGAGGGTCTGAGAACAAACACTCAGGACAGACTGTCATTAGTCACACAGATGACTCAGTGTTTTCTCACAGAATACTAATCAAACGCCGTTGCCGTTCCTCGTAGTAGAGCTGACTGAACTGCTGTTTTTTATGGAGAGCCTAAAAACGTATCAACCTACAGAAACAAGAACTCACGTTAAGCAGAACCTGCATGACAGCATGAAGTAGGCTTAGGAGTTCTCAAAAAGCAACACACCATGGCCAGATCTAAAGGAGTTTAACAGATAAGAAAATGTCATAAATGTGAGCAAAACTTTTTCAATATTCTGATGATGTCAAAAAAGTCAGGCTTATTTTGTATTTCGACAACAAGGCAGTTCAATGGGCTTTACATCATAAAAATACAGCAATTATAAATTGCTGTAGGAAGGAATCAACATTCCATTTTGTCAAGTCCTCAAAATCATCAAGCAATCAAATATCGATCAATATGCCAGTTATTAATCAAAGACAACTCAAAGACAAAAAAGAAAAAGAATACGCCACCAAATATATACTTTATACATTTATGAGTACGGCTGAGGATGAGGAACACGATACTACTTCCACACTGAAAGACAGGCGGGTTTAGCCTTGATTTAAAGGCAGTCAGTGTTTCAGTTGCTTTGCAGTTTTCTGGTAGTTTGTTAATAATTAGAGGAGCATGCAAACTGAATGCTGCTTCTCCATGTTTGGTTCAGATTCTGGGGATGCAGAGCAGAACCAAAAGACACGAGTTCAAACTCTTAATTAAGTAGTGGAAAAGGAGGAATTCTGTTGATACCGAGACATGGTCAAAAAAAACTGTCCTTAATAAGAAGTAAAATGCTGATCAAGATGCACAATAAGGAGAGTTGAAGAAAAATGGGCTGCATGGTTGAGTCACCAGAAGAGAGTCATTACTACTAGCAAATAGGCGAGCCCCAAAAGCTCTGGAACAAAGCTATTTGGAGTGATGAGACCAAAAATTGGACTTAATGGCCACAACAATAAATTCAACATTTGGAGAAAAGCCAACAAGGTTTTCTACACTAAAACACAGAAGTGGATATTTTGGGGATATGTGGGCAGCACAGGAAGGTAGGAAAGTGGACATAATTGCAGCCAAGATTAAATCAGAAAGTCACCAGGAAATACCTTCAGGAACATCTGTGCCCCAGGAAGTACTTGCACATTTCAACATGAAAATGATTTAAAACACAAGGGCCAGCGGACCGACCCGTCACACCGAGTCCAACAGAAAAAAAGGAAGGTGCAGGAGTGGCCTCCACGGTCTCTTGAAATTAATATTAATAACTAGAAAATTTCGGAAGAAATTTAGCCGGGGCCTGCCAAGGCGCGCCCGTCGGGCATGGGCCCGGCGTCGTCACGCCACAAATCGGCATCGACGCCAAAGAACGCCGCGACGTAATCAGTGGCACGCGGAGAACCGCAAGAACGTTAAGCGAGGCGGACGTGCACCGTTCGGTACGATTTAAAATGTTGTCAAGGCTTTTATTTTGGAAGTTTTGTTAAACTTCATTTCAAAGGGCCAAACTAATCCCAAGCGTAATAGTCCTTGGGTTAAAATAGTTATATAATGCTCAAAACACAAGTAGCTGATGTAAAAATATTCAAGGCTTTTATTTTGAAATTTTTAGTATGCTTCATTTTAAAGTTCTGAACTAATACCACGTGTAAGAGTGCTTTGGATGAAAAAGTCAAATAAAGCGAAAAAGAGCAATTACGTCATGTAAAAATATTCAAGGCTTTTATTTTGAAACTTTTGTTAAGCTTCATTTCAAAGGGCCAAACTAATACCATGTGTAACAGTGCTTTGGATGAAAAAGTCAAATAAAGCCAAAAAGAGCAATTACGTCATGTAAAAATATTCAAGGCTTTTATTTTGAAATTTGCAGGATGCTTCATTTCAAAGGGCCAAACTAATCCCATGCGTAATAGTCCTTAGGTAAAAATAGTTATATAATGCTCAAAACACAAGTAGCTGATGTAAAAATATTCAAGGCTTTTATTTTGAAATTTTCATCAAGCTTAATTTTAAATTGCCACACTAATCCCATGTGTAACAATTGCTGGGTTAAATCAGTTATATAAAGCTCAAAAGAGCAATTTTCTGATGTAAAAATATTCAAGGCTTTTATTTTGAAATTTTTGTTAAGCTTCATTTCAAAGGGCCAAACTAATACCATGTGTAACAGTGCTTTGGATGAAAAAGTCAAATAAAGCCAAAAAGAGCAATTACATGATGTAAAAATATTCAAGGCTTTTATTGTGAAATTTTTGTTAAGCTTCATTTTAAAGTTCAAAACTAATCCCATGTGTAACAGTTACTGAGTTAAATCAGTTATATACAGCCCATAGCAGCAATTAGTTCTAAAGGCCAGTTCAGTCCTGATCTGTTTCAACTGAGGGTTTCACTATAGATAGAACTACAATGATGCGTATTTGTAGTCCAAATCAGCAGCCAATAGCCTCTTGAGTTCCGTTGCTATGTTAAATAAGTTTCACACCAAGGTGTGAAGTGTTAGTGAAAGAGCCTGAGAGCCTCAGAAAATCCTGTCGCATGACTTTGCTCTGAAGCACCGTGACAGAAAACCGTACGGTCTAGATAAATTTCGAAAACATTTTACCGGAGCAGACAGGCGTATCAATGTCAGGACCGATTTTGATACTAATCGTGCGATATTTGTGGCCGTGATGGCGATTTCAAAAATGATTTGGGCTGAAAAAGTTGTCTTCATCTCTCACTCTAAGCAGCCAGAGAGACACTCTAACTTTAGGAAAAATGAGAAACTTTGGGTCGCTTAGAGACAAATTGTGGACAAACCGTAACTGGTATCGACGAGCCGTCTTCACTTTCGAAGAGATCACAGACGTATCTACAAAATGAAATTTGAATGGCATTTCTAGGTGAATTTGTGACGACACAGAAAATCCTCAAAAATAGGGTATTTCTAGGATTTTTCCCATTGACTTATAATGGGGTTTTTTTCGTAGTTTTTTGCGAATTATGTCGCCACGTTAACCCCAAATCCCACCAAAAGTAATAGCTCCAATGGCGTGAATTTTCTGCACGTTTTGATACCTCATTTGTAGGTGTGCACCCAGCGGTATGAGCCGCATTAACGGTTACGGAAGAAAAATAAAGAATACTAGAAAATTTCGGAAGAAATTTAGCCGGGGCCTGCCAAGGCGCGCCCGTCGGGCATGGGCCCGGCGTCGTCACGCCACAAATCGGCGTCGACGCTAAAGAACGCCGCGACGTAATCAGTGGCACGCGGAGAATCGCAAGAACGTTAAGCGAGGCGGACGTGCACCGTTCAGTATTATAAAGTAAGTATATCAGCTAAAATCAGCAGAAACGCTAATGTTAGCGTCATTGCTTTCATCAGTATGTGGGAAATCACTAGGATATTTTCTGTAATTGATTTACTCCATTCAGTATACTAAACATTGCTAAAAAGTAAAATAAATAGCTAATAGCTTATTGAAGCTAAAATGCTAACGCTAATGAACCTTGCATTGAACTGTTTAGTAACAGTTCAATGCTCATAAACTGCAGGAAGGCAGTTCATTAGCATTTACCTAATGATTGTCACAAATATAAATTTTCAATAACGCACACACACACAACATATTACAGTTTAAAAATATATATTGACCTTATGTTAAAGATTTCTACAAACGTTTTACAGGTAAAGTTTACAATGAACCAAAATTACAACATTTAAAGAATACCATAAATTTAAGAATCTAATGTCTCTGCAATAAAAAGAAATTGCTATCTTTTTTATTTTTAAACAACACCTCATATTGTTAAATAACTGATTTTATGTATTCAAGTTTTAAATATTACATTTGAGTTTGCATGGATGTAAAATTACTGCTCAGTTTAAAAATTACAGTATTTTTAAACTGAGCAGTTTAAAAATATGCTCAGTATTTTTAAACTGCTCAGCTAAACTTTGCTGTTTAGCTCGTTAGCTTGTCGATGTTTCAGTTTTATTCGCTGGGAAAATTATTCTTTGTCTGCTTTGAAGATAAGCAGACAAATAATAAAAAACAAGTTTTGATATTAACTCTCAACTTCATTCACAAAACTTTTTCGTTATTTATTACGCAACGAACATGCATTTCACATAAGAACAAAACAATGAGGTGACGTTGCCTGTCCTTGAACACAACGCTGATCCCTCTTCACCCTGTCAATAACTCACACACATCCTCATTGTGTTGTGTTCTGTAAATAAACAAAACACAAGCAAAATCAAGAAACTATATGCATATTCCAGTATACTGAGTTTTGGTTTTACATTCATTCTATTTAAATGTAGTTTGTTTGTGCTTACCAATGTTTTCTGGCCGGATGTCAGGCACCGTTTTCCCCTGGTCAGTTCGTCGATGTCTGGTTTTAGTTCTATTCTGTGGCAATCCGCAAAACGGCGTGTAGGTTTTCGTCAGTAATGCGCGATCTGTGCTTGGTCTTGTTTAAAGTCATTATTGAAAACATCTCTTCGCACAGATAGGTGCTTCCAAACGTGGACAAAACACGAGCTGCATGGAGTCGAAGCTGTGGCATCAAATCAGGGGGCAGTAGACGGTAAAAGTAAAAGTCCTCGATTGAAACATCACGGAACTTCGCTCTTTAGCTTCTTAGCTTGTCGATGTTTCAGTTTTATTCGCTGGGAAAATTAATAATCAGCTTGAGGTGACTCTGCTGCACTCTAGTGGCGAGAAGCCGTAATGTTGGTTGGTAAGAATCGGAAGGCATTATGGGATATGTAGTTTGTAGTCAATTCGTGCTCAAAACCTATTTTAAGTCAATCAATGGGGCTGTAAAACGGTGGTAGGGGGGAGAGGGCCACATAAAATGACGTAGCGGGCCACATGTGGCCCGCGGGCCTTGAGTTTGACACATGTGCAATAGAGGATCTATCTGCTGCTCATGCAAAACAGTCTATTTTAATCCCATGTGTAATAGTCATTGGGTTAAATCAGTTATATAATGCTGAAAATGCAAGTAGTTGATGTAAAAATATTCAAGGCTTTTATTTTGAAATTTTCAGTATGCTTCATTTCAAAGGGCCAAACTAATACCATGTGTAACAGTGCTTTGGATGAAAAAGTCAAATAAAGCCAAAAAGAGCAATTACATGATGTAAAAATATTCAAGGCTTTTATTTTGAAATTTTTGTTAAGCTTCATTTCAAAGGGCCAAACTAATACCATGTGTAACAGTGCTTTGGATGAAAAAGTCAAATAAAGCCAAAAACAGCAATTACCTGATGTAAAAATATTCAAGGCTTTTATTTTGAAATTTTCATCAAGCTTAATTTTAAATTGCCACACTAATCCCATGTGTAACAATTGCTGGGTTAAATCAGTTATATACAGCTCAAAAGAGCAATTTTCTGATGTAAAAATATTCAAGGCTTTTATTGTGAAATTTTTGTTAAGCTTCATTTTAAAGTTCAAAACTAATCCCATGTGTAACAGTTACTGAGTTAAATCAGTTATATACAGCCCATAGCAGCAATTAGTTATAAAGGCCAGTTCAGTCCTGATCTGTTTCAACTGAGGGTTTCACTATAGATAGAACTACAATGATGCGTATTTGTAGTCCAAATCAGCAGCCAATAGCCTCTTGAGATCCGTTGCTATGTTAAATAAGTTTCACACCAAGGTGTGAAATGTCAGTGAGACAGCCTGAGAGCCTCAGAAAATCTTGTCGCATGACTTTGCTCTGAAGCACCGTGACAGAAAACCGTACGGTCTAGATAAATTTCGAAAACATTTTGCCGGAGCAGACAGGCGTATCAATGTCAGGACCGATTTTGATACTAATCGTGCGATATTTGTGGCCGTGATGGCGATTTCAAAAATGATTTGGGTTGAAAAAGTTGTCTTGATCTCTCACTCTAATCAGCGAGAGAAGCCCTCTAACTTTAGGAAAAATGAGAAACTTTGGGTCGCTTAGAGGCAAATTGTGGACAAACCGTAACTGGTATCGACGAGCCGTCTTCACTTTCGAAGAGATCACAGACGTATCTACAAAATGAAATTTGAATGGCATTTCTAGGTGAATTTGTGACGACACAGAAAATCCTCAAAAATAGGGTATTTCCAGGATTTTTCCCATTGACTTATAATGGGTTTTTTTTCGCAGTTTTTTGCGAATTATGTCGCCACGTTAAGCCCAAATCCCACCAAAAATAATAGCTCCAATGGCGTGAATTTTCTGCACGTTTTGATACCTCATTTGTAGGTGTGCACCCAGCGGTATGAGCCGCATTAACGGTTACGGAAGAAAAATAAAGATTAAAGAGACGCTTTTCTCCGACAATAGTAATAGGTTCCTGCCATTGCTTTGCATGGCAGGCCCCAAATACTTAAAGAGACGCTTCTCTCCGACAATAGTAATAGGTTCCTGCCATTGCTTTGCATGGCAGGCCCCAATTACGGTTTCTTGAAATTAATATGATTCAACTGTGATCTAGAATTTGCTGTTCATCTCAATAATTTACAGAAATTGAGATCTTCTTAGCCATCAGAGATGGTAAAGCATGAAAGTTAAGGGATGCTAAAGGGGCATCAGAAGCTTTTGATCGGGATGGATTGGTTTATCTCGCAAAACTACAATGGAAACATTTTTTTTCGCATCATATGAGTCACATGTCGAACAATCAAATGTTGCTACTGGAGCAAACCACAAGGAAGACAACAGGAAGTAATTAGAGGATTGTGATTTCTTTAAATGAATTATTGTATGAACAAATTTATTCACGTGTGATTTTAATTGTATTCCTTATTGAATGGAAACACCGCATTTGCAAAATTGTGTTCTTTCGACATTAGCGGAATATCAACAAAGATTTGCGCACATTTGTAATTGAAATGTAGCCGGTGATGCATCTTCAGTGTTGGCATGCTGCGCTGTATTTGGGAGGTTGTAAAAAAAACAGGCTAGTTCTCTTTAGAGCTGATGTGACCAGTGTCTTCATTGGAAGAAAAAAAAAAGAAAAAAGCACTCGAACTAATGTAGATCGTTTCCAACAACGTAGGTACACTTAATTGACAAAATAATCTGAGCGGTTTCTAGTAATTTTGTTTCTCAGGGGGATACCCATATTCTTCACTTTAAATTGACAGTTCCCTCTTGTCACCCTCCCCTCCCCAATGCCACCCTATATTAGTGATTATCTGTTTCACCACAGAAGTAAGGCAGACGTTTTGGCGGAGCGTCGTCTGTGGTGGAGGGGACTGGAGCCGGCAGTAGCTAAGCTAATATTCTGCGGGCTCAACAGTGATTAATGAAATCAAACAGACAGCTTGGGGAGTGTTTCACAGCTTCCAACGAACCGTGTGAGTCAGAGGAACAGATATGTGGAAGAAATTCTTTGATGATTCATTACAGCAAAATTAAAAGAAAAAAAAAAAGCTTTGTATACCTTCTTCAACGCCTACATCATTATCTTTTACGATTGTATAAAGAACGGGCTCTCAGCACACAGCGTGAAATAAAACCTGTTAACTTGGTAAAGATGTAGAAGACATAGGTATGATTGGAAAAGGTGATAGTGAGCAGTAAGTGAATGTAAGCATTGCAAACCTTTTATTCACAGCAGTGTTATGAACATGTGCAATGTTCATAACACATACTGTAATGGGGGAAAATGTGAGGCCCAGGTGAAGATATTTAATTTCTACGTACAGAAACATGAAAAGGCAAAAAAAGCTACGGAAGGAGCTGAAGAACTGTCTGAAGGGACTGGAAAGAGTGACCAATGGAGACTAACTCCAAGCTCCTGCAGTAGAAGTTTCAGATGGAAATACTAAATTGATATTGACTTGAATTTGACTTTGGCATAAAATCCCCCCCCCCCAAAATCAACAACAAAAAAACACACTCTGCAGCTGCTGGAGTGAATTTAATGTTGTTTTTGTCTTTTCTTAGTGAATCTGAAAACAGAAACCATGTTTTCTCTGCAACTGCTGCTTTCCTTTCCATTATTACTTTTCCAGTGGGACCACATGGCTCACGAGTAAAAGACATCAGAATACCGTATGAAAAGGAAAAGCATTTCCTCCAGAATAAACAAATTGGAAAAAAATGCAATTGTTTTATTTTTTCTTTTCTTTTGTTTGGTTCACTTGTGAGTGTAGACATTTTACAAAAAGACAGCGTGGCACTTGGTGTTTTCACCGTTTGTCCAATACATGACCCACAGAAAAAATAAACAGCTGCTTACACTAACATCTCCATGGAAACCTAACCTGTAGTTTGTGGTAGTATTTTCGGTAGTATTTCAGTTAATCCACTCATCTCAGCTGAAATGGGTATTTTACCCATTTCAGCAGACTAATAACTCGTACATAATTCATGTTCATGTTTTATGTCACATGAACATTTAGTTATCATTCAATGCTTCAAAAATTAGCAGTTACCTTTTAATCATCTCACATTTAATTTTCCATCCAAAAGGGTGATATTTATATTATTTTGAAAATTAACCAAATGTAATATTGACCAGAATAGAGAAACAAATAGGCATTTATGCTCTAATAGAGATTAAAACTTAAGGTTACATTTCTAAATGAATCAAACAAACAGCTTTTAGTCTTTAGAATGAATAAGCAATTTTATGAACTTTTGCCTAAAGGACAAATGTGAAAGTTTTTTTTTTTGCCCATGCAGAAAGTCGGAGAAACAGGAAAAGCGCAGGATGATGATAAGCGAGAACGTTAGCATTGCTAGCATTACAGAAACACTGATGTACGATCAAGAGAGCACCTGGTTCTGCAGTATTTAAGTATTAAACCACATTATTTAGCATGCATAAAAATAAAATAAAAATAACTGTTGCCTATTTGCCCTGGCAACATTCTCCTAGTGCTCCATCCTCTCTCTGACAAACTCTGGCAAAGTGTCATAGCTCTACTTGGAAAGTATGATTGTTGCACAAGTAACTTTTTTCTTCTGGAATAAGCTGAACTTTATGTCTGATGATGTTAAGAAAGCACCTTGCTGTTTGCTAACTAAGAAGCTGCGTTGTTTGTTGACAGTTTAGAGTCACAATCATCTTTCCATCCGACTGTAATCTATAAATATGTAGAGTGTATCCTCTTGGATTGTTCTGTGGAACTTACCTCCAAAGTATTCTCTTTTTGTGGCTCTTTTTGTAGTGCACGTCTAAAATACTTGATTGATAATCAGCTTGGGAAGCTAAAATATATAGGTTGGTGTTTACAAAGCAGACAATCCAGAAGCACCATTTATATTCGTCTGCGCTGATTGGTTGTACCCCAAAGAACAGAAATAAGGAATATCATGGATATTAGCTACTGGAGTAGATGGTTTCCACCTTAAGCATCGAGACATACTATTAATTTGGTGTTTTAACTATTGAAATAGGCAGTTATCAATGTTTATAAGAGGAAGTCCCAGGTATTTGTGAATTTTAACTTTTAGGAACCTGTGGTCCCAAATGCCTGCAAATACTGGAGCTGTGCTGTAAATATCTCATATTTACCACTATTCTGTGAATTTCTCTTCCTTTGGTTGGCATTATCCTAAACAAAAGAGTCAATGTATCTTTGACTCACACTGTGGTCTACATAATGTCTTTAATTTAATCTAATTTCCTTTTGGGATTAAATATTTTTGAATTTGAATTGAATTTACGTTGAAAACATCTTTTGCTCACCTGGGTTCATGAATATCAAGAGATTAAAAAAACCCCAGAAAACGGGAACCATTTGGGAGTTGAAGGCACCGTTTCTTTTTGTTGAGTCGAGCCATAAAATTCTGATCCAGAATTGATTTGTGCCTAAATGAGGTCTACCTTTAGCTTCTGCACAATAAGCATCGGAAGTTGGGTGCACTCAGCTTTTCCAATAACAGTCAGTTAAAAATGATGATTAGATTCCAAGCAGATGTTGGATTGGATCCATCCCAACAGCAACAAATACAATTTTTCCTTTCATGAGATTATATCCATAGCATTGCTGTTGATGTTCAACCACAGACAACCTGACATAGACCTTGACACAACGTCACTGTACTATAATACATAAAGAGTCAAATATATGGCAGTTTCGCCTTTCAGGGGCTGACAGATTGATTAAATAAAACACATGAAACGCATCATATCCATCCATTTGTATAATTTGATGTAACTCAACCTGTTTGGTAAAAACCTGTTCGGTTTTTCTGTTTATTCCAGTCAGAGGTTTGCCATTACTTAACTGTTAAAGATGGTGCTGTCTGTGTAATATATGGAACACTAGACACAATCCTGAGAAGATATCAATCCGTCTGCCCACATCGATTGCACCACAAACGCACTTACTCACTCAAAGTCAATAAGAGAAAGTCGTTGTCTTTTGTTTTTCGCCAATCTCACTTCATCCCCCCTCCACTGTCAGTCCCCGTCTCCCATTCTTCTCAATGGCAGCAGCAATATAAATAATTGCCCGTAGAGCTGAAAATGGAAAACAGAAACACAAAGTAGAGATAAGAAAAAAAAAAAATCTCTCACATAGACATCTCATAAACCACCACCCTGTCAAAAATGAGCCTTATTCCCGATTGCGGTTTTCGATCTGTGTGTCAGTGTACTGCTGAAAGTAGTAATTAGGTTGTCAAGGAGAAAGCATGCCAAAAAAACATAATAACCATCTCACACACACACACGCCCACACTGGAAGGGGACATTTTGGAGATAGAAGAGCCATTACGAATAAGATGATGACAGGGACAATTGTGTGCCGTATGCCTTCACTCCATTACTTACCTCAAAATACTGGCTTATCATTATGCAGATGCATTTTTTTTTTTTTTTTGCCTCATGTGGACATAGACGTGAACATATACCATGGACATTGTAGAGAATGTATTTCGTTTTAGATTTCCACAATAATTAGTAGCACAGTTATCCAACAAAATGTATACACTTCCAAAAGATTTCATCCAAATTGAAAAGTTTGAGTTCTATGTTTTAGAACATATTATTTAATATGTTATTTAAAAGTATCTCCAGATTAGGACACCTCATTTAAAAGAAATGTTAATCTAAAAATGTCCAATCTTTTTAGATTTAGGTTTAAAGTAATATGTAATGTTTACTGACGTGTTTGTTCTGTCTGGAAGTCATTAGCGCTATGGAGTGGCCTAGCGTCCCTGCTTTAATTTAAAGAGAATTTGTTGAAGTAGAAAAAGATTAGGGTGATGGCCAGGAAGCTTCCAACCTCAAAGAGCCAAAGATAAATAATTGAAATACCTTTCCTATAATGTTGCTGTTGATTTTTCTCTTGAAGTGACATTTTACGGTTTTTGAAGACTTCCTTCGTCATCTTGGGGGGTACTTTGGGGCTGAACTGGCTTTACCATTGGTAAGATGGTGAACTTTGTGCTTGAACTCACTTTGCTTACAGAATAAATTTGAGCCGGAAGCTTTTGTGGAAACCCACAGCTGATTAACATACCAGCTTTGTTTGGTTACTCACAGTGCCGTTGTTGGTTTTAGACAATAGAACAAGAACAATAGGAAGAATTTGACAATGGCGACTATGATGGCGAATGTAGGAAAAGGTTTCCAGTTATTTCTGAATGGCATCCAGAAGGTTTAATTTTGGTCACATGGGACCAAAGCCATTTCACCCTCTGCTACTGTCATGCTGGACGCTACTCGCTTAACCCACATGCAGAACACGAAAAACAGATGGAGAAATCATATAAATAAAGTTTATTTTATGAACAGATCAATGGTTGGTGAAATGTGAGAGTAAATCCTGGGACCTCTGGATCGTCAGCGATCTGAGGGCTGGGAAGATGAGAAGTAAGTGGGTTGTATGAGTGAAACAGAAATGAGTACTGGAACGGGCTTACTGAGTGAGATGAAGTGTATCCGCCAGGGGGGAGAGGTTGGGATGCTGGGGCCTGGGTTGCTTGCAAGAGTGGGAGGTGCGGTCCGGGTTCCGATGGCGGTAGGAGTTTGAGGTTGCCGATGGAAGGCACGTTGGAGGGCGGACAGGTAGTCGGACAATCAGTAGATCGAGGAGCGGATCTTCTCCAGTCACAGATGGGGTTCCGGATGAATTTTCAACAGAGGTTCTTGGATGTGGTTGATTATCTCGGGCAACACAATGGGTATGCTCCACAGCACCACGTGAGGAAACCTGCGAGGAGGTCAGAGAAAAGTTCAAGTTTGCTGGGAACATGGATAAATTCTCAAAGAACTAAGCTCAGAAGGGCTCAGAATACCATAATTTGTTAACACTGAGGCGCTGGAGAACTGGCTGCCCGCTCCTCTTATGTTGCCGTTGATGAAGCCGATAACGCACAGGTGGTGGGGACCACCCCCCACCAGATAGCATCCTCATGGCTCCTCCTAGTGGCAAAAATAGCTCCCTACAAGACCAAAACTCCAGCACCCAACAGCTACATAACCCATAGCAAACTGCAAACTAAACTTCTGACAGATTTCTTTCAACTTTGATTTAAACTTGTATGACAAGTAAATGTAAATTTATAAATAAAAAAAACAACCTAAAAGAATATCAACGTAAGCTGTATCCACTACTGCACCATAGATGGCAACATGGTAAAAAAAAATTAGCGTACACCTCCGGCTAAAAGTAAATTAAACCCACTCACATTTCTACAGAGAGGATTGGAAGTCGTGTTAAAGTTTTTTTCTCCATTTATGATCTGTTCACTTGTCCCTTGTTTTGTCATGCCATGTTACATATTTGTGTGTTGGTTGATCTGAAACCCAACCAGGTGCCATCATTAAATAGCTTGAAGTAGCTGCAGAGGTAGTTTGTTCCTTTCAGATGTCCAACCAACAACAGCAATGCTATAGATGACCAAATGTTAATCAGCTGTGTGTTTCTCCAACTCAAAGCTCAAATGCGCTGGCAGCAAAAACTCTGTAAACAAAATAATTTCAAACACAAGGTTTCCAGAACTGCCGTTTAAAGCGTGAGGTGATTTCTTCATGACTTCAGCTAGTTTATTTGGCAAAAAAAAAAAAAAAAATCAATAAATCAAAAATATTCTCAGAAAGTGAGGCTTTTTCGTTAGTGCGCTGATGACTTGTTCCTGTGTTTGTTGTTGCATGTCACATAAACATTCAATCTTGCAAGTGGTCAAAAATATGAGCAACTGTAGCTGTGCAAATTGGTATTCTGAAAATAAATGTGCTTCATGGTAACTCGTACATTTTGAAAGAAACACTCGCTTTTTGAGAAAAAGTCTTTGCGCTGGGATGAGGTGGTTTTTCGTCCATATCTAGATTAATATATTTCGCAAAACTGCAATAGAAACACTTTTTTTGCATCACGCGACATGAAATGGTAGGAGGATGATTACCCCACATGTTTTTTTGTTTTAAATATCGGATGAACAAACATCTTGAGTTGTAATTTTAATTGTGCTTCCTGTTTAATGGAACCACGACAATTGCGAAATTGTGCTAGTAAATTCCTATTTTTTCCGAACGCTGGAACAAAACCTTTGAACACATTGGCAGAATATTGACAACGTTTTGTCATGGAAACTACTGCTGGTGGATGTAACCCAGATGTTTCTGCAGCAAGAAAAACAGATTATGCAAACAGACAGCACACACGGTTGATTCTTATCTGTTCCAACACTGACTGCATTTTGCGTTTGGTTTTGGACAAAACTACACTAAACTTCTGAATTTACTCTTTGAAGCTACATAACACAACTGAGACAAAGGAACCCCGAAAATAAACAGCAATGATCTGCAAGACTGAAAAGGAAAAAGAAAACAAAACATAATTCTTAACCCAGAACTACATTTTAATGACTTCCAGTCTTTATTTCTTCAAATTGACGTCTTCACTCTCTATATAAAAACGTCTTTCCCCAAAGTTCTCAACATATTTACATAAATATTTCAAGCCCTCTCCTCTGTTCCAACTTCCATTTCAGGAGGAAGACGCGCCGTGACCACTGACTGCAGCTCTTTCATCTGCCTTTCTCTCTCGATTAGGATCACAGCAGAAGGAGGTGGGAGGGAAGAAGAAAACAGGAAGTAGAATTGGTGGAGGAGGCGGAAGGAGGGGAGGGCATATTCTCTAGGAACACACACCAGTTGACTCTGTTACACCCTTCACAGCGGGAGCTGCCAATCCAATTATGCCCACGGCCTGGCCGACAAACACACGCACACGCACACCCCTACAAAAAGAGTAGTACACAGACACATAAACAATGTGTCTGTGCCAACAATGCCAACACTTATGCCTACACACAGATAAACACACGCGCACACACACACCTGGTGAAGACGGCTCCAGCTGAGTTGCTGACAATCACTGCATCCCCGGTGCGGCGAGGGTATCACAGCAACAACATGTGCAGCAGGGGAAGGGTGAGGGGGTTTAAAGTGTCTCCAACTAATCAAGGTGTGTGAGCACCAGTGTCTCCACACATAGCCAGACACTTCAAAGTCCTGCTGTTGGCTGCTTTTCACCTGCCTGTTGTAAATTCTTTTTTTTCCCCAAACGCTGGAACAAAGCCTTTGAACACCTTTCCTGCCCCCTTTTGCTGTTTTCCTCCCACTATCTCCTCAACTTTCTCCTCCTCCAATCCCCCCCCTTTTGGCAACCTGTTTCTGTCATTCCAGCTTGTTTACCGAGGGGTTAACCCGTTTTGTTCGTCAATACGGGGGTTTTCCTTTTCGTGGATTGCAACCCTATTGCGTTGCCCCGGCTGTCGGACTCGTCTCCAGGAGAAAACACGGTTGTTTTCTTCCATCCTCAAAAAAATAAAACCACAACAACAACCTCCAACGAGAACACACGCAATCTCGTTGCAAGGAATTTATTTTTTAATCAAAATGGGATTTTAAAATAGAGAATACATTGTAGAAAAATAATCAATTTACATTCATGGGGAGACTGCAGCAAATAAAAAGAAATCTAAACCAGGCAGTGGCTTATACACTTCTGCAGTGGTCAGCAGAAATCCTGGGATTACTCAGTCTGCTCTCACTGTCACTGAACAAGGGCCTAATGGAAGCACAGTGTGTACGCACTTCAGGGATTTCAGAACTTAGACAAATAAATACCCCAAAGCAAAATTAAGAGGAGATGAGGAAATTTAAAATATTTAAATATTTAAAATAACACCAAAACACAAATATATACAGTATATATGTACATATATAATACATACTTTTTAGCAACGTGGGATATGTATAGAGGAGAATGCATGGGTGTCATAAATGTTTTTCTTTTTTATGTCCAACAGTCAAGTTCAACTGACTGCAGCCTTGATTAGTTGTATAAAGCAGATTTTTCTGAGTTATATTCATGACTGCAGTTTTTCTCTGTGGTTTCTGGAATAAACTGGCTGTGTTTACATTACAAATGTTCGCAAAAGTTTTGTCAAAAAATAAGATTTTGCGGTGCTTCCATTAAATAAGAAATGCAATTAAAATCGCACGTGAATAAGTAGTTCACTCTATAAGTCATAAAAATGATCCATTATCCTCCAACTGCTTCCTGGTTTCTTCTTTGTGGCAACATGCGGTGGTCAAGCTCAAGTGACTCCGGTGTACACAGACAATAATTCACAGATAAAGCACTATTTATATTCATTGTAGAATTAAATGTTAAATGTTACACCATAACACCTTATATAAAAAACCTTTTATTCATTAAGTTGTGTTGGACCATTTGAGCTTTAAGGCTAACATCGAAAAACGATTACCATTAGCATGCTACAAACAACAAGCCAGACACTCAGTTTGTTTGCTAGTTTCTAAGCACAAAAATGCTGTTTTCTCATAGAATAAAGGCGTCTAGAAGCTGAAAGGCATACCAGTTAGTATAGCAGTCAAGATGAAAAATAAATGGTTTAATTCCCACCTCTGAACGGTGTCTGTCACACACATGCTATCCCAGGGTGAGTTTAAAAACTCATCCCGTAAAATCTCGTGGAATTTCACACTTAATTTGAGAATGGTGGACAGGGTGAAAACATAAAACGGAGAGAATGACCTCAAGTATTAAAATTGACAGGCTTACAATACTAATGGTGTCTAATATGGGCTGTACGGTGCTGCAGTGGTTAGGTAGTTCTGTTCGGGTATAATGTCAGCAACATTTACACAGTAAACAGTGACTCCAAAAACATATCTATATATAGCTTAACCAAAAGAGTTTCACTTCAACACCTACTCTGTTTTATGCTTCTGGACCCTGATTTATCTTTCTCTGTCTCTCATCCTCCAGCCACCCACCTGGGCTAACCTCTCCTTTAGCGGACAACATTCAGAGGAGATGAGCTTGTCAAAGATCCAGGACATAAAAATCAATGTAGCAAATAGTGGCGTGTTTCTACTAAAATATGATTCTAAAAATAAATATTACAGTTGGAACAGTCACTAGTAGCAGCATAACATTCAGGAAAATGTGACTGTGTTTATTGAAGCGACATGCCAGAACCCTCAGGGTGCTGTTCCTGCAGGGGACGGCACAAGCACATGGAAAATAAAAATAAAAATGATGGGCTGAGCTAATTTTTGATTTGTTTGTCCAGTCGGTGGGAATGGGAAGTCTCCTGTGCATAGTGAATCCCTGGCTAATTAAAGTTGGTGTCGATTGAAACACCTCTAGCTTGTACAAAACTGTTCTTCTTTTTTTTAACAGTTTTGTTCAAACTGTTACACAGAGAGCGAGGTTACACTGTAGTAATGAACGAGATTTTAAGAATCTGGATGGAATGTGGTTACCTTGATGTCAAAGAAATGCAGTGGTCCACTGATGTTAGGGACTACAACTTTCAGTTCAGTTCAATTTATTTTGTACAGCACCAAATCATAACAAATGTCATCTCCAGGAACTTGTCAACGAATAGCTAAAAGTAGTAGTTCAAACACCAAAAACACCTTAAATTACTCTACATAGTCCACACAGTGGAATAGGCACTACCACATAAGCTGATATGTACAGTCTTCCTTATTTCCGCTCTTGGGCATACAGCCAATCAGTGCCAAGGGAATTAAATGTTGCTTCACAGATTGGCTACTTAGCAAACAACAGTCAAGTAGTGTTGCGGCAACATATTTCACTTATGTTGTTTATATATATATATATATATATATTAGAGCTGCTCCACAGAAAAATCTGCCAACTAGTGAATTCATGAATCCTGAACAGCGAATAGGCAGAGGCCCACTGAAAACAGACATCTGAAATTTGGACCGAACTTTCTGACTATTCCTAAAATCACAGGAGCGATTTTGAAACAAAGTGAGAATCTTATTGTGAAGACATATAATTAAAAACTGGCTGACATACACAGGTACTGCAATATTTTTATTTCACCGTTTTAGCCGCCTCCTGTTTTTGCCGGATCTCGGTATTCCTAAGCCTTTGAGAATGCTTTGGATATAAATCAGGTCAGCTGCAGCCTCCCCGAGTTGCATGAAGTGCCTTTAAACCCCAACGTTGAACTTTTGACTCGTCTGAAACGTCTAAAGCATTCAGGCAGCCGAACGTGCGATGCCAGTTTAAGAGACAGCCCTGTGCAACGTGCATTCTGCTTCTGAGACGGCCGCGACGTGTGAGAAAGAGGTTACACTGTAGTAATGAACGAGATGAAAGATATGCATAATGCATAAGACGAGTCACACAAATTTTGTTGTTGCCACCATTTTTTTTTTTTTCCCCTCCCGATTGAACAGACTTAAACGCTCAAAGCGGTTCTTTAAGCTGGTAGTGCAAATGCAGTTTGAAATGCTCAAGGTCCTCCGGTCCCGAGGTGAATATTCTCGCTTTCTGTTTTCCTCTTTTATGTTGCATTTATGAATTGTTTTTTTATTTTTTATTTTTTTTTACAAGAACTGAAGCAACACAAATAGAATTTCCTCCCACATAACCAAACGGCATATAAACATTGCAGTATAATTACATTATAAAACTGGAAACGGAGCAACTGCTGGCACACAATCTCTGCTTGATTATGTGATATAAATTTGCTCATGTCTGGACCCTTAGCATAATTTCACTTTTTTGTTTTTGTTTTTCTTCTGGTTTCAAATGTGTCTGCACATCTGCGACAAAACTCAGAATCCATTCTTTTGATGAAAATGATTCACATGTGAGCAGATTAGATTACTTCTGCAATAAACTATTAACAATGAACTAAACCCAAACACACTGCTAGTTAATCCCTCCAGCCAAATGGTTTTTCATTTTCCCAATGATGCTGATTAAACACACCGGCTTCTACTCACGTCTGCTTATGGGTACGCTTCCATGGCAACACATGACCAGGTCACCTCAGGGAAATGGAGGGACAAGAAAAACAAAATACTAATTTTGAAGCTCAAACTGATCAACCAGGTTTGAGTCTATACTTAAAGTTGATCACTCCAGTTAAGATACACCTTAACTATAATGAAGCAACATTCTCTTTGGTAATGAAAAAAGGTAGGCCTGTCACGATAGCAAATTTTGCTGAGCGATTAATTGTCTCAAAAAATTATTGCGATAAACGATAATATTGTCTGAAAACCTTTTCACACTGATTTAATGGAAATGACGTAATAATGCATGTGATTTCCTGCCAAAGATAGATGCACTTTATTTTCAAAAGAATATTTAACACTGGAGCTGATAAACTAAATAAACAAAACAACCAAAAACAAAATGGATTCTCAGTCTCCATTAACAAAAAATGTACTTGATAAAAACTAAACAACATAAAGCCAAACTGGAAATAAATACAGCATTCAACCCAAAGAGTGCAGATTATGAAGTGTGTATACTATGTTGCCCTTCAGTAATAATTAGATTTAAATAGAGAAGATGGGCACATCGACTACCTGATGCAATAGTTCACACTACATGATTTTTTGCTCCTATTTTTCCCCATACAACAATCTTAGACCTTTGGTCTTCCTAAGATTGTGTGGTGTGTT
Organism: Xiphophorus hellerii; assembly: GCF_003331165.1. Lineage (NCBI taxonomy): Eukaryota > Metazoa > Chordata > Actinopteri > Cyprinodontiformes > Poeciliidae > Xiphophorus > Xiphophorus hellerii. The sequence goes on from NC_045685.1 coordinate 3,556,003, forward strand.
ACGGTAGATCGTCGTTGCCGCTCCGATCTAAATCAGGGTTTTTCCCCGACTGGGAGCTTAACGCAGCCTGTTGAATGTGACAGGCAGCCAATCAGAAAGCCCGGATTCTCCTCCGTGTTTTCTGAGGGGAAATTACGTCGGGGAATCCCAAACAGCTGAAACGGCGCAACCCGAAGTCCAGCGGACATCGGAGATGATACGTGGAAACAACATTAATGTTTATTCAACACGCAAAGAATATAGAAATGACAAGGGGAGGAGTTGGAGCGAAATTGCTACCGCAGTTGATAAACCCGGTAACTGTTCAGCTTACCGGGTTCTTCGTTAACGTGACGTAAATAGGTTATAATGATTTTCATTCAGTCAGGACTTTACGCTGACACTAGCCACATGCATTGCAGGTAGATTGTAGTAAAGCATTGATTAATGCCTGGTTTTAAAATTAGTTCACTGAACTTGTAGCCATTATTTTGTGCCCATTGTTGGACACCACACGGCAGGAACGAACCGATCGAACCGTTATACCTAGGATTTCTGTCGGCTAATGTGTGGTCTGTCAGGTTTTGAAGATGGGCCGACAATCGGCTGACAGCTCTAAGATCGTGTCATGTGCGCTGGGCTTTACACTAAGGAAATGAGGAAGGGGGGGTCAGTGGAGAGCACCGGAGTTGAGCCTTTTTTCATTCAGTGTCATTAACAGAAAGAGAAAAATGACGTCGATAGTTTTAATTTATCGTACGATTAATCGATTTATCGTTTATCGCGACAGGCCTATAAAAAGGTAATTGGTTGCATAGACAATCAATCAATCAAATTGTATTTGTATAGCACATTTCAGTAGCAAGGCATTTCAAAGTGCTTTACATCATTACAAACACAGAAACACAACGCAACATCAAAACACGACATTAAGTCAAGTTCCATCAATAAATTTGTAATTGATTACGTTTCAAATACAATCCTAAACAGGTGGGTTTTCAGTTGAGATTTAAAAGAAGTCAGTGTTTCAGCTGTTTTACAGTTTTCTGGAAGTTTGTTCCAAATTTGTGGTGCATAGATGCTGAAAGCTGCTTCTCCTCGTTTGGTTCTGGTTCTGGGGATGCAGAGCAGACCAGATCCAGAAGACCTGAGAGGTCTGGAAGGTTGATACAACAACAGCAGATCTTTAATGTATTGTGGTGCTAAGCCGTTCAGTGATTTATAAACTAACAACAGTATTTTAAAGTCTATTCTTTGAGCTACAGGGAGCCAGTGGAGGGACTTTAAAACTGGTGTTATGTGCTCTATCTTCCTGGTTTTAGTGAGAACGCCAGCAGCAGCATTCTGGATCAGCTGCAGCTGTTTGATTGATTTGTTGGACAGACCTGTGAAGACGCTGTTGCAATAATCAATACGACTGAAGATGAACGCATGGATGAGTTTCTCTAGATCTGGCTGAGACATTAGTCCTTTAATCCTGGAAATGTTCTTCAGGTGATAGAAGGCCGACTTTGTAACTGTCTTTATGTGGCTCTGGAGGTTCAGGTCATAGTCCATCACTACTCCCAGGTTTCGGGCCTGATCGCTGGTTTTCAGTTGTAATAACTGAATCTGTGCATTGACTCTAGATCGTTCCTCTTTAGGTCCAAAAATAATAACTTCAGTTTTGTTTCTGTTCAGCTGGAGAAAGTTTTGGCACATCCACACAATTATCTGTTCTAAGCATAGTGGCTCAGTTTGTACCACTGCTGTCTTGCAGCAAGAAAGTCCTGGGTTCAAATCCCAGCCTGTGGTCTTTGATCAGAGGTGGGTTCTCACCAAGCTCTCCGACTTCCTCAAAATGTCCAAAAACACGAGTAGCAATAGATGCAGTTTCATTACAAAATTGGGCAATAATAATATGGTCAATGGAAAAGCAGCTTATGTTTCCATCCAATTGCTATGTGAATTTTTAGCAAACTTTTAAAATGTTGCAAAAAAGAATAACAAGGAAAATGCGAATTAGACACAATTCCATTTACTGGTTTGGAGTGAATCAACCAGGCATAAAGCGTAATTTCGTCTGATGTTGACATTACGCTTGGCTGTAATATACAGGAAGTAGAGAATGCAAATTTGCATGCACTGCTCAGAAAACATGGAGAGTTTCCCCCTCCGAACTAGAGGTTTGGACCTAGAAATGTTTCAGAGTTTTATGCCTCTGGTAAGGCACAGACCCACCAGTAGACGGGAGTGTTCAATACATCAGAACTTATTCAGCAAAGATGTTTCCATCTCCCCATTAGTGTATTAATTCTTTTAGGAAAAGCCAAAAAAAAAAAAAAAAACACCATTGGTGAGCGTAAAAACTTTTACGAAATTGAGGAAGTAAATTCAAATTTCCATCAACCATCTCTAATGCGATACGTCAAGATCTGCATAAAAAAAATCATGGCTACAGTTAGATTAGTTGGTCTCACTGAATTGCCCTTAGGTAGGCGTGTGTGGGTGTGTGTGGGTGGGTGTGTGTGTGTGTGGGGGTGTGCGTGTGTGTGTGTGTGTGTCCCCATCCCCACCCTGCAAGGACAAGCACAATGAATAGTGATTAATTGTGACTAATCACAGCATTAGAGTGTGATTAATCTCATTAGCGCTTTTAATCGATTGACAGCACTGATTTAAAAACAAAACAAAAAATGGGGTCATGAATGCTTTAGTAAGGCAATCCAGAAATACTAATAGCGACTTTGCATTCCAACTTCTTCGTCTTTGCCTATGGAACACAATAAGACTGCAGATCCTCCCCAAGCACTGCTCAGGAGTGATTTGGGCAGCAGCAGCGAAACCATTATTGGGACATTGGGGAGAAAAAGTGAGAATAGACAGGCAAGTGCAAAGCATTTAACTGAGGTGGTATGAAAGTAAAATGGGTGAGTTGGAGGGAAGAGATGTTGTGTGACGGCGAGAGGAAAGGGATTGGGGGATGGGGGGTACATAAAAGTAGTTTATGGTAGAGAAGAAAAATATGACAGTCTTCTTCAAGTGAGTCTAATGGATTTCTCTTGTTGAGCCCTCATCCTTTCTGACACACATCGCTGTCCACCGCGGCTTTACGCTGAAAGCACCAGGCCTTCATCATAACTCACCGCCTCCAAGTAATGGCGGTTCGCCTCTATAATATGAAAAGAGTGTTAACACAAAGTGCTTTTGTTGCCAGGATTTTCGGTTTCTCTTTAACGTCAGCTGCCTCTGACGTATTTATGCGGCGGCGAGACTCGCAAACGGTGGTCGGTCAGCTTTCTTTTGACGTTTTTCTTTTTTTTTGTTGTTTTTTGAACAACGCGGGGCGATGGCTTTTTTTTCGCCAGATCGAAAGCTGTATTTTCACACTTCATGCCTGATGTGACATATGATAATGGGTTCTATGTGCACAATTCCACCCTCCGTGGCATACGTCTCTGTCATACGGTGATAAATGTGGGACCTCTCCCGGACAGATTGATTTTTTTAATTCAGTGATTTCTCAGTAAGAGGAAGGAAAAAAAAAACCTGTCAGCTGCGTCTCCTTTTTCTGTTTGTGCCTGAAGGTGCAAGGTGCCGTCGAGTAATTAAGCGGCTCAAAAATAAACTGGTCTTTGATGAGGAAGCGCCTCTTGTCCACAGACAATGTGGGTGTTCATTTTTAGCTATTAACATATAAAAGCCGGCCGTGATTGATTGACCAGGGTCTGAATGGTCCAATTTTTAACACTCAAGTAATTTCAGCTCGTTCGTTATCGGCGCAGATGTTGTCACAACAACGCGACGTGGGAGCTTCGGCAATTAATGCTCCGGCGTTACACAAAGTTTCCACAGCCGGGCTTTTTGTGGCAGTCTGGAGCACGGCGAGGCACGGCGAGGCGAGGCGCGGTGCCAGATGCATTAATGCTCGTTTTACAAAAAGGTGACCTTCGGCGCGCAGACTTGTCACGGCCTCTTTTAAGAAGAAAAATCAGAAGAGTAGCTTTTCACTCCTCAATTCAGGTTCACTCAAAGTGTTTTACCTCAGCAAACAGAAGTAGAGAAAACATATTAACATTAAGAAGATGTTATTGAATTTTGGTGAAAGACTCAATGAGTGATGAAGAGTTGTTGAAATTCTACACAATTCACCAGTCGCTTCTCATTTAACCTGTTGTGTCGAAGTTTAGGGGAATGCCTGTAAAGCCAATACAGGTTCAGTTTTAGTTCTGCAGAAAAATCACCTGTTAGCTTCAGGGCCCAGTTTTGGTGCCCTATCCACTGAGGACAAATGATTTTTACTAAAGCAAATTATTTATTCGTTTCTTTCGTTTAATTGCAGTTTGAAATGAACATGTCCCATGTTGAGATAAACAAAAGCTTTGAATGAAAAGGAGTAGACTGAAGAAAAAAATCTTTTCTCAAGAGTAAATTCACTGAATCCTAAGGAACAGAGCATCAATCACACTGAAAATTCAAAGTAATTTTGGAAAAAAAAAATCATTTGGCTAAAAATTACTACAGTCATTGTTTTAGGAAGGTGACGATATATAAAAATAACACCAAAGAAGACTATATATACAGTACAGACCAAAAGTTTGGACACACCTTTTAATTCAATGAGTTTCCTTTATTTTCATGACTATTGACATTGTAGATTCACACTGAAGGCATCAAAACTATGAATAACACATGTGGAAATATGCACTAAACAAAAAAGTGTAAAACAACTGAAAATAGCCCTTATATTCTAGTTTCTTCAAAGTAGCAACCTTTTGCTGTGATTACTGCTTTGCACACACTCTGCATTTTCTTGATGAGCTTCAAGAGGTAGTCACCTGAAATGGGTTTCACTTCATAGGTGTGCCCTGTCAGGTTAATAAGTGGGATTTCTTGCCTTATAAATAGTCATGAAAATAAAGAAAACCCATTGAATTAGAAGGTGTGTCCAAACTTTTGGTCTGTACTGGATATATATATATATATATATTGGTTTTTTTATTTTCTTTTAATGACAGCACTATACTGAATCAATATACTTTCTTATGTCTTAATATTATATTTAATTTTTTATTAAAAGTAAAAGTTGAGCTACTCTAATTATTTACAGTACTTTAAAACAAAGTCCTGTACATTAGCATGTATGAATTTAAATTTATGGATGGTAGGTTTAACTCCATGTTGTTCCCAAACAAATCAATTATAACTTTGTAATTTTAAAATACTTAAATATTGTTTATATTCATCCATCCATTTTCTAACACTCTTGTCCCTAGTGGGGTCAGAAGGTGCTGGTGTCTATCTCCAATGAACGTTTCGGGCGAGAGGCGGGGTTCACCCTGGACAGGTCGCCGGTCTGTCTCAGGGCAACACAGAGACAGACAGGACACACAACCATTCACACACACACTCACACCTACGGAGAATTTAGAGAGACCAATTAACCTGACAGTCATGTTTCTAAACACACATTCATTAACAAAATGAAAGAAAAACATTTTGGGCCCTGGACTACTGCCCCTTAATTCTGTGTGTTAGAATTATATGCAGAAAACATTAAAGCGATCAATTAGAATTTCGTTTATAAAACAGAAGTGTTCGGTTTTGATCGTAAACATTTCTCGCTACCTTAACAGATTAACGTGTGAGGAGGTTGCAGATGGTGTCAGAACAGAAGTGGGATGTTATTAATGCAGTTGAAACCAGAAGTTTACATGCACCCAATAAGAGGACACATCTATTAATTTCTTCAAAATCAGAAGTATACATACAGTATACTCAATTATTGACTGTGTGGTGTTTTTATGACTTTGTATTTTTTGTGTTTTTGAGCTGTAAAGCACTGTGAACTACCTGGATGCACTACGCAAATAAACTTGATAGATTGATTGATTGAGATCGATCGGTACCTCTTTTTGAATAAAAAGGGAACGCCCAGATGATGATGTCATGGCTTTTGAAACTTCTGATAAGTTAACTGATACATTTGAGTAAATTGGAGTCTGACCTGTGGATGCATTCTTATTATTTGTAAGGATTATTTTTGGCTCTAATGGTGCATCACCAGTGGTGAAAAGTAGCAACTGACATTTAATCACACTTCCTCTGGTTGAGTACAATTTTGTGTTTGAACTTTTTGAAGTTTTAAAAATCTCTACTTTTACTTGAATGAAATATGTTTCAAGTCTTGAACTCAATAGGATTTTGAATTCCCTCCAATAGTGAGTAAAAGAAGAAAATGGGGAAGGAAAAAAAAAAAGTCTGTCATGCAGTTGTGTGTTGTTCTAAAATGTCTGCCAGTGGAAGCTCATTACCCTCTGTGGGAACTCACTCAGGCTGTTGATGGAAGGAGTCGTTTCCCAGCTCTCCACTTTATGGCACACCACAGGAAACTGACCGAGCAAGTTGTGCTGAAAAACCAAGAGACGGAGATGAAGCTGAACTCCAGCATATTCTGCTTAGAAAGGGATTTCTTTCTGTGGACGGCATATAAATAGTCTCGTTTGCCACCGTCAGACATTACATCTGGGAGAGCAGCAAAGTCAAATCAGAGCCTCCATGTTCTTATCAAAACATTTGTTTTTTATTTAACAAGAAGCCTTGGGACCTTTCCTACCTGAATAAAGAGCACTTTGACAGTATGGTACAGCTGGTAAATATGGAATTCATACACAATTCTGGTTGGGTGGCTAATGCTAACAGTTAAGTTGTAATCAGTGATTACAACTTAATTTTAATACAGAATAAACCCCAGATCGTTACTTAACTTTTGACTGCTCCTCTCAGGGGTCGCCCGGTGGATCACCATTAGCATTATTACACCAACCATCTGCAGTCTGTATTACATAAATCTACATGAAAAAAACCTGTTAAGCTTACAGTGAAAAGTCTTTACTGATGTATCTGACCATGTAGCAACATCTTATGAACCATCAAATCATTGAATGTGAATAGTAATATTATTTCTATTTGATTTATACCCAGTAAATAACTAGATGCACCAGAGATGGGTGAATTGATCCAAAATATCGATAATCCGTACCGATAATAGCATGGTAAGATCAATACTTTGGTTTCAGATTCCCTCTGGAAATGTTTTATTTTTGTAGTTTTTTTCTTGCACTGAATTAAAAGTTGGATTTTTCTCAATTGTTCGGTGAAAGATCCTACCAGTGCAATAATTCAGAATTTAATTTTAAAAACTGTTTTAACATTTTTGCTATTATGCTTGTGGGGGCGGTAATGCATGCCAGCTCGAGTGAGCAAAAATATTCCGGCTTTAAAAGCTTTTAAATTCAGCTGAGTGTTTGAAACGCTATTAAAAGTCTAACTTTGTTTACAAGCTTTGTCTCCTGGTTTGTTGCCAGCGCAGTGAGTAGTTTAACCCCAGTGGAATACTGGGTGTTGGCATACTGTAGTTTCATTTTCTTTTAGTCTTTGCACGTTTTGTTCTTCGTTTTCTGTGATTAAGTAGCTTCTTATAACAGCTTTGTTTTAATTAATTTTGGGAACTATGTGAATGAAATCATCAAAGAAAACCAAACGGGAGCATATCTCACTTCCATTAGTTTTATTTTTACGCTCACAGTGCGAGGCTTGATTCTGTCGGTGTGAATCAGACAGCAGGCAGGCTCGCTTTGCAGCATGTAAAATGAAACCAATACGTCTCCTGTGTGCCGTTTCTCGAGTCGTGCTGCTTAACGTTTGGAGCCTTCAGCCACCGACGGAACGGCGTCAGATGTACATCAAACGGATCCCTCTTTGGGTATGTGCTGTGCCAGAGGGGTTCATCAGTAACAAATGGCCCCCAACCAACTCATCTGAGATGTACTTAAGAAAAGACCCACGCTCAGCACTCTGATGTCTCATCTGATCTCATCTGGTGCCTGTGTGCGTGCGTGCGCGTGTGTTTGTCATGAGAGGCAGATGCAAGGAGAAAATCGTGCAGTCTTGGATATTTATGGTGACGTGTTCGCCTTGTTGCCTCGTTTCTCACAGCTGGCAATGCTGGCACACCGGAGGCCGTGTTACATAGATGAGACTGTAGCTAAACTGCTGCACACTGTAGGAGGAGGCTGGCTGTAGATGTACAGCAATCACCTGTTAGAGAGTGGGACATGTCAGCCAGCAAGAGAACATTTTGTCTTCAAGGATGATGAGCTGCAAAAGTAGAGAGAAAGATGAAGAAACCAGGAAATCTAAAAAAAAATAAAAAATTAAAGAGAACTGAGTGAGAAAATGTATCTCCTGTGTCGTATCCTTGGTTTTGCAGAAGGAATGCACCGATCCACTTTGTTCACTTCAGATATCGATACCGATATCTGAAATGTAGCATCGGTTGATCCGATACACAAAAACAGATGAATTGACTTAAAACATTTTTTTGTTGTTGTTTTTAAACGGTCATGAATGAACTGAGTTACAAATGATTTTAATAACTGCACCAGAACAGCTTCACAAGCTTGGTCAAACATGTAAAAACAACATTACTTTGCTCAGTTAGTGCAATTAGGATTATAACGACAATGTAAAATAAATCAGAAAGAACACGCAACTGACAAAAACAATAGGTTGGTTACTGGTGAAACGTGTAAAAAAATAAACTGCAACAAACCATTCAAATTTATTAAAAAGTGCAATTAGGAATTCTTAATATAATGTGAAATAAATAAATAAAACATGATGTTTCTCAAAGTACAAAATATAGAATTAGATTGAATAGATCTGCCCCTCATGGATTAGGCACATTGTAATCGATACCCGATCTAGAATTTTTTTCAATACACAAATATTCATATCACATCGGCGCATCTCTAGTCTGCAGTTGCTGATATCTATTAAAAGTAGTGCCAGGACTTTAATGCTTTAATTTTGATTCAATAATTACATAAATTTTAACATTAAAAATGTTATGCAATAAATCGTTATTTTGGTAACATATAAAAGTTCAGAGTTGGAACCTTTGTATTTGCATGTTTCTGGTACATCCGTAAATCTGACGCACAGACAACATCTGCAAGCTAAAGCGATGGACGACAGCTTCTCTTGGCACTAGTAGGCGTTCCTTTTAGTTTGGAAAAGATCATTTTTGTGTTCAACTTGTTGTTAAATGTGAGTTCTGATAGAAAGTTGTCAGAAGTTTATTTCAGTTAGCTAAATATGGGGTGATGTAAAGTGTGAATTATGTTTTGGTTAGGGTTAGAAATAGACTAGGGATAGTTAAAGTTCAGTAAAATGTCTGGGTTAGGTATAATTGTAGCTACTAAAATGAATGTAAGTGAAAACGTCACACAAACTGTCCATCTAAATTGCATGAACTTGAGCTGTTTTATGAAAAATAATTTAGTCTGTGACGTAAAATTCCATCAAAACAGTGGTAGAGCAAATAACTGTTATATTTGCTCTACAATCTCTCCTTCACAGAAATATCAACAAGATCATTCAAAACATCAGATTGCTTCAGCGTTGTTGGAAAAGACGACACATAAACAGGTCCGTCGTAAAAAAAAAAAAAGATGCAATTACAAGCACATTTATGAAAAACAATGAGAATATTGTTCAGTCATGTCACAACAGAGAAGCTGTCTTAATGTTCCCTTCATTTAAAAGATATCCTTATCTCCACTTTTCTCCTCCCTGAGGCTACAGGCATGCAGCGAGCTGGGATCAAAATGAACCTGCGTGTCTGTCTGTCTGTCTGTCTGTCTGTCTGTCTGTCTGTCTGTCTGTCTGTCTGTCTGTCTGTCAGCTATGAGGGCTCAGACTCTGTACCGTCACTGAACGGTTAAAGTGACTCACACCACATGCTGCTGCCTTCAGCAGCACAAAGGCACGGCGACTGAAATAGAACCCGTTTATGTATTTCTACATTTGATTCTGCTTTTAATTGGGTTTTCGACACACTCCCAATGATTGTGCTCTCCGCCGTGAGACGCACACACACACACACACACGCACAACCCCAAACAAACAACACTTTCTCTCATGGAGCCAGTGAGCGAATGCATGTGAACGTCTTTTGTCATTGATTTTGGCTCTTCATTATGCTGGTATAAGCAAGTTTGTTGCAGTGGGGTTCTGGGGGGCTATTATCCCAAAACTCTTTATCGCATGGATTTAATTTTTTTTTTTTTTTTGTAAAATGGGAATCATAACAGTGGGGGAAAATTGCTTCTTTGTGTTTGGGATATTCTAGAAGTATTTATGTCTCACAACGTTTTCCCGTTTTGTCATATCCCAGTAAATGTCAATGATTTTTTTTTTCTACCAGACCAACACAAAGTAGTACCTTCATGTCAAGTGGAAGGTAAACGACACATGGTTTTCTAATAAAATTTTTTAGAAATCCCAAAAGTTAGGCATTAAGCAGGGCTTTGTAGGCGTAGTAGTGGCATCTTTTATTTTGAAATATGAGCCGCCTTCCTGGAGCAACTTTCATTTTCAGACTTGTTACGATACAGCAGCTTCTACATCCTGGCCTTTACTGTCTAAAGGAATAACGTTAACAGGGTGCCTGCACATCATAAAAAGGTCTCATGCAACAAAATTTAAGGCTTTAAAATGTCTTAAATTCATAAAAATATAAATTGGCCTTAAATACGTCAATCAGGTCTTAAAGTTCTGTGTAGTGTATTTATCTTTACAGGACTTTCAGCAGGCAACAAGTTTGTCGCACTCAGCAGACATCTTCATTGCTTCCTTCAACTTAGCAGTTGATGCTACTGCCAGCTACCTGCTAGTATATCCTTGTCAGCTAGCTAGGTTGCTTTTTTGCGTGTATCATTGGTAACTGTAAATTTATCAAAACTTATGGACAATGTCCATCTCGGTCGCTAGCTAACGTCTGTTGCCGACCCGTACTATGCTACCTGCATTTTGTACAAAGAATTTTTTACCTGCGCGGTAGAGCCACATGCAGGGTGGGAAGCATAAAGTTGCTGCCAAGAACCACAAACAGACCCCCAGAAATGTTTTTGATCCACTGCTGTGGCTAGACCTCCACAGAAAACAGAAAGCGATGCTACTGCTAGCACTAATCTGAGAGTGGCATTTGGTTTGACACAAACTCTGAAGTCGGTTTGTGGATTTAAATATGTTGGTCGAGCACAAGTCTTACCGATTGAAGAATTTTATTTCAACAGAATTGTTACTGTGGATGCAAATACAGCTAAGGAGGACGAGAAAATGCTATTTTCTTTTGTACGTTTCTATGGCGATACAGGTCTTAAATTTTATTCATGGTATTCTTGAAAAGGTCTTAAATTTGAATTGATGATCCGCTCTTCCAAGTCATATTATTTTTGCTGCAGTTACGGTGACCAGTCTTTTGATTAAGGTGATATGTAGAGTTTTTTTGTCTGTTTTTTTTACAACATGTGGTGTTTTGCATATTGGCTAAAGTGTTTAATCTGATCTGATCATGTTTTATGGTAAGAAAGACATGATGTGACTACTCTTCGTTGCTGTCCAGCTGCCATAATCGCATTAGCTAAGAGGCTTCAAAATAAAAGAAAAAAGACAACCTGAGTAAAAAAAAAAAAAGTCCTCTCTTTGTTTTCATCTGGTTTATCAAATAAAACAAAAAGAAAATATAGAAGGCCCTTTCTTTCCCCTTCCTTCTAACCCACTTCTCCTCGGATTGCAGCTTTTCTCTCTCATCCCTGCACCTGTTGCTCTAGCAGTGCATACGCACAGACTCTCTGTTGGTTCATTATCCAGAGGAGATCTTAGTCAAACAGAAGATGACTCACCATTTAGTACGCAAGAGTCATGGAGTCTTCCGGTAACTGGATCAACAACACTGCAGTGCATGATTTCTGGAAAATGTCCCCATTGGCTGGGTTTGGTTGAACTTTTCCCACTTTTGATTCGCTTAAATCCTTTTAGAAAGTCTCATAAAAATGTAAAAGATGATTTTGATGTTCAGAAATACACTTTGCAACAAGATATGGAATGAATTGTATTTAACAATCTAACTGGAAACTCATAGTGGTTTATCCATCAAATTAGGCTCACCATAAAACATTTACATCATGAATATGTTTGTGATTTTTCTTACATAGATGAACATTAATCTACTTGCTTATGAAGTGTTGGCCTAAAAGTGACTTATCTTCACTTTTCAAATACAGTTTGTCCCAGTGGAACCTTGTACTGTGCATTATTTCACTTTCTGTAGAAATTTAGGTTGAAAAATTAAATAAGAATAGAAGAGAGGGACTATCTAAATAAAAAAAGTATTCAGAAAACTTGGAGGTTGTATTTATTTTTTTTTTTTACATATGGTAAGAAAAGAATATGTTTTGGTTGCTGTTTAAGTGATTAAAACAGATTTATCCAGCTAATTTAAGTTGTGCTCACTAAAACTGCACAAGTTGGTGTTAGTCAATCGGTCAATTTAATGGAAGCTTAATTTGCAACAACTTTTAAGTTAGGCGAACTAATTAAGTTTTGCAGTGTATTTATTAGGGTGTCCAGAGTTTTTCACGTCACTGTGCATACAGTAAGCCAGGGCTTACTCTGTTCAGTTTATACAAAGCCTGTTTTCCATTGAACTGAGCTGCTCTGGAAAACTTGGATCAACTTTATGGACTCTGAGTGTCGTCTCCTTTGGACTATCACAGAACAACAAAGTGTCTTCAGTCAGAGGCTAATTTAAATTCGCTGTAACACAGCAACAACTTGCATGTTATCATTTATAACAACATTTAATTTCCCTTTACGATGAAAAAAGTTCTGGAACACCGAAGATAAACAAAAGGCTCACGTCACAATCCAGCATGTACATGTCTGGAGGTCTGTTGGAGCAATGTTGACGTGAATGATCTAATTACTTACATTGATATGTTGACTTTACTGACCCGTTGGTTTATTTTTAGCTCCAGTTCTATAATTGGGGTGGTGAACATTTGATTGTAATCCAGAATAATGCCTTTCAATCATCCATAATCAATGTACTACCACAAGTTTTGGCTGTAGAGCTGAGGTGTTCATCACCCGTCCCCTAAAAGAAGAATTGTACAATTTGGCTCCTCATGTTAGAGAACAATTTCTCTAAAAGTTCTCAGTGACCAGATTTTTCCATCAAGTCCAGCAGATGGGACGCCCATAAACAGCAGATGTACAAGTGATCAAATATGAACAAATGTTCCGCTTTTACAACGCGTCACAATGCTGTTTCCAAATCAATGGGATTCTGCAGATTGCAAGACCCCCTTTAACGGTTTCATTCAGAGATAAACAGCCTTGATAAAATCAAAACGTGCATCAGATTGCAAACTGTATGTGCAGTCTAAACAAACATGCTACAAATGTAATAACTTGTATAATTTTATATGCCACAATAAGAAAGAAAAGACTGGTTTTTCACTACCAGGCCTTTTCCAGACGGTTGTTTCTCCTTTCAATCTGCTTTAAGCAAACAGCTTTGGTCTCAGAGAGTGCCAAGCAATTTGCTCTGGTTGTGATTTGCATAAATATACATAAATATGTACGGACTTCCCCTTAGATCCATGTGTAATGCTTCGGCATCAGTGCAGAGAGAACCTGTTCAGTTGGTGGTGCCACTTCAGGGACAGAGTGCAGCCTTCATTGTCTAGTTGCAGGATAAGAAGCAAAAGAAAATTGTGTTTGTAAAACTTTAGCAGCCTGTTTCTAAAAGACTGCGTGTTTTAGGAAAGATTCACAAATACAGTAAATGTATTTTGATTTTACTTACGTTACAGAACAGAAGTTATTAAGTATGTCCTTCCTTCAAGTCAACTAGCTGCCTCCAGTGCCTTTAATGTTTCTGTGACCACTGACTAAGTTAGCTGCACTTAGAACCAAAATCTTAAACCAATGTTTCCAAATGCTAACATTATACTGCTCTGTGTACATATTAATCTTTTATGTAACTATCTTTCCAATGTAAACTTACAACAGGGTAAAGGTTTAAAAATAGCATAGCATGACATAAATGTACTTTGCTCTGTGCTCTAAACCGTAGCTCCTTTTCATTGAAATGAAGCTACAAGTTATCCAGTGCCGGTCAGATATTGAATGCTAAAAAATGTATTTTCTAAATGTCAAATTATACAATTACATGGTCAATGAAAACACAGTTAATGACACATGGTGGGTATTAAAGTAGTTGAATTTGACACTGTAGCAGTAGTATCTGATAAATACCAATTTGGTATAGCGTGTTAGTGTAAATAGCCTTTCTGTTTAGTGCTAGCACTACTAACGTTTTAGTTAGCATTTCTCACCTTCTCATTTGAAGTTGTCCACATGAGGTAAAACTACAACCAGCGTGGCCTGTGATTGTTTCTTGTATATCATGCGTACTGACAAACCAGGAAAGGTCAAAGTGAATTAAAAAAGCCGCCATGATGTTGGCCATGACGCCAGGAAATGGTGGAGTTTCAGAGATCCACATCTCAGATGAGAGAATTTGCTGATGGATCGTTACTAGTGACACACAAACCTGACCTTTATGAAAGAGTGGCAACAAGAATGCCATTTTTAAAAGAAAGCCATCGGAAGTTCAGTTTGAACTTTGTCCCAAGCAATGCAGAAGACACAACAAACATGTCGAATAGAGTTGCTTGTGTTCATATGGGATAAACTCAGAAATACGACGAAGGTTCAAATGAGACAATTATGAGTCAGTTGGTTACCATAAATAATAATAATAATAAAATGTAATGACCCAAAACTGTGCCAGCCCACTGGGAAAATGCCCAGTATGCCTGATTATCAGTCCTGCCCTGGTGAAAGGTGAAAAGTACACTAGCAACGGTTCAGTCGACTATGAAATCTCTGCAGAATGATAAATACAGAATTCTACATCTGCTGCTGCTTTACCGTTCCAAACTACCAGTGTTGCTTCTGATGAGTGACTCTGTGATCGGAGCCTCTGATTCAGTGAACAAGAGTGTCTCTGCAGATCACTCCCTGCTTAGCATTACTGCTCCTCCTTTGTTTTCAGCTGACTCCGGTGGCTCAGCCCGCTCACATGTTCGCCCTTGAACTAAAAGTCTGCTCCCAGAAAGTGTTCAGACTGCTCTGCCAATGCTGAGGGTTCTGTCAGATCCCTCCGCCCTTATCCGGGTTAACAGCGGTCCATAAAGTACTGAGGTTTATGTGCAGACAACAGTGATTATGGTCAGAATGGATGTGTTGGGAGGGATTCCATCCTGCACAGCAACAGGTTACGACGGTTCTTTGGCAGCAGGATAGCAGTGATCAGTCTGACATGAGGATCTTTTTTTCTTACATCTAGGGTCTTCTGCCTGTGTTAACTATGAATGAGCTGTTGAATAATGTGACTCTAAGCACAGAGTATGTCTGCAGTCGAGGCATGTTCTACGTGCTACCAGTTTTCAGACAGCTGGTTTTTCACACAAACTTAAACAAAAAGCACTTAATATATTTAATTATCTATATTTATACAAGCCTGAAATTAGCCTAATGTTTTAAGATCAAATACAATAAAAGTTTATTCAATATTTTCTTCAACATTTTTCATAATTGTATATTGTTTTTGTTAAATAAGATGGCCCGGTCAAAGTCCAGAACAAAATTCGATTGAGAATATATGATAGACATGAAAATTCATATTCACAAATTCTCTCCATCTTCAGCAAAGAGAGATTGGTACAAGTTTCTGTTTCTAGGCCAACTTAGCTAATTGAAATATATTTCACAAGAAATTGCATTGTGCCAGTTTCTGTTGATGTGACAGAAACTGGCACATGTGATCTTATATCACATGTGGTGATCTTATATCACCACATGTGATATAAATGTGGTGCAGTAAAGTGTGAAGTTTACAGAAATGTAAAGGGAAAGAAATGATTATAGTGCCCAGTAAGTTAGGTCAACTTACTGGGGTAAGTTGACCTAACGGGTAAGTTGAGCCGCCCCATGTTTTTAGAAAACTATTTTAAAAAATTTACTTTGATTATGTGGCCAAATAGTTAGAAAGAAGGCATCATTTAATAAAGTTTGTGAAAGTAATAGCCTCATGGGTAAAGTGGTTAGACTTTTATTTATTAAAAATAGTTTTTCACTCTTGAAAGTGAATTTAGTCTCTCATAAGTCTCATAAGAATTGTGTATCTATTGTGCTGTGTATGTGTTGGGATCCCAAGTTGTTGTTTTATTCATTGTAGTTTTAATCTGTGTTCCTTAGTTTCTTTAATTAGATCTGTTGCTGACTGAACATTACTAGTGATGTTCTGTTTTACTTTATTTCAGTTATTAGTATTCTGGTTTATCTTTGTGTCTAGTTATTCTTTGTGTTTTAGTTTAACTATGTTCCTTATGTCTACTCATTCTTTAGTGTTAGATTTAATTCATAGTTCCCTGTGTACTTTCTCTACTCGGTTTGCATTCTGCTCTCTCCCCTCACACCTGCAATCAGCCCAGGTTCATTGTTCCAGCATTCAACTTCCCAGTATTTTTTCTCAGTCACTCCTCACTGGTTCCTCCTATTACTTCCCTGTTTTGCCCTGCGTATTCCCTGTATCGCCTTGCTGATTTTTCTCTGTGGATTGTGTTTTTTGTTCTGCCCTAGCTCCCTGTGGTTTTTGTAAGTTTGTATTTTTATCATTTCCATTTAAACCTTCAAATTCACTTGATGCCCCAGCCTGCCTGCATATGGATCCACTACAACCTCCACACACCACGACAGTATAAGCTACGACATAAGGTCACGTGTTAAGCTATGGCCACAGGAATTTCAGTAACATTCCTAATTTTTTTTTATGTGCTTGCTATTTTTCTAACTTATCAATTCAGTTTACTTAATTTTACTAGCTACAATTATTCACGTTGACTCAATTTCTTTAGCTGTAGTTGTGCAATTGATAAAGTACACTTAAGAGATTTGATTGGTTTCCAGTCTTAATATTTTTTTGTGTAAATTTATTGGACCAATAAGTAGAAGTCAATGTTAGTTTTCATTTTCAGAGTGAAGAAGAAAACAAGGGAAGAGGTGAAAGAACCAGGAGAACAAAGACAAACTTAGTTTGAACAAGGTGGAAGAAGAGGTAAATTAAAAAAACAAAGATGGAGGTGACTGTAGAACAGACAGTTCTGGAAATACAAAGAGACTGAGAGGACACAAGTAAACACAACGCAACAATTACAAGGGCAAGAAAACATGAGCAAGGACGTTCGGTGAAACTAGAAGGCACTCGGGGAGTGACTCCGCTCCATTCAACCTGGATCTGCATTAAAGTGTTTCTGTGTGTGGTGTAAATGCACGCCCATGTCTGAGGCAGATAGAACGCGTAAAATATTCCATTCTCTGTTGCTCCTTTTCCCCCCGCCGGCTGTTTGTTTCCTCCTCCTCTGCATCACAGCCTCCCTGTCCATCGCGCTCCCCTCCATCATGCTTCTCCTCGCAGAGCTGCCAGCAAAATGGCTGTCTTTAAATGGCCCACTCAGCATGGCAAGATGACTCGCTTATCATCAAGGTCTGCTCTCTGTGCAGACATCCTTCTGGTGCACAGAACACACACACACAACAGCTGAGGATTTATGCAAGGCTGGGAATTTGCATAGCCCCCCATACACACACATTCAGGATACCACTTTGCATGCTTCTTTTTTCTCTCTCTCTCTCTTTCTGTTTTGCACACACACCTGTCTGCTCTGAAGCATTCCTCATCATTATTTCTCCCGTCTGCCACATCCGCTGCACCCTTCTCCTCTTCTCCCAGCCTCCAGGTTCTACCCTGTCTACCCCACAGGGGAGACTTCACATGGAGTGAAATACAGTGTTGCCAACATATGTCTCTAGCAATCAATTTAAGCCACCAGGCTATCTCTCTCTCTCGGCTCCACACGCGCGGCGCTCTGGCATCCAGAATGGCTCCTCTCTCATCACATGTAGAGTCAGAGTTAGGCTAGCATGTTGTGTTTACTTCTTGCGACATGCGAACACGCATCGAGCGTCAGCACTTAATCGACGCTTAGGCATCTGAAGGGAAAGTCGGAAAACTTATTCATTATTCGTTCACATATACTATGTCCTCCTTCATGCACACATCGCCCTGAAATTAGCCCCGAACACTATGCTCACTTCATACAGCTTGTATGATAAAGTCGTTTTATCTGACATGAATCTGAGTTTATTATGCTTTTATGACTAACAACCAAATCAAACTATTATTTATCTGCATTTCTCTGTGATGACACAGGAAGTTACTCTACCTTAGGTTAATAACCCTCCTGTGTTTCCATTAAACATAAAAATGCTTAAACTGAAATTAATAAATTTGTGCCAATTTAAAAAAAAAAAAAAACTCTTTTAATAAAACTTTTGCCGCTGGGATTAGTGGGTTTAATATGCAAAAATGCATACTCTTTTCACATCACAAGAGTCATGATCAACAGTCGGATATTGCTACTGGCAGAAATGACAAAGAAGACGACAAACTGGTAGGAGGATGATGGATTGTTTTTGGGGGTTTTCACTGAGCCGCCAGCTCCAGCAGAATTCTCTCAGCATCACAGTTCATAAAAAGTTGGGTATTATTTTAACATGTTGAATTTATATCTTCTTGCTCCAGCGCCTGAATAAGGTGCCGACGTCTCCTCTGATTGGCTGATAGATGATGAGCGCAAGCCCCATGGCTGAATTATGAATATGTCTCATGTTACTGTTTGCATGAGTTGCTGCCAGGATTTTCAGTGGCATACTATGTGTGATTTTAATTTTATTTCTCACTGGGTGGAAACACAGCAATATTGAAAATGACTATTTTCAACATTAGCAGATTATAAAGGTTTGTGCACATTTGTAAAGGAAACGCAGCTTTTTTCTTCCTATGCATTTCCCACTGTGGCATTCATGATTGTTTACCAGTTAAACCAGGCTACCATAAATTTATTCAACATGTCCAAATATTGAATAATTTGAACACCACTGCTCCCACATCCAATGCACAGCCCACTGCACATGTGCACCACCGCTTTGGGTTTGACACAACTGCTCCTCCAATATGGCAGTGATCAACTGTTAACGTTAGTCATGAAAGATTTGCTCACCTCTAATTTGTCAGGATTCTGAGTTGTTTTGTTCTTTTCTGGGTTTGTAGTCTTGATTATTTGTTTTCTGTGTTCCTTAGTCTTTTATTCATTGATTCGATCAGCCGTGTTTCTGTTTTACTTAGTTCAGTCCTTACTTGGTTATTCTAGCAGATTAATTATTCCTTGTGCTTCGTTATTCTTTGTTGTTGAATCATTTTCCTGGTTCCCCTGTTTGTGTACTCTCCCTCGCCCGCTGTGCCATTGTTTCTCTCTCTCCTCATCATCTCCCCTTCAGACCTGCAACCTGTTTGCCAGTCCATTGTTCCAGATATCACTATCTAAGTATTTAACCTCCGGGCGAGAGGCGGGGTCACCCTGGACAGGTTGCCAGTCTGCCTCGCGAGAGGCGGGCAACACCGAGACAGACAGGACACACAAATCTCTCAAGAATTTAGAGAGACCAATTAACCTGACAGTCATGTTTTTGGACTGTGGGAGGAAGCCAGAGTACCCCGAGAGAACCCACTCATGCACAGGGAAAACATGCAAACTCTGTGTAGAAAAACTCCGGGCCAGGAATCGAACCTTCTTGGTGCAAGGCAACAGTGCTACCAACTGCGCCACTGAGCAGCCCCCTCTTTTGTAAATATGAAGACAAATCTACATGTTTGATCTGTACTGGCAGATGGAAACAAAAGTCACTTTTATCCCAAATCTTTGAACATGCAGGCTGTGCACTAACAACAAGATGCTTGCTTGATATCATCACAGATAAAGCAATGTTCACTCTTATAAAGGATGAAAATGGGTGCTGTTTAGCATGCATTTCTGAATGTATTTCAAATCTGAACTAATAAACTTTCGTAGACTGGCAGCGTCTAGATGACACAGAGCTGACAGGATGTCTGTAGGGCAGATGAGGAGAGGAGCTTCATTTTTATTTGGTCTGAAAAAGAAAAAGTCTGCCAGTTTTATGGGAAAGATAATAAAAGCATGACAGGAACACGAGAGGCCCTGGATGTATCCTTTCATTGTATAGTCATATGTGCAGCTGTGTAGGTTGAGGCACTGTGTGTAAGCGAGAGGTCTTGGGTTTGATTCCAGGTCAAGTCATCAGATTTTCTTTTTTCCACTTGTCAGTCTGAGAGGCAACATTTCTATTACACAAGACCTATTGTAAAAAAAAAAAAAAAAAAAAAAGCCTCACTGGAGTAGAACTGCTTTGGTAGGAAAATCTTATCAAATGGAGCAGATAAAGTCGATTAGCAAACATAGCCGCGGAACTGAACAGAAAGTTTACACTTAACCTAAACTTTAACTCAACAACTAAAAAGAATTTTCCCTAAGCAAACTTACAAATAAAATGCCCTCATTAACTCTATTAAGTAGGAAAGAAATAAACTAACTCAGTGGAAATTAACATTTAATTTCCTGTTTCTGTGCAAGCTAGCTTTAACAATGCAGCCCTACCTAGTCTTGAGTAGCAAACTCTCGCATGAATATTACCTCTCTTAACCCTAACTGCCTCATTTGTGTTGTCTTTCTAACAGTTAGACAGTTAAACAAACAAGTGTGTGAGCTTTCCACTATTATCTGTCATTTTCTGTCTAATAGTTAAAACAAGGAAAAGATTACTGTTAGAAATAGAAGTCCTTACCTTGTTATTGATGAAGTGGTCCATTAGATTTTTCGGGAGCTACGTTAGCGCTAGCTATTGCTAGGGTGTGCCGACAGAAAGTAACAATTTGCTTTCGACTGTAGTCTCGTAGCTTTCAACAACCCAACGTTCCAAGACACTGAAGCCTCTTGATGGACTTAATGTTCCACTTGATGAAGTGGTCCATTAGTTTTTACAAGGATTACTTTAGCGCTAGCTGGCGCTAACGCGTGGCGACAAAAAGTAACAATTTCCTTTCAACAGCATCCTCTTTAAACAAAAAGTTCCAAGATAAACTCACAAACGGAAACTCCTTGGAGCCAAGCCATTCGTAAGCCACTAATAAATCCACCATTATCCCAGGAGAGGCGCGTCATGATACGCTGCGGGACCAGACAGAGCTAGCTGTGTTACTTCTACTGTAGTTGATTAAAAAACAAACAAAAAAAAAACAGTTGTTAGCCTCTGCTTTAATAAAAACATTTGTGTTTTAAACAGATTTATTCTGACTGTGAAGTTTCTGGCTAGTTAAGTTGCTGTATCCATCCAGCACCACAAGGTGGGGCTGCAGTCCCCCCTGACCTCAAACGTCCCGCAGTAATAGTCATGATAGCAGTCTTCCCTGTCTGGGATGGGCTGCTTTCCGTCATTTGCTGTAGGTCGAAGCGGGGAGCGGAGTTTGTTTTTGACGGATGAGAATATATTGGTTAACATCCAAAGCTCCCTCAGAATTGCCCCTGGCGTCTTTCCCGCTGAGTGTTTTGTTTTTGAAGGTGAAAATATGTTGTCAAAATGGTAATGATGGTCAGTCCGGTGTAATGTTTGTGCTCCCTGTAAACACTGTGTCAGCCTGCAGCGTGCCAGTAATTCCTTTGTTTCGGCACCAGTGGAGTGAACAACTCCCTGTGAATTCTCCCCTCACCCCCAACTCCCACCCAACGCTCCCAACTCCCTCCACTCTCTGACTTGATTTTTGTTTCCCCCCACTGGCTAAATAAATGCCCACTTTCAGGGTGAGAGCAGCAAAGCATTAAAAACACAAAGATGATGGGAACAGGAGGCAGAGAAGAAAGGACTTTAGTGAAGCAAATAGCAGATAATCTGAGGCAGTTTAATTTTCTTCTCTTTTTTTTTTGTTGCCGTTTTGAAAATGAAATAAGACTCAGGTCGCATGTGGGTGTGTGTGTGTGTGTGTGCTGTGCCGTGATGTGATGTAGAGTCGTTAATTTGCCTCCTTCTCCTGCTCTCGCTGAAGCCTGTCGTTTCAGTCGATTGACTAAAGCCGTTAAGACGAGACAAGACGGAGGGAGCGAAATAAAGAACAGCCCCCCCTTCTAAAAAAAAATGACACAGAGATGGAGAGATGACGCACAGAATCATGTAGAAAGACGCACACAATAGGCGGTTAAGACACACACACACACACGCTATTCACCCACACACTCAAACAAACCAATTCCTTCCGTTTTCTGACGTGCGCTTAATGTACGAACACACAGATGTGGGTCTAATCGCCGCTACCGTGTCAAATAAAGAGTGGATGGACTAATGGACTGTCTTCATTACGTTCCCGCTCTCCTCTAGGGGGGGCCGTGTGGGCAGAAGAGGTTTAAATCACCATAATCCCTTCCCAGTGCCATTTCACTCCAGCTTTCAAGTTGCCTTCCTTGTTCGCTCTCTTTGTATCTCCTGCTGTTTGTCCCTGTAAAACTGTCCATGTGAGGAAAATGGGCGCCTTTCACTGTGAGGTATTGCTCAAATTTCTTCACAAATGAAGGAAGAAGGGTGAATGTATAAAAAGAAACTCCTTTATGCCCCAGTAGGGCTACAAAATACTCTCCTCTTTATACATGGTGTGTAGCTGCACAGACTGTGGATGATCAGCTTTGTACCCTCATATCAACTAGTAGAGGTCTGTGAACTATACAAGGTCAAAGATTGTCACTTTAGCCGTGTCAGGTTACATAGCTTCAGTAAAGGTACAGGGCCTATAAAAAGTCTAAACCTCCCAGGATGTTTGACGCTTTCTGTTTTTATAAATCAAACATGGCCAACAACACTTGCCGTTTTTGCCTGTCAAAGTTTGAAACTTAAATCAAGTCAGACCACAATCCCTCAATCGTGATGAAATTGAGGTCTGGATTTTGACTGGGCCGTTCCAGAACAGCCATCTTGTTGTCTTTAAACCATTTCTCTGAGTCTGTAGCTGAATACATGAAGGTGTTGTCTTGCTAGGAAATAAATGTTCTCTGAAGTCGTAGTTCTCTTGCAGATGGACTTACATTGTCGGCCAGGACTTTCCTGTATCTTGCTGCATTTGTTTTACTTTCCACCAATAGAAACATTCCTGAACCTGCTGCTGAGCATGCAGCATGATGTAGGTTGACGTTTTGGTTGGTTGTGTGGTGACGATGGAGCTGGGCTTGGTGGGGGTTGCACTGGAATGACGTTTAGCGGCAGTGACGTATGTTGGTTTGTATGGTAGCGGGAGTATCATGTGGGCCCTCGGCCCCCTTGTGCTGCCTGATGGAAGGGTTGATCCTGTCCTGGTGTTGGGTTTGTGGTTTAATGTTTCAGTGTGGTCTGACCTGTTGTGTTTGCGTTGTAAAGCTGGAGTGGTTTAGTTCAGGGCCATTGTGGTGCACTGTGTTTGGGGGGAGGGGGGTGTTGGGGTTCTCATTGGGATTTTTTGGGGCGGAGCTCTCTTGCAGGATGCCCCCCTGTGGTTGGGGGCATGTGGTAGATGTTTGTGTGCTGGTTGGGGGTGGTCCAGTGGAGGGGTTGGAGGTTCATGGAGTTAAGATTGAAGCTTGCTGATTGGTTGTGATTGTTTCATTCTGGTGCTGCTCTGGTTGGCTGCCTTGTTTGGACTGTATCGACTTTTTCGGACCCTGTTTCTGGATGGGCCCTGGATGAGTCCTGGGCCAGTGTTGTTCAGGTGGTCCCGGCCTTTGTCTGGGCCAATGGAGGAGGATGAATGACAGCTCTAAGGCTCTCCTCCTGGCTCTGATTGGTTGTTTTTGATCGGGAGCAGTTCATTGTTGCAGACCGCAATAGGAGGAGGAATTTGATTTTTTTTTTTTTTTCACATTTTATCTGTCTCCTCTTATACAGTTACAACATGGTAAAAGTTTTAATAAATAAGGGGGGGAAAAGCATATTTTGTAAAAGTTACATACTGAAGCTTAAAAAAGCTTTTTTGGATTTTTTAAAACTTATGCTTTTGTCAAAAAAGTAACATTTTGCTGACCGTGATCGATTTTGTAAAAGCAGTAAAAAGGGGGCGAATACTTTCCATAGGCGCTGTAGATCTGCTCTCAGATGGGCCGGCGTGCCGAGAAGTCGATCTATTTTCCAGAAGTGTCCCAATAACCGTCGGGAATAACGAGCGTCGGAGGGTGAAAATGTGAAGCTCTGCTGAATAACAAGGTCAGTGCTATTGCATCTGCTTTCTGTCTATTGATCATGCGAGTTTTCATCGGCACAAGTTTCAAAAACTAGTATGGATTTTCATCTTAAGCTGAACTGAAATTGAACTGGTGCTGCAATTAATGAGCCTCAGCCCTGTTATTAGGACTACCTTTTTCTTTTCTTTTTTTCCCCGCTGTACCTCCGTTATTAAAAGATTTTAACCCAGACTTTTGAGTGAAAATTAAAGCTCAGCGTCGACTTTAGTTCTCACTAATTACAGGTGGGAGAAACAATGATACCTGTAATATGAAAACGCTGTAACGAGCAGAAGGAGATGGGGGGTCAAATCAGGGCTAAATGACGATTCATTTCTTCACTTCAAAGCAGATAAACAACAACACCTGTAATAATAATGCGCAGAAAACAGCTTTTGTTATTCAAATCGACTTTACAAGACTGTAACTATATTAAAAATATATTTAAAAAAATTACAGAATGACATAAAAGCAGTAAAAGCAGCCTGGACTAAAAGCTGGGGGGGGGGTTTATCAGCGGGGCGTTTATCTGACCGTTTCTCTCCCACTCCACAAAAGCGATTGTTATGAAGGTCAGTGCACAGAAAAGGAAAATGAAAAGGGTTTCATAGGAGAAAGTTCAGGGTGATCACCTGCACTTCATCCAGCCGCTGGCACATTGTGCTCCCCTGGATGACTTCTACTATTCACTTCGCTACAATACGGCCTGGCCTCTGCCGTATTGTACCGTGAACGGGCAGACCTGGAGCCGAGCCGCTGGTACTCTGTCAAAGAAAAAAGAAAAAAAGTTTACAACAACCTCCTGGGAGTCTGGAAGGTCAGTGAAAAAAAAAAGAAGGAGAAAGGATTATGGTCGGGTCATCCTTTGCAGAATTATTTTTAGGTTTGCCGGATTACAACCTAAATAAATATGTTGAATCTTTTAGATGTCATGAAATCAACAGTGCAGCTGAAACAGGACGAAACCCAGGTCGCTATAGTTACCTGAAACGGACGAAATAAAGAAAACTGAAATGTAGAACAAATTTTCTTTAACAAACGGTAATTAATGGGGAAAAACTATAACTGAACTAATGTTTTGAAAACTAGGTAAAACATGCTAAAATCATATCTCTAATTTCTTTTGTTTTTGAGTTTATGAATGTATTTATTAGACTTTCGAACTGATGTGAAATTGATTGTTTTGGGTTTTTTCCACACAAGCAGTTTACGTCAAATTACGGCGCTCCATACTGCCCCTGGTGGCGCTTATGCTAACGGCGAAAGCAAAAGTCGGGTAAAAACAGTCAGTTGGTTGTTCAACAATAATTGAATATATGTTTTGAAAATGGTATCTTCTGCTGAGTATTCGTTACTCAATCGATGTATACATAATCACAATACTTTGACCTTTTCGAATTTGATTTTTTTTCATACATTTGGATAAAAGTATGAAAAAGTCTAAAACTGCTACAGTAACTAGTAAAAACTAAATATTTAACTCATAATAACTTAAAACCAGCATACACACTCTAAAAACTACTTAAAGCTATTTGACAAACAAAAAGTCAAAACGAAATTAAACTAAACTACAACAAAAAACCCCAAAGTTTAGGGTTGGAACCCAGGATGGAACACCTTCACTTTAAATCATATTAGGTTTAATCAATGCCAGACATTACGCTGTGGTGCATAAACACGTGAACTCTGGCTGTGGGTACTATTTTCCCCAGCTGAAGCTCTATACACACACACACACACACTTATATCTCGTTAATGAGGGTGCTTCTTCAAGCCTCCAACTGTGAGGCAAAGAGGAATTAGTTTGAACAAGTATGCATGCATGCTTGTGTGTGTGTTCATGGTGGAGAACCTCTCTCACACATCCTAAAAGCTGTGCATGGTCAAGGGATTCAGCTCGGACTTTCTGCTTTCAATTAAGCTGATAATGAGCTGACATTAAGGTCAAGCATGGACAGTGGTGCAGGGGAGCGATGCGCATTAATCAAAAGAAACTCTTCCAAGTGGTCAAGTGAATATCATTAAACACAGGATTAAGATTTCTCCATGTCCTGTAACTAAATAACACAGCTCTGTGGTGTGATATGTCTGTGGGAATTCTACTGCTGGATTGTGTAGAGCGGCGGTGCTAGCACTGCTCCGTACAAGGAACTGCTGGGGAAGAAGAACTGATTAGTCTCAGTGTATATAAAGGTGTAATAGAACAATATTGTAACAGATTTCAAAAGTGAGATAAGTTAGACTGAGAAAGCTCAATTGTAGTGACATCCTAGTAAATTCTATGTTAAAGCTGCAGTTTATTTAAAAAACATGTTTCTTAAAACAGTAACCATGTTGTGACAGTATAATATGAGACAATAATATAATCTGTGAAAAGATCCTGCTGTTGCCATGTGAAGAAACACACCGCTCTCGGTCCAAAACAACCAATCAGAGTCAGGAGGAGGGGCTCGCGTTCACATGGTTGATTGGCAGCAATAAGACCCGCCTTCTGGGATGAAAAACTGTGTTGCCAATGATTGCAAACAGTTGATGGCAACTGTTTGACACCCAGTTATTAGGTTACCTTTCACGAGGAACCAGGCTAACAGTTGATGGTAACTGTTAGCCTGTTAGCTTTTCCTCCAAAGAGGAAAAAGTTCTTCCTGGCTTAGCCTCGTTTCTCATACAGGATCCAACTGATTAATAATTATAACATGTCGTTGTTTGGTGCCATATAAGTGTTGTGATCACACTGAGAGCTGATGACAGCACGATGAAGAGAAACAGAAACACATTCTGACACCCTGCAGTTAAAGAGAATGATATGGAGAGAAAAAAACAGAAACCTGGTATTTCCAAAGAGCTCATTTGTTCTTATCCACTGTTTGTATTCATATGGAATTTATTGATTTTTTTTTTCCGCACAATTTTGCTTTGTTTATTTTTGTTTTTTAATTTCGCTTCTATTTTTGAAAACAGAAAGGCAGCTTTATTTTATTTTTCATAGGAAAAGGCAGACATGTTTTTTCTTTATTATTCAAAGCACGAAGAAGAAAGCGAGCTTAAATCAAGACCATGGAGACAGTTGATGTTTTTACAAAAGAACAAAGAAAACACAATAAGTAATGCAAAGAATTTTTTCCTTTTTTTGCTGTGCTTCACTATAATAAATCTTTATTTTTCTTTTCCAGGGTTCCTGCCACTGTCTCAAGAACAGACAGATTTTGCTGATCTTTGATGGGATTTCATTTGTGCTTACACCTCATATCATTAAGTCATGACGTCTCAAAAAGAAGAAATAACGAAGTACAAAAGAGAAGAATTCAATATGGGAAAATTACTAATGTGAAATATTGAACTGAAAATGTACTTCTACGTTGATATTAGTAACCTGTCCAGACTGATTCCAGTCTGTCACCAGGTGATTTTAACAATGAATACTAAATGTTTACTTTATAAATTGGTTGGATTTTGTTTGCAATAATTAACTGTTTGATTCTTTAACAAATAAGGCTGCTGGAGAAGTTTTGCTCCTTCATTTTTTTCCCATTACAACACTAACCAATGTAAATGACGCACATTTACACATTTAAAGTAGCTGATTGCAGGAGCTATTGCTCTCACACACCGGTGTGTTAATGTGTGTGTGAAAGGGAATGACGGATATCATCGTAAAGCATCTTTGATGTCCTGATAGAGTGTAAATCTGATGTAATTTCAGCATATTTCCCATAAGAAAGTCAGTGTTTCAGCAGGTTTACACTTTTCTGGAAGTTTGTTCCAGATTAGTGGAGCATAGAAATTCTGAAAATCTTCTTCAGGTGGTAGAAGGCCGACTTTGTAACTGTCTTTATGTGGCTCTGAAGGTTCAGGTCAGATTTGGGGCCTGACTTCTAGTTTCTAGCTGTAATAACTGAAGCTGTGTGTTTTTTTTACACACATCTTTAGATCGTTTAGATTGTCTTTAGATCGTTCCTCTTTGGGTCCAAAGATAATAACTAGTTTTGTTTTTGATCAGCTGGAAAACATCTTGGTACATCCACACATTTATCTTTCTAAGCTTTTGTTCAGTGCTTGTACGGGTTCTGAGTCATCTGGTGACATCGTAATGTAGACCTTGTATCATCTGCGTAGTTATGGTAGCTGATCTTATGTCTTGTTTTGACCTGAAGTAGTGGGAACATGTAGATATTAAATAGGAGGGATCCTAGGATTGAACCTTGGGGTACCCCACATATGACGTCTGTTTGTACCAATGAAAAGTTACCCATTGAGACAAAGAAGTCAATGTTCATGACTTCAACTGGTATAGTTTGAGAAAAAAGAAAACAAAATTCATTAATTTCTCAGAAATTGATGTTTTTTCCTCCTTTTCTGGTCTGACTCAAAGCCAGACTATCTGGTGAGATTCAGTTCTGAACATAAATTTGTGTTGTTATGACAATCCTACTGAAATTCACAAGCTGATTTTGATTGATAAGCTCCTGTTCCAGTTAGCAATGTCCATGGCAAGTATTCTATTTCCTCCTGTCATACTCGTATATCCCAACTACCACACCCCATACACACACACACACACACACACCTCAGCCTCTCAGTCACTTCTTTGCATACCATGTAGTATGCATCCACCATAAGCGGTGTGTCGCGCGTTATTTCAGCGTGGGGGTAAAGAGGAGCCTGTGGAGGAGCAGTTGGCAGCGGTGCCAGTCACCCCAGCGCCGTGACAAGATTACCTCTACACCCAATTCAATTAGAAG
This sequence comes from Xiphophorus hellerii, assembly GCF_003331165.1. Taxonomy (NCBI): domain Eukaryota; kingdom Metazoa; phylum Chordata; class Actinopteri; order Cyprinodontiformes; family Poeciliidae; genus Xiphophorus; species Xiphophorus hellerii. Next base: position 3,584,828 of record NC_045685.1, read on the forward strand.
CCCACTCTAGTCACCATCCACCCCTTCAGGGTCTACATAATCATAACAGATGGCTCTCCGTGAGACACCCACCATCTTTCACCTCGGAGAGGCCTGAAGAGGAGTAGAGCTGGAGTACTCATCATGGCTCAGCAGAGGATCATTCTCAGGATTATTCACTGATGGAAGAGTAATAATAATAATTCTGTAGCTCATGATCTGTGGTGCAAAAAAAACAAAACCAGAAAATTTTAAATATTAAATTTATATGCAAAATCACAACTGGGACAACAGTCACTTTATGTCCACCTGACTGTTTTCACTCCACATTTTATTTTATTCATTCTTAAGCAGATCATATTGTGGCTTTTGAAACATTAGGAAGTGATAAAGTCATACAAACAAATCAAAGCAAATTAGTCCACAAATGAAACTACTGAACACAATTAAAGTCTTTATGGAAAACCTTGTTTGGTTATGAAAACTTTGAGTTGTTTCCTGTGTGGAGAATCATTGGTCAGGTGTTATTTTGACCCAGTTCTTCCACATAAACTGTTTTCAAATCTTGAAGTTTCTGGTTTTCATCTCCATACGCTCCTGATCTTCAGTTCTTTCCATAGATTTTGGTTAGATCCGTGTCAGGTGACTGGACCAGTCCAACAGTTTCACTTGAACTGAAACACACTTTTTATCTTTAGATTCTTATCAAGAATGTCTTGGTACATTTGGTCAGTTATATGAAGTAGAATATGATGTGAGACAGCACAAACCAAGACGTCAGCACATTCAAATTTCCCTTTTTGCCATTGTTTTTTTTTTTTTTGGGTTGCAGTGCAGAACCATTCTTTCTCCAAACCGATGCAGTAACATCTAAAGAGTTCATCTGATCAAAATGTCAGTCCAAGTCTTCTGCTGCAATCTTGAAGCAGTTTTTCGCAATGGGGAGGAAAATGGCGGCTACATTTTCAGGCTCTTGGACAATCACTTTGACTATTCTGTCAGGTTTTTGGTCAGAAATCTTAGGTGAGGAACTCGGTCTTTGCTGGTATATGGGAAAATGCTGTTTTATAGTTCCAACATCTCTTCCTAGAACATTGAAAAGTTTCGGAAAAAAGTTGTATCCATCGTGTGTTTCACAACATTAAGGCTTTTTTGTAAATCTTTACTTTTACCAGCCATTCCGCTTTGTGGTAATAATCTTTTCATTTAAACTACCCTTAAGTTTTCGTCGACTATGTACTTTCGGAGTTTTACTTTGGAGGCGAGACAATATAGATAAAAAGAATAGATCTGCAGCCTTATTGCGTTCCCTCGTGATACTTTTGCTTTCCCTCGCAATACTTTTGCGTTACCTCGCAATAATCTATTGATCAGTTATGCGGCATAATTGAATACTGTAAGCCTTTCTTACGGTGGCCGTCGTACTTTCTACCTTAATACAAGGTTATGTAAGGTTTTTCCATGAGCGTTAATATCTCCTTGTGAAATATCTGAAATTTTATATTGTTTTCTTTAGGATAGAAAGTCACCACAAACCTATAACATAAGCCGAAACATTCCATAAGTAAGAAAGAAACAAAAATATATCCAAACTATTATGACTATTTCTGAGTTATTATCGCGGGATAATAAGTCATCTGACAGTTTTGATTGCGTCTCTGTTGTGTTTGTTGTCTGAATGGTTTAAAGGACCATTTTCATGTTCACATCCATCTCAACCTTAACCTCAGGTTAAGGTTGAGATGGATGTGAACCTTATTCCTACAACGTCATTCCTACAACGTTTTAAACATCTGTATAAAATCAAGTTTTTACGTTTTTAACAGGAAAACCGAAACTCTTCCAGGTTTTCCACCCAGCCTCTGAATTTGACAGCAGCTCAGCCTTTCTATCCTAAAGAAAGATATAAAACTTCAGATATTTCACAAGGAGATATTAATATTCATGGAAAAACCTTACATAACCTAATAATTAGGCGGCACAGACAGGTGAATGACATGATGAATAAAGATTACTGGTGGTGAGCGTCAATACAAACGATAAAATAAAACTAAAGAAGACAACAATAAACCAAGAGAGGATAATACTAATCAAAGAAAACTAAATGGAAATGAATGAAGAACAAAATGCAAGAATGAACTAAGAAACTAAAGTAAATACAGAGGAATAAACCTGTATGGCAAGACCTTTTGAACAATAATTAACACAGAGGACTGTATGGCAAGAATAAACAGTCATTGTTTTCAGATGAAAGGGAAAATAATATTGTTAAAGTGCCATGGGTTTGTTGGGACCACAGCTAACACTAAGAAGAAATATATTTTACAGACAATAACAGTAAGGAACCTATCACTTATTTATGTTTTTAATTAGATTTTATTTTATTTTTTTTTCTTCAATATTATTTTTCATGTCAGTGTTAATGTCATGAGGCTGTTCAGTGACTCCATGACACTTTCAATCTGACTCATTAGGATTTGACTAAGAACCAGCTTTGTTCTGTGTCATTTCTGTCCAGTAAAACTATTCATCTATAAATCAATAGATCTATATAAAGATATAATCCACGTTTCTGTCCCATATTTGTATGGCACTAAAAGGATCTGGAACTTTTGTTTTTCCAATGAAAGCTCTGGTTTGCCATGTGTAAATGCCATGTGGGTGAAATTTTATGGATGATACTTTGATGTCCCATTCTCCTGAAGGCAACACGGAGCTGCACCAGCAGAAACTCACACAAATATTGGAGAGAAGAAGAGTTATGATTGACATAGTTGGAGTTCTATCCATGTTTTAATGTTGCAGAGTTCAGTTTTTTTGCAAATAGTTCAAAGTTTAAACTGGCGTTGTTGTACATCTTTTATCTGGTCATTTTATGCAATATTTAATAACTAGAAAATGGCACAGAACAAGAATATTTTGTCCAACCTGATTGGCTGCTGATTTTAACTTGAATGTCGGATGAAAGGGGAGGAGCTTGGTTGGTGAGTGTGGTAGATTTCTCAAACACTCGCATCATCATTCCAAAGTTGAAGGAAAACTCTGTGATGTCACAACTAGAGTCATGCTTTTGATGTCATCGGCACTGTATATATGTAGCAGACTTCTACATTCTTGTCATTGGTTGCTACACTACTGAGGAGTTCAGACGCAAAGCGCTTTTAAAGTCCAGTGAGATTGTTTTCTTGAGACTGATTTGTCCAAACATGTCACATGACGGGATGAGACCCCAGCCGTGGGAGTGGAGAGCTGGACAACACCAGCTTCCCATCGAGTTTCAGCGAGAGCTCCAGAGACTTGGCTCTCTTTTGGAGATGGAGAGAGCAAGATGGTTCGAGGAGAACCAAAAGGTCGCCTACATGAAAAGAGAGCTGGACAATACAAAAGCTGAATTGGAAAGACAGATTAGACTGAAGGAGATGAAGAGAAAATTACCGACAGCAGAAGTGTTTTCAAATTCAGCTGCTGTTATTGCTGCCCAGATACAAGGCGACATAAAACACAAGCAGAAAATGCAGCTGCAGCGGGACCTGGAGGAATCGAAGGCAGCTCACATTGCCAGCCAGGAGGCCTTTATGTCACAAATCCGGGCAGAAAAAGAAAAAAATGACGCTCTTCAACAAGAGCTGGAACAAGTGAAGACTCACTACGAGGAGCTTAAATCAAAATATGAAGCTGCAGGTGTGGGGAACCTGCAGCCAGACATGCAGCTGTTCTATGAGGAGAAAATCAGGCACGAGCAAAACCTCAATAAAAACCTGAGAACTGAGAAGGACAATCTCACAGAACAAATGTCCAGGAAGATCACCAACCTGCAGGAAAGTGAAAAACATCTGAAGAGGGAGCTGGAGCAGATTAAGTTTGATTTCCAAGAATTAAATCGGAGGTATGAAACAGATGTTACTGGACTGAGACAGAAAGTTGAACGTCATCAGTATGAGGCTGACTGCGAAAAAGAATTTAATTTGGAAAGAACCAAGTATGACCGTTGCCTCATCAACACACTAAGGTCAGAAAAAAACAATCTGCGTCAGAGAGCAGAACAAGAGTACACAATCCTGCAGCAGCTATCCACGGAGACAGTACAACGTCTCCAAAGCGAACTGGACCAGAGTAAAGTTTCATATCAGGAACTTAAATCTAAATATGAAGGAGATGTTTCTGCTCTGCAAATCCAACTCAGTGCCTTGGAACAAATGTACTCCACCTGTGAGGTCAGTTACAAAACAGAGTTGGAAAATCTGAAAACGGAGCTCCAAGACAGAGAAGAACCAGGAGCTCCAAGAAGGAAAATGGCCAGGCGTCAAGTAAGTAATGGGGAAAAAGACACCACCGTTGAAAATAACATTTCTGACCCTGCATTCATGGATATTGAGATACATGATTCATCTCCTCAGGAGCTGAAGAGAAGAACCAGACGTTCTTCTAGAAGAACGTCTGGTTCTTCCAGAAGAACCAGAAGGACCTGAACCAGTGGAGGCAGTCTCCTGTGGAAAACAATACGACACACTTTGAAACTCAAGAAACACCAAAAAAGGAAGAGAAGCAAGAAAACCTCTAAAACAAGCAACTAGCAAAAAGTGTCCAGGTCAGAACCATTTGAAATTACATTTCATATTTTGGTCCCAAAAAAAAAAAAAGTCTGTGGGTTTTCTCCGGGTGCTCCGGTTCCCCCCAAATGTCCAAAATCATGTAAATTATCCTCAAAAAAGGTCGCATTAATTTCTAGAAAATTTGATTTGCAAACGTTTCAGATTGGAGAAACAAAAAAAGTCATTTCCAGTGAGAAAAGTAAGAAGCTTGTTTTAGAGGACCAGTCCTGGTTCAGACCATGGTCTTTGAACCATTTCAAAGGCCTCAACATACATCTCATATTTTGGACTTAAGAAAAAAGAAAAAGGACAGAATGGTGATGAAGTGGTTAGCGCTGCATCTTCACAGAAAAGAGATCTTCGTTCTTAACTGGGCGCCTCTTTCTGTGGGAGTTTGTATGTTCTCCCTGTGTTAGTAGGGGTTTTCTCCGGGTGCTCCGGTTCCCCTCAAACTTCCAAAATCATGTAAATTAGGATGATTGGTCAGTGCTAATTGTCCTCAAGAAATGTAGTATTCATTTGTAGAACATTTAAGTTTTAGAGGACCAGAAAGCCTCTCCTTGGGCTGCCACCTTATCATGGTGGAGGGGTTTGAGTGTCCCAATGATCCTAGCAGCTATGCTGTCTGGGGCTTCATGTCCCTGGTAGGGTCACCCAAGGCAGACAGGTCTTAGGTGAGGGACCAGACAAAGCGCAGCCCGAAGACCCCAATGATGGACAAGAACATTGGACTTCGTGTTCCCTCGCCCGGACGCGGGTCACCGGGGCCCCACTCTGGAGCCAGGCCTGGAGGGGGGGCACGATGGCGAGCGCCTGGTGGCCGGGATTTTACCCATGGAGCCCGGCCGGGCTCAGCCCGAAGAGGAAACATGGGCCCCCCTCCCATGGGCCCACCACCTGTGAGAGGGGCCAAAGGGGTCGGGTGCATTGTGTGATGGGTGGCGGCCAAGGGAGGGGGCCCTGGCGGTCCAATCCGCCAGGGTTCCACGTCCCAAGAGGAATGTCTTGGGACGTGGAATGTCACCTGTCTGGTGGGGAAGGAGCCGGAGCTAGTGTGTGAGGTCAAGAGGTTCCAGCTAGAAATAGTCGGTTTCACCTCGACGCATGGCTCTGGTTCTGGAACCAGTCTCCTTGAGAGGGGCTGGATATACTTCCACTCTGGAGTTGCCCAAGGTGAGAGGCGTCGGGCAGGAGTGGGCATACACTACTGTAAACCCTTCTTACGGTGGCCGCCGTACTTTCTGCTTTAATACAAGGTTATGTAAGGTTTTTCCATGAGCGATAATATCTCCTTGTGAAATATCTGAAGTTTTATATTGTTTTCTTTAGGATAGAAAGTCACCACAAACCTATAACATAAACAGAAACTTTCCGTAAGTAGGAAAGAAATAAAAATACATCCAAACTATTATGACTATTTCTGAGTTATTATCGCTGGGTAATAAGTCATCTGACAGTTTTGATTGTGTCTCTGTTGTGTTTGTAGTCTGAATGGTTCAAAGGACCATTTTCATGTTCAGATCCATCTTAACCTTAACATGCAGTGAATAAATCGACTTTCAGTCAGTTTTTTGCACCAAAGACTGAACAATAATAAACACGACAAACTAATTATGGTAAAGGGCCGCACTAGGTGAACTCGGGGAATCTCATCTATCCGTGTATCAATCAACTCCAAACCTTTTCTTTGTTCTGTCACAATTATCAATTTATTCCATTTTGATCATCATGCTCCAAACTTTGCAAGGACTGACCGCCCTGCTCACCGTTTTCTCACACACACAAAGCCAGCAGACCAGTAACCTTCCCATTCATACTTGATGACGTCACACCCACATGGACACGCCCACCACCCAGGTGTCAAAGCTGCCTGCTCCTGTCATATCAATAATTACTTATTTCATTCATATGGCTCTTACAGAGCCTCAGTGAAAACGTGTTTATTATTATTAACTGTTTGGTGCAAAACACTGATTGAAAATCGATTTTTTTACTGCATGTTTATGTCTGTTAAGGCTAAGATGGAACTGAAAGCAGCCCTTTAAACCATTCAGACTACGAACACAACAGAGACACAATCAAAACTGTCAGATGACGTATTACCCGCGATAATAACTCAGAAATAGTCCAAATAGTTTGGATGTATTTTTATTTCTTTCCAACTTACGGAAAGTTTCTGTTTATATCATAGGTTTCTGATGTTTTGTGGTGCATTTCTATACTAAAGAAAAATATATAAAATGTCAGATATTTCACAAGGAGATATTAACATACATGGAAAAGCCTCACATAACCTTATATTAAGCCAAAAAGTACGGCGGCCACCGTAAGAAGGGCTTATAGTATTCAATTATGCCGCATAACTGATCAATAGATTATTGCGAGGGAACGCAAAAGAAAAAAAATGTCCCTTGTCCCCTGGAGGGCTCCGTAGCGTTCCCATGTGGCATCCATCAGCCTCTCGTTGCGTTTCGTCTCTTCGTTTGCTTCATTCTGTCGTGGTGTGGCTTCGCCAACGCCTCAGATGTTATTTGCTCTTTTCCCTGCACCTGCCGTTTCCTCAGAAACGCCACGGAGCCTCTTCCCATTGTGATCTTCAGCTCTTAAAGAGTTTCAATGGGGCTTAATTTCTCACTCTCGTTGCGAGAACAAAAGGAAAAGATAAACATTCCAAGTGTCTTCTCGTACACAAACAGCGTTGCCAACTTGGGTTCCTTTTTAAGTTCTGAAGGACTCTTAAAGAACAGGAAGACAGAAATCTCCGGCTGGTGATGTTTCATGTCATTTGATTCATTTGGCAGTCGAACATCGTAGCTAAAATGTCAGATGGTTGAAATTGCCTTGTTTTTATCTCGTTCTGCTGCCAATCTCTCTTGAAAATTCGATTTTTAATCTCAAGTTGGGATTTTGTTTTATAGCCTGAACCCGCCTTCCACCCATTTTCTTTGTGCCCCGTCTTCTGTGCTGGTTTTTGTTAAGAGGTTTTTGTTCGCTGAGATAAAAGTTTAGTTGGCCTGGATTTCAGAAATAAAGTGTCCACGGTACGGAAAACTTCAAAAGAAAAACTTTTCCTCCTGGAAAATGATTCTGCAGGATTTTGTCTGACATAAAAAGTCTTTATGCTTCTAGTGAAGTTTGTGGTTTTAGCATGACAAAATGCTGAGAAGCCTGGAGCGAATGAATACTTTTCCGAAGCACTAAACGGCACGTCTTCGTGTCATTACAACCTGAGCTCTCGCCACTTTTTTCCGCAGTCAGATTACTTCTTTTGTGCCTCGCCTCATTCTTTCAGTTCGCTCAGCATGACTCGAAAAGCAGCAGAAAACCGGCTTCATCAAGACTTTATAAAAAAAAAAAGAAAATAAAAATATGTAGCACAGCGTCGAGTGGCTGCATGAAAACACTTTGACTTTTAGCATGTGTTGGCAATCAAGCTTCTCCCGCTGAGAGGGAAGTTAGCGCCAAAGTGGCTCTCGGTGTACACAAAAAAAACCCTGCGGATAAAAACGAGCCGCGCTCATTTCGGCGAGAAGAAAACGAGCCGAGGGAAGAGAAAAAATCAGAAAGCAAGCTTTTCAAACACCAGTGATTTACGCAAGAGTCTTTTGTTTTCTATGGTTATCTTTTCATTTTCATTTCTGATTTAACACGCTTTGGGGAACTCACCATGAGACTTGTTAAAATCTAGTGAAAGATGAGATCTGAAGCAGATCTCTACCTTACTGTAAGCATGTTTTTCTTTTTCAGATCTGGAAATAACTCTTCGAGATTAAAAAGGGAAGCAGAATTTTGTTTTATTTCTTTCTTCTGGAGGTTTATTTGTGTTTGTGTGTTTCCCGGCCCGTGTGTGTGTGGCGATCAAAAGCGTCTGCGCTGATCCGACCCGGTTATGACGGAAACGTAAAAGTCCCGGCAGAGTCCTCGGGTCTGCAGTGAATCCCGTCACAGATGCGCCTCTCCTCGCTCACTCTCAAGTTGACGGCGAATCAGAACCGCAGATCTCTAAACGTGACCGTCTGCAGAGGCCACTGTCGGCCGCGCTGGTTCTGTCCGAGAAGGCGGCACAGAAACGCCTGAGTGAAGTTGGGCTCCCCACCTTCTTCAAATCAGAAAAAAACAAAGGTTGTCAAACGTGCAGCAAAAGTTTTCGTTTGTGCCACTACAATTTTAAAGATATTAAAAAATGCTTCCAAAGGTCATGGAAGGTCAACCAGCCGCCACGTTCTTCAAATGAGACAAAATTGGTGTCAAACGACTCGACTGCGTTTGTGCAGCAACATTTTTCTGTTTGTCCTGCTATCGGATTTGACAATATTAGTGGAAGTTTAAAGGTCAAAACATCAACCGGCCTCCCCAACATTTGCTAGACCAAAATTACCTTTGAACTTTCATTAAAATCTTCAAAGCCAAACCAGCAAAAACGTAGTGGAGTTGATTGATACCAGTTTTGTCTGATCTGAAGAAGGCGGGGGGCCAACTTCACTCAGGCCAGAAAAACTTGTGCAGACAAAGCTGTGAAGGACGGAGAGGCGACACAGACATCACACTCGTCCAGGTTTTCTCAGTCCAGGTTAGCTTGACCCCAACAACTTGGACAGAGGAAATATATAATTCTAACAAACACTAAAGTTTAGATTCAATAAAAAAGATGTTCCTCAGGAATGTGATCTTGCAGCCATTTTTCGATTTGCGAGGTCAGATCGCCACAAAGGGAACATATTTAAATTTATCAGCCTTTGCTTAATAAATGGTTTGGTTATTATCTGTTATGCTTCTTTCATAGCTGCAATGAAAAGTCTATGTGCGCCGTCAGCTGCAGTACTCAGGGTACTTGGCTTTTTGTAGAATGTCGGAAGTGAATACATCTGACCTTGCATTTGTCATCCTCTAATAACGGAGGATGACCGACATGCAAGAAATAATAATAATAAAAAATCATTTGAATGAATTAAAGCTGTGACATTATGCTCATGACTCAAACTGTAAATATAAGGAACTTTCCTCCTGGAGTAACATGAGTAAGTTAGTAACTCCAATACTAACAGTTAACAGTTAAATATTGTCTTAACAAGCTTTGTGTTATACTTGGAAAGGTCTTGCTTTTGCCTGAATTAGTTTGTTTGTATTTCTGTTCTTTCTTTGTATTAGGATTATTATTAATTCTGGTCTCTAAATGACCAGAATTTGCACATAATTTCAGATTTTTCTATCTGATATCATAACTTTAAAATATCAAATCAGGTGTTGTGATCAAAAAGTTTCGCAGTACATGAGCAGACGTTTCACTAAATATGTTTTATACTTTTGCCTGAGTAAAAACATGTTGAAGTGTTTCTACTCTTACTCTGCACGCCTCACGCCTTCGTGTAAAATCAAACCAATTTACACACTCAGTGCTGGTCTGAATGTGCATCAAATGAAAGTTAAATCAGAACATTTTATCTGGAAAAAAATAGCCTGGAATTTTGATATTTGTCACAAGGACATTTTATTTCTTTGCTTTATTTTTTTTATTACAGTTTTGTTCTGTTTGCTACTTCATGATTGTTGGTGTAACCTCTGTTTTTATGTGAGCTATTAACGTAAATGTGGAGCAACGGTGAAGTGGAAATGAAATAAGACACGAATTAGAAGGATTTTGTCAAATACCGAGCTAAAAATTCATTTTGGATTTTCTTGTCTTACAGGAAACAGAAACGCTGACTTCTTCAGTGACACCCGCTTCTGAAAATCTTCAGAAATACCACAGCAGGAAGCGCGAGAACAGACACTTAAGAAAAACAAAAGAAATCACAGTTGAAAGAGGGACGGCGTCTCCTGAGACGTTTGACCAGGACGGTGAAGTAGGGGCAGGATGTGCCGCAGCAGCGGGTGAGTGAACCTGGAACAGAAACATCCTAACTGATGAAGAATCAATACGCCAAGAGGCAAGTAGCAGCACACGATGCTAGCTGCGCTTCAATTACAAATGTCTGCAGATCTTTGTCTATATTCTGATAATGTCGAAAAGAACAAAATTTCGCAATTGCGGTGTTTGCTTTAAATAAGAAAATATAGTTAAAATCACAAGTGACATAAGCTTGTTCACATGATAATTCATTAAAAAACATGAAGCGCCATCGTCCTCCTACTGCTTCCTGTTGTCTCCTGTTCTGTCGTTTTCACCAGTTGTAACGTCTGTGCGATGAAAAAGTGTTGCAGTTTTGTGAAATGCAACCATTTCGATACGGCCGGAAAATGACCCTTTCCTGGGCGACAAACTTTTTTTATTGAAACATGTGGATTTCGTCAAAATTGCTGTTTTTCCACTAAATTTGTTTTCGCAGTTTCAGTTTGATGGTTAATGGAAGCACAACTACTATGTGATGAAGTGGGGAGGTTTGAGAGAGAGAGAGACAGAATTATTATTATTATCCTCTCACTATTTCTCAGGTCATTGACATCAAAAGCATAAAAAACGATAATATAAAATGCACTTTACTAAAGTTCTAGGCTCATTTCACTTTCTGTTTTCATATGACTTGTTGATCATTTCCAATGCAATAACTTCAATGGAACTTTTAGAGGTTGGCACATGAACAAGACTGACAAAAAAAAAAACTTTATAAGCTTGGTCGGCAGTAGAGGGAGGCAAAGTCTTAGAAGCAAACTAACGACAGGTATGAACAGTCAGTGATGTTTGTTTCATGAATGAGGCCCTGGGCAAACCCTCCATGTGCCCCCCGCCCGCCTGCTTTCCAGTCCCAGTGCCCATCCGTCCACTTCCTGCCTGACTCCATCACCAACTTCTTCTCATTTTTCCACTGAAGTTAGAAAAAAATGGGCATTTAGCGTAGATATTTTTTAAAACTCTGATTTTCAGGATTTTCTAACTTGAACAACCAACACCTTACACACGGTAACTGCAATATCCAGGCATAAGAATATGAACAGCGCTCGAATGAATCGGTTAGTAGACATTATAAGTCCTAATTTTACTGCATATAGAACTACCTAACAAAGCACATTGGTTAAATTTTATACGTAAAATATTTTACGTTGTCAAATTTGTCATTTTCATTATATTTCTAAAGATCTGTCATCTGTTGAAATTCCACAAAAATAGGAGGAAAGAAACAAGGTTGGAAACTGGGATCTAGTCGACTAAACAACAGCGAAGCTTCTGCACTGTAAAACACACGGGGGAACCAAAGCATTAAACAGACTGCAGCGCTGCCATCGCCATGGAGACACTCATGTAAATACACTCTCACTGGGAGGTGAAGAAAGATTCATGTAGACAGAAGTATAGGAGAAATATTCAGTCTTGCACAAACACACCCCTGCACACCCCCACACATATAGCTTTGTTAAAATGAATCTCCTAAATCACGAGTCTGTTTTTAATTCAGTATTTAAACTCGGAGGTCTGGATAGTAAACATATCTGATCCTCTGACAGAGACATGCTGTTCATAGTATGTTTTATCTATAAAAACTTCTATAAATTGTCCCATTTACACCTTTAGTCAAAAGATTTGCAAATCCCACCAATTAATGCAAATACGTGCACAATATCCATGCTGTCATGTGTCCAATTGCATTTATTTTAGCTGTTTTGTGAAGATTTTCTATTGATGGAGGACGACCAGCTGCACTGAGTTCAAAACTATTAGGCAAGAACGTATTTTGAGCATATCATCATGTTTAGGCATCATTTCTGACTTCTGAATGGAGAAACTTCAATGCCTAGCGGGTTTATGCAAAGCAGCGGATGTGTGCTGTGTAATGAGGTCCTAAATCCTAAATCAAGGTGTGCATAAATATTAGACAGCTTCTTTTTCTTAAGTAAAATATGCCACAAAAGAGGGATTTAACTGACTCTGGAAATTCAAAAATGACCAAAAGTCTATCAGAGACTCGGCCGAGGTGAGGAAGGCTGAAACGAACGAGACGTTGGCTGGAGCAGCTGGAGGAGCAGGTGGCTCACTGGAGTCAGGGTGCAGCTGAGAGGGGAGACCAGGCAGGCAGACTGAGGAAGAGCAGGAGGGAAGTCACAGAACTAAGCCTGAAACTGAAAAAGAAATGAATTCTATGCTAACTAAAAATCTGTATTCACAAAATAATATTAATAAGCCATGAAGTAAACAAATAAGAGGAATGAAGATCTCAGTAGAAAACCAATAAGATGATCAAAACAGAAACTCAAACGCCTACATTCATGACATCACTTATTTAAAAAATGTGGCTATATTGGTCACCAATTTTTTTTTTCTTAGGAATGTTTATTGAACTGCTTGTTTACACTTCTCATATAAGCAGATGAAATAAAAAAGAGAAAATATTTTTCATTTGTTTACATAATAATTCTCCACAATATAAAGACGTTCTCTTAGAAAGCCCAAACCTCACTTCTTACTTCCTTAATGATTCATGTTGGAGATTTTAATAAAATCTTGGATGAACCCAGAACACTGTAGATGGTGATTAATTAAAAAACAATCCTCAAAAATAAGACTTGTTTGCTAATTATGCACAAAGTGTGAATGCAGTTTGTACAGTAGCTACAGTGAGTGGGCCTCTGGTATTCATGGACATTAGAGACCATTTCCACCTGGCTAACAGCTAAAATCTGTTGCTATTTTAATTATTCAAAAACCAAATGTACCTGGATATGCATTAATCCTTACACCACCTCAGCACTAGCGCAGAAGCTAACGACGGCAGCCAGTCAGCATCAATGAAAATAAATGGCGCTTCTGGATTGGCCGCTTTCCAAACACCAGCCGACAGCGTTGCAGCTAAATATTTCAGCTTCCCAAGCCGAATTTTCTTGCAGTTTTTTAAAAATGATATATTTGATGCATAATTGATTATAAATACATGAGACATTCAAATTCAATCCAGAGGAATTTAAATGCAGCTAAGAAACACAGTTACTGTCATATATTCATGTGGAAATGTTCACAAAGCCACTTCTAACCGTTTGGGACGCCGGGCAAGCACAAACAAGAGCCATTTTCCACCAATGGACTCCGATAAATGCATGAAGAAGTCATTCAGAAGGCCAAAAAAAAATAAACCAGAAAGGCCCTGCAGGTGTGACTCGCCTCAGCCACAGACGGCGTTCTACATTCAACCATAAAATGGAAACCTGGGAAAATGGCACCCATGGGAGAGTTCCCAATCCAAAACCTCTGCTGAGGGAAAAGAACACAAAAACCTGGTACCGCATTTACCCTGAAGTCGTCCCCCCCAAAAAAAAACTCTTGGAAAATATTGTGTGGACTGACAGGACAAATGTGGAACGTCTTGGAAGGTATGTGTCTGGTTCCATCAGAAACCGATATTATACTGATAGTGAAACATGGTGGTGGTGGTATGATGGTCTCGTAGCGGCTGCCTGACCCAGAGTCAAGGGTCAAACTGACCGAGCATTCTCTAGTCTCAGCATGCAGATAAAACCTTAATAGTCATTAATTTGCACAGTAGATACAGTCTTAATGCTACCACAGAAGCTAACATCTACAGTCTTCCTTATCTCCGCTCTTACACTTACAGCCAATCAGCACTGACGAAAATAAATGCTGCTTCTGGATTGGCTGGTTTCCAAATGCCAGCCAATAGCGGGCCAAGATGACTGGCGAGTCCTAAGCTCGCCAGTCATGTTTAGAATATTAAAGATGACTGGCCACATTAAGCCACATTTTCTTTCGAATATTTTAGATATATATATGCCCAACAAACAAATCTTGGAAAAGGTAGATTTTCCATGAATATTTTAGATTAACTTTCCAATGGAAAATCCATGAATACTAGATATATATTTCAGGTTTTATTAAAATTTTCACACAAGTTTTAATGACTTATATATATATATATTTTTTTTTGGCTTGTTGCAATCAGCTGACCATAGCAGGTATGTGGTTTCTAAGCTGTTTTTAAGGAGGAAACCTCAAAAATCCTAAAATATTTGATAAAAATAGAAAAGGAACTAGATACCCTGAAGCCAGGGGGCGCCGTCAGCCGGCCTGTGAACATCCACACGCTGCGTTCTGCTCTCCGCCTCGCCTTCATGTGAAGTAATATAAGATAATCATGTGGGCTGATAGTCCAGTTATTGTGATATGTCCTCTATTGATTTGGACTCTTTAAATGTTTCTTCTCTCCAGCCGTGCGAGGCCGAGGAACGACAGCTGGGATCAGGTTTCTGTTGCTGCTCTGCTTAAAACTCTGATGTTTTGTCTCACACCAATATGTCGTGAGACCTCCTGCATTGTGAATTACACACATGTAGGAAGATAAATATATTTTTTTATGAAAGTTACATAGTGCAGCTTTATAATGGAATAACAATTAACATCTTTTCACGTGGATGTAATTTGGCACTATACAAATAAAAAAACTGATTTGATTTGACTGATGAGATAATACTGGAGCACACAGCTGTTATCTTACATTTTCGTTTCCGTGGCCCTGAGAACTGGAACTGGAACCGGCTGTGACAGAAATTGAAGCTGTGAATACTTTCCAGTTGCACCACATGAAATAAACTGTCTGTTTTTGATTGTTGGCATTTTTAATCAGTAAAGAATGTTTAAAGGAGGAGGCCTGCTATGAGACGCTGACGATAACAATCACTGAGAAGTCTGATTGTTTTTATTCAGCCTCTTTTTACCGGCTTGTTTGCTTCACTCTGTTTTTGTTCTTCTTTTTTCAGTTAGAAAAACAGCAACAATGCACAAGTAGTGACAATAGATTTATTTTTTTTATTTTTTTTTGCACCCAAAGCAAATTAAAACGTCTTTTTAGCTGGCTTTCTGAAACGTTTCAAGCGACGCACGCCGAGTCTGAATGTGCCTCGTTTTCATTTTTCACATTCGCTATATGAACCATCACTTTCACTGCGCTCCACACTTTCTTCAGTGTGAAGAGTTGTTCTTCCTCGTGGACGGCGATGTGCAACAAGGTATTTTTAGCAGCTTTCGCCTCGGCAAATGCAGCAGGTAAACGAGGTTTTGGAGGGGATTTTTTCCCAATCTATTTCAAGAATAAAACCAAGATAGAAAGCATCGAATGCGCGTCTAAAGAAGTTTTGAAAGCATTGTCGGCAAAAAATGGTTGCCAAAGTAAGTGAACGGCGGACTGAAGGGGAGCCGTGTCACACGCAGCGTTCTCTGTTTGAGGAGAAAAAGAGTGTCATGTTTTTCAGGGTTGGTCCTCGCCGTCCTCTCGTAAAACGGATGCAAAGCCCGGCTGTTTGTTCCGAGCTGTCGGAGAGAATAAGCCCATGGACAACATGGTGGGCAGTTCTGGCAGCTAGTCACAGCGGAGAGGGGGAGGGCTTAGAGGTCAAAGAAAAAAAAAAGGAAAAAAAAACAGAGCTGGGAATGAGATGTGGAGGAGTATACATCAGGATAACCTGGGGAGGAGGGGGGAAAAAAATTGCTCATGTGTGTGTGAGCAAACCACACACACATGCTTACTCACTAGTAAGCAAGTGTGTGTATCTGCGGAAAGAGACAGGCTGAGAGACGTTCCTCCGCCGGTGCTGAGGGCGGCAGGTTTTTGGCAGCAGCGGCGCTTTCATGGGTGCGGGGGATGGAAACACGGAGAGTCTGAGGAGGAGATGAAGGCAGAAGAAGAGGGGATTTGACTGTACCAAGCCGGCGATGATGGGTGGGAGTACAGGGTGGTGGGGAGGGTCATGTTCAGCATGAACAGGTTTAATAGTCTGACTTCCTTTGACCTTGGGCTTTTGCTGCATTTTGCTGTACCTGAGCGGCGTGACCGCTGAGCGGATACACACCCAGACTTTGTTCCTGAGGCCGCAGCCGGCGGGAAGCGGCTAACCGTGCGCGCGGCTACAGATGTTCACGGTGGGGCGCGACACGCCAGTGTTCTCTGAGGTCAGCTGTTTGTGGCGGCGGGCCAGGGGCGGTGGAGACTTCTGATCTACAAACCTCCACTGAAAATATCCAGCTGTTGGTGTTTAGACTGGATTACTTTAGCCACAGTCAGAATCAGTTTTATCCACCAAGTGTGTTCGCACACGCAGGACTACATTTCCCATAACCCCGCCTTCATTTCCTTACATTTAGACCCACGGAACAAGTGTTTCTGAAAAACACCAGACAGGGAGCTTAAATGAACAGTACCATGTAAAATTAACCTTTGAGCTTTAAATAATTTTAAAGTGTTAATAACTCATGAACATACCTGGAGTGTTGCCTTGATTAATTCGTGCATGTTTGAGAAATTCTTTAATCTCCATGGCAACTATACAGCCAAAACACCTGGGTTCCACTTAGCAGAGCACATCTCAACCACTCAACTCCTTCAGACTAGCCAGCAGAAATTAGCAAACACCTGCTGGAACATCTGCTGAGCTCATTATAGGAGCTACTTCTGCGAGCAGCGCTGGTAAAAATGTTGTCAAATGTCAATAGAACAGCGATGTTATAATGACTCCCTGAAGGCGGAGCTTCACAGAGAGCAGGAGTTTCTTAAAGAGACAGAACCCCAATTTCAAGGTGTTAAATCAGGAAGTAGAAGATTTTTTAAGTCATATTTGATATGTACAGCATTTTTATAACAATTGAAGGTAACATATTTACTAGATTGTGCTATAAAATGGCACTATGTGCCTGGAAAGCACATAATGCTGCCCCTTTCAGGGCCTAATCAATAAAACTGTTTCAGACCCAGAACAGGGCTGGTATTTTGTTGCTGAGCTGGTGATTTTGTTTTATTAAACTCTCTTATAAAGGAGAACTTGGATCTCAATCATGTACCCTGTATAAAGGTCTAATAAATAAAAAATAAACATTGATTTTACAAAACATTTACAAAATTCACTTTTTACATATGTTTGCACTTCCATTTGGTTCTCTACTGCCTCTAGGAACGGTCCAGTTGCTAAAATGAACCATCCAGACGTTTTCTGGCTTAACCCTACTGTTTTTTGGTGTCTTTAAAAGCCTCCCAATTATAACATCACAATTGGCGAGTACTGCCGCATTACCTAGCAACCCAGATTAACCTAGTCAGCTGGTTTTACTGCTGTACAATGGCTGCTGGAAAAGACAAGAGTTTAGTTGTTGACTTACCATCCAGAAACCAGTTGCTGCATCCTCAATGATTGTGCAGGATTGTGCTCCACTTCTTCTGTTTTATCGTTGTACAATTGTCCATCTTATTTGCAGCCTTTTTGACATTAAGCCGGGGGCGTGGCCAGCAAGAGCTTATGTGCATAAAAGCGACAAAACCCTAAAACAGCTCATTTTAAATGGAGCTCAAAATCTCATTATTTGATAATGATTTCATGCAAAAGAAAATGTAATGAGCATGTTTTATATCACCCATAGGCATGTCCTAACTTCCTTTAAACAAACCATAACGGTTCGCCTGTAGCAAAGTAAACAGTTATGAATTATTGTTGGTGTTTCTTTGTATCTCTCTCCAGTATATTTCTGATTTGTTTGGACCGCCGTCTGGTATATTTTTACATTTTCCACAGAACTGCGGCGCAGAGCTTATTTTATCACTCTTGCAAGCATATTTCTAAATGTCACAAGTCTAAATCAAAAAATGCTCCTCTAAACATGACTCAGAGTTTGTGAACACTATTTATAATGCCCAAAGCAATGTTCACTGAATAGTAATCGTAAATGGCAATGCAAATGAGAGCCATGCAGTTTATAAATGAATCAATACCACACCATAGCTGCTGATATTTAACAGTTCAGCTGAAAAAAAAAAAAAAATCTCTGTTGCAAAGGGAATAACTGAAGTCACTTGCTTCCCATTTGCGACTTGAGCAAATGGGATGAGATGTTTATGGATAAATCATGTTGCAGACTAAGCACTACACTGACATTAGATTGTAAACACGGTTTTCACAACATTTTAGTTTGATAACAGCCCCCACTTTGATCTTTTTTTTTTTTTTTGGCTGCCTGGCCCAGACAAAATCCTTTTTTTACTTTCCCCAAAGGAAAAGTTGGTCCATTGTTTTACAGAACTACAGACAGGGCTTCACAAAGAACTGGTACCCAGCATCCCCTGGGCCATTTTTAATTGAGCAGACATAGAAAAAACATTTCCTTCCATTAACCAAAGTGAAACTGTGGTAGGAATGTGAAAAACGGAACAATGCCTAACAACAACTGATGTCTATGTGCAGATCAAAGGCGCTTTCAGATGATCAAATTGGTACATTTTGTCACGGAGTTGGACTGAACTGAAACGAAAATGGCCAATCATCTCGATGGGAGACATCTTAAAAGAAAACCGAGCAAATAGGCTTACCAAGCCTGACTTTAAATGTCTTTGATAAGACCAAATTTGGATTGGACCTGTGGACTTAAAAAGGGCAAGCAGTTGCCATAGAATGATGTCCAGGGATGTCTAGTGTTTGAAGGACAAGGACTAGCTTCAATATAAACATAAACCAACTTTAGTGACAAGCTCATATCCATAGGATGTCAGAGACCTACCAGTACATTTTGAGGATCAAAACAATTAATCCTTCCTGAAACTCATCAGCATCACAGTAACACCCCATAAACTGTTGGGTGGTCTCCGAACAAGGGGAGTGCAAGTATTGGAGAACAATGAAGTTTTGATAAGAAATAAGGATCTTGATGAACAGCTTAAAAGAAAAATTCTGACATAAAGGAAATGTGAAATGCCATTCAAGACATCGCTGACATTGATACTAAATAGAACCTGACCAGAGTGTACTCCACCTTTCACCCAATGACCGCTGGAAATAGGCACCTTGTGAAGTCAACCTGTGACTTTGCATAGATAAGCAGGTAAAGAAAATGGATGGATGTAGGGTGTACTGAATATGTCTTTAGGCATGGGATCATCGCTGGTTGGCAACTTGACGGTCAACCCAACGATTCATATTCACAATCTGGTGAAGATGGGGAAAAAAGATCCAATTCACTTTACAGGAGCTATTTAAACAGGCCGTTATTAATCATGACAACAATTTGCGTGAATGTGAAGTTTTCTCTGTCATCTGAATATGTTTAGCTGAAGGCAGTGAGAAAGGGCAGCATTCCTTTGTATTAACATATTCGTACTAAATAACTGATCACTCCATTTTCAATCAAACCGTTGACCTGTTGGTAGGAGATGGACAGAAACCAACATTAATGATGGTGTATGTATGAATTGCTATTGCAATTCATACATACACTTGATGTAGCTTGTGTTGTAATATTTCTGCACCGTGTTTCTTCCTTTGGGAAATGAACCAAGAAATCAACTGTTGTCTTTCCTGTTGTGAGGACATTAGCGTGACAGTGTCAGCCAAGGGCCGAAAGGGCCACATATGTCCCTTCTGGTCCAGTTCAAGAGTCACCTGCCGACCAGCCTGTCGCTAATTCAGACTTACGTAGTTGAGGTTCGGAGGTTCTGGCTGATTCTGAGGATGTATCCGATCCACCATCCATCTTAATATGTTAAAGTTACCTGTTTGATAATGCTACCCTGTATGGACCCTGGGCTAAAATCACCAGCTAATCCAGGTTTCATGTATTAATGTGCAGCTTAATACAAATTCTCCTACCTCAGTCCATAACCCTACATGGGTCTGTAACTTCTAGGGCCTGTATATCCAACGTAACTCAGTGACATGCAGTCAGGGGAGGGATTACACTTGTGCTGCACATGCTGACCTTCCACTGTCTGTCAGATATATTTAATGAATGCGTGTGACAGATTTAAACTTTCTGATCAGTCATGAATGCGCCTTGTTACAGTGAAGGAAGTACCATGCTGCAGTTTTTGAGTCTTATAGGTCCAATGAACAACATGTTCTTCTTCTACACATTGAAAAGACTGAAATAAATCTGAAAAACTAATAAATGTTTCACCTAAGTAAAAAATGAAATGTAGGCTTCAATTTTTTTTTATTTTTTTTTTTACATTTGTACATCCAACTCCAGAGGAGTCGGTGCCTCACTAGTCAAGAGTTTCACTGCATGTCACAGGCTTCCCTCCACCTCTTTGATGTGCGTTGTGACCTGTATGTCCTCCAAAGACGACTGAGGCTTTGTTCACACTGTCTGGACTCTGACGGAATCTGTGGATGTTGATTGATTTAAAGGTTCCTCATTTCAACGGAGCCTCCAAGACACCTTTAATCCGCTGTAGTTAACATGCCAGGCCACTAGATGGCGGTGCGATTTTAGCATGCCATTGAACCCTTAAGGATTTCTCAAACATGCACGAAAGAATCAGAACACTCCAGGTATGTTTTTTGACGAGAGAATAGCATTGTAGCATGATGTAGAGGTAAAAAAAAAAGTTGATTTTACATAACACTCCACCTTTAACATAAGTTTATAATAGCTGTGTTGCCTTAATGTCTCTTTTTCAAGGATTTCCCCTTTTTTTAATTTTTGTACCACCTTACACGCACAGATAAGTTTAATCTCCAGACTGTCAATTACTTTTGCTTTTTAGATTGAGAAAAGCATTCCAAATACGACTAGTACATCTTGGGGTGAATTTAAAAACATGCATTTTAATAATGATAAAAAAATTCTTATTCTGTATTTTTTGAGCATTGCATAAAAGTGACAGGCGGTTGGACATGAAGGGCGAGAAAAACTGAAATGAACTGCTAGCTGCCACACCAACTTTTAATGAGTTGAGTGCGGCGCGGTTCTTTCGTCCACTCACCGCCGTGGGGTTTCTTTAGCCCATCAGCGAGGCATGGAAAGATTTGTTGCATGATGAAGCAAAATCAATGCATTTCTCATCTATTCTTTGAATTCCATACTGTACATCCCACAAGAAATAACACTGTGCAGTTGCATCCATTATTTTCTGACTACAGGAATGGCTGCAATTGTCCCTACCGACCGTCTAGCTCAGTCAGTTCACCCACTCGTTCCACGTCCAGGCTTCGAATTTCTCGTTTTCCGTCTTCTGTTACATTTGACTACAGGGCAGCACCTGATTCACAAAGCCGCTCGCCACTTATTTGAGAGTACAGACTTAAAAAACCAGAAGCGCTCGTCAACTGTTTTGCCTTTTTTTTTTTCTAAAGCCAGGCAAGAACACGCAGAAACATCAGAAACACTGGTTTTATTAGATAAGCACAGAGTCTGGAGCGCTCAGTTACAGCCGCATTGTGTTGTCTGTTTTCTGTTTCTTGTCATGTTAAAGCGAGATAAGTAAAACCCTGGAAACATCAACACAAACAAAACAACGTGGTATTTAAAATGTGAACTTGTCTCAAATGTCCCAAGACAAAAAAACAAACTTGAATTTGTTTCGTTTCTGGGTGCTATGTAGCCAACATCGTCTGTCGTCATTCCCTCATAGGTCTGTGTGTGTGTTGGGGGGGGGAAGCGTGGGTCATTTGTGCAATTTAAGAGGACGCCCAACGAATCCCATGAGGTGAAACGGGATCCGGCGTTCAGCTTGTTGCGGTGTGTATATGTGTCCGTGTTCTGGCGGCTCCTCCCTGTACGCCGCCTAATGTGCTGCCATCAGGGCTTTTACAGCTTGGATCTCTTTCCCGCGTCCTTCAGGAGCCACTCAGACGTGTGACCTTCAGCACCATAGCTGCCTTGGGGTCCAGGCTATCCTTTCGAATTCATTTACCTCTGGACCCGTGTGTCTGTGTACTGTTGCACCATTATCACGTTCACTTGTCCTCATAAGGATGACGTAATGAGGAAAGCCCTGAGAGGCCGTTGTTGGCCTGGGTTGTGGGTTGTATAGAATACATTATTCATGGATCAAACTTTTTTTAATTTTTTTTTTTTATTATTGATTATGCTATAGAAATTTTAAGGACAAATAAAACATGGTTTACATGTCGTAATGTTGATTCTGTGAACATTTTTCCGGTATTACAGGGAGGACAGGAAGACGTTTTAGACTTCTTTTATTTTTTTTTACTCTCAGCTGGTTTTCTGTCAGACCGTAACATTTTGTTGCAATTCACTTGTTTATTTGCCACCAGTGACTGGAGTCTTACACACCGTCATTTTTTAAAATAATTTTTGCACCACTGTTAGACAGTATAGGTGTTCTCTAGGGTTTTTACATCACAGGGTGTGAAAGCAAAATGAAGATTTGCCAACAAAAAACAAAAAAAACCTGTTTGTTGACCATCACTTTGTTTTGATCGGTCACATCAACAACATACATAGAAGTGTTTTAATATATGTTGGAGTTATTTGTGCATGAACAAATAACTCCAAGGCCAAGAATAGATTTGGCATATTTATCATTTCAAATGGATGGTACTTTATGTAATATGCTGTGGGTTATTATGCCAGTTTATGGTTAGTTTTAGTCAAGAAAAGGACTAGATCAAGAAAACAATTACAGAAACATGTAACATACAGTACATGGAAGACACTTTCTTTGTTTCTATAGGAACAAATCTACATTAAAGTATTGTGTGTCTCAACACATTTATCACGGTTTGCTCCAACTGTTTTCAGACAAACAAGCTACTTTTTTGGGGGTTAATAATTGAAGACTACTTTGTTAGGTTTAAAGCAGTGAGGCTTTAAATGATGCACCATCATAACAATGAGGTTGCAAGAGACCCTCAAAAGGTCACACACACCTCAGGCAGTTTGTCCACCATGCAGCCCATAACAAGCCGCTTTCACAGCACAATTTTGAGCTCTATATAAAGTGGGAATTTATCATAAATGATCAGAAACTACAAACATAGGTGACAGAATTTGATATTTGACAGAATGTGGCTCATGTTTTCACAGCAGCCTCATTGTTTTTCTCTCTTTTGAACCACAGAAACCTTGAGCAGACATTGTTCAGGCAAAGACCGTCTTGGTCTGACTAAAATGTTGAGAGGTCTCTTTGGATAGGATCCAGTAACCTACAGATACCAACAACATGGCTTCAGAGATTACATCAGGGGGTCTGCAACTCCAAACCAGGAGTGCCGCTGTCCTGCAGCCTCTGGATGCCTTCCTGCACCATCACACCCAAATCAGAAGGCTGAAATACTTCCTTAGCATTTCAGCTAATCAGAAGGCTGAAATACTTCCTTAGCATTTCAGCTAAGTTTTGAAAAGTCCTGGTCATTAACCATTCGAGTATTTATCCCTCCTTAAGTTTCAGGACAGTAACTCGAGTCCTAGAGTTGTAGAGCCTGTAAAGGTTACCATCTAGAAACCGTCCATCCGATGGATTGATCGCGTGGCCCCTTACTAGAAGCCACTGTGGTGATCTTATCTTGTTTTGCCAATTATGCAACAGCAGAAGGGGTTTGGTCTTTGGGGTTAAGAATTTCATCAATATCTATTAACGTCTATTAAAGATTAGAACAAACTTTCTTCTCATTTGCTTGTTTTATGAACATGTACTCATGTTACCACTAGTCAGAGTCGGGCCGGGGGCGGGGCTAATGACCGGGCCCTTTATACCCAAATAATAAAGCCCATGATAATTTAACTTTCCAACATAGACATGCCCGCAACAGCTGAGCTTACAAGTTTCACCACCACAAAGAGCGACTATGTCATTCTGAAATCCATCTGACATGAAGTACAACAAACCAAGAGAACGACAGAAACATCAGGCTACTGGTCACTAATGATGAAACAACACAAATTCAAATCAGTTCAGAACCACAGATGGGTTCGGATCATTTTGACACTTTATCAATTTCGACTCAGAGCCTGAAGCCTGGTTGACACGTTGAACCGAGCACGCAGCGCGTTGAAGCGGGTACGCAGAGGCTCCACTCCTGTTAACTTAGTCCGTAGAAATGCTCTAGCTAGTTTGCCATCTGTTGCCAAGTGACTAATGATGACGATGGTGGATGGCTGGTGACAAGCTTTACCCAGAATACACTTGGAGACGATATGGACGATCCACTTGTAATTTTGGTGTTATAAAGTTAAATGGAAGAGGGAAAATAAAGCCAGTCATGTAATTTAAGCATTTTAATCAATATTTTACACCCACTATGTCACTAAAATTAGTCGGTCTTGTAAAGTTTTAAGCAAACATTAGTCAACAATGACTGGGGCAGCCTACTATATAATCCTGCATTCACCAGACTCAACAGGAGAGGGCCCGGTTTCTCCAGCTCTCATCAGACGTGATAAAGGCTGGATCCCTGAAGTCATACTCTGCCTCCCATCCGGGCCCCCTCTATGCCCGGGCCGGGGGCCTGCCGCCCCCCCATCTCCCCTGAAGCTCCGGTCCTGCATGTTGCAGGCTAGCATGGAGAGATTTACATACCTTATCATTTTTTTAATGTAACAATGATTCAGAGGTTTTGTTTATGTTGTCTGACAGTTGGGGGACTTGAACTGAACACTGTTTATAACTGATAAATGGACATAAATGTCTGTTTACTCCTTTTCAGGTTTCTTTCAGGGGAAGGGGACCGTTGGGCCTACCAGGAGATTGGGTTTACCCTGGGTGAGTCATCACTCCATAACGGAGTCAACACTCAAAACAAACTGATAGCAGAGTCCTCAGGTCAGATGACCCAATCAGTACAGCAAAAAGAAATAAAGTGAACATGAAAAAAAACAGTAGCCTTGGAGCAGAGGACACACCAGCGCCACACAGAAAGATTTATTTCTTCTTCTGTGACATCATTGTTCAGTATTGTCCTGGTATTGTGATGAGGATTCAGTCCACAGATGGAGGTTTGAGGTTTGGAAAAGACAATTATCATCGCAAACATAATGAAAGCTAATGTTTCTTTTAAAATACCAACCATTGAGCTTTCTCTTGACTTTGGTTTTTCAGTTCTTCCTCTGCTCCTTTATAAAAGAACTAAGGTGTTTTTTTTCTTTCTTTTTATTGTAAATCAGACTGACCTCACACACTATTGAGCTCAACAGTATTGTGCTGCCTTTATGACTGTACAATGTGAGGCGTCTACATCTCACCTCACACTTATCAAGCAAACTTTCCCAGAATTCTCTATGGCTCTTCTCGTTTCCTTGAACTCAGATTCTGTTTTCTGGAAGGATTTTATTTTTTTTCTTAATGACTCCTTCACATTGTTTTTAACATAGACATTACTGCACTGCACACAATGGTTGCATTCCTTTTTAAACTGACCTGACTGTAAGTCGTTTGAAAGTCCAGAATGCAAAGGAGCATTCGAAGAAAATGATCTCATATTTTCAAATTTGTTTGAAAAAAACCCATCAGAATTACATCTCGTTCACTCATTCCGCGTTTATTCATAAAAACGGTAAAGAAAATGCAGCAGACAGTTAGTCAACATAAACTTCCAAAGAGTAAATGCATCTCAGATTATCAAACAGATTGAGGAAAGCAATTGCCATAAAAATACCAATAAAATGCAACCTTTCAGTTATCAGTTGACAGCTGACGTCTAATTGATGTAAGTCAGTGTTTTACATTTTTCCCAGTCAAATATATTTAAAAAAAACATTCAGAAATGTGGAATGTCTCTCCATGTGCTGTATAAAAGCTGCATGGTGATGTTCATAATCCCAACGGCTTAATCCTTTAGGTTTTTACCTGACCACATGACCTGTGATGTAGTCGTTTTAAAAAGTGGTTTAAAGTCGAGAACTAGAGCGGAGACAACTTTAACACAAAACAGTGAAGCAAATTGTGGATTTTGCAAACTATTTGACCTCAGCGTAGAACGGGAGCAAATAAATCCCCACCTTCTGGTCCTGCTCTCCAGTCAGCTCCAGCAGCGTGCGAAGAGAATTTCTTCATCTCGACTGGCCCTCCAGCTTCTGCCAGAACTCTCTGCAGACATCTGCAACAAGCAGCAGATAAAGAAAATGGTGCCTCAGATTACCAGCAGATGAACAAAAAAAACACCAAACAAAAACACAGTTTACTCGCTTCCACTGGCTTGGGACCCTAATAATGACTCTTGTTTTTAGGGAATTGAGTGTGTTGCCAAATGAGTTGTTTGGATAATTTGTCTGAGGAACACCCTCAGGACAGAAAAACTGCTCTAATAACCTCGTGGGAAATCCCTTTGTTCTTCAGTTCTCCCCCTTTTTCTCTTTTGAGAGCATATTTTACAAACCGCAGCGTTATGGGCCCTGATAAGGTTAGCTGTCACATCCATAAATCTCTCAGTGGAGCTCTGTGGTTTACCCACAGCCAAAATTAACATCCTTTTCTACAATAATGAGACATAAAATATTTATGTCACAATTACAGCTCAAATAAAAACACTAACATTTTATGAACGCGTCACATTTAAAAGCTTAAATACTTTATTGGCAGGATAATTTAATGTTAAATTGTTAAAAATTTTTATTTTGGTTCATAATTTCGTTGTACTGTGCTTTATGAACTGATTTTCACCAAAGTCAGTAACATTGATACAGAAGACATTGATCTACACCTGATTGGCTGCAGGTTAACCAATCAGACGTCAGAGTCCATTTATTACAGTTAAAATGATTACATAACAAAGAACCAAACAGATGAAATAATGGAATAAAAACTGGAAAAAGTGATTTATAATACACAGTGAATTTATTTTTTGTTTTCGATATGGGCGATATGGGCAGTTTCCCAGGGCGGCATCAGAAAGGTGGAACACCCAAAAAGTAGAAAATAAAATATTATATGTCTTATTATAAACAGATTTGTAAACTTGTATGCATGTGTAGTGGAGTAAGGTTCCTTTAGTTGCTATTGACTTCTGGGAGATTATATTACCTGCTTTCTGCTACAAAATAACAAAAAATCTGATAATTTCTTGCATTTTAATTGGTTGGAGCGCAGGAAAAGGAGGGGCTTGCCTAGGGCGCCATTCCTGCAAGAACCACAACTGTGCGCATATTTATATTTCAAGCTTTAAAAGTTAGGCAAGAGAGTGATTAATCTGAATTGACTGACAGCATCAATAAAAACATCAATATCTGGACAGCAGAACTTGCAGTCAGACTTGACAAGAAAATCTAACAAACTATTTCACACCGTAAGAAAATGTATCAATTCCACGAGTTATGATTGCAAATCTTCAAGGCAGACGGTTAAGTGTACGTCTCTACATTTGACCTCCGAGCAAAAGGAAGAACGATTCTTCAGAAGGACGTTCCTCTGTCCCCTACCCGACATGGGAGGGTTCAGGAAGTGCTGCAGGGGTCAAGGTTAGAGAGATGACACACACACGCACACCCCCCCCCCCACACCAAGCCTCAATGATTAAAAGTCCAGTTCCAGTGACCATGAGTGTCCGTTTCTGCTGCACCAACACCTTCCAGCCGCTGCGGTCCGGTAGAGTGTGAACCGTTCTCGCCCGGTTCGAGGGGAGGCATCCAGCCCGTCATCCCCCACTGATGGATGAGGAACATTACGGCTCTTGGGGACAGGTGCCACAGACGATTAAAGGCCCCAGCCAGTGGCTCGGAAAAGAATGGAAGTGGAGAGAGGAAGGAAAAGGGAAACTGTTGCTGCAGAACGAGTAAACACAAACCCTGCAGGGAAAGCAGATGTGAAACGAGCGGCGAGGTGGAGGGGAGGGAGCGGGTGCTGCAGGTAGAGAGGAGACAGATGGCGAGAGTTCCTTTTGGATTTTTGTTGTTTTTTTTTTTTTCTTCTTCTTCTTCATGCTTTTAGATTCTAACTGTGATGCAACGCAACTGCTGGTGTAACAAAAACAGCGATCACACAATGTGACCGTCGTTTGAAGAGGTGCAGAAACACGTTGCTTTCAGCCATATTCAATTTTTGGCAACTTCTGCAGTCTAAAATTAATTAATAGAAGTGCACGCTTTTTTTTCACATTGACTCACATTACAGCCACAAGCGTTAGAATTTTAGTCAGGATTTTTATGATTGACCCAAATAAAATTGCATATTATCGAGAAATAGAAAAAAAACTGAGACACATTTGTTTTTCTTTTTTTTTGTTGGAAAAAGCATAGCATCTCTTCAGTCAGCCAGTTATTTATCTAGTAATTAGATACAGTTATCCACCTACGTCTAAATTAATCTCCATAATGTTTCTATTGACCGTATAAATGCACGATTTGACATTTTGAAAATGAATTTGCTTAATGGAAACACGCAAGTTTTGAAAAAACTCACATTTTTCGATAAAACGTTTTGCCGCCAAGTTGAGGTGGTTTTTATTGATCGTATCGAAATTGGTTTATTTGGAAAAACTGGCATGAAAACACTTCTTTCTCGTCGATCGAGACACATGATCAACAACTGGCTGTTGCCTCTGGTACAAACCGCGCAGAGGAAGATGACAGGAAGTAGTGGGAGGATGATGGTGCGGAGTGTTTTCTATCACGTGAACAAACTTAGTCCCGTCTGATTTTAAACGCGTTTCTTATTTAGTGGAAACATGGTGATTGAGCAATTGTGTTTTTTTGACATTAGCAGAATGTTGACAAAGTTTTGGAATGGCAGCTACTGACTGGGGCAGGGTGTGTGGAAAGGTTCTAGGGTTATGAACACTTTCAAAATGTACTAACAATATTTAGCATACAACTCTAACAACTATTGCATTGCCTCTTCTATATCCAGTTCCCTTTTCTGCTAGTTGTACTCACAATTCACCTGTTTACTGTACATTTTGAATCATTCTGTTCACTGAGTTAGATGCAATCATTTCAAGCTGCCGTTGGGTCTAATGGCCCCCTAACAGTGAGGTGAATAGTTTGCTATTACATTAAGAATAACGACATTCGTCCCCTGATGACTGCAAATCCCAAAATCCTGAGTTTTATTTGACTTGAGGCAAATAAGAGCGGAATCAAGCAGCATTCGCCGTGTCGTTTCGCCCAAGGGAGCCTCCGATGTCAAACAACAATCGCAGAAGTAAAAAGGGGGCTTGCTGCGGAGGTAAACGTGACAAAAATAATCAGCGCGGCGCTCATTTCCATTATCATTTCTGATCATGAAGAATGTTCCGGGGGCGCTCTGGTGAAAGCGAGGCGATAGGGACGGAGGAATCAGCATTCTACCGGGAGCGCCCACTCTTTCTTGATGCCAAGTTTAACAAACCGAGTGTGGAATTGAATCTCCGCAAAACCAAGACAGGGAATAATGGGCTCTGGGTTAGAGGATGGAGCTATACTTTAGGTTTCATCTGCAGAGTAAAACGTACTGCCATCAGCGTAGGAGAAAAGGGATCGGAGTAGGGAGCAATGTCTGTCTCTGCCTCACCAGTGATTATCTGGAAATTGCCTTGACATTCAGCTATAATTTTCTTTGTAATGACTGGAAATAGCTGGGGATGAATCCTCCCAGATTGCTATGTTATCAAAAATTGTGTCTGTGAAAAACAACGTTTTCACATTTGCAAACACCGCGGGCCCTATCTCTTCATCAAACCGTCCTCCACTTCCATCCCTAGTACTCCTGAAGCCTCCATGTTTTTTGTTTTTTTTTTTCCTTTCAGAAAGACCCAATCCATCAGTGTTTACTGCTACAATGTTTAATGTTTGTTCATCTGCTTACCCATAATCCCTCTGCACACATCCCGTCTCCTCCTTGGCCTCTCTATTAGCGCTGTGTCGTCATCGGCGGATTAACGCTTCAGAACTTCTGAAGGATGATACAGAGGCTCCGTTTGCCAGTCATTGCCACCACAATGTTCCTTTTACGACAACAGAGAATGAGCTGCATTGTGCAACGTTCTACCAACTCATGTTTTTGGAATGAAATATGTATAAATGAGATCCAAGATGTCCACATATGTCTAGCCTGAACATTGTGTGAAAGTTTAGTCAGCAGAAGTTTAGTCTTCTGCTTGTCTAATTCCTCGTTCAAACGGCAAGAGTTTGACATTTTCTACTCATTTTCATAACTGTCGGTCTTGACACATGATGATGAAAATCAGAGATGTGACAGGTTCGGTTCTACAGGATGTGATGTCGAGCCACGCAGCAAATACAACACATACAAATAGATATCGCTCAAGAACAGTCAGACGTCAGTCGGGAAATCTCGCAAAATCTCTTGAGATCAAACATGAGTTCAGAGTAAACAAACATGGCCGACGAGGAATCATCAACGGCGACAGTTTGGGGAATGTTTTAAACAGAAAAAAACAAAGCAAGACAAAAAGACGTTCTGTATTTAGGATTCCTCACCGTGTTATTCCTTATCTTGCTTAATTTGTAGCATTTTTGTACAATCTGCTCTGTCTCCTTCTGGTCCAACCAGACGCCACTCAACCAGACGCAACCAGAAGACTGGGACATAAAGGGAAGGAGTTAAAAAGCGTTTACAATTATGGTAAAAGTTAATAAAATAGGACATTTCTGGTGAGAAAAAATGTCACTCCTTGTTAAAATAGCTAAAATGAGCTTTTTAATAGATATTCCTTTAAACCTGATTTTGGTTTTGAGGTTCAAATACATCATTTTATTTTCCAGTACTTAAATAACTTGGACAATATATTGATATGAACATCCCTAACTGAATATTTAAAGGGGTGGCCTGTGTCTGTTTCGAAATACATTAACTAGAAAGCTTTACAATAAACACAGATTCTTTAAAATACATGTTAATATTAATAAGACACTTATTGTATTAACTCATATAAAGGGCGGGGGGGCATTTTCAAAAAACACTTTGATATTAGGACCATGTTAAATTTAAAAAGAATCCCATTATTAACATTAATAAACTGATTTATCCTACAGTAATTACAGATTCTTTAACACAGTTTGTAACTCATGAAACTCCAATCTTTTACTTACAAAAATCTCGTTAGCTGGTTGTATTATGACACCCCTAGTCACAATAGATAACAGTAAGAACCAATAGGAATGGCTGTTGTAGCACAGTCACGCTGCTTTGAAGCTAACGTTTTCATCTGCTCGAGTTAACGACCCAAACCGTTTCACTTAGCAGTACTAAAGCTGAAGTTTCTCCTACTACTTATTCTCTTCCAGCAAAAATAAGAGCATAAAATAAACTTTAGGTGGTTGTTCACTTAAAACCTATGCATTCCACCTAATTATAATGAAAGCCCTGTTCCTCCTGCTTTAGTCCATGTCTGATAGGTTGTCATGTGGGTTTCTGCTGCCTCTTGAAAGTGTCCCTTTATCAGTGAATCCATGCAGATAGCGCTCAGAGCCTCTCGGCAGCTTATCTCGGTTAGACTGTTAATTAGCACGAAGCCCGGCAATTACACTCAAATATCGAGAGCAACAAAGACACAAAAGATGGCCCCCATGCCTACCCCCCTTCTGCACCCCGCTGCACTCCGGCCGTAAAGCAAGACCGGCTCCCACAAATGACAGGAAAGCAGAGAGGAGTGGGGAGAAGGAAGAGAGGACTTTTAAGCAACGCGAAGGCGAAACTTGGATAAGACTCTGCCGTCATTTTTAATTGGTTTGTCTCTCCTGAGAGGAGCTCCAAATCTGTGAGGTTTTAAAGATGTTCAAACTTCTGCTGTACATGCGTCTTCATTTGCAATGTTTATATATATATAGGAAGAGTCAGAATGTGTGCAGATAAATGGCTGTAATTGTTCACATGCAACTATGGAGCGCTGTTTGTAAAGTCAGACAGTCAGAAAATCAGCAGTAATAACGGATCACTTAGCCTGTGATGGAGAAATAAAATGGGGGGATCATTTTTCTAAGTCTTAGTTTCAACATCTTATTCATTCGTTTATAAATGTTACAGTTGATTAGTAAGCTAAAAATTTAGTTTACCAACTAAATAGTTATCTCCAAACCAAGTAAAACTGAGCTAACTATTTAATTTGAAGCTAAATATAACTAAATATGCAATTCTGAGCTAGCTAAGAAGCTCAGCTTTTTAGCTAGCTAAATACTTAGCTAAATTTATCTAGATATTAGCTAAATATTTAGAGCTAATTATGTAAGTGGTTAGCTAAATTTTAGCTTTCAAATAAGAAATAAATAGCATTGAATTATATATTAGGGATACTAATGAAATATTTAGATTGAACCTAAGTATTTAGCTTGCTACAGAGTGCCTCCATGTGTGCAAATATTTAACTTCTTAGCTAAATATTTAACTTGAAATTGTGCCTTTTATAAATGAATGAATAACATGGTGAACATCTGACCAGCTGACAAATGGACCCCCATATGTTTCTTGTACAACAGGCTAAACAACCCAAATTATTGCTGATATATTTTGACTGTGTAGCTTTACAAACAGCTAGCATAGATCGACCTCTAAAACCGAAGATCCGGATCTTTCCATTGGTCATGGTTTTTTTTTTTTGTGAAAGGTTATACTCATTTAAAAACGTCAAGAGTGCTCACTGCTTTATCCCAGCTGCAAACAAATATCCTTCTAGACGTTGATAATCTGTTCATGTTACTCTTAACCCGTACTGATTGCTTTTCAAGCTTTTTTCTGAGAGCAAAGTTGTGAAGGTCATTGGTAGGATGTTAAAAAACAACATTCAGATCTAAATCTCTGACAGCCATCGATCTTACCGACACACTGGAAAAAAAATAAGTCTGTTTCATTTGAGGACTCTTCAGCATGATGGATAAAAAGAAAAAAAAAACATCAGTCAGAGGTAGTTCACACAAAATGTTACATCACATTTAAATCAATGAAAATTTATTGTACTTTAAAGACAACTTCCATTTCTCTAATTAGGTCTGTTGGTTGTAAATACGGTTGACTGATTATGCTTTGACAAAAACATAAATAATCTACAGCGTGTGTTTCAAAAGAAGCCAGACGATAAAAATCAAAGTTCCATAGCAGCTGAACTGAGCCGTATTTGTCTGTTTTTATCAAATAGATATCTTGAGAACTTTAAAAAAAAAAAAATGTAAATGCGAATGTGGCTTTGAGGTTTATACAAACACCAAAGCATCTGCTGGAACCCAGAGTAAAGATGTGTGGAAAGCCTCCAGCATGTAGTGGAAAATGTAGTGAAAGCCAGCCTTTTATTTGAAGATATTCAAACAGTGGATCAAAATTATCTTGTTAATTAATAATTGCTCGCGTGAGTTATCGCCAAATATCACAGGTGGCACCCCTGCTTCGTAGTGCACCCTTTTGCCCAAAAGACAGCGCTTCGTGTTCTACTGTAGCATTTCACAAATGCAAACCTCAGAGATCTGTTAGAGAGCAGGAGTGATATGTGTTGCCTTTCAAAAGGCCTCGGGTGTTTGCTTGTTCTCTCTGAATGCACCACGGACCGCTCGGTGAACAGCCGAGCGGACTACAACCAGCAACCATCTGGTGGCACCGGGGATCCACACAGTCCCCTATAGCGCTCATTATTATTAGCATAGCTCTGAGGGAAAGTGGAAGAATGAATTAGAGTGTAGCACATAATTATATAGTGTTCTGGACCGAACACAATCACTTTAAAAGAACTCGTCATCCACATTCAAAAGCATATGGAAATGCAAGTCGTGAAATGTGTTTCACATCAGATTGCAGTATGGAAGGCTGCCATGGAGATGGCATCATTTTATTGGACTAACTAACATCCAAGTGAAATGTCAACACGTCTTTATTGAATATGATTGAATGTATAGTAACAGGTTATCCAGTGGCTAGATTCTTTTTCTACAGACCAAATAAATGCGAGTTAGTTTAGCTGGTAATTCTTCACTGCCTGTATATGTGAGACAAGGCATTTATATTTACACATTCTTAAAGAAAGTATTTCAAAGAATTGCTATGCAGGTAATTAAAATACCAAGAAAATTTCTGTACATGTTTGATTTTCAGGGAGTTTTCAAAGTTCAAAAACAAGATTCATGACAACTCAGCCACCAATTTAAATAAATCTGAGGCGGTGGTGGTAACGGTGACAGGAGGTCATCCGGTAATCAGTGGGTTGCTGGTTTGAACCTGTTGAGAATAAATAATTCTGTGTTTTCCTTTTGTCTCTTTTAGCTAGTTGCTAAGCTAAAGCTTAGCTAAAGGAAAAAACATGTTAGGAAATGGAAATGAGAGCTGGAATAAGGGATGACACTAGGTAACGCCTCTGTGGGGCATAGCTCAGAGAGACAAAGGGAATGGGAAACTCTTGTGGGATGCCATTTTGACTGTTAGCTCTTAATGGTAGCATGTCAGAAAGGACCAGCTGAATTTTGGTATTAATAAGTGGAATTCATGATTTCAACTCACTGACTCTTCTTCAACCTCATACATCACAAACTTAGCATGGAGAAGGGATGATTCTCCACAAACCCCACTCCGTACTTGATAGAACGCCATAAAAGTAGCCCGAGAACAAAGCCCTGAGAAACCCCACATGTGATCTCTGACATTAATATTTAGAATTACTGTAGAGCTCCCCTAAAAAAACGCTTATACAGTAACTGCCAATTTTAATAATGCAAACACCAAATATACCTTCAACTTTCATCCTGAAACACTTTAATTCCGTTTTAGGATAAACGTACAACATTACTCTTAAAAATATATAGCATATGGCAACTTGTGAACACTCCTGCAACTATTACTGTTACCAAGACGAAAACTAAAGGATATCCCAATATTAACCATAAAATATATGCAAAATAATTCAGTAAGATTCAGTGAGACACTTGAACTGCAGAGGTCTATGAGGTGAACCAACAGAGATTTTGCAGCTCATTTCCATGAGACAGAGTCTCAGGGGGTTGAGTGGGTGGAGATTGTTCAACCTGTTAGCGCTCCTGGATTGGCTGCTGTGCAAACGTCAGCCAATAGCGAGTCAGAAAGCATCTTGCCTCTGTATTTCCAAACTCCCTGGAGTTTTTTTGGTCAGAATTAAATATGTTGAATGAAAAATCAGCAGCTTCAAAATGAACTTACTGTAGTTTTTCCTGCCTCATCAGATTCATGACCAAACCTGCCTTCAACATTGGGTAGGACGTTAACACAGATCGCATACTTAGGACTTTAGGCCTTCATAAACACTGAAAATATGTTTTGGTATAGAATGTGGAAGAAAATTGGAACCAAACAGTGCTTTTAACATATATTGTAATACAAGGTATGGAAAGGTAACAAGAGTCAAAATGTATACCCGTGCCTTGTGCAATGTTATACTTTTGAATAATATTCAGTAAAGAATTTATTTGTCTTTTAGCACATAAACATCATCTGGATGCATATTATTTACACTTTATTTCAATATGTTGACTTTCCTCTTCTTCCTTTTGAAATTTAATTTTGACATGAAATTTTGAGTAACATAACTACGACGGTGTGCCATAGACAGAAGGGCCACTATAGATAGAAAAAGAAAGGAGCAGTAAATTCCCGCAAAAAAAAAACTCAGAAATGTTTAGATTAATCTAGGAAATTTTCTAGAACAAGGAAATTTTAGAACTTCAAACGTCAAAAATTAGCAAAAACAAAAATATTTCTACAAGAAAATTTAAATGTCTGAGTTTGAAGTTGGGACTTAACAAGAAAAAGAGAATTCTTGAGATTAATCTCAGAAATTTTTTATAAAAAAATGTTACTTCCAGCTAATTGTCAACTTTTCAAGCTCAGAAACGTCCTTTTTTTGTCTAGTTAATTTCTGACATTTAATTTGACATCGACTTTTTTGGCAGAGATTTACTCCTTCTTTTGCCTACTGTGACTCTAACACGCTGTTGTACGTAACAGAATGCCACAGAACGTGTTCTGTAATCCTGAATTTGGTGTTAGTAAAAAAAACAAAAAACTTTTCTGTCTGTCGCCACCATGTGGTCAAAGTGGGAACATCTGTGTGATTAGAATGGATCACTAACTCCGTCCAAACATCGTGGTGCTGTCCACGCCGGTGTGTAAATAGTGCAGACCCGCTGCCACTTCTCTTCCATGCTCGTTTTTTCTTGTGAGCTTGATTGCAGGAGTGGAGACAGGTGTGCTGGAACTGGGCCTCACCAGCTGCACCTCATTACAATCAGGAAGCCGGCTCTAAATACTCACTCACTCGGCTTCCAGTCGCCAGAATGTCACTAACTCACCGTCTCCCTTCTAGTTCTGTCCGTTTGAATCAGTCAGCGCCGGTTCACTTCATTGGTTCAGCAGGTCTTCGTCTATCACGCATCACCCGTTCTCCTACCTTTCTCAGTGCTTTTTTTTTTTTTTTCCCCCTCCACCCTATTTCATTCAGCCCGGCTGTCAGTCAAGTTTCAGCTTGAGGTTTCCTCCTGAATCCTAAATCTCTAGTCAGGCTGTTTGGAAACTTTATTTCCAGTGAAAACAATTTTGAACCCAAGTGGAGTTGGGTTTCCATCATCGTCTAATTTTTAATAACCATCGCAGTCGTGACCAAACTTGAGTACGTTTAGTTTCATAACCAAGCTGAGAAGCTGCTAGCTTACTCTTTTCTTTTCATCTGAAACTTGAACAAGCTGTGTTTCTACAGGAATGCACAAAGACACGATGAGTTTTGTATAAATAGCTGCAGGTGCAAAATATGGCTAAATATGATTATGACCATGGGAATGTGTGAATTAATAAGAAAGTGAACAGATTTCAAAGACTGTCTGCAGCTTTTTATTAGTTAGTGTACAGTTTTATTTTGTAAATCATCAACAACCTTTCAGTCTGATTCTTTGCAAGGTAACATTTCATTTTGTTAAGCATTTCAGAGTACAAACATAAAGGTTTTTCAATATATTGCACATTTTTGCAAAAGATTATATGTGTTCACCCAGGTTTATACAAATGTGTTTGGTTTTTGTTTTACATTTCTGTTCCTTGTAATTTAGTTCAAACCGTCTCATAAGCGATATATGAAAAATTATTTAAACAAAATAGTAAGAAAGCAGAAAAAAAAAAATGAATAATAAATTTCGCAACATTTTCCACTGTAATGAAATAAATCTGTGTTGTGATGTGTCTAGACCAGGGGTGCCCAAAGTCGGTCCTTGAGGG
The DNA here is from genome assembly GCF_003331165.1 of Xiphophorus hellerii. NCBI lineage: Eukaryota > Metazoa > Chordata > Actinopteri > Cyprinodontiformes > Poeciliidae > Xiphophorus > Xiphophorus hellerii. The sequence goes on from NC_045685.1 coordinate 3,622,200, forward strand.
CCGCCATCCTGGATGGGTAGATGAGGCGTCATGAAGCGTTTCAACCCATAGCAAAACTGTATTGATACTGTGACAACCGGAAGAGGTTAGGATAAATTGTCTTTGGTTCTGCCAGTATGTCATTGGTCCTGATATCTGGTAATCTTTGCACCTCCTGGATGGCATCAGCTGTGGCACTTTTGGTCTGCCTACCTACTTCAGTGTCAAGATGGTGCCAAAGGTTATCTAAAAACCACAAATTGCCAGTTTAGTACATCATGTCCAAACAAACAACAAATAATGCTGAATAATATGCCTGAGTTGGGTGCAGGCATCTGTTGTGGAGACGGTCCCGGCTGGGGCTCATTTGTGCGTCCGATCATAGACGCACATTCTGACCGCAGTCTACTGATGGCATCATTGCCTTTGGAGGAACTGCGGAACCCAAGTGATTTAAATCTGGGGTCTAGAAGTGTTGCTAGGGTCAACACACTTTTTGACTCCAGATTGGAAGCAGTGTCTGTGACTCGACCCTGCAGGTGTCCATGTAGGTGTATGGCTGCAGTATGCAAAATAGAGCATTTTCATCATCGGGATGACCTTGGACCCTGACACTTGCCTCTCTTCAGACAGCTCCACTATAGCTTGATGGGAAGGAGCAAGCGCAAGAAGTGTTTCTCCTATGATGGTATGCTCATCAGCTGTAAGTGGAGTCAAATCTGTTTTTAGAGAGGCCAGAGATACCCACACTGGTTCCCTCTCATCATGTAGCCTTGACAGCATTTCATATGTGCGGTTCCAGCGTGTTGGCACCTCATTGATAAGTTTCAGGATTGGTCATCCCATCTGTTGCTGCACTTGAGCAAGCTTCTCCTTGGCTGTAGTGCTTGATCTGAAGTATGAGACAATGTGCCTAGATTTCTGTCTGATGAATGTAAGTGTGGGGATCTGCTCACATGATTTTCTAACTAATAAATTGAGAGTATGTGCAGTGCAAATGGAGTGCCGAATTAGGAGCTGTCTAGTGGATGCGATCATGTTTGGTGCTGCATCAGTCACAAGACACTTTACTTTATTGGTTATGGCCCAGTCCTCCATTATGTCTCTCTTGACTTGGGCCAAATTGTCAGCAGTGTGATTTTGTGGAAAGTATTGTACTCCCAACACAGATGTACACAACTGCAAATTTTCATTAATGTAGTGACGGGTAAGAGCCAAATAAGCCTCCATGTTCACAGATGTCCACATGTCAGCCGTTATACTCACTTGCTGTATTCCATTTTCACAAGTTCCCGTTCCTCCTCATATGTTTTGGCCACCATTTGTTTGGTGGTCTGAAAATTATACCAGTCAAACCAAATCAATATATTTAAATTAAAGATTAAATCAATTGTATATATAAACTACTACTTTAGATCATTTCCACACAAACCTTTCTGGTTGGCAAAACATATGAAGGTTCGAGGACTTGAACCAGTTCCTTAAACCCTTCACTCTCCACAATGCTGAGAGGCTGGCAATCCTTCACAATGAAATTCAGTAGAGCCTCATCCAGCATCTGCTTCCTAGAAGCTTGATGGTTAAAAATGAAGTAGACAATACATTTATATGAAATAATTTATAAAAAAACAACTGAGTAATTTGTAGAATGGCTGTATAACTGAGTTTATCCTGGGTGTATCTGGGATTTCATTCTCATGCTTGGCCATATAATGCCTCAGCATTAAGGAGGTGGATTTATTTAAATAAGACAGTTCTGTCAAACATGTGCGACACTTAACCCGCAGAACATAATATGAAAGTAAACTAAGAGTCAATTTCAGCTGAAATTGGATTCAGATAGATCAAGTAGAAACTGAAAAGAACCAAATGAAACAATGAAATGAAAACAAATACCTTATTTTCTGATGTAAGATCAAAATGGTCCCACGCTGCAGAAAACTTTCGTTTGCCTTGAGGCTCCATAGTTGACGCCGTACAGTAAAAGATCAAGAATTCTTTTGGCAAATGCATCCCGTTGACATATTCACTTTCTTATAAACATAGTTTGGAGCGTCAGCGTCATTTCACAACAGTTCCTGTATCGGTCACGGGACTTGCTGAAAGCAATACATGCACCAACATGAGTTTTGACACATGCGCCGACGCATCGGTGTTGCTGGACCCATCACTAACGTTTTAGTTCTCTCCCTGGCGGTAGTAACAACCTTTTCAGCATGTCAGTGTTCTTAGGCCTTCTAACGAGCCATCATTTGATCCAGGTGCGTTAAACCAGGGTGAGACTAAAGCATGCAGGATGCCGGGCCTCCAGGACCGACTTTGGGTACCCCTGGTCTAGACTGTACCCTGCACATGCTGACTGGTAGAGACAAGAGGGTAAAAACCAAATGTGACTTACATCCGAATGAATATTTATGCACACAAGCTGACCAGTAGGTGGCAACAGCAGTCTGCAGGACTGTTTACAGCTCACACATACTGTGCCACTCTGTAACCAATGTCCACAGTGGAGCGTTTATCGTGTCAAATTCTTTTCATTTCCCACAATCCAAATAGATGCTTGCAAGTTTGGCGAGCTGGGCGGTCGCTCAGCAACATTCTGCACCGTAAACCCATTATCGCGGAACGGAGAGCGGCAGTCAAACTGCGTATCCTTATGACTGGTTGCACCAACTTTCAATGTAATCAGTTGTCGCATGCAAAACACTTAGATGCGATAACTTTCTCTGAGATTATCGTGCGACGGTTGAGTACGTGGGCGTAGAAATTGACCTGCAAGTTTTTTAGTGAACTGAATCGGCTGGTGCAAGGATGACTTGGGTAGGCTGTGATTTAGGTGGTTATGACCAAAAGTATTTTCCTGGACACAGGGTTTATATTTGTAGTCAAACTAGGATAGGGCAAGTTGACATCAGTGTTGTTGAAATGTATTGCCACAATGAGCAAGGCTAGGGGTTGGGTTTAGGTAATTTACTCGTCCTACCAAATTTTAAACATACTGATGAGACATGCTTGTTTGAAAAGATTAGTGTTCTCACTTTAGCTAGCTGCTATACCTTTGAGCACATCGACCAAACCATCATCAGAACCTTGACGGGTTCATCAAAAACTAATTTGGAAAAGATTTTTGTGAAGTTCTACAACTATCAGAAAGCTCTAGTTTGGTAGTCTGACACTAGTCTAGATCAAGAACAGTGGAAAGTTATTTCAACTGCCTCCGGCTGTTGACTGATTTACTGTGACAGCTAATACACAGTTTGAAGTAGAAAATTAGAAAAAAATAAAAATAAAATGCTCAGGCTGGCAATCACATTTACTTTGGAGCGTCTGTGACAGCGGTCAGGCTTCGCGGTTTAATGCTCACCACTTAATCCGATGCTTCATTGCTCTGATGACAAGGGGTCATGTTTTACTGCTTCAGGTTTCAAAGTCAGAACAACCCCATTAAATATTCAAAAGTACTGTTCATGTAATAATGCTTATCTCTGGAAAGGAAAGCTGGTTAACTACAGGTAAACAGCAACAATTAACCTTGTTATGGTGAGCAAACAAAAGATATCTCCTAACCCTCTGCTAGCCTGAAGGTCTGCTTCACTCCTCACGTTCAGCTGTGAGATGTTGAGAGTTTCTTACATGTTCATCGCCTGCTTTCATGTGCAGAGCTTTCTGCAAAAAACAGTGCAGATTCCAACTTGGAAAAAAAAAAGCATGGGCCGAGGTATTTTACAAACAACTCCCTCCACAAAACAAACGACACAATCTGGACTAAAAAAATAACGTCTGTCCCATTTCTTTTCCCTCTCCTTTTTGGAACCATATTTTGCATCAGAAAGCCAGTGATTTAATTCATTTCCTTCGACTGCTGTGTCTCCCTAATGACTGCAATCATGACCTTTAGGTGAATCCTACCGCTCTACATCTTCCCACACAGGGCTCTCTATCCTCTTGTCTACACATTAATTTGTTCTTATGAGAATCAAACCTTATTATAGCTGAAGGTCACACAATTACCCCCCTCCTCCCTGCGCTGAGTTCACCTACAGCTCCGACATCTGCACCTTACGATCGCAGGAGAAGCAGAGATGCCACATTAGCTACATTTCCATCACAAATGTGAGCAAAACATCGTTGAAATTCAGCTAATGTTGAAAAAGCACATTTCACAATTGCGATGTTTCCATTAAATACAGTAAGAAACGCAATAAAATCACAAGTGAATAAGCTTCCATCTACTTCCTGTCATCTTCTTCATCTTATATAGATATAATATACATATAACAATTTTTGGGTTTTTCATTATATTTCATTGTGACTTTTTGTCTAATTCAGTTATTTTAAATTGGTTTGTTCAGTGAGTTTGCTATTTTCTTTAGCTATTATTAGTTAAATATTGTTTAGTTTTGATTTGGCTTTTATCAGTTATGGTAATAGTTTCGGGGGGTTTTTTCATACTTTGGTTAATTTTTAGCACAAGCGCCAGCAGGAGGAGTATGGAGTACCAGAGTAAATGGCCGACATCAGTTAGAAAGGCCAATAAATAGAATCGCAAACACAAAAACAATGGATATTATATCTATAATTTCAGTACATCTTAGTTAGTTTTTATTAACAATTTAGTTGAATGATATAATTCCACGTAGTTCTAGTTTTTCCCCATTAGTTACCGTTCTTGAGATCATGTGACTCGTGATACAAAAAAAGTGTTTCCGTTGCAGTTTTGCCAAGAAATCACCTCATCCCAGCACAAAAATCTTTATTTGAAAAAGGTGATTTTTAAAAAAAATTGGCATGTTTCCATTAGGCGAATTTATCTTTGCAATTCTAATTTGCGCAAATTACATAATCAACGGAAACCCATCTTGTGTCACCAGCAAAACTGATAGAGCCGAAATGGATTCCAGAGCTGAAATCTTGCGTGCCTTAAACAGTGGAGGTTAAAGACTGAAAATAGTTTGCCATGTCAATGGCTGTGCGAGGTACGCGCTGCATTTCTGGGAATGTTTCAGCTGGAGGAGGCACGGCAGCTAAGAGAGAGGGGCTGCGAGAAAAGGAACAAGAGTGTCATATCCATTTGTAACTCCCGCTGTGATGTCGGGATGCCGGCGGGGGCTCGCCAACTGTGCACAGTGACATTGACGGATGCAGGTGAGCGTGCAGGCTTTCTCACACAACGCTCGTCTGTGATGATCCGTCTGTTTGTTGCTCCTTTAGAAAGCCGCAGCTGAGGGTGATGAAGATGAGAAAGAGAAGGGTGAGAGCAAAGTGGGAGAATAAAAGTTTCTCAGAGAAGTGATGAGAAGGAAGGAGAGAGGAGAGATGGTGTGACAAGTCCACAGAGAGTCAGACAGATGAAGAGAATACTAGAGAAGTTTGTGTTTTCCTTCTGCCTGGACTCAAACTTTTTCCTTCGATTCTGTTTAAATATTTAAGGCTTTTAATTAAAAGGTGCCGGAATGAGACGCCACAGGGGGCTCTGGCGGTATTGACCCTAGGAGTGACAAAGCATCGGGTGCTGTAGGAATTACAACGTCTGCCACACAAGATGCTGGAGGAGGAGGAGGAGAAAGAGGGTTGTATTCTGAAATCTTGAAGAAAATGCGTCTGGATGTCAAGATGTTTTCATCTGTTTACGTCCCAGCAAGAGCCCCCGCCAGCCTCCAGGGGAGCGGTGACAAATCTGCGCAAGAGCTCACAAAGAAAGCTAGGTGTTTCTGAGCGTTTATGGATTGCTTAATTTGTTTCCCTGCTCCACGTGGGACTGAGCCCTTACTGAGGCGATGACTGGCAGGCAAGACGAGGAGACGGAAGCGGCCCTGTTCGGAATCGTGTGCCGTTATCAAAGTCCCCCTGCTACCAAAGCCACGGTTGAGTTTTGAATATATCCAAGGAAAGCATTTTTGACCCTCTTTATATTTAATTGCTTGATGTTTTCCTTGCTAAATGTACAGGAAAGGGCTTCGAGGGGGTTTCCGTTGACTTACCCTGTTTCCCGAAATGTGTTCGGATCAAACGTAGGTACCACAGTTTCAAGTGTTCCTTGTAAGACGAGACATTTCTGTCTCCCAGCCATCTGTGAGCAGTGAAACAGGCCGAGATATTGTATTGAATCCTCGCCTTCATTAATCATACATGCCTTTGAGTAAATTCACAGCTCAACAGATTTAATAAGAGATGTGGTGATAGGCCCAATCAGTCTATGTGGCTCGTATATACCCTGTAAGAGAGATCATTATGGAAATTCTCAGAGGAAGGTGAACTTTAATAACTGTTCAAAATAAATCAAGGGGCGATATTAAAATTGACGGGCGTTTCACCCCCTCCAGACTTCAGGTAGAGTGTGCGATTGAAACAACACCGGGCGTCAGAAACTCTCAAGCAATATTGCTTCTTGAGAGAGAGATTCTGATTATGTGGGTTAGAATATTATGTGCCACGGCTTTGGGTAATCGTGTAGTTGCTGCAGCTGCGCTACTACTGCAATAAATCACAGTTTATGATAATGACTCCGAAAGAAATCATTGACACCTAGGCATCTGGAACACACTTTGCAATGTTCATGCATATTCAGCTCCAACATCTCGCTCCCCTTCGCCGTCGCTTCAGACTGAATTCCGCCTCTGCGTACGTGATAATGCGAGAAGATGTAAATCGGAGGCAGACGGCTAAACGCAGTTGACCTTTCCAAACAAATCAGAGATGACCTTAGTGCGTTTATGCAAATGCAAGGGATGACTTGGAGTTTTAAAGGGCAGGTCGAGCCACATTTGGAAACTATCATAGTCTGCAGAATTTCACTGATACACAAACATCAAGGTAATAATATTTGGTTTGGAGTTTAGGAGGTTTTCTTTTTTTCTTTTTTGTTTGAATATCTTCTGATCTGATGCCAACCAAACTAGTCTGTGTCATATTGGGTTTTTCTCTCTGTTGATTTGAGTTCTTCCGTGTATTTACTTAGAGTTTCTGTCTCTGAGTCTCCCTGTTGTCCTGTCTTACCCGTTGATTGCTCCCTGGTGTGTCTCGTTTCCTTGATTACTCCCTGTGTATTTAACCCCACCTGTGTTCCTTGTTCCTCGTCGGGTCCTTGTCGTATGCGTGCTTCAGTCCTTCGTCTACGTTCCAGTTGCTACTTGTGTTGAGCCCTGGCTTCCGCTCAGCAGTGCTGCCTGGCGTTTTGGACTGTTTTCATCATTAAACCTTCATTCCTGGTTCCATTGCGTCTGCCTCACCACCTCCCACACCGCAATTCATGACAGTCTGAGCAAATTGTCCAAAGCTGTGGTACAAAAACAAACATTTTGAAATGCACTGAAACAAACCTAGTATGAACTGATACTGGGTGGCTGGAATTGAATTGGTCCCATGACCATCCAGTTGTTTCAGTTTCAGCTTACTTATACATAAAGTACTTTAACCACTACTGTGCAGAGACATCGACTGTCTAATAAATTATTCTGAGAACCCAAGACTCAGAAGTTGTCCAAGGGTAGTATTAGAATTGCTTCCTCTGTTATGTTCAGGGTTGGACTTTTCCACCTGGCGCAGGTGGAAAAGTTAAACGGTTAAATAAAAAATAATAATAAAAGCCATGCTTTAAGCTTCTCCATAACATTACATCTAAGCTGTCTGCTGTGTTGGTAATTCAATTTGTTCATTGATGTTTTCTGACAAACCTCGGAGGCCTTCCCCAACAGCTGGATTTTTCTGCTGAGGTTACACTGCAGACAGATGGACTCTAATTGAAAATGGGAGGAGTTAATTTATTTCGGGGTATTCAATTACCTGCCACATTTTTTTTCAAATTTGTGTCAGTGAAATCTCCCACTAATAAAATATGTTGACGTTTGAGGCTTAACATGATAAAACGTTAAATCGGTTGGCTTTGCAGATCGTCATTTGAGCTCTAATGTAAAGCAAAACTAGCTTATTTATTTATTTTAAGTTATTTCAAATTTGGCCATCAGCCTAATGCAATACTTAAAAATGTGCAAAGAAAATAATAATAAAACATTGATGAAAACATGTTTTGTGTTAGCAATGTCCCACTATGGAGCAAGTAGCTTGACTTGCGGTATACCCAGTGTCAGGGTAGATATTAGTTATGAACTTGAAGAAGCAATTGTTGCTGCCAGTCAATCAGGGAAGGGCTATACGGCCAGTACGAGAGGAAAATGTTCTTGAACTGAATATCCCACAAAGTTGATCTGAAGGGATCAGAAAAGATGAGAGTTGGGGGGTAAAAAAAAAACAAACATAAGGTTATTTCTTCGCTTTACCTGCTCAACAGTAAACGTTTTTATGAAATCTGTATATCATTAAAGATCCAAAACATAAAAAAAGCTTCAAACTGTTCTGTTCTTAAATGAAAAACATAACATTTCCAATATTTTTGGTTTATCAGCTGTTTTTTATGTTGTTGCCCAATTTTTTTAATTTTTTTTTTACCATTTTTGACTGCACAGAATCACAAGTGGCCCCCGGCCCACACTTTGGACACCCCTGCTTTAATTTCAACACAATGCAATTAGTGACAGATTGACAGAGTCAAAAGCCAACAGTCTCCCCGACAGCCTGAGACGGAAGCAGAGCAACAAATCTAAAAGTGCTGCATTGCCGACTGAAACGCAGCAGAGCATAAACCGGTGTGATCACCATAATGCCACCAGAGATAAATCTGGCTCAAGCCGTCAGAATAATGTCCCGTCGTCTACATTTCGGCTGTAATGCTCTCTGGGGTCAGAATCGTTTTGCATGATTCTCTTGATTTATTCAGTTTCAACATATTTTGCAAATGTGCCATTTTCAGCGAGGGAATATTTGCTGCTTATTTACTCACGCTAACTACCACCTGCAGAGACGGAGTCAGAAAAAAAAAAAAAAAAAACACTGGAGGGAAACGGTAAAGAGGTGGCAACACGAGGTTGGTAAATCAAGCTGCTTTCTGCCGCAGCACGTAAACAAACCACTCAACTGAAGGCCATTTTGTTTCCACCTGCTGCATTTCCTCCTTAATCATGGATTGAATGTAATGCAGGTAATGGGGTTGGGGGCCTTTACAGATGTGTGTCACCCTGAGCTAATCTCTATTGTTACCTTATTATTTACATCCATTACAGGATGCTAAAGATTTGCAGGACAATGTGTCTGTTTTTATCGCACATAAAAACAACAAATACTGACCAAAGTGCTGTACAGTTCAATAAAATAAAGCAACATAATAACAATAGGAACACAAAATATAGATATTTTAAAAGTATGGGTTTAAACAGATTACAAATATAATCTATAGATGTCATAATAAAAAACTCAAAACTTAATTTTTTAGGTCTTTGGTTTGGAGGCATGTCTTCACGTTGGCAAATTGTTTTAGCTGGGGGGAAAAAAAGGGTTTTATTTTTGATAGTGGTTTTAAATTAAACAAACCGATAAATGCTGTTGTGACATCCAAATTCCTGACAGCAGCAGAACGACTCCATGAAGACTGTCGAGGTTTATGCATTTTCCAAAGCTGATGACATCAGTGTTATTTTCATTTACATTTGAGAAATGTGTTTTCAATATCGGGCAGTTCTAGAGTGGCGGAAGAAAACTGACACTAGCTGCATTTCCATTCACAATGTAATTGCGCAATTTGACATTTCGAAAATAAATTTGCTAAACGGAAAACTGCAGTTTGTTGTTTTTTGATAAACAATTTTGCCGCTAGGTGAGTTTTTTTTTTTTCCTCCCCAGCCATATTAGAATTATTCCACAAAACTGCAATGGAAACTTTATTTTTATTTTTTTGCTTTTTTTTTTCGTGATCAGTTTTTGATCACGAGTCACGTGATCAAAAACTGGATGCTGCCATTTGCGCCAACCACAAAGAAGAAGACGACAGGAAGTAGTTGGAAGTTGATGGCGCAGTTCGTTTTTTAAAGACGTTTTTCGTGAAGAAACGTTCACGTGGGATTTTAGTTGCATTTCTAGTCTTATGGAAGCACCACATGTACTGTATATATATATATATATGACTATATATATATGACTATTTATAAGGCAATAAATCCCACTTATTAACCTGACAGGGCTCACCTATGAAGTGAAAACCATTTCAGGTGACTACCTCTTGAAGCTCATCAAGAAAATGCAGAGTGTGTGCAAAGCAGTAATCACAGCAAAAGGTTGCTACTTTGAAGAAACTAGAATATAAGGGGTATTTTCAGTTGTTTTACACTTTTTTGTTTAGTGCATATTTCCACATGTGTTATTCATAGTTTTGATGCCTTCAGTGTGAATCTACAATGTCAATAGTCATGAAAATAAAGGAAACTCATTGAATTAAAAGGTGTCCAAACTTTTGGTCTGTACTGTATATATATATATATATATATATATGTATACACATTAGTGAGAAACTAAGTTTGGCTCACATTTTTAATGAAAACGCTGCTATTTAATAGGCAGAAAATATGAATTTCATCAGCAAAACATTGGAAGAAGGGGATCATACGTTTTCTAAAAATGGAACCCAAAGGCAGAGTATAAACGAAACACGGTGAAAGAAAAAAACAAAACCTCAAAAATATTCTACATGTACAGTATATTCCTGCTACAATGTAGCTCACGTTTTTTTGTTGTTGTTGTTTTGGTTTTTTTACACTGTTAGAAGTCATTTGGTTGGAGCCTCTTTTGAACTGAGACTTTATTCCTCCATTGTCAACAGCAAAGTGCAGCTGATATGAAATAATAAAGAAAAAAAAACCTCCCTGACCTGTCAGGCTTTCTTATCATCACAGACGTACAATGGGGTTATAGAAGAAAAAGGAATCCAGTTTTGGTTTGGTGACTGCTCAGCCCTCTGGGGATTTGATGGAAGAGCTGACAAGCAGTGACAAACTTCTAGTTCCATCCCTGAAGGTGGCGGGGTGAGCATTAGGCAGCCGGAGCGATGGCCCCTATTTTAGTCTCAGGGAGCTGATAAGAGCAGGGGATTCTGAATCACACATTTAGAGTCGCAGTTATTAAAAAGCAGGGTCACTTCACTCAGACAAGCACTTCAGATGGAGATGAAGAGCTGCAGGGAAAGAGAGAAAAAAGATGAACCAAGCATCCGGAGGAAGGATTTTTTGTTTTGTTTTTTTGTCTTGACTAGACTTGGAATTCAAGGACTTCACTTTTCTCCTCTTTTCATGAAATATCATTTTCATAAAATTTGATGCTCTGTGTTGGTTTTATCAACTTAGATGGTTCTTCTTTATATTAAATGGTGGCTTACTATGTATTTTCTTTGTCTTTTACACACTGTGTCTTAGAAACAAAAGTTAAAAAGTTGCCCTCAAATTATGAGTAAAGTCAACGTTTAGATTGGAATTGAACCAACGCCACCACGTTAATGCAAGGAGACACAACCTAGTATTGAGTGCAGAGAAATGAACATAATTTTCATAAGTCTGACATTTTTGTTTTTTTATATATACTTTTTTTTTTCACTACATGCGTTTTGACCTAGTGAAAAAAACCTTAATGTGCATTAAGCCATGGCTTTTAACAAATGTATTCACGTGTGATTTTAATTGCGTTTCTTATTTAATGGAAACACTGCAATTGCAAAATTGTGCGTTTTTTTTCAACATTAGTGGGATATAGACACGTTTTTAATATAAACCGTGACACTGATATTATATAATATTAGCAAAAAGGTAAAAATATTGGTGATTATAACTGATTTGTAAAAGCAATAAAAAGGATGAATGCTCATGAATTTCACTTCTTCTCTACCTGAGTATAACGTAGCGGGTTCTGAGAAGGACATTGGTAGCAGCACAGTTTATAGATGTGTTTAATATACTCTCATGAGTAATTCAGAGTAACAGGAAAAACATAAATGCAAAAAGACTTCATCCACAAAGGAAAATGGAATTACAGCCTTCAAAGCACAAAATCAAAGTTGAACAGTGCTCTTCTAAATGTCCAATAATAAAAACGATCCTATTGTTTTCTTAGTTCTATTCAGCTTTCCAAAGCCAGTGGCAGTTCCTCTGCATCTCATTTCTCTTTTGATGTCCAATTGATTTGGAATCTGCAATTTTCACACCTGTTTCTTTTGTCTTTTTTGTTTTTGAAAGCAGCATTTTCAAGCTAGCTGACCTCACTAACATTAGCTTTTCACAGTGTTCCACCATCTTTGCACTGGAGTTGGTCTAGCAAATAAAAATATTTTCAGTGTGACAAAAAGTTGGAAAAGATCGAGAGGTGCGAATACTTTCACACCTCTTGCTAGCATGTGTGTGTTGTCATGTCTATGTTAGCATGTCTGCTAGCAACAGCTTTGGCTGGATTATCCCAACTACCTGAATACTGTCAAAGACTTTATAAGTTAGAGGTAAATTAAGCAGCACCTTTGCTCTTCATTATTTTATTTTTTTTTATCTATTCACTCTCTGTGCCACAAAACATAATTCACACTGGTAAAAGTCGAAAACCCTCCTTTACAGTTATTCAGATTCTCGTTAATATTTTACAGTATCACTTTTATATGTTTTACATTGAGAACTACAGTATGACCCTTTTATGTATATCTTGGATCAGCTAAAATGCCCTAACCACCTCATCTTTTCAGTGTTAATGCCTTGGGGTTTTTTGTTTTTTTTTTTTACTATAGATAGTTCCAGACATGTTTCCAATTTTTCAATACATTCACCAGGCTTCTTCAAAGAATTTTTTTTGGATGATATTTAATTTTCGTCCTTTCAAAGGCTTTCTTTTATCTGTTATTGTGTCACTGTCAAATGCATTATGTATGAAATTTTTATTCCTATGCTCGGAATGTATTTTTAAAACTCTTTTCAGCCTTAGAGTTGGTTTCTAGTCTCTTTATATGTTCCATCTGTTTCCAGTCATAATAAAAGGGGACAGAACCACATTACCAAGCTAAATGTCCAGAGCTTCCACAAGTTTTACTCTTTTGCTGTAATCTATGTAAGCAGTAAAACTTTACGACTGTCATGACGCTGGAGCATGTTTCTTAGAGTTCTCTCTTTCCGTCTCAGTTTCCTGTGCAGCTGTGGGCGGAGTCTAACCCTCTGGGTATTTGGGATCAGTCAGCAGTGGTTGAGGTGCTGAAGCCCCTCAGTGTAACGCTTGGCGAGATTATACACCTGTTGCTAACCTCCGGTGTCTGAGCATTTGTAAAGTTACTAAAGTTACACTGTCAGAAATGAACAGCAATAATTTAGGTTATTTAGTCTGTCATATCAGGAAGAAAAGAGGCCATTCATTTTTTTGATGTGATATTTCACCATGTTTTCATTCATTTATAAATCAGTTTCAAACTAAAGATTTAAATGAGCATGTTAGAAAGTTCAACATTAAGACTCAAACTAAATATTTAGCTAGCAAGCTAAATATTATTTAGTTTGATAATTAGCTATTATACTAAATAAGAGCTTAATAAATAAATATTAGCTATTAAATATTTTTCTTGATACATATTTAATAGCTAAATATTTAGTTAATTCCATATTCCTTTGTGCATTAAGTAATTTTGCATTTCTTTGCATATGTCTAAGCTCAAGTCTATCACTTTTAAGTTCTGGAATTAATCTATTTTATCATTCATCGTCTACTTAAACAAATTATTACTGTCTGAACATAATAACCACAAGTAAGTTCCTTTATTCCCTTTATGTTGTGAATGCAGCACACAGTGTGGGACAACATTCGCCCGCTATTTTATTAGCATGTTAAGCTAACCTGAATATTTACAAGCCTCCTCTTTAAACTCTGTCATAACTTCCTGTGTTTCAACCACTTTGAAAAGTTTTGTATTATTCTCTCTCTTCTGTTTTTTGGTTTTCTGCCTCTGCATTTTTAGCTCCCTGTAATCAGACAAGAACGTGATTCGAATGAAAACAATCGTGCCCTAATGCATTTTCGAAGGAAAGTGCTTCTGAAGCGCACTTTCGCACTCATTCAGTCCTCTGAAGGGGTGTGTGTGGGGGTGGGGGGGGGGCAATCACATCGTTTACACACAAACAAAGAGCTACTATGTACAGACAATGAAGGCTAAAATGATTTTTTTCGCCATCGTTTTGGCGCCCGCTCTTGCGCAGCACCCCAATACGACACATATAGTGCACACCCACTTTTCATGCCACTACCGGAGACCAGCTCCCACATTTTTCTTCACATAAAAAGTCCGACTCTTTGGCCAAAAACCAACTCCAACCCAGTGGAGGACGATGGCACGACACTGAAACAAAAGGCTTCTGCATTAGCCCTGGAATACATCCACTGCTAACTCCGGTGGCACACATGCTAAAGAAAACAGCTAGCAAGCACGGATAAACGGTGAGCAGGTTCTGAAAAAGGATGCATGCTGCAGTGGAGCTCCAGAATCCTGCAGATCCATTGCACTAAGCAGAAGGCCCACAGTGTAGCAGAAGCCAATACTTTTCTCACAGCTCCTCAGCACTGAGATCCTCTTAAAGTAAGCCTCTCACACACAGGTTTTCTCTGAGTGATAACAGCCTCCATGTTTTTTTTTTTCATTCCTGTGCTGGACCAACGTGCAGGATGTGTGTTCCGTACTTTTTTTTTTTTTTTTTTTGCAGATACAGTGTTATGCTGATGGGATGAACAGGACAAATTCCCTGTGTAATTCACAAGGATTTCATTGGCTGGACTACAAGATGCTAATCGCAACTCCACGACCATCAGAGGACGCTTCAGGACTCGGGGGTTCTGCTAATCTAATCTGATCTTTGTCGGGGGGGGGGGGTGGGGAACCCTCATCCTTTAATCAAACACATTTCGCCCATGCGTCTGTAAAAATCTTCCCTCTGACTTTTCGGCAGGCTTCACCTTTATCTCCCCGGACAAGGGCGAGATACCGGCAGAAACAGAAAGCAAAACTGTCCATCTGTCGTGTTTTATTTTGCTTTGCTGATCTCTGCGTTACGCAAGCCTCCTCCACTCCCAATCCATCTCTTTGTATTTATTTCCTGTGCTGTGAGTTCCGTAGTTAGTGGATGGCTCTGAAATGCCAGCTGTCAGAGTGACAGACGCGGTGTCACCTCTGTGCAGCCCCATCACCGAGGTGACAAGCCGTCAGCGGGTGCCGGGGTGGATGGATGAAAGAGAGTTGGACAGGGAGTGTAGGTGTTTGTTTGGCGACGATGAGCTGGTGTTGCTTTTTTTTTTTTTTTCTTAGTCTGACAGGATTCCATTTGAATGAACTGGCAGGAGAGGAAAATAAAAAAAAAATACAAAAACGATTCCACAAATAAACACGTGCCGGGAACGAAAGCAACATGCAAAGCTGCATACTTTGCAGATCCAGTCTGACTCCGTATTTGGACACGACGGATGTGAAGGGGAGAGGAAGAGCCTGCGGTGGATCCAGGAAAGGTCACAACAGAAGCAGAAGCGAGATAACGGACGAGAAAATCCTCGGTTGAAGAGCAGCGGAGGAGGGGGAATACGGATGGGGGGATGATGGAGAGATGAAACTCTGATGTGAGGAGGCTCGGTTAGGAGCAGGTGGACAAAGTACTCAACTCTAGTGCCTGAGCAAAAGTATCGATACTCATGGGAAATTTCACCCAATTGCAAGTAATTATTACTCGGTCAAAAGTTGATTAAAGTTAAAAGTACTGACATACTTTTGAAAATAAGTATTAAAAAGTACGACTTCTATTTTCTAACATCAGTACATTCCTGTACTGCTCTTATAGAACCTTGTAACTTCCTGAAGGCACTTGATGATGTACTGACGTGTGGAACCATCTGCTACAAAAAGTCTACACCACCTGTAAGGAGCTCAGCGTAAAAACGCTATAAAAATATAATTTTTATTGGTTTCTGGAAGCTGTGTTTCTTGTTACGCTGTCTGACTCCCTTCAGACGTTACATTATTGAACAATCAACAATCTTGGGCCTTTGTGAGTTAAATATAACAAGCAATGGAAGAGTTAACTTTAAGTGCCATGTATTTTTATTTCAGCCAGTGAAAAAAGGCAGAAATACAATCCAAACTATCGATCTCCAACTAAAAAAAACACAGCTGCCCACAAATATCCAAATAGTTTAGACCATAATTGTTATAAATGCCTCTTCAAACACCAAATATACTTTCATACGCATTAATGCACATAATGGAAACCGTCTTAGCGCTACGGCAGAAGTTAACATTTACAGTCATACTGAACAATAGTCAATTTCCATTGTATTCCCCAAGTATGGAAAAAAATGTCAGTTTTTAATAGTGTCGTAGTTGCAGGTTATTGCAACTGCAAAAGTACTTACATGGTCTAATGGATTTCTTCATGTGTTGAACATGTAAATATGTGGGCAATGTGTTCTTTGATGGAAAAATATTAAAAACATGTTCTTGAAACAACCATGTTAAAGCAAAGAATTGAAAGCTTTTCAGGATGTTCTGAAATGTACGACTACTTTTTAATGTCTTGCTTGATTTCCTTTGTATGACAAACATGTTTTCAGACAGTATGGTGTATCATTCGCAAATAATTTTCTCCTTTTGTGCAACACTCATTTGGCTGGACAGTAATCCAATTATATATTAACCTAAGAGTCAATTTATCAAGTGGGTGATTTCAAAATAAAACTGCCCTTCTGTATGGAAAGTGTTCAGTCACAATATTTTGTGAGAAATGATCCTCCATCTGGGAAATCATGATGGAGGATCATCATGGCGGGGCACCATGATGAAAACAGAGGCAAAGCAATTTTGTTCAGGAGGAAACGGAGTTGCATAAAAAAATGATGGCGCCCTCAGTCGGGAACTCTGCTGCTTTAGCAAAAATCTTATATTTGATTTCCATAATAATCAAATGATTCAATATTAACAAAAAAAAAAAAGGCCAATTTAACATTTAACAAAGGTGGACTTTTAAAATCCATGTGTAGCGGCAGTCGGATTGTATTTTGTCCACAAGATGATAAGAGCAGCCGCTCAACACCTTGGCGCACAAACTGAAGGGTAAAAGCAGATATGAAAACTAGGCAAGTGGCAAGTCAACAGACCGCCTCGACACCTCTCCGTGGCGTCAGAAAGAACCTTCCCCGGGGCGCTGGAAGAACCTCCAGTGTCTTTATTTATTCATTTGTTTTGTTTCCGCCTCGAAAAGGCTTAAGTGCGGATAAATGCAGACGGACCAAGTCGGTGAGAGAGCGACCCAGAGACTTGGAGAGAGTGAGAGATAATGACAAAAGGGGCTGTTTTAGCCCCAAGACGGCAATGACTCATCCAATCACGCATCCTGACTCACTGCGGCCCGGATACAACCCCGGCCTCGGGAAGTCTTCGGTCACCGTGGTTACGGGGCACATGAGGGTGGGGAAAAGGGTGTGTGTGTGTGTAAGTCTCCTCAAATGAGTCTTACATTTGAGGAGACTTCCTCCTCCAACACGCTCGAGGAGGAAGTAAGCTGAAAAACCCTCGTATGTCTATATTTACATGTATGTGTGTGTTTAAAATGAACACTTCCGGCGGAGGAAGACGCCGAGGGAGCGCGTGCAGGCTGCCTGGAAGCGGCGAGGCTTCAGTTCTAATTGCTCCGCAAGTCGGCTGTTATTTCGGTGCGTGGCCGGAAGGGGAGACGCGCTGACAGACAGACTCTGAATGACAACTCCGCCTTCATCTCTCCTCCCCCTGTCTTCATCTCTTTTCTGTCCCTCTTCTCTGCGACCTGACATTGGGCCGCTGCCTCCATCTTTGCCTGCGTTCCCGGCCCTTTATAATGGAATTCATTACGGATACAGATAGGAGAGTAACACCCGTTTAGACACCCGCGTAGAGAATCAATCACGGGCTGCTTTGGGTGTGGAAAGTTCACGAAGGTCTCTCCCCGCGCGCGCTTGCCGGTTGACGTCCGTGGCCTCTCGCGCTGTGATGTTTGCGGTTTGCCTGACAGGAGAAGGAGGAGGAGAGGGAGGATTTCTTGCATCAGCAACGCGACATCTCCTCCGACCTTGTGCGGCTCTAATGTGCGTCTGCACAAATAAACCTGAAGTATTAGGCGAACTGTTTGATCTGGAAGTTCAGAGCGAGGTGAAGCGGAGTGAGACCCACCTATACTGATTACTTCTGGAAATAAAGTGGCGTAATTCTATTAGGGTTGTACTTTTTTAAATAAAAAATAAAAGGAAGAACGTTACAAGCTCGAGGTTATCCTCTATAATTCCAATATAATGGAGGCAGCAACGAACATGTCTGTTGCTCTCCTTTATAATTTTTTTCCCCTTCCACGCTATAAACTCATGATTCATCCTGTAGCCTTTCGCTTTCACTGAAACTAAGAAAATTATTATGTACTTTCATCGCCTCTGAGAAATGTGGCAGCGACATTCCAGCTCTGCATGAGAGGAATAATATAGCACATTATAACCTCAGGGCTTTCTTTATAGTGGTCAACACTTTATTATTACTTTTGAGCTTGTTCTAACCGTATACAGCACCCAGCTAAAGACTTTCAGGAAATGGCTCTGATGACATTACAGGGTCAAATGATTAAGCAACATAGTTCATAAGACGGTTCAAAATGAATGCGCTCGGTCTTACGCTGAAGATTAGACATTAGATATGGAAAGTTGTTCATGAAGAAATGGAATTAAATTATGGCGTTACTACCCTTTTTTTTCTCTTTCTCCCTGCCTCACTCAGTTCAGTTCTTTTTAAAAAAAAAATACTTTATTAATCCTAAAGGGAAATCAAAGGGGTGTTTTTAAACTCCATACATTTTTTTCTGAGTTGCTGCAGGAAGAATCTCCTGTAGCGGTCTGTGTTACAGCATCTCTGAAGAAGCCTCTGACTGAACATCGAAGCAACTGCAGCAGCAGCACTTGCAATAGTTTGCGCAGTCTCGACGGGTGATTTTCAGACTTTTGGTTATTTTCTTCGATGCGGATCATCACAGTAACCACGCCCACCTCAGTCACCGTGGAAACTGTGCATATACAAATATTAGAATACAAACAACAAACAAAACGTACCTCGCTGCTTTCACCGGGGAACACTGAACTTTGATTTCTTTGTGCCAAACACATCTTGACACTTGTTCAAGTCATTCATTGGTACAATGATTCTGCCAGCTGTTACAGGTCTGCCCTCATTGGCTACGGCAGCCCATGAGGTACATACAAAATAAACAAACATTACAAAGTGCAAATACCACTAAACAAAACAAAATATAAACCACCAACAGTGCTAATCAAAACAGACAAACATCCATAACCAATCTTCAACATTCTTACTTTAGAAAACTCATTTTGAATAATTGACCTTAGTCTACAAGTTTTAATAATTTAGACAATTTATTTCTAAATAGTTCACTGTCTGTTACAGCAACATTAAGGCCAAATAATCAATGTATTATCGCTTATCTGGGCTAGAAACAAGCTAATCTGTGTGTTACGTTTGCCCTAGGCCTTATCAATTTTCCTCACTTTCTCCTACTACTCTCCAATTAGAAATTTTTGCTGCTCTTCCAACTGTTGACTTTATGTTTTCTCTCAATTTTTTTCCCTCCCCATAGAAGCTACATCTGGTCTGGCGCAGCAGGAGGGCTTCAGAAGTGCTTGTCAGTTCTGTCGATAACGATGACTTGTAAGCTGGTGGGTTTATTTTGCATTGAAAGCATTGCTGGGATGAAAGAGGACAATTTGACACTAAGCTCTTGTTCTGGGCGTTTTTCAAAAGAATGTGAGGAACTGAGATCAGGAACTGCTGGCGTCTTTTTTAATGGACTCAAGCGGCTAGCGGACACTTTTCCACGGAGCAGCAGAGAGCAGTGACGGCATCCCTGCAGCAGCTTGGTCATTAACACGGAAGAAGTTGCCTCTGATTGAGGCAGAAGCTGTGAGGATCGGCGCTTGCCGTCCTTGATGAAGTTGTGGTAGACAAAAGAGAGGATCGTTTCATCCGTCTAAAAAGTGTTAACGTCAATCCAGAGTGGAATTACTCGCAGAAGTTATTTCACAAAAGGTGTTTGGAATCTGGTCTTCAAAGATAGATGTAATCTATCTACTGGATTACAGTGGCAACTAAACACTTTCTGTATTAATAAGCACCATGTACTTTTCAGTGATCTTGTTATTGTTCTATATGGATATGTTGTTTGTTACTGCGGTTTTTGATTTTCTCTTTTTGTTTTTGAAAGCAGCATTTTGAAGCTAATTAACCTTATAGAACATTACTCTGCTCTGTTTTTCTCTCTTTCTGCAGGTGTAGAGTCAGACTTCTGGAATATTGTCTTGTACTCTCCTCTACTCTTATCTTTTTTTCTCCCTGCCTTTCTACCTTTCCTTTCTCCCCCTTCATTTTCTGTCTCCATGTCCCATACATTGCAGATCAATCCAGAGCAATTTTTAATTAAGTTTTTTTTATTCATCAAGTGGAGCACTAAAGCAAAAGTCACAAAGCTCCGACTGTGAACGTAATTTTGTTGGGCTTCGTCTTGGCACTCAGTGAACAATTATAAGAGGAACATTGCCAGACAAAAAATAAAAATAAAAAGCATTTTAGATTTTTCATTGTGTTTGTTTTTGGGTAGAACTCTTGGACTTATTCCACCTTAAGGGAGCTCAGCAGATTCATTGATCTTCTCATCAACAGCTTCCCTGTCCATGATGAAGAAGAACAAACTCAAAACATGGTGATGCTGCCGTCACCATGTTTGATGGTCGTAATAATGTGTACCAAGTAAATGTACGTTTTTCAAACGTTTTGTACGTACGCAAGAAGTTCAACTTTGGTCCAATGTTACTAAAGGTTTCAGATAGTAAGTTGCTCAGGTCTTTATGATGCTCTCTCTCTCTCTCTCTCTCTCTAACATCCATCTGAGGACTTCACAGAACAGACAGATTCATATTCTGATTAAGGATGCATTCATACCAGCCCTGTTTAATCTGCTTTAATTGAATTCTAGTTTGTTTGCCTATAAAGTCTGTTTGGTTTGAGGAGGTGTGAATGTGTAATCAAACTCTGACATGGACCCAAGAAGTGAACTGTGATCTGCCTTCAAACCTTGGTGTTGGTTTGGTTTAGTTGAACTCTGGTGCAGTTTGAATGTGGTGTCAAGCAGACTGCTCCAAAGGCAGGATGTGGAATGTAGCGCAGGGCATTCTGGGTAAATACAATCAAAACAAACATGCTAGTCTAGCACTGGCGGGACAAATAGCTTGTGGTATTCTACCAAAATGGAAATGGAACCGTTGTTGTAATTTTGGTCCCGAATCGAGTCTACCAGACTATCAGGTACTAAATCACATACTGAATGGACTCTTTTTACAATTGGTTGCACTAGACCAAACATGCTGATCTGCATAAAATCCCAATAAAATATATTGGTTTGAGTTTTTCAACATGGTTAAGTGCAGAAGTTTTCGAGCAGTAACAATACTGGGGCATGGAACTGTATATAGCGTCACTTTAGGTAGGAGGATAATGGCTGCATGTAGGAATTAAATGTCACCCGTAATTGTAAAAAAAAAAAAAAAAAAACATCCTGAAAAGATGTCTTGTCCAATATAACTGTAACAATATGCCTCACTGTACTGGATTGGTTCAAAAGCCTGACACTGGCTTCTTGGCAGGGTGCATTGTCTCCCCACGAAACAGCCATCATGACAATGGAGGTAATCATTAGGGCATCAAAGTGGTCTGTTCAAGCAGCCTTATGGAGCAGTCAATTATATGGTAGGAAAAGTGGGAAAGGTAATTACAGTAAAATGTGATTTCAACTTTCTTAGTCAGATTGATATTTCCCTCATGGCGTTGGCGGGGTTGGGCGTCTGTACTGGCAATAGCTACAATTTGCCCATAACATTTTCAGTGGCTGCAGTGTGAATAGTTGTTTCCTCGCTTTTAATGTTTTGTTGCATGTATTTATTACTTACACTGAACAGATAGAAACTACATTCTGTCAAAGCCGCAGCTATTTTTTTTCATATTGTTTTCATGGTTTCATTATGTGTTTTTGTGAAGATGACATTAGAACAAGCAAGATAATACAAACGTTGACATTTCAGACGAGCTTGTTTTTTTTTACTTCCACAGCACAGACTGCAGTAACTATGGCATCGGTCTTCCCCATTGTTACTGGGAATGTGAGCGTCTCTTTGTGTGCTGCTTTAGAACTGAAAAACATATTTAGCTTCCACTACTGTGGCCACAAAGTTTTCCTTTTTGTTCTTCCATGTTTGAAAAAAAGTCTTACTTGGCAAATTCCCAAATGAGGCCTGAAAGCCAGAGTATATTACAAGCAGAAATAGGAGTTCAGTGTAGTCATTAAATATAGAAATATACTTTATGTACTGAAACTGAGGAGTGGGTATATTTCTGTCCAGAAGAAATGTTGAAGTGGCCTTTGTGGACCGAGTCGATAAGATTCATATTAGATCACGTCGCAGTGATGTAGGAAACGGAAACGGATGGAAAATGGTTTCGTCAAAGTAATCTGGGAGGGAAATGTGTGTGCAGCTGTACAGTCAAATCATCCCTGTTGATCCCTGGAGGTCACTCTTGTGCATACAACATGTATTTGTTTCAGTCCAAGCCCATTGTCTTTTAAAAGTATTCACACTCATGGACTTTGTCATATTTTATTTTTATTATGTTGAAATTTTATGACACAGACCAACAAACGCAATTTTTTGAAAAATCTGAACAGGATTTTGTGCATAATTATTAAATGGGCAAAATTATAAAATTTTCAGGCTTACAGTGACATTTTATAGCACACTCAATTAACTATATTTCTTTCAGTGGCTATTAAAAAAGCTATACAAATCAAATGTGACCTAAAAGAAATCTGACTTCATAATCTAGTGCCTTGAAATTGGGCCTCTGTCTCTTTAAGAAGCTCCTGCTCTTTCCGAAACCCCGCCTTCAGAAAATCATCATAACATGCCTCTATTAAAGCTTTTACCAGCGTTTCACTAAGAAGTAGCTCGTATAGGGAGCTCAGTAGACGTTTCACCAGATGTTTGCTAATTGCTACTGGTTAGTCTGAAGGAGCTGATTGGAGGAGAGGTCAGCTGAAGTTTCAGAAAGAGCAGGAGCTTCTTAAAGACACAGAGGCCCAAATTCAAGGCATGAAGTCAGATTTCTTTTAGGTCACATTTGATATAACAACTGAAGGTAACAGTTTATTGATTGTGCTGTAAAATCCCACTATATGCCTGGGAAACACAGAATACTGCTCCTTTAAGAACTTTGTATGAATCTTTATGACTCTTGCTACTGTTAAAACCTGAATTTTTCCTTTGTCGTACAATGAAATGTGTTTCTATTCTATTCTGTTCTGTTGTTAGAGTATCCTTAGCTTGGTACCCTAATTATGTAAAAGCATAATTAGGGTTTCCCGCTCCATTGGGAACAGGGGAACGGCCATAACTGGCTCACTTCTGTGGGTTTGAAACTCTAATAAAAACAGTTCTAATCCATTTTTTTGGCTTGTTTTATCAGATCTAACGAGCATATTTCAAAAAATATTTTAAAGCTCGTCTAAACAGTAATCTCTGAGATAAGCTTCAGGCTATGACTCAGTGTTTCTGCAAGTTTTTGGCCTTGTTTCTTGAGCAAAGTCTCTCCCACAGGTTGGATGTACTTCAAGCCAAACCCCACGTAGCATTTCTGCTTTTCTTTGGGATGAAAAAAAAAACACAAAAAACACAGGAGAACAGGAGCAGAGTTGCTTAGTCACCTCCAAACTTCTACCACACGGGATACGACGCAAGTACAACACAAATTGGCTGCAGATGGACACGCTGGCCTCATTGGGACAGGAACATGAGAGGATATTGTTATCAGTGCAGGTGTTTCTGTGCAGACACAGAGTGCCTACAGGCCTGCCGGGAGAGAGATGGCGGCCTTATCAGAGTGCCAACAGACAACCGGTGTTTTAAATTTATTTCCAACAGATTTCCAGATCAAGACTGGCGTTTCCATCCGTTGCTGCTTGCTCACATGCCTGCCTGCGTGTGTGTGCCAGGTTCTGTCGACGTTCGTTTCAAAGCGGGCCAGGTGAACGGTGAGGCGGGCATGTTAAATGTTGAAATGCTACATTTTGTTTTAAATGCTCATCGTTAATTTGGCACAACACCGAGGCTTTTGCTTTGCAGGGAATCATCTGTCCGAGGCTTAAATCTCGGGATTTGGCATGTGTGAGAGTGTGTGTTTCTCTTTGAAATTCCCTGGTGTGTCTGATTCCAGGGCTACTGTTTGCCACCTCTCTCTTGCTCCTATCTTTGTTGCTTCTCTAATAACCTTTCTAGCCCACTATTTCCTTATTTTGAACATGAATTAGACTGAGAGCATCAGTATGTGCTTTACTTTTTGTGTTTTACCATGTACAAGTAGGATTTTAACAAACTACGCTAACAAATACAAAATACTATTTTAGGGCTATAAAAAATTATATGAGTAAGGTCCTGATTCTGAATTCAATAACATATCAGACATTTGGTGCTGATATGTTATTGCAATTAAAATGCTATTTAAACAGTTGCGGTCAAAGTTGCGATTTTTTTTCTACGTTAAGTTTATTCAAATAACACTTTGTACAATGAGTTGAAAGTGAAAAAAATAAAATGAGAGTACAATAAAATGACCAAAAATAAAACTAAAGCACCAAAATGTGTTTTCATTGGAGTTTTATGATATAACCTAATTTTGATATGGCTATAAAAAAAAAAAAAACATCATCCTAGTAGCAAAAGTTTTCATACTTTAGAACGTTTTTCCAAACGAGATCTATTTTAAATTGTTGTGCTTCCATTAAGCAAATGGAAACACAAGAATTATATTGTGAATGGAAACATGCCTTTCTTGGTTTAAGGCTGAAATTATTAATTGGATTAATTTTGATGATGCAATTATTGAAATTGTCATCAACTAATATAGTAATCGATCAATTAACTGGACCATGAAAGGAATACAAGACTTGAAAAAAGGCAATTTTCTAAAAAGAACAACATACTCAGAACAGGAATTATGCCATAACTTTTCCATTTAAGTTTCAAAATAATCTTTGTAAAAATGTTCTACAGAACTTGTGACAAACCACTGGTTTGCTTACCAATTTCTGCAAAAATAGTTATATATCCAGTGATACTTATTCGGTACCAAACTATGGATGTAACTGTCTTCTATGGCTTTATTTTGGAAACACATTAGAATCCCTGGATCAGTAATACTAGTTTGTAATGTCAAAATAATAGAAGCGGAATTAGGACGGATCCAGTAACTAAAGCGGATTGCGTCTTTCATTTACATACAGTACGCTGCATTTTTATGAGTCGGTGCACTTTCAGTCAGATTGGAAACAGGATCCCAGACGCTCATGAATGATTTTATGGTGGCCGGGTACATGATCTTGTCATTACCAAGTTGTCCCTGTTCTCGGCTGGATCACCTGCAAAATCTAGACCCTGTTTAACGGAGCCATTACTGCCCTGACCTGACCTAAGAGTCATTTGAGCTTTGCGTTTCTTTCTAAGAATTGCCCAGATTGTTTATGGATCACCAAAAACACTCATTAGACTGGCAATTAAGCAACATTTAACCCAGCACGGTGCGACATCAGCTTTGCATTCTCTGCATTATTTGCGTTCCATGCAATGCTGACAAACATAGCATGAACACACAGAGAACACTGCAAGCGCTGGGAGTAATAACAGCATATGAGTTTACATGGAGGGACAGGATGAAGGCGGGGAGTGAGGAAGAGCGGGCCCATATCACAGTGGATGTACTCTCTCAGATTACTCTCTTCTCACATAGCATTTCTCACTCATTTCCTAATGAGCTTAATGGACTGAGAGCAGAGTGTCACCTCTTTAAACCTGATGAGGTCGGGCAGAAAATTGATCTGCCTGGAGGGCTGATATGTGCTCATGCAAAATTAGATAGATGTTATGCGCTTTTATATTGTCTTAATGACTGTAATTTTGCTTTAGCTGTGACGCTGTCAAAATAAAAGACTGTTTTCTTTACTAATAAGTGGCACCAGCAAAACAAATGGCACAATATTTTTGCAATGATCTTAAAAACTACTGACGGTTAAATATGGGAAGATACAGTAACGTATCACAGCTTCAATGCAGCTCCTGAGCCACGCAAACGTATTTATACCTCTTGAACATTTTCAAATTTTTAACACATAATTTCTGAAACTATTTCATTTTTGGTAATGGACCAACACGGAATACTGCAAAATTGTCAACATTTTTATTCAGCTTCCTTAACCCGGATTGAAGATCTTATACAGTCCTGTTAAACAAAACGAGTGAATCTTAATGAAGAGGAGGGGTGGGTTGGGAGGACGGGTGGGTTGGGGGGAGGGGTGGGGACGCCTTGCCTTCGGGTTAAGGCGTCGTGAAAAGTTTGACTCAACAGTTTGAAAAATTAAGAGTGAAATAAAAATGATTTATGTTGTTCCAAGAAATGACAGCCGTTGATCAATAAAACAACCTCAAAGCGAAAAGAAGCGAAAAAAAAAAATCCCTCTTTAACAAAAGGTATGAGGCAACAAAAGGTTCTTTCAGAGAAATACCTTGAAGCTTGACAACAGCGTTTGAGGAGCTTTCTTTTAATTTGAGTTTCTTCTGTCCGTCTGACTGTTTCTCAAGTGTAATTCAGATCACCTGTCTGCAGAATCCTATGAATGGAAATAAAAACACACACACACACACATTGGGAGTTCAAAGAGGCGAGGTAGTCAAAGCGCATGATTTCTGAGGGTGTGTAAACTTTACTGTAACCCGTGGACACATCTCTCACCTCTAATGGACAGCATCAGCCATTAAATACAGCCTCTGCCAGTTTCTTTTGATCCATCATTTAAAGCTTTGACATCTCTCACTTACCGTTCTAATAAACCAGACTCACAGCAGCATGGCGGCATGCTGACAGAGAAAGAGGTCTATCTAATACACCTCTCTCACTGAATGTTGTGATTGGACTGGAAACCTGCCTCTTCCTGCCCCCCCTTCCTTCTTGCGGCCGCGCCTCTGTAAAACCCTTCAAGCTGTCAGTCTGAGAGGCGTGGACCGGGTTTAAGTAGAAGCCGAGCTGTCCATCACAGCTGGCCACCCTCGGACAGCAACATTATCCATTATCTTCCTTCCATCTGTTCATAGGAGCCTTGAAATGAACCGATGACAAAGTCCACCAAGTTAGTCGGTTGAATACATGTTAGGTTCATTTACAAATCCAGCCCTTCTCAACACAGCAGAGGATGTGATCAAAGCTTTCGGCCCGACGACAAACCATCATCCTCTTACTGCTTCCTGTCGTCTTCTTTGCTGGTTTTTTGCCATAAGTAAACAAAAATGTTTCCATTGCGTTTTTGTGAAATACGTTTATTTCGATACAGCTGATGAACATCATCCTACCGCGATCACCTTTTATCAAAAAAACGTGAATTTTTTTCAAGGTTGGCTTGTTTCCATTAAGCAAATTTTACTGTCATGATTGAAATTTGCTCAAATTATCTGGTTATTGGAAATGCATCGCTGATTGGACAGAGGTATAAAATAATATTCTCTAAAAAAAAATCCATCAAAAGCAAATCTCAGAAATCTATAGAAATGGGCAAAAAAGAAAATATCAATTTAAAGCCCTATTCGCACAAGATAAACATTATCTGCAGACCTAATTAATAATTATAATGACATGATAATTATCATGTAATAATTAAATCTCTCCCTACTGTCTGCTTACGGAGAAGGAAGACATTAGAAACGGACAGCTCCCGGATATGATGTTAATGTAACTCTCCTGCGTTGACAAAGCCTGAGAGACATGGACGTATAGAAACATTTTACAACAGATTTCCTTTAACCCTGCTGTTTAATTCAGGTGGTGGTGGTTTTAATGTTTTCAGCCCCTGTTGTGTGAATTTTCAGTGGATATGTTCTGAAACTGATGATCTTCCATTACTGTGTATCTCCTCAGACAGACAAATGCCTAAACACACGCGCGCACACACACCCCCGCCTACACGCACGCACACAGACAAATACACACAGCTCCCACTCAGCTCCTCTAGAACCACAAGGTCATTTGGTTTGAGACACAAACAGAAAGCTGAAGCTCAAATGATAAAGATGTGAAGTTTGCAAGCCTGACTACGTAGAGAGAGCAGATGGATTCAAAAACAGACATGAGCTGCAACAGCTTCTAGTAGATTTTAGACTCAGAGAAAATAATGAAATAAGAATCTTTTTACTGCTTCTCATCTTTGTATTTCAGATCCAACACATTTTGATATCAGCTGGTATCTATGCTGATTCTGTTAGGATTCAAGAAAACTGCAAAACTGCTGAAACTGTGACTTGCCTTGAGTTTTTCTATCCACTTGTGATCCTGTCACTTAGCTTAATGTTGCAGAGTGTAGGGATCCCTGTCTCAGCTGACTATCTTGGAGCTGGGGTGTTTTATCAAAGTGTGCCCCAAGGGGCAAAAGCCCTGGCAATACGGATTTCTTTTATGGTTAAAGTTGCCATGACTTTTGCCTTTTCAAATGGCAATGCATAAATTCAACCATTTTTACCATAAAAATAATAATTTATAGAACAGCCAACTGGACAAATTGATTTTTTTCTTATCGTTATTAGTTCTTGTTTTACTTGTCATGATGACAGGTGAGGCACTGACTGCACATCACTACAGAGTCCAGTTCCTTTTAGGCTTTAGAAGCATTGACTTTTCATGCTGAGTTGTTGAGTTCGCCGTGTGGAGACACATTAAAGTCACAAAGATGGTAAAAGATGAGGTAGCTTTACCTTGAACTGACAACCAGTAATGCTTGGCTTCAAGTGTTTTGTGTTTTTTATGATGGATGTTTTAACAAGAAACTGAATCTTGAAAATGAAAAGATTTCTTCCACTGTATGCTCGGCTTTACTTTCATCCAATATAAACTCTGCTTAATGCTCATACAAGGGCAGATTTAAACTCCTGTTTTTCTGTCAGACCAACACGTTCGTACACATTTTAAGCTTCTCCACTGGTTCTTCCTCAATGAAAGAATGACATTTTTTTAACCATGCTCTTTCTGCTTTTACATTGCACATGTCCCTGCCTTCATTCGTCTAAGGATTACTCATCCTTCTTTTTAACAGTCCTACTGAAATAGAAAAAAAAAATGTCTGGGCAAGAAAGCCGCCTCGACATAAAAGGTACTTTTAACAACCATTAGCTGAAGAGCAGACACGGTTTCAATCAAGCTGCTCTCACGACTGAACCATGTATCGTACCAAAAGAAGACCGTACAGATGTGTGATTGAATGCGTGTGTTGGAATGTCTGTAAATGTCTCTGGGCAAATGCCTGGCTCTGTGATGACAGATGTAATCTTTAGACTTCTAAAGCGGGTGGAAACATAAGAAAGGATAAACGAGCGTACGTTTGTGAGAGACCTGTCTTTGTTGTTGGGCTGCAGTGTTAAGGGTCTGCTGTCTCATTTCACATTTGATCATCTGTTTTTATACTGACTGTGATTGACAGCGAGACGGGGGCAAGAAAGAGACAAGAGGTTTTCAGTTGGCCAGAGGGGGTGTAGTTATGGGTGTGTGTGTGTGTGTGCGTGCGCTTGTTTGTTTGTTTAGCTTTCCTATTTTGGTCCATTTCCCAACCTTCTGCAGATGGATTGGCCTTATGGGGACCAAAGCGCAGCCCTAATGTAGTGGACCTTCTTGTTTGGGGTTATGGGTTGGATTTAGAGATGAAGCGTGGAGCAGGTTTTGCTTTGGTTAGGCTGTTACTAAAATGAATGGAAGTCAATACAAAGTCCTAGTATGGGTAAAAATACAAACTTGTGTGTGTGGGGCCTTGTCTTTAACACATTTTAAGGACCACTTTCCAGACACATGCATTGTGGGGACCCACTGCTCCTTGTGGGGGCCACTGTCTGGTCCTATGGCGGATAATAGTTTTTGGGTTAGGCTAGGTTATGTTAGGTTTAGGTTATAGAAATAAATAGAAGTCTGTTCTCTATAGAAGTTAATGCAAAGTACTTGTTAAGATAGAGAAACGTGTGTGTGTGTGGTGTCTTGTATTTCATACAATATAAGGAACATTTTTCCAACAAGTATTATGTTGTGAGGACCCTTTGCTCCTTGTTGGGGCCCAAAGTCCGGACCCCATAAGAACAAGTCCTGTTTTGGGGTCAGGGCTGGACTCTAGAAATGAATGAAAGTCAATGTGAAGTCCCTATAAAGATAGAAAGACATACTACAGTATGTGTATGTGTGTATGTACTTGTATGTACTACACATAGAGGACCACTTCACAGCAGCTACAAACAAAGGGAGGTCATTTGTGGAACGTGAGGACATTCTCCTGGTACTCACTGTTTTTGCAGCTCTACTGTGGTCCACTAATCAGATTTATAGGCAAGGTGTGAATTAAGTTTTGGTTGAAGTTGGGGACAGACTGGTAATGGTTAGGGTTAGCAAAAATGTCTGTTAGCCATTAATGTAGTTACTAAAATTAATGGAAGTCAACCTAGCATACAAACTTGACTTTGTCAACATACAAAGTTCAGTTTGTATACAACTACAAGGATGTGTGTGTGCAGCCTTGTATTTGATTCATTGTAAGTTCCAGTTTTCCAACGAATACTGAGGACCGACTGCTCCTTTTGGGTCCTAAAGCAGAAGAGCTGTTTTTGGGTTTGGGGTTAGGTTTATGACCAAGGAATTAATTTATGTTATGTTTAGGATTAGACATGTACTGGTAATGGTTAGGGTTAGACTATAGAAATGAATGAAAGTCAGTTAAAAGTCCCCGTGAAGATAGAAAGACATACTGTGTGCGTTTGTGTGTTTTGGAGGAGCTGTAAACGTGTGTGAGGTCAATTCATGGGTTGGGGACAAATGCGAACATGCAGCGCTGACAGTTTCCATCACAGAGTCCTGATGAGAAGAGACAAGTTGTGTCAGAACACAGAAGAAGCACGTTTCATCATCTGAAAGCAAGAAGGGAGAGAATAATCCACAGAGAGAAAAAAAAATCAGGTAATCACAATTACTCCTGCAGTCCTGCGCACTTTGTCAGAAGCAGCGACGGAGGGGGGCACGGGTCGACCCCGTGTTTAACGGCAGAAACAGCGAAAAGGAGCAGATTTGGATCTGTCAGTCAGAAGCAGCTGGCAGACAGAGACGTCCCCGGCAGAAATGGCAGCCTCAGAGCAATGTCACCCCTGCCATCACAGAAAGAGGGTTTTCTTTCCTCTCCTCCACAGGCAAACACATCCACATCACGCGCTCCGCTGAGCAGAGAAGTTCGGTTTTCTGCTGCACGTTTCCTACGCCGCTCGCCCGGTTACTGACGATGTCGTCTGAATAAACATGAGGGATTCACAAACTCAACAGACAGAAAGCTAAATGAAGGAGTTAGTTATCACATATTGCTAGAATTATGGCAACACAATATGTGATATGTTGGCAAGCTTCCCCTTTAAATCCAGGTACGATGTGGCATATGTACCTGGATGGTGTGTTTTTGTTGCCTTCCTCCTATAAATGCTGCAGCTTGCAGTCAAAGTAAGCTGTTTGGATGCGGTGATCCGACGCAAATGCAAAGCTTTCCCATGATACGTTTTTAAAGAGAACTTTTCAAGACTAGTGAAGGATTCATCATCCTTGTTCCAAGCCCACATATCTAAAATAACAACTTCCTGTCTGTGCCCCCCCTCTGTTCCCCAACACTTGAAGCTGTCGCCTTCATAAACATTGTAAGTTTTGGAACTTAATGATGCTCTTGTGATCTCGAGTTGTTCATTTATGTTTCTATTTTGGTCATTTCTTCGTTTATTTACACAGCTCTTAACGTTTTAGTTTATGTTTTGTCCGTGTTCATTTGTTCTCACCGTTTTGTGGTTTGGGCTTGTTTTCTTAAATGAGTGTTTTTTTGTTAAATTAGTTTCATATTTCTCCGTTGCCTCTGTTGTTTCACCTTCCCTGCAGCTCCTATCCATCTCCTCATTCTCCCTCAGCTGTGCTCTATTCCCTCCTGATTAGTCCCTCTGGTTCTCTCTCCACTCCTTCCTCAGCACATAGAGCTCCTGTTCTTCATTGTTCTCCACCTGCTACCTTCCCCTGTTATTTTCTCCATTAGTTCTCTGTTCTCATATCAGCTTCCTGTGTGCCCTCCTGGTCATTGTACCTGCCTGATCCCTGAGTTTCATTCCCCTTTTTTGATTGTTTATTGTTGCTCTGCTCGTTGTCTTCTCCGCTTCATCTGTGCGCCGTAAAAACCCTATGGTGACAGGAGCCACTTCTTAGAGTCAGAAAAGACCAAACTGCAGAGGCAGAACTTTAAATGTTGTCCGTTGGGCCTAGTTTATCATCGAACGAACTTTTTTCAAATAAGAAAAAAGGTCCAAGATTGTTCACGAAGAGAAACATTTTGTATGCAAAAGCAAAAGATTTGACTTGGTTTTGCACCGTCTGGAGATTCACATGTTCCTTGTTAGCAATACCATATATTTAGTATATAATTTTAAAAGTACCTTTTGAAAACAACCTTTAAACATTGTTTCCAGCTAGCTCACAATCATGTAATAAAAATATTTTATTGGTCTGATGGTGTTTTCTAATCTTAGTTGTCAGATTGTCATTTGTAAGTGGAAACAGAATTCTTGAAAACATCCGTCTGTCTGGACGCAACATGTTTCACTTACTGAGGCAAATAAACTTCTTCAAAATACTAAAGTTTTTAGAACAGTTCCATATATTCACTGTAAATATCAAAAGTTACCTTTAGTTGGGTTTGCAACTCTTAAAAAATAATTAGCTATGAGTTGAAAAATGTACATATCATATCACATGGAATTTATTTGTACCTCTGATAGATATGTAAAAATGCATATTTTACTCTGCTGTAAATATGTAAAACAATTATTTGGGGAAAAGTACCTCATGGCCACTGAAGTATGGTGAAGGATCTGTGATGCTGTGGGCCTGTTTCTCTTTAGAGTTGTTTGTAGACTTCTAAGGGCGTATGACATCATAAAACTCTCAGTAAACTGGAAATAGGTCATTGGATCGTCATTGGGCCATAATCTGGACATTGATTCAAACATACGGTCAAACCAACACAGAAATAGTTCTCCAAAGATGAAATGTTCTTTAAGAGCACATGAAAAAATTATAAGCATATAATCATTTCTATGTTTTCTTTCACATTTTTGCCAAAAACATCGTCCACTTATTTTTGTAGAACTTCTGTCTTGAGATTCAATAGCAAAAATATTCTACAACGAAATGCTTATTTCCGCGGCACCGAGTTCTTTTTAGTTGACCTCGTCATTAAACCCAACAACCTGCAAAGTCTGACCTCCTCCCAAGAACTCATGTCTTCTTTATTGTAAAAACAGAAATGAATGTTAGAGGTGGTTTTCTAAGAATACAACGAATGTGGAAAAATGAATATTTTCCAGAAGCTACTCATGGTGTACAACCATCAGCAAACTCTAGTTTCTGTAAGGAACAGTGACCTTTCTCTGGGTCACTGGTAAACAGTTTGTAAATTTTGATAAAATGCTGGGAGTCAGTCACTGTTTGTAAGCTAATACTTCCATTTCAAAGACAAACAGACAATTATTTGGAGCGTTATTGTTTTAGCATGAACATCACAGCAAACTGTCTTTATGTGACAGTGAGAGAGCCTATAGAACGACGAGGACAACAATGAGTCGTGGCTGTTCTTTCTAAGGATTTTTATGATTCCAGCTACATGCTGAGGTTGACTGACAACAAAATGACTTCAGTTCCGATGAGTAATGGAGACGATTACGAAGAAAGCCCGCAAAATGTTTACTGTCAAGAGAAATTACATGAGACTTATTCAGCTCATGCCAAGAAGTGGCTCGGCTCTCTGGAACATCTGCACTCTAGAAATCTATTTTGCTTGGTGTGATTAGGAAATTGCAAATAACTAAGAAACTTCTACTTCACCATCGTCTACACCGTTAATTCCTTCCCTGAGCTGCGAGTCTTGATTATCTGTCAATCCTCCTGAGATCAGGTGTTGTAGACCCACAAATCCTCCAACTTGGATCAGTCTCTGGTGGCTTCTTGGTATGATTTAGGGCCGCTATCCCTGAATTAGTCAACAATCCTGTCACCAAATCCTGCTGTTGATTGGTTATTTTATCACCCTGTTCACCAGTGATTTGGCTGTGAGAAAAATAAACCAAACAGGTGAAAAAGGTCAACAGGACCTTTGTAGAAACAGGACAACATCTTAGCTAGCCTGCTTAGCATCTGGAATCTGTGTCTTTGTCCAAAACCAGCTTATAAGAATTTCTGATTAGCAGACATGTTAGCATGATGATAGCTGAGGTGATTTCTGAGACGGAGCTAACTTAAGAAGAAATGATTGAGTGTATTTTTATTGGTTTGATATAACATATATAAAACCCTACATGTATTTTTCTTTAGTTGGAAGTGCAAAATTGTCATAATTAACAGAAATAAAGGCAGGGATGCATCTCTGTGTAACCATAAAATATCTTTCACTTCATGAATTTAGTTACTGAAAAGAATGAACCTTTTAATAGTAATCTAACTTATTGAATGTGACTGAAATAAATGACTGGTTAATATATAGTCATTTAGTACAAACACTTTAACAATAAAAAAAGAAGCCCATCATGCTGGAAGAAAAATAAAAGCATATGGATCACAATTTGTTTTTTCAAATGTACCATAAAACGGGCACAATAATAAAATGATGTATGTAGAGAAGAGCTACAAAAGAAGGTGCCACAAATCTAGCCTTGCAAAAATATGAACTATGATTATTGATGATTGTTTTGCAGCATTTCAAACGGCCAGTTTGAAATACTTGAATTACTCTGCATAATCTGTTTCCCAAAATAAATTCTAATGAACATTTATGTTCTCTTATTTTACCTCAACAGCAAAATCTGTTGAGATTTAAAGTACAATTTTATATATGTATGTATATATATAGTATATGTATATATATACTGTATATACTGTATATTCAGAAATGCAGGATGTTTCCATTTGCTCACTTACTGTCTCTTCTCACTACAAAGCGGATACGAAAAAATCAACTCTTGAGCGTTGAAGTGGAACATTTCTTTTTGTTTTCACACGTTTCAACGAAGGTGCTAAAAATCCTTTTCATTTTTTTCAATTTCCTGCCACTAAACATTGAAATGGAGAAGGTTTCATTTTCCACGAAGTCCACAATATTTCTGCCTTTCACTGTTTGCTGATGACCTTTAATCAAAACAGCACAGCAACTTCAATATCACACACTGAGCTGAAACCATCGTCAGGAATCGAAGTGTTTTTGCTTCGTGGAAAGACTTTGCCCATGAGGTCCATCTGTCTGCCGGTCTTGTATGACTTCTGGCCTTTGCCGTTCTCATCTTCCATAACTGCACCTGTATAATTACACTGCAGCCGCTGACTGAGGTCAGAGTTTGATGCTCTTAAGCTTGGCCCTCTTCATCCCCAAAGGACATTGATTCCTCTGACCTATGTGTGACTGCTTATCCTCCGGACCGAGCTACACCAAGCTCCTTGCGGCATGCTCCAGTAAGCAGCTAATTTCCCAGGGCTCAGTACACCAGGCTATTAGCGCGGAGGCCTAAAAACTAGCTGCCACAGGAAGCCGAGTTTCTGAGATCTACAACCAGGCTGGTGGGAGCAGAGAGGAGAGCTGTGACATGCTCAGACCTTGCGATGGTTATTCATGCATGCAGTGGTGTCGTCCTAAATCTCCGCTTTCTCCCTAACAGGGTGACGCCGCCTGGTGGGTCTGGTCGTGAAGCAGCTGTTCCCACAAGCTTGTACTCGCTGCTTTACAAAACGAGCTGATCTGTGTTCTCATGATTCTCAACATTTGCAGCGATGCACACCGCTCCAAGAGCAGGAAGCGGACCACAGCACCTGGTGCCTGTGTAAAAAAAAAAAAAAAGAAAAAACATTCACCATGGTCTCTTGGCTCATGTTCTGCTCATTCTGAACCTTTTGTTGAATTTCTTGGTGACACATTTGCCAAAGACAAAAGACAAACCCTACAACTGCCAAAATCTGACGCCTTTCCGTTTTTTGTTTTCATGTTGTGAAGAAAGAAGTTGTGCTCGGTGTCTTCTTCAAAGGTTTTTTGTGAAGTTGAAGTTGCTCGAAGGCGAAGCAGCTGCATTTCCACTGATTTTGTAATTGTGCAATTTGACATTTCGAAAATAAATGTGCTTAATGGAAACACGGCGATTTTGGAAAATCTCATATCCAACTCGGTTTATTTTCCAAAACTGCAATAGAAATCAGTATTTTCACATCGTACGAGTCACATGATCAGCAAACGCACGTTGCCTCTGGCGCAAGTCGTGAAGAAGACAGGAAGGAGGATGATGGGTTTTTAATGACTCATCGCATGAGCCAAGTGATCCAAACTGACCTGAGTGTTTTTTTGGGTGTTGTGTCTTATTTCGTGGAGCCACCGCCAGTTGCAAAACTGTGTCTTTTCAACATGAGCTAAATATCTACGAAGCCTTGCGCACATTTGTAAATCAAAACGTAGCTACTGTGAAAGCAAACCGCAGCATCTGACAATATAACAAATGTTCTCCAACCGAACTGGGTTGACTGGACAATCAGGTGTGAAAACATCCTAAAAATGATTTTGAAAAACCAGAAGATTCATCTGTTGCATTAGCTTGTTTCGTTTTGCATGTGATTATGGAGATATGTTCAGATTAAACCTGGCTGGTTGCCTGAATGTCCACAGTTAGCCAACGTTTTCATTACTGCTGTAGATGTTAAATCCCAACATCGCCCTTTTTTTTTTGCACCTGAATTTGCTTTAATCGATACCTGAGCTCTTTTGTGATGCTCATTAATCCCCTGAATGCATCATTGGCCAGCGAGGGGAGAAACTCTGGCCTCCAAATAAATCCGCAGTATGCAACCTGGGAGCAGTCAGTGACCTTGACCAGAAAGCCCCATCCATAAAGCTCGCAGCACAGTGGCACCATAAGCTGATTCTTAACCTTGTCTCCAGCCTTTCCTCCGTGTGCCCTCCAGCCCAGGCAGTTATGATGCCGAGTGCCAGAGGCTGCTGTGCATCTCAAATACACACGTCGCCGGTTTATATTGTAGGTTTTATGTAGCAACTGTTCTCAGAGTGTGGCGGCGCGATCACTCCAGTATCCTCCCCCCACCACTGCTCTCTGGCTTTACTCCGGAGCAGAGCCTCTGAGGAGACAAATTAAAGAAGCGGTGAGGAACGAGGCGCCAGATCCCACACCTCCGGGGTTCCCCGCTTGTTGACAAAACTGTTTTGGCAAAAATATTTGTTGCTTCCCTTAATGTGCCTGTTTAAGGAGCGCTGTGTGTGGAGGGACGAGGAGAGACTGTGGCTCAGTTATCTCATAGTGACCTAAATTCACAGCGGATGCCTTATTCCGTTATTCTGGTACCCAGGGGGAAGAGCGTGATTAGCATGATTAGTCTATCTTTGTCTAATCCTGCTGGGTGAGTGTTAGCACACAGTATTCATGTGATTGTTTTTTTCTCTGTCCCATTTCTGTATATGACATTACAGTTGTTGCCTTCATTAAACTTGGCCTTTTATGCTAACAAATTATGTGGGCAGCATGTAACTTTTATTTTAAAAATGTATATATATTCCTTTACATATTTGTCATATTTTGTCACATAATTGTTACCATGTCGTGACAGTTTGGCATGAGACAGACAATTGAGCTACTCTGCTAACTAGAAACAACCAATCAGAGCCAGGAGGCGGGGCTTAGCGCTGCTCATTCACCCCCTAATGCCTGCTATGCAGTTAGCAGAGCCTGTCATGAATGCTAGTTAGCATGACGACTGATGACGACTGGTCAACAGTTTTTCTGTAACAGAAAGTCGCTTCTCTGTCATTAGCACATTTAGTAGCGAGTGCACAAAGTTAATTGACAGCGCTAAGCCCCTCCTCCTGGCTCTTATTGGTTGTTTTTGGTCAGGAGCGGTTCATTTCTTCAGACAGCAATAGCACTTTAGAGTGCAAGTGGAGGAGATTGATATTTTCACTGATTATCCGTCTCATATCATACCGTCATGACATGCTGACAGTTTTAACAAATATGTAAAAAATGTTTTTTTGTTGTTTTTTTTTTACAAAAAAAAATTCCACCCCCATCTCTAACACACGGGATGTGTTAAAGGTGCATCCCGTGAATCTTTAACACAGGATGCACCTTAAAACAGCAGATCTCTTGGCACTAGCCGTTTAACACTGGCTAACTGGCTAATCCTCTGGAAAGATGCCTGTTTGTGGCAGCAGAGGACTAAAGACCCACCCGGGGTCCAGAAGCTGTGAGCCGGTGCCATCAGGGGTTTTTAACTGACCTCAGAGACGCTTCCTCCAATCCTCAATGATCCTTGGGATGAGCCTGAAAAATGCTGCTCCAAGGAGATGTTCCTGCCCAGGTACGCCAAAGGCAGCCAGTCATGCAGGCAACAGCTGAGCATCAGCACTTTTAAAAAGACACAGGAGAGAGTGGGAGGCGGGAGACTGGACCACCATCACTGGTTGGGGGGGAAGAAGAAGAAAGCACTGGAGAACACATTATATCTCCCCTTCCAGTCCACTAACTCCCACTTAAGGCTACCATTTGGCATGGGGATAGTGCCGTTTGCCGTTTCCTCTGAGAGCGTGTGAAGAATTTCTTTCATCTCGCCACCGCTACCAATCTTGGAGCCGTTCCCAGCGCCAAGCACGTGGAAGGCTCCGGCTCTGCTGATATCTCTCCGCCAGTGATGGAGGCCGCGCTGAAAGTCCCATCGCTCTTCGGCTGATTGTTCATTCTAATGTGATGACACAGCGAATGGTACGGCCATGCTTCTTTATTAGCTGGAGTCATAGAGCGGCTAAGAGGGAGAGTGCATAACATGTTCGATTGAAGAAAGGTAAAGGAGCTGATGTGAATAATGCATGGAGGCTTCGCCGGCTCATTGTTTTGTTTGCTTTGCAGCATTTACAAACAAAACATGTTTAAGTTATTAGCCTTTTGGCCCCATCACTGCTAATGTAGTTATTCTAAAGCAACTGACTATATTTTGATTATAATTTAAGTTTAAATTACATTTTGTTGAATGGATTCCTTTGTGTAGATGTCATGCTTTGATGTGAAGCTTGGAGAAAATTTGGCACAATTCTTGGAATCAGAAAAGCAGTGGCTGTTTAAAATGTGAATAATTTAAATGAATCAATTACAGATCCCGCTATGATCCTTAATCTAGCAGCTTAAATTAATTATATTGGGTGCAGCTAGTTACTGAACTTCCTTCTCCACCCTCGGGTTTAATAAGCGCGTGCCATTAGATGGCATCTTGATTTTTCTCTTCACAGACTGCACTCCTTTGACATGACGGTGGCTCCAAACAGCAAAATGTACAGTAAAGAGAAATATGGCTTCAATAGCTGCACTGGATTTGGGTTCAGTGGCTCCCAAAGGTTTTTCCAATAGTTTCTGCGACTGTACGATATGAATGCACAATTTATCTGAAACCAGTTTTCTCTATATATCTGAATATAATATGTAACGCTACATGAGGGACTTGTGTAAAAAAAAGAAAAGAGAGAGAGAGAGAGAAACCCCCATGGTGTTCTGTGAATATGGTTAACAGGACAAACTGAAGACCCCATGAAGAACACGACGATCATTCTGGGCTGTTCTCTGACTGAGGCAGCAGACCGCAGTGACGCCACGGACGGCGGCTAATGAGGAACTCTGTCAGCGTTGGTGTCAGACATGATGAGCAGAGGAAATAGAGTCAAAGTGAAAGCAGACCGAAATGGAGTTTCAGCTTCAAATGGTCTGCCTGACTGAAATGACCCACCTCTCTGCCGATATCAAATGGCCCCCACTTGTTTTACTTATTTCTTTTTTTTGTTTTTGTTTTTCCCTTTTTGCCAGCAGCGTTGGCAGCAGGCCACTCTTTAGGATAACACATGGCGGTGCAGCTGATAAAGAGCGACTCTGTCGGTCAAAGCTGATCCCTTGTCGTCTGGACAATAAGCCGGACGGCGCTTTCTGAGCACAGCGTGGTCTGGGAGTCCAACCGACTTTCATTAGGGCTGCCGATCCGAGGCCGATTTACACTCGGTATGTTCGGTCGATGCTATTAGCCGAGGAGAAGAATTAAAAATAGGGAGTGCTCTGCTGACCTGTAAAAAAAACACAGAAATTCAAATCCAGCTGGCAAACAAAGGGAAGCACTAAGGCTGCAGGTGTTTGGTTGAGCCCAATTGGAGCAAACGGCTATCAACGTGACCGTTGACATGTTTAACAGGCCAGGGGTTTTTTGCGTTCTGAAAATGATCAAATCATCTAACACAAACTACAAGCAAGTGGAAGCTTGGAGGCGGATTGTATGGCTGGAATTAATCTATTTGCAACAAACTATAATTTTCCTTGTCGTCAAGCAGATCTCAAGCTAACAAAACTCCCATTGGTCATAAGAGAGACCCGATAGCAGAAACTTAACTTGCATCTGGCTCGTCTCTCTCATCCAAGAACATTCAAATTGTTTTTGAACTGACATTGTTGGAGGATTTCTTTATTAGAACTTGCATTTATTAAGTTTAAGATTAATTTTAGATGGTTGAGTTATACAAAGCTCAATGAGGGGACTTGATAAAAACTGTTTCTAGAAGAAAACCCAGAATCTTTGAACCCAATTCATAGAGTTCAAAGTCCAGGCTACTAAATCCTCAGGAAATGTATGTAATCTTTTGGGTTTTGGAGAAATTAATAAATAAGTAGTAGACCCATTCTTCTGTCATTATTGTGACATTTAGCAAATTGTATTAGTCATTTTAATTAATAGTTCTCTGGCATACAGCCAGAGAACTTTGGTCTGTTTCAAAATCAGACAGTGAGGAAAAAAGGTGGATGTCTGTTTATTTAACATTTGACGGAGAGAAATAATTCTATAAAACTTGCGCAAATTCAAATGTGATGAATTCCACTGAGAATTAGACAGTTTGTACTTTTCTTTTTACCATCTCAGTCTCTGCCCAAACAGCAGAGGACGAGTCCTAAAACTGTCCAGTTTTACCTGATCAATCTTTTGCTGCTGTGTTTGCGCCGCTTATCCCCATGGAAACAGAGGAAACAAGAAGACAGTTCATTTTAGTTATACTGCATACAGTTATACTCATACATTTACATTTCAGTTTTCTGGGTTGTTTTCTAGAGAATATGACATCAAAATGCACTTTTAAAAAAGAAATCAATCCTAAATGTAGGGCTGAAACGATTAAACAGATTAATCGACATGAATCAATTATTAAAATAATCATGAAGTCATTTAGTAATGGATTAATCGTTTATATTTTCTAGAGAATATGACATAACAGTATTGAAGAAAGAATTAAGGAAGACAGTAGGACTGAAACGAACAAAGCTTACGTGCTTAAATGAAAAAATCTGCCAGTTTTATTGATTAATTGTCAGAATAATTAATAGAATATTTGACTACGTTAGTTGCAGCCTTAGACAACAGAAACGTCTCAACCACCTTGATTTACACATTTACTAAATGAAGTTTTGTTGACAGGTCAATGGTTTCATTGTTGTCGTCTTAGAAAGTTCAAATAGTTCCCATGTTCAGCATCTGACCAGGGAGTTAATATTCCTTCAGTGTTGCTCATAACTTGCTGAATTCATCGTACGTTTCGGACTAACTTGGTGGTGCTTCCCGATCTCACACAACCCCAACACATCAGCAATCCAGCTCTGTGTTTCATTGCAGGAACTTTTTACTTCTCTCCAAATGCAGTGTTTGTGGTTGTGGCCATAAAGTTCAGTTTTGGTTCTCTCGCTGCCAAGAACTTTGTTCCGGAAGTTTTTGGTTTGTCTCTTTGTTGTCTGGCAGAGTAAGGGTGTCCTTCTGGCAACTTTGATCTTGACGTGCCACCTCTACTCTGCCTCTTCAAACAACTGCACTGCTTTTTTTTTTTCCCAGCTGAAAGTTGTTTGTAATTTTTTTTACAGAACTTTGTGTTGGTCTGCCAGACCATTGCTTGGTTTCAACATAGTTCTCTCTTCCTGATTGAGTTGTTCCATTGGCAGATTATTATCTGTTGTAACAGGAGATATTTTCACATATGTGAAATAATCTGCCAGTGGAACTAGTATTTTCATCACTATTAAGAATTTATTGCTTTAACAAACTCCTATATCTTGATGACAAGTTACTCCAAAGTTAGTTTTCTTATTTCTTATGTCAGAGAGAAACCAGGCCAAAAATACTTGGTAGGACGACGTGAAAGTGATTCTCCTTTATGTCTCACCGTCACATTGTGTTTCTCAGAGGCCCTGTTTCTGAGAAAAACCGCTCGTCTCCGTGGTGATTATCAAACAGATCCATCAATCAAATCTGAGTCAGTCTTGATTGTTGTTTTCCACTGAAGTCAGCCTCCAAGAAAACAAACTAAGTGTTCCACAAAAAGACACGCGTAGACCGAGTGCATCACGCACCAAACG
The DNA here is from genome assembly GCF_003331165.1 of Xiphophorus hellerii. Lineage (NCBI taxonomy): Eukaryota > Metazoa > Chordata > Actinopteri > Cyprinodontiformes > Poeciliidae > Xiphophorus > Xiphophorus hellerii. The sequence continues at coordinate 3,664,725 of NC_045685.1, forward strand.
CCATCAAACAACCGGCAGCTTGTTATCATGATCTGACTCCAAAACAATAGAGATTTCATGCCTTTTAAATATCAGTATAAGTCATTCCCGTTGGATGTCTTGCAGCACTCCGATTTAATATTCTCCACATATAGAGCTGGCTAATTTGATAAGCTTTTACTCGCGAGTAATCCATTTCATTGTTGGAGGACCCTGTGAGCTTGTTGTTTTTCCTCTTTCTCTCCATTGCGCTAATTAAAACTAATTGAATTGAATTGATGGTAGAGAGCCCCTGAATCATTGTGCTACCATCTCAGTCCTGCTCATCCCTGAAATGAGACAAATCAAGTGTGCCTTGTAATCAGACAGCAAAATAAAAGTCGACACACACACACACACACACGCACCCGGGTGGAGGTTGGTTCCCTTGTTTGTTGTGAGCACATGGTCACAGTTTTAGCAACGTGAACTTGGCAGGCAGGCCGAGTTCGAAGAATGAAACTGATGCAGTTTGGTTACTTTGGAGCATTTGTAGGTTTGAATCACTGTTTGAGACGTTCACATTTTAATTTGCTCCTGCTTCACTAAGGTAGGAGCGTGAACGCAGCAGGTCCAGGAAACATCCACGATCCGTTCTCATCAGACGCCTTAATGGGGCGGTGCTATGGATTTTTCACGCCATTTTATAGCATAATCAATTAACTCTGTTACCTTCTATTGTCATAAAAATACTGTGTTAAATATGACTGAGAATAAATTTCACTTTGTAATTAAATGCCTTGAAATTGGGTCTCTGTCTCTTTAAAAACTCCTGCTTGTTCTGAAGCTCCGCCTTCAGGAACTCGTCACAACACGGCTCCTCTATTAACCCTCATCCTTGGAGGCGGAGCTAAATCCACCTAGATGTTTTGCATAGCTGAATGTATTTGTATTTCTCAAATATGCATTAAAAAAAACAAAGCCAACACTCCAGGTATGTGTTTGATGAGGGAATAAGATTACAGCATAATGTAAAACTCAAAAATGTCAATTTTACATAATATGTATTTTACAGACTGTTTTATGGCTCAATCAAGTATCTATAAATATGCATTATATGTCAAATATTGCAATTTGAATTTATTTGTACAATGCACATTAATTAATATTTTTGTCAATGCACCAGAATTAGCCATAAGGCAAGTTTTTATGTCATTCCTGGACAATGAGTAACTTGTCTTGGTGTAAACAAAGGTTATGCAAACCAAGGTTAAGATGACATAGTTACATCATTTTTGTCAATAAACACAATCAATATGCAAACAGTAAACACAAAACAACCGAAGCTACAACATTATAATTAGAAATCGTATAAGAAATCATGGAAACTAATTTAATCTTTCATCCAAATGCACAATCACTGGCAGTCGCATGGTGGGATATGGAGACTGCACGTGTTATTCTAGAATGTTGACAGATTTGACGAGTTATGAATCAATTCTTTAAGAGATATTTGACTTCCCAATTCAACGCCTTGTGATGCATTTGTGAACAAACGGAACTCAAAACCTCCCAAATAAAGTTTGAACCCGTAGCGTCGGGACGCTCCTGCTGGGTTGTTTTCTTTTAGTTTTTTTTTAAATATCAGACTGAAGAGTAGATCCGACATTTAAAAATGTTGATCACAATCCTTCTACAGCGCAAGGTGCTTGGCAGCCACTGCTTTGTTTTCGGCTCGTAATCAGAGTCTTTCTTCATATCGCAACCTGTCATCAGTCATGTTCAACAGGCCTCAGCGATTCCCCGAAACTAATTTAGATAAGGAAATTATGAGCAGATTGTGGCAAACAAAAACAAACTTGAATTATATTACGATGCGTCTGGGAAGGGAATTAAAAAGCATTTTTCATTTTAATTGAAATAAAAACAACGACAACTTCTAGCATAATGTGAAACTGTTTGGAGTGTAGCATTTAATGGAAATAAATGCAAATTGAACAATGAAGATGTGGTTATGCAGAAACCTATTAAAATGTTTTAGTGAAACTATCCGGAACATTACTGGGAATATTTCTGATTCATTTTGTTGTTTCTGTTTCGATTTTTGGTTTTATTCGCAAGCTTGCAACATTTGATTTCTTGTTTTAATTAGATAGCGATTTACAAATCAATGCATCCTTTTTTTTTCTGTTTTTTCAAACTTCTGTGAAGACTGCGTTGAAAAAACTCCCCCAAAATGTTAAATTAATTCAAATTCCCTAACCAAAGACAACAGCAACACAGCCAAACAAACGTAAGGCCACGGGCGGATGATGAATAATCCCCTCAGATCTGGAGGAATCCGAACACATCAATTATCCCCTCAAAGCAAATTGTCACAACAGCAGCACTTGATTTAGACAGCCTGCGTTAGCAATCTAAATCGCCTCTGAGATATGAACCGCTGCGGCGGTGAAGGGCATTGTGGGAGAACTCGCGCGATCAGCATGTTCCGCGTTGGCGAGGCAGCGGCATGTTCCGCTCCCCGAAGGCCCCGTCATGATTGGATAATCAGCCTAACATATTTACCCCACACAGCCCCTTTTCGGATGTGCGTAATGCGACGGTGGCAACACGCGCAGAGGAGCGCGTCTTGCCCGAGAAAACGAGGAAAAGCTCCAATTATTGACACACGCTCACGTTGCTTAGTAAAGTTTCGTCTTGCTCGCTGACGGAACGGGACGGCGTCTTGGGAGATTTGGTGAAAGTGCAAACCTTTTCTGTGGGCGGTGCTGTATGCAGCTCCAGTGCCTGTGTGGGGCTCACTTTCTTGTGAGGACCAGCACGTTTGTTTAGTTTTTCGAGGCGGCCTTCAGAGACTTCAGCACTGGACGGTAGGAAGAGGTGGAGGTGGGGGGCCTGGGGGTGGTGGCACCGTCGCTATCATCAGGTTTGGCTGCTCAAAGGAGACACACTTTACACACAGTGTGAAGGTAAGCAATTATTCCCTCTCCCTTTTATCCCCTTGAGATAGAGAGTAGCGGGCAGCGGTGAGCAGAGCTGCTTTTGTGCTCTATTATCAGGATGGAGAAAATCAGAGCTGAATTCAACACCATTCCCCTCCGTGAGCCACTCTGTGTAATTGTGCTGGTGTTTGGCACATGTGCGGACGTTTGCTTCTCTTTTTTTCTGGATTATTCTAATTTGATTGTTAGCTGAAACAATTTTTTTTCAGCAAAAACTTGTCAGGGTTTTAACCGTCTTGTCAGAAACCAGTGGGCTCGTCAGTTACGGTTTTCTTGACTTCACAGTTTGGAGGGGAGGGGTTATGTGGCGACACTGTGAGCTGGTAGCATCTGAAGTAAAACTGAGAACTTACTGAAGGGTTTTTGTTTAGAAAAATGAAAAACAAGTTCCGACTGCACAGGAAGACTGGCAAATCTAGAGACGGCAGAGTGTGTTCTAAATCCAAATCCGCCGTTCTCATGTTCGACAGCCAAGCCTCCACGTGGTGCAGTGTTATCTCTGTTCCTGTTTTTATGAACATGCAGTGGCTGCACAGCTTTGAAATGTCTGAACATACAATTAGCTTCCCATGCAACAAACTGTGTCCAGGATGTGAGCATTTTTTGTAAAGTACTCTGCCTCTCTTTTCTTTTTCCACGCTTTGGAAAAAGGAAATGACTACAGGTAAGACATTAACCACTTCACAGCCTTTCCAAAGGACAAAACGTAATCCATAGCACGGGAATCAGTGCTTTACGTACGCCAGTATCAGCCTGTAAGACGAGCAAGAAATGTAAGCTTTCCAACAACTTCTTCCGGTTCAGATAAAGCCGTTTCCTGGTTATTGTTAAAGCTGCAGTATGTAACTTTCCCCCATTTTTGTTAAAAGTGTAACTATGTAACAGTATAGTTTGAGACACAATCTGTGGTATAAAAAATAAAAAGTCAATCTCCTCCCTGTGGAGCTGCAGAGATAAATGGCTAATGGTCAGAAACAGCCAATCAGAGGCAAGAGGAGGGTCTTAGCACTGTCTATAAACCTCAAGTATGCGCTGCTAATAACGCAGAAAACAATGGTTTTCCGTTACAGGAAAAATGTTTCTGCTCCGTTATCGGTGGCCATGCTGAATGGAGTTACAATGTGTTTCTGCCTGTTCACAGATTTATTCATAAAGCATATCTAAAATATCAAAAAGAGAATGCACTGAGGGAAGTTGAAATAACTAAGCACAACGCTCCTTGACACACTATTGGCTGGTGTTTGTAAAGCAGCCAAAGCAGGAGCGCCATTTATTTCCCCCGGCGGCTGATTGGCTGTAACCCTGAAGAGCGAAAACCAAAAGGAAGACTGTTGACGTTAGCTTCTGAAGTAGCGCTAAGATGGTTTCTCACTCTTGTATTATTGCATATGAAGGCATATTTGTTGACCTAACTATCAGATAGGCAGGGATAAGAGGTTTTTAGAGTTGGTTTAGCGGATTTTAGCTGAAACCCTCGAATTTTAGCCTTACCGAACCCTAACCCTTCAAGTAACGGAGGTCCGCTGTACAGCCACATTGTCATAATCATCAACCTGCTTTCTTAAACATGTAAACTGGTAGTTTTGTTTACATACACCATAACTCCAGGTATAAATTTGGGTGTGAAATAACTTGAAACACTCACCAAGAAAGCAGTGCTCATCAGACAAATGACAAATGAAAACAGAAGATAAGAACATCTCACAGGCACATACACAGTCCCACCTCCTGTTGTCAACTAATCCCTTCGATCTCCTCCTCAACCTTGCTCTAACCCCCCACCCCGTCCCCCGTCCCCCCGTCCCCCGTCCCCCCAACCCCCTGTCTTTCCTTCATCATGGGCCATCCATCACTTAATCTCTCGTTCCTTCTTCCTCCACCTCCAATTCAGTTTCATTTGCCTGGCTGGCACGGGGAAGTATGCATTTATGTCAGGCAGGCATCGGCGGCGGTAACGGATGGCGCAATAACCGTAGGGAAACAATGCTCTCGAACAGGAGGGAGTAGGTACTGCTATCGAGCCATTAAATAAGGGGGGGAGCTCAATGCTCCGTGTGACTTTGTCGGAGTGAAAACGACTGTCTTCTAACACCAAATGACTCGACTCTCTGCAGCGGGACTGGCCTGGGTGCAGAGTGTGATGAAGGAACTTCCAGTCCGGGCAGCGTTCGCGTTTGTGGGTCTATGAAAACCCATTTATGTTGGTGGATGAGCTGGAGGTGTGTGGATACAGTGCATGCGTGATCGTATTAGGGTGGGTGACTGTTATGATTCAGAGGAGGAATGAACAATGCAAAAACACAAAGTATTTTTTTGTCTAAGTACAAATTTACCTTACTTATAACATGGGAAAAATGTCTTCCTATAAGTGAAATAATCTCCCAGTGAAACGTCTTCAGCAATATCAACGAAATATATACTTAAAACAAGCTCCTATATCTTGCTTGTAAGTTACCTGTACGTTAATGTTGTCTTATTTATATTTGCACTTGAAACTAGACATAAAATTCTTAGTAAGATTGTGATTTTGCAAAGCAGTTAAAAAAATTTATGTTAAAATTATTACTCAAATCCAAAGTTTTATGGTTTGTCAGCAATTTTTTCAGGAGTATAATTGAAGATTTAATCTCATTTTCAAACAAAAAACCCACAGGCAGAATCAGGAAGGGCCTTACAAAAACACTTGAAGCTAAATATTCCCCGATAAGCGGGAAACGTGCAAAAGCTCTACAGCTAACGGCTTCAAAAAAATGAAATCAGAAACAGGTTTGAGGGGAGGTTTTATTTAAAGGAGTGGGATCAATTTAAAGGTGATTTCACAACACGTGCTTGAAGGCGCGAGGAGAGAGTCGCTGCTGTTCATTAGGGATGAGATTGTATTAGTCGAAAAAGTTCAGAGCTGTCAAACCTTTAGGGAGTCCATGGAGACGAAGAAAACCAAAGCTCATTATCTTCGGAACGAGACTCGTTTCCCTGCATGTGTGGGACGTGAATTGTAATTTTAGACGCAATTCACATCTTATGGTGACATCGCTTATGGTGTTGCGGTTCTGGGCGTCGCAGAAGGAATCCAGCCGTACTGCGGACGTTTTGGGTTTATGGCAGAACGGCGTCGTGAAGACCAGGGGAACCCGGCGGCAAGGTGAGGGGATTAAAGAGGCGGAGAAGTTTGAAGCAGATTGTGGTTGTGAAATTACTCGAGATACGAACACCTCGCAGTTCAGTCCGTCTCCTGAAAATTGAAAGAATATTGCAAACAAACGCAGAGGTTACCAAGGCACGGCCGTCCGCCCAACTTTACGGCCCAGCTATGGTGAAGTTGCCAAGGTAACTGTGGACCTGGAGCATCTGTGGACAGGATGTCCAAATCTGGCATTTCACAAAAAAATTAAAGCCGCTGGTGAGAAACAGCAATGAGAAGTCATGTTTGTTGACCCGAACAGTTTAAAGGGGCAGCATTCTATGTTTTTCAGCCACATAAAGCCATTTTATAGCACACAGACCACTGAAGTTGACAATAGTGTGTCATACAATACACTATCAACTACTGTCCAGCCACTGCAAATGTAAGACATTTTTTGTTAAATCCGATATGGCAGACAGATGAAAAAGCAACTCAGGAATATCCAGGCTCTCCTAATGCAGTGGACTCTGGTAGGTAAAAAAAAAAATATATATATATATTGTGACATCAAGTAACCCCTAAAGACTAAAACTTTTTGTTTTTCTTACTGATGCTGTCTGGCAATAAGACGGCGATATGTTTTACAGTAACCGGGGCGGCAACACCAAATGGACGACCGAGTTCACAAGTGTACTGTGAGTCAACGTCAACGCGGCGGATTAGAATGTTGCACGTCTCGCTCCGTTTTCCAACAACTTGGATCATTTCACTCTGAAGCAAAAATAGAGAAGTGCTCCCTACTAAAACAGTCCACAATCACTTACAGAAGCAGCTACGTTATGTTTGAAGCTGTTGAATAAATTCATACCAGTCATCATGTTGTTTTGACTTTATTTGCCGCCACACCTTTCTGCTGTGTGCTTCCCTGACACAGAGCCAGGCTTTAATTTGTCCTCTTGCATTTCTGTTTCTAATTGAACAAACCTCACTGAGACTCGCTGCCGTCTGCTGACAGAGAGAGAGAGAAGCACCGTTTCCTCTTAATGTGATTCACATACATACAGTATAACCAAAGGTGCTTTGGAGTAAAGTTGTTTAATACTTAAATAAAACATAAGCATAAAGCATTTTTATTCTTATCCAAAGTCATCAGGAGGAGGATTTATTCACTGAAAGCTAAATAGTGAAATTACTTGATAACATAATGTGCAAATGATTGTGTTTTCCTCATTAATCGAGGCGGATTTGCAGAATAAAAAAGGCCGATTCTGCTGAGGTGCTTCGCTTTACGAAACGCTTTTTTTTGTGGTTTTTTTTTAAACTACATAAATGTAATTACCTGCAGTTGGTGAATAAAGGTTCATTTTCTAAGCTCATCCATTTATGATGAAGCTCAGCGATGACGAGATCAGACCTCGTTAAACACTTTGAGCAGATGCACACGACGGTTACATCACAATCACGACAACCCTTCAAAAACAAAACGACTCGATTCCAGAAAACTACCTTTTATCACACATCACACATCGTTAGAACAAAACAAAATTAGCATTGAATTCATTAATATGTGGATGTTTCATCTGTTCAAGTTGTAACGTTTATCCTTTGTAAGCAGTATGAATGCCAGCAAGAGAAATGTCCTATTTCCTGCCAATATGATTAACTTTTGATTTGTTTTCTGTATTTTTATGTGAAATGTTTACATTGGCAATTTAATAAAAAATAATCTGACGGTTGACATTATTCAGTAGGGGGAAAGTTTTGATTTTCCTCACTCAGCTCTTCATTTTTACTTCACAAAAAAAAATCATAAAGCACATGATGGTACGAAAATTTACCAGATGCATTCACCATGTCATAACTCCTGCACAACTGGAACGGCAAACAATACGTTTTTCATGTAGCGCCATTTGATCCCAGTGTAACTCTGTTGTTTTAAAACTTTTAAAGTTGCAATTGCAAAAAACCCAGATAGCAGGAATTACCTATTGAAACCTAATGAACACTGACAGATTTCACAACTACGTAATCGCAAACATTAGTGGTTATTTTTGGAAGATTTTCATAAAACAGAGTTTTTATCTTGTGAAACGGACAGGCTGGGCATGGAGACAAGTGGAGTAAGAAAAAACCTTATAAGGTTCTGGAGCTTTGGTACAAACCATGTAAAGAGAACAAGAAAAACATATAGCAGAATAAACAGGAGGTTTCTTGGTCAGAAATAAAATAGAAATGGACTTTCTGGCAAAAATGAAAATGTGTGGTGCTAAGGAAAATGCTTATTTTAGTGCTAAAAATACAGTTAATCGACGACACGTGTAACAGTAATATACAATACTTTTATTTGGAACAGGTTTCGTCTGAGATGCGGTAAGCAGACAAAGCAGGGCCCTTTTGTCCTTCCCCGTTGACAACACAGAGCAATAAATTTACAGTCCGAAAGGGGTCAGAGACTTCTTGGCGCCTCTCAGCCCGTGTTGGATGGAGATGGGCACGAAGTGGTCCGCCTTTACTTAGATAAAAACCAGACATCGGAGCTGTAATCAGGGGAGTGTCCGGGGTTCTTTGGGGGGCCGAACAAGGTCTCTAATTGGTCAAAGAACGGAACGCCTTCTTTGCATATATTAAATAGGGAAACGCCTCTTTGATTAAAATGCCAGGACAGCAAAACAGAGAGAGAGTTTTTTTACCATCTTTTTCTCTCCACGTTGGGCGCCTTTGTCTGTCTGTGTGTTTCGTGTGTGTCTGTTTACCCTTGTGTGTCTTTATTTTTATGAGAAAAATGTATATCTCTGTACCTCTGCAGCTCTGTTAACGGATTCAAGCGGTGCTTTGTATGAATTAAACTCTGTGATCTGTGACGTCATTGTGCCTCACCTTGTCTTGCAGCCGTGACGACATCCATTCGCGACCCGGGAGAACAGGAGTGAAAGAGAGCCATGCTTTTTCCAAAATTAAGCTAAATAATAACTTTCTTTCTTAACAGTGGCAAAAAAAAAAAAAAACACACCAGAAAAAAGTAATTCCCAACTTGAAATATGACGGTTCGCCCAGCAGGACAACAACCTTAAATATACAGTAGAGTTAAGTCAGGGGAGTCCAAAGTGTGGCCCTGGGGCCATCTGGGGTTCTTGTACTGATTCTGTGTGGCCCCCCAAGCTGCCCTTCAAGCAGTTAATGCACATGGAGACTTTTTTATTTTGTATTCAGGGTAAAATTATTACCAACATCATTTTTTAACAATGGAAAATGTTAAGTAAGACACAATGTATTCACCTTTCTGTAACTGAGCAGTTTGATAAGCAGAACTGCGTCCATCAAGAGACTTTCACTGGAAAGACGACGTTGCTGCTTCCAAATCAGCTTTTTTTTAAATGTATTAAATATCAGCAAACGTACAAAATACTTCTTAGGGTTTGTATCTGCGATGAGTAAAATCCGTACACACACACAAATCTGACTACTTTATATCTGCTTGATTTTAGTTCTTTTTATCATCTTAATCCACAAGACTTTTTTCTGAACAGCCAAAATTGTTGAGTCCTTCTGACTCTTTTGGACATGCCCTGATTTAGACCAAAGCATATTGATGTGTTAAAATGGAACAGTCAAAGTTCAGACCTGATTCCAGTGGAGAATCTGTAGCAAGGCTTGAAAGTTAAAGTTCACAGACACTCTCTATGAGATCCAAGCAACTTGACTTTTACTGCAAATAAGAAAATTTAACAATCTATAGTATGTTATGATTCATGTTCTGTCCTGTCCATGCTGTGCTTAAACACTCATTCAGCTCACCTGGCACGCCTGATTGCTTACCTGTTCCACCTGGTCCCCGCCCTACTTAAACTCCTCTCAGCCTCCTCTCCAGATTATCGACAGCCACGAGCCAGTAGAGATCCAGCGTTTCCTTCCAAGCCTTCAGTGTTTCTTCGACCCTTTTCTGTCCATGGATTGACCCCCCCTGCCAAGCCCTTCACGGATCCCTTCTGTTCTGGATTTCTGGACCCTGACCCAAGCTTTGCCTCACGACCACCTTGTATTGCCTGCCCCTCAAACTAAGTTTGCTCTCTCTGTCCTCCTGTGTATGACCTCTGCCTGTTTATCGTCAAGTCCCTGGATGTTGCCTCTTGGATCTCCTTGCGGAGATTTTCATTGCTTCCACAGTAGCCTGTCCTACCTGGTTTCCTGCACCTACCTGTCAGACCCTTGGTTTCTCAGCTTCACCCGTCCACTGCACTACAGGTCAGTTCAGCTGAACATTTCTAGGACACCCCTCATTTACCAATGCATCACCAGTCTTCTCCCCTCTCTTCTCAGTGCTGTGTTTGATGACCTCATCCTGAGCAGCAACCAGAGCCTGTTAATTTTATTAAACTTGTTTTTTTTTTCTTTGCAAACTCCTGTGTGTGGCTGAATTTCTGGGTCCCCACCTAGTGTCCGTTCAATCTAAGAATAAATTTCAATAAAAAAAATTTCCCGTCTGCTGTGGTTCTTCAAGAGGAGATGAAGTAAAAATGCAAATAAGACAGATTTTTATTTGCTAAATGCTCAGTCCACCACTTTACAGTTTTGCACACGGCCACTTAAATTCTCAATAAAACAAGCTGCAGTTTATGTTGGAGTGATAAAATGTGAAAAAGTTGAAGACATTTAAATGTTTTCAGTCTGCAGACTCACCTGTGCATGGCAGACTGCAGCGACAGTCCAAGCTAATTACACGCTAAGCCTCTTTATCTGCTTCTCTGGGTGTTTTTGTGTTTATTTCTGGGTGAAAACACACGTCTGGTGATGCAGCCTCGGCAGTTTCCCTTTCCATGCGTTGGTAAAATATGTTGTAATAACGCGTTAAGTTCTACTAAGCGTTTCCAGAAGGTGTCAATGGGAGTAAGGGAACTGAGCCAAGTGGGTATTTGAATTTTATTGCGGCTGGTTGGAGGCGCCGCTCCGAACGGAGATGGAGCCCGACGTGAGGGCAAACGGGAGGCGAAGCCTCTGAGCTTTTTGCTTTTTTTTTTCTGTCATTGTGTCACGAAATGGAATTTCGAAAGTTAGAGAGCTTTGTGCTCGCAGGTACAGAAAGCCAGATTTTTCGAAAGATCCACACACTAGACCCCGGCGAACCTATGCGTCAACTCGCACCGTTGCGCTCACATTTAGTGCTTCTGTAAAATGTTTATTTTTCAGATGTGGGGAAAATTTGGGCTTTTAGAAACGGCAGCAGTGGCAGTAAAAGGTTCAGATTTGTACTTTTGTTTTTGTACATCACTGAAAATCAACAAACCTCCCATCTGAAAGCATTTAAAAAAAAAAAAAAGTATGACTCATGTCTTTTTGAAACAAGCCGATATAAATTTGGATCATTCTGATAAACACTCCCATTTCGCTCTATGTATGTTTTCCCCAACCGATTATCACCTAAAAACACAAGGGAAGGAAAGCGTATGGCTGTGTGAACAGTATGGAGCAGAAGATCCTTAAGTGTAATCAGCTGTACTTTTCCTTTGGAGTGGACATAAAACTATATATAGGATATGTGCAGTTATATATAGAGTGTGTTTTGCAGAAGAGCTGGCCGGCCATTAGACAGCATCCTGCCTCTGTGGACAGGAAACATCGGTCAGCTCCTGCTCCGTCTCTTAAATTGGGGCCCCGTAACGTAAAGTCTCTACACAAACATTTCAGCCTGGTTTGCTATCGGAACGCTCAAAAATTCACGACACAAAATGTGACGGCTGCACCGTTCCCTTCAATGTCTAATGGCTGTCTTATATCCCTTTTTGTCGAGACGTTGTCACAGAGATCAAAATGTTTTTGACGTCTAAATGGCAACCTCACCTCAGCTATGATTCTTCTTTCTTCTTTTCCCCTTTTGTCTCCTATAAACAAGTTTCGAGGCTTTCTAATAAGAGCCACACAGATGAGGATTTTACTTGGTGTCAAAAGGCCAGGATGGTTGCTTTGTGGCTTGTGTAGTAATAATCAATCAACCAATCAATTAATTTTATTTGTGTATCGTATTTCAGCAACGCGGCAGTTCAAAGTGCTCTACATCAGTGGTCCCCAATGGACCGGTACCGGTCCGTGGACCAATTGGTACCGGGCCGCGCAAGAAAAAATTAAATATTTCCGTTTTGAATATTGAGTCTGGAGGATCTTTTATTTTGAAAATCCTTTAACCGGATTCTCTGGGTTACGTCTTGCGCGCCAACATTGAGCCCACAAGCAGCAAAATGAGTAAGAAACAGATCAGATTCTTTGGAAAGTTTCTTTGCCAAGGGGAAAAAGACCAGAGAAGAGACAGGAGAATGGATTTATCCTGGCCAGATCAGTCAGAGATCCAGGTTCTGGCGGACCGTAGAACCGATGTTAGCAAAGCTAACGTCTTGAAAAGTAGAGAGGGACGATGGTTTTATTCCATGTCCAATATGAGTTTTTTTAAAAAACCTTGTTAGCTTGGATATTTTCTTTATCACCTCAAAATCCTCTTTGCCAGTGATAAAATTAAGACATTCACAAAAATACAAAGCATCTCTCGGGGCCCCTGAAGTGCCGGGGCCCCGGGCTGCAACCCCCGTAAGCCCATGCTAAAATCCGGGCTTGGTCTTCATCTTCTGATGCTCCCTGCTCTTGTCAGGATGAGGTAGATACTCGCTTCCTCACCAAACTCTAGATTAATTGTCCATAAATGCCAGAGGTGTTAGGCGTACGACATTAATTCATAACCCGAACCCTTCCTCTCCTCCACAGACGATGCAGAAACAGACTCATATGCTTCTCTGAATAAACCTTTTCATTTATTTATCCCGAGCACTGACTGGGAAGTACATGACAAAAACCCTGAGATGATGTTGGGTTTTTTGATTTTATGTTCAAGAAGTTGTGACAAAGTTTGCGCAGCTTGTTGGCTGAACTCGACACTCTTGTCTACTCGAGCCGGATCCAAATAAACGCAGTGTGTGTGGGCGTGTGTGTGTGTGCGTGAGATGGCTGACTCTGTGTTTAGAGTGGCTGACCTTTCTTTGAAAGGCTACCTATAACAGGTTTACATAAACACTCATTATGCTAATTAGCGGTGATGCTGGATGCAGTGAGATGCTAATGCTCTCTTCCTTTCGTGATGTGCTGCGTCTGATTCATCTGCTGCTGCTGTAGTAGAGAATCTCCCCTGAATCCGTTTCTAACAAATGCTAACAGGTAAACACCAAGTAGTGAACACCTGTTAGCAAGGAGCAATTGAACCTTCTCTGTAGGCTGGTTGATTTGCTCCATATTTTACTTTTTAATGTGTGTATATAAAAATCAAACGATGCCTTTACTTTGACTTGACATCAAGGAAAACTACATTTTTTTAGGTGCAAGGCTTGTGGAGTTGCAGCAATGTTTAGCTCATAAATAGAGCTGGATGTTGTCCCGTCTACAAACAGCACACTGATGTCAACAGTTGTTTTTAGAATAGCTTGTACCAGTATTAGCATGTTGCACAAAGCTTCCCATCATTTCCACATAAAGTACTGTAACCATCCCATCCTGATCAGAGCTGAATGAATGTTATAATAACAGCATTTGAACGAAAGCTGTACCTACTATGCCACCTCTTCTGATGCATTTGTGAATAATACGGGCTCTGCCTTTAGACTGCTGCTGGTGATTGAGTACAGCATCGTGTTTTTCCTCCTGGCCTTGTCGGGATACGTAGCTCAGACCTCACACCCTTTATCTGTACCCTAGTACCATAAGGTGCGATACAAATCACTTTTGCTCTAAAGGACAGTGCGTTTCGAAGAAATTATGTTTTTAAGGCCAAACATCTATTTTTATCCATAGTTCTTAAATGATCCACTTCATAGCCTTTGACAAAACTGAAATCCTGTCACCTGTTCTTGCTCTATTGTGTGTTGCCACCAACAAGAGGTGGCTTTTTTTTTCCTTTTTTTTTTTTGGAATAATCACAGCCCGTTTTTCTGTTCATGGTTTGAGGAGTTTCAGGCTCGTCAGATTTTGTGTTGAATTCTGCTGCCAGCGTTTGGACTCACATTTTTTATTTTACAGAAGTACGAAGTAAACATATTTATTTCAGTATTGATCTTCCGTGCTCTGCGCCTGTAAATCACATCAGCTGTATATCTGCTTTGAAACTGGTTTTGTGGGCCGTAACGAGAATATTTCAGTAATTCAGTAATTAATTGAATTTTGTAAAAAATTGTGCCCCTCCTCCCCTTGCTCTCCTTTTCTTCATCACAAATCTACCTGCTCACAAGCATATCCAAGCCTACTATTACAGTCCATTCAGTTGTCATTTGGATTTGGTTTTAGCATAAAGTGCTCTGTTGGTGGCAGAAAGTGCCAAAAAGACAGCAAAATTGTCTGGTGAGGACATGTTTCAGAAAACTTATTTTGATGATTTGTACGGTTTAGGGACAAGGGTGTACAGAAAATGGATGGATATTAAGTTAAGGCCAGTTTATTTATATTGGACATTTCTGCACTAGGGTGCAAGATATTAAATAGGAAGGGCCCTGAGGTGATTTTTGTTTACTGCAATGAAAAGTTGGCTGTTGACACAAAGAAGTCCCTGATGTTTAAGTAAGACTCAAACCAGTCAGGTTCAACCAGAGTTCAACTTAGCTTCTCCTGTAACATACCACAACCAGTAGTCTATGAATGAACTAATAAAATGTGGTATTCATATAAAGAAAGCAAAAATCTAAAACTCACTGAGTACAACAATGAGCTCAATATTCCCATTTTCACAACCTGTGAAATATTTATTCAACAGGTATAAAGGTGAGTTTGCCCTAAATGTTTTATGCTGGAAATGTAGAAATCCACCAACTTTTGACGCCTTTCCCTCTCCAAATCTGCTGGAAATCTTTATGTAAATTTATACACAAGCGGATCGTCGCTGCTTATCATTTTAAGCTTTTCTTCCCAACATCTGGACTCGGCTTTGTTCATGATGATTCAGGACAGGGAATCCATCTGCCTGTGGCTCCAACAACAGATCGATGGTCCTGCAGTAGCAGTAACAAGTAGACGTGTCCAGACCAGGATTGAACTTTTTAGGAATTTGTTTTTAGATGAGATTATCAAAACAGACAAAAAAAGAAGGGATGAAATTTAAGAAAACTTAAAGGCCAGTCATTTCAAAACTACAGAACAAAAACAAAGCACTTTGCTGCCGACGCTTACAGCTATGATACCGGAAGATGCCAACACAACCCAACACTAGGAATATGGTTGGTACGCCAAAAATATCGTTTGGTTGATCTGGCAAATCTGAAATCTTTTTTTAACAACCCTTATGTATTAATTTTACAATGACACTCAAGGTAAAAGAGAGTTTGTTTTATCTGCTGCAGATTTCTGTCCATATGCATCATGTGGTGTGGTCTGCATGGCATGCTATATCATCAAACTGCTAACCATACAGGGAAAAACAGCATAGATAAGACCATTCTTACATTCCAAGATGCTTGAGGGAAATAACTTAGTTTATGATGCAGGAAAACACATTTTGTATGTTTTATCTGAACATGATTAACTGCTGGAACACCACTGAAATATTTCCCAAGCCAAATGATTAGTGAGTCACATCAAAAACAGCAGAAGTGATTTTCTTTCCAAACAAACCAGTAAAGTGAAGCGCATTTCAGAATTCAGAGTTTCAGACCATGATAGATATTTTTCAGTGAGTTAACTCCGTCTTAGACAGACATTCTGATTGGGAAAACAGTTTAAAAGGGCCAGTATTATGTAAAAGTCAACCTCTTCAAGTCCAACAACGTTCGTTTTGCCAGCTGTGTGTTTCTTTGCTCTATCTCTTAATTGAAAACTACATATCAACAAAATAAACATTTTCAATTCAGAAATCCTTTCTGCTACCAAATTATTACATAAATAGGCATATGAGCTCAATAACAAATATTTTTATTGTTTTTAATCTGTTTTCTATGTAGTCCAACCAAGTTCAGTTTGCCAGAGTTCCAGGAACATTCATGGAACTTCTTTAGAAATGTGGCTAGTGAACCCTGACATTAGGGTTAGCGTCTGTGCTGCTGCTACATGTTTAGCATTGCGATGCTATTTTCAGCTTGAATAGCTTCGCTGAAAGACTAACTTATTTTAGAACAACTTAAAATCAACAACAGTTTTTTTTTTTTTTACCAGCACTCCATTAGATCAATTTTTGAAGCAAAGATAAACCCAGAGTGAACCAAAAGAAGCAGATTTGTCCTCCGCTGCAGATATTGCTGGTGCGTCTGATTTAAGGGCATACCAGAAACGTGTGAATACAACAGTTCCATACTGTAACTTTTGTACGTAAAGAAAAAAAAAGCAGTAAAATATGTTTAAACATTTTTACACATTAAAATCTATATAATTAATTAAATTAAATTAAGTACATATAACATCCTCAAGCTGAGTTTTTACCAAAGTGACAACGCACAAATGAAAGTTAAATTGTATTTGTAACATTTGTGGAAGGGCAAACTGAGCTGGAGATAACACTGCATTTGAAAAATTGTGAAAAAATGTTTTTGGTGTCATTTGTAAAGTTTCACAGTCAAAAATTAAAAGCACTAATTTGGGTTATTCAGGAGGCAATAAGAAGAATGAAATTTGGGTTCATTTTTTTCAAACTGCCATTTTCACCATGTCATTCAATCATTTATAATTGTAACAGTTTCAAACCAAATATTTAATTTACAAACTAAATAAATAGTTTAGAAACTAAGTATTTTGCTCCAAACTAGATATCTTGTTAGCTAGCTAAATACTTAGCTAAATATTTAGCTGAGAGTTAAGTAATTCTTTATATGTAAATTCATGTGCTGATTACCAAAAGTCGACTATCAAAATAGAAGCTTGGTCATGGAGTCTGGCTATAAACTATTGGTGGTTAGCTGGAGGAGTCACTGTTGCTGTGGATTCATTGTAAACATCTGTATTACCATTAAAATGGCTCAACCAATGCTTTAAGTTAAAATGTGGAGAGGAAAAGAAACAACGATGAAGAGGTGATGGGAGCAACAACTGAAGCGACTCATTAGGAGTTAAAGGTTTGCAAGACTCAGCTTTTATTTTGGTAGTTCACTTCTGGTTCTCAGCATGTTGCACTTTAGCTATTTAGCTATGAGCTAAATCATTAGCTAGATAGCAGTTTCAGAATAAATATTTAGCTTGTTAGTTCAATATCTAGAATAAAATAGTTAGCTAAGTATTTAGCTTAATATTTAGCATGTTAGCTAAATAAAAGCTAAATATTTGCTGTCTAAATATTGTAATTAAATATTTAGCCAGCGATATCTAGCTAAACATTTAGCTCAGTTAAATGTTTAGCTAAATATCTGGTTTTCTAGCTAAATATTCAGCTCAGAGTGCAATATGGTATAAGGCTACATATTTAGGATGTTAGTAAAATTGGTTTGTAAGCTAAACATTTCGTTTGATAATTATTTAGGTTGAAACTGTGATATAAACTATAAATGAATTCATGAAATGGGGGAAAATATGACTATTTTTTCTTATTTAAATTGTTACAGTAGGCAATGTCTGTGCTTAGAAATGCTCAGAGCTAAATTTAGCTTGTAGATAAATATTTAGTTTTCTAAATTAAGATTTCATATAAAGCTAAATATTTAGTTTGTAAGCAAAATATTCAGCTTGTTAATTAAACATTTAGTGTGAAACTATCGCATTTTTAAATGGAGGAATAAAATGGTGAAAATATGACTGTAAAAAAAAAGGTACTCCAATTAAAATAAAAGTTTTAAAGTAATAAAATGAATACTCGCTGAACATCACATACACAAACTCATTACTGCCTCCTGACATTTCTTTTTTGCGCTGTTTTTATTTTTTGTCTCTGTTTTTTTTTTTTTTTTATTTCCCTCTATAACTTTGTCATTCCAAAACCGTGATCTTCTTTTATCATCACTGTTTCTTGGAAAGTCACTACCATTTTCAGTGAGGTGGGCTATAAAGCCTGCATTATTTCCCCTCCCTCCCCTCTCCCTCGCACCGGGCTGTGCCACCTTCTGCAGCCGGAACGGGGCGCGCCTTGGTGGGCGGCCTTTGCGGTGCGGGCGCCTCTGCTGCTGCTGCTGCTGCTGCTGCTGCTGCTCCTGATGCTGCTGCTGCTGCTGCCGATGCCGCTGTGACTCCATCTCTAGTAGAATTAGGCGGAGGCGTCGTCAAGGCACCTGCGCCGCAGCCGGCGTTAGACAATAAAAGTCTGGACGCCAGTTTTGAAGAGCCGGAGTTTTACTTTGAAAGGACGGGGGACTCCGAAGACACGTTTCCTGCCTGGTGTCTGCCTTGACGGCAGAGGATGCAGGTGGAGCGACTCGGGCAGGACCGTTCACATCTGTCTTGAAGGAGAAAGGGGGGAAAGAAAATCTGCTCTGCTCTACGCTCTGGATAAAAAAAAGAAAGAAAAAAAAAACGCTTTAACTATTCCGGAGGATATTAATAAATCTTGGCTTGTCTGGAGAATAACGGAATTATCCGAAGATACAAGTAAGGACTTTTTCCCCCTTCTTTTTACTGAGGTGACTGTTTTATTTTCTCTGGCTATGGGGATTAGAAAACAGGGCTCTACACATGATGACATGATTTTTTTATTATTTTTATTTTTATTTATTTTTTTTTATAAATGCGTGCTGTTTTCTAGAATGAAGAAGCAGAACACAGATGACGCGTAATGGCTCAATGTTTTTTTGGAGGAGATCTGCGCTGTGCTGTTTGTTTTTGGCTGCTTTCTAAGTAGACACGCTGAGTTCAGTGTTTGTGTGCGTGAGCGCGTCAACGTGTGGAGGGAACTGGTGCACATGAGTGTTTGGAAACCACGCGTGGTAAGAGTGTGGGGGGAACATTTAGGGGGGAAAAAAGAATAAGAGCATCCTACCGCGACTGGTGACAGGGAGCCGCTGTGGATGTGTTTACGCAATGTCCAGACGATTTGTGCGGGATTATTCACACAGGTCCCCGACACTCAGTCCGAGGAATCGCTTTCATTTCAGAGCTCTGTGGGTTTAACTGCCGCAGGGATGGATACCAATGATTCTGCTGATCAGTTTAGCTCTCCTTTAAAAAAAAAAAGAAAGAAAAACGCATATGATGCACTACTTTAATCTGGAGTGTTTACGCAAAACTCCTTTTTTTTGCGCGCAAATTACTGACATTTGCACCTTTCGCTTCACGAGTCATGCATCATATGCGTTGTAATAATCGTGAAGTCATGTTTCAAACACAGCCCCCTGAATTGTGCGGTATGCCAAATTAGGCCACCGGTGGGTAAGATGGTCTCTTTACCAGCTGCGGTCGCTTCCTTTCCCGGAGAAAAAAGGACGGCAGTGACCGGACTCGTCACTGCACCGGGTTTGTTTGTAAAGTGTCTGGTAAATTCAACCAGCTTCGATGAGTTAGACATGCTCCATACGCAGGACTTTGCCGCGCCGAGGCACGCGGCGGCTGCGCCACGGTGTCGCCAAAACGCCCACTGTGATGCGTAACGGTGTCTTCACGCACAATTCCCAGAGCAAGCGCGTGATCACCAGCAATGATCGAAGAAAACCTTCTTAGGAAATGAGCTGGGTTTGGATCGGTTGTGCTAAAGAGAAGCGATTGAGGTGAGAAGAGACGGACGGACACGCACTGACGCCACATGAGGAAAAGCCGACTGTGTTTGCACCGTTTTCAAGCAACATATGATCAGCATGGCAACTTAAACAGAAGCCACACTTTTTTATGTGCAATTTGTGTGCTGAATTTCTGACCTTGCGCAAATTGTGCTGAGTGCAGATCTGATAACAGCAGAGAAGGTTCTCAGTGTCTGGCTATATCCTGAAATTCATCACAGGAAGGAATTGAAGGAAGCGGTAGCTGCGTTTCCATTACAAATGTGCACAAAACTTTGTCAATAAAAAAACACAATTTCGCAATTGTGTTTATTATGTTTCTTATTTAATATATCGAATAAGAAATATTGTTAAAATGACAGGTGAATAGGTTTGTTCACTACCACGTCGTGATCCAGCTACTTCCTGTCCTCTTATGCTTTGTGGTTTGTGCCAGTGGCAACATCCGGTTGTTGATCATGTGACTTGAGTGATGCATAAAACTGTTTCCAACGCAGTTTTACAAAAAAAAAAAAACTATTTCAATGCGGCCAAAACCACCACCTCTTCCTACTGCCAAAACATTTGATCAAAAAACAAGAGTTTCCATTAAGATCATTTATTTACAAAATGTCAAATTGCATAATTACACAGTCAATGGAAATGCAGCTAGTGACAATGGAGTTGATGCCAACTTTCTTTCCCGTCATGCATGAAGTCCCATTCCAGACCCAAGTGACAAAAAAGCTTCAGTATTAAACCAGCAGCTTGTAACCGAATGTCTCCCTTGAAATAGCATCACTTGAAGTTCTCTCTGATTCTTAAATGTTCCTAAATTTGACCCCCATGTTGTTCGTTTGGGGCGAACCTGCTCAGGTTCTGATGCAGACGCCTTCAGCAGGAAATGGGCCTGCATGCTATGTACTACAGTTCCAGTTTTGCTCTCGGGAGCTTTCAGTGCACTTCACAAAAGGTGTTTAACATCGCCTTTGTGGGTTGAGATGAATTATAATAATTGCAAATGTCTCTGCAATTTGAATAAATTGTTATGCAGCGAGAGCAAAGAGTGGATTTGAGGTCCTGTGCTGCTCTTTGTTTTGCTTCAACTTTCTGACATCGGCTTTTCAACGACCCACCTGAATATGAACTTGTTTTTTGTTTTATTTTCGGCTAAAATGTCATCGTTTGGTATTGAAACAACATTGCAGTTGGCATTTTGAATGCAGCTGGGGGAGGGGGGAAAAATCACCTTTTCAACTGTGTGCTTTATTCACATCTATCTGGTTCATGTTGTGTGTTAGACGCTCTAACTGGCCTGGCCTTCATGTGATGAAAGTGAGACGTCCCGTTTCACAGGGCACAACCACAAATCTTGGTTTGTTTTGTTGGAACCTTATGTGGCAGATGGATAGTTTTCAACATTTTTCCACTAATATGTGTCAGGCATTTATATTTAGCCTGCCCTGAGTCAAAACGTTTTGCTGTTATTAAACCAGCAAGTCTTTTGGGGTGTATCTCTACCGGTTTTGCACATCTAAAGAATGAATATTTTTCTCATTTTAACTCCTGAATACACTTTGATCATTCTACTGTAGCTCTGACACATATACTTATGGCATATTTGTGTCTCCTACATGATTTTTGGCAAACTATACGTGATTTCTATTGGCCTTCTTCATTCCACTCTTCCGTAAATGACAGATTAGTGGAAATTATGACTAATATATGTCCTGTAACCAGATTTTTCTTGCCCTAGCTTGATAGGTTCTCCGTTGTGTCACTGTCTTTCCCTCAGATGACTGACTGAAGAGTTCTCTGCACTCAAAGCTTGGAATATTCTTCTCTAGCCTACCCCGGCTTTATTTGTGGCCTGTCTCACCATGTCAGGCATACTTTATGGAGAAGTTGGCTCCATAAAATAAGAAGGCCATATGCTCTGGTCTTCTTAAGCCAGAGCATATTTGTGAAGGCAGCCAAGATCAAACTTGCAGAATTGATCTTGCAAGTATGTATTGTAATCGTGCGGTTCCTTTATTAAATCGTAACTACATCTTGGATCGAAGTAGACAGGCCACGTCAATAAAAGAATAACTTACATTTGCACGTACTTGTATAGTTGTGTTGCTGTGTGTGGGAATTTGTCACCTGGAGGTGCAGCGATATTAGAATGGTATGAAGGGTGGAAACCTTGCAACACTCAGCACCTAGGAGCAGCAGGCCTCAGAAAATCACTCCAGTCCCAGTCAGACAGACACCAGACACCCCACAGGGTAATCCTTACGGCTGACACAGAAATAGGTCCGCAGGAAGGCAAAGGTACCAGCCAAGCCCCCCTGACTCAGCACCCAAGGTACATTGGCCAGTACAGGGTAGGCGTGTTTTGGCATGTTTGATGATTGGAAGCCTATACATCCCAAAAAGGGACAAACCCTGGAACAGCCAACCCTCTGGGATGGTATTGACCTGCCAGAGGTTAGGAGGGAGGGAGGCACCTGGTGACATAGTCCTAATGAGGCCAAGTGGAAATGATCACCAAAGCCTCTTGGTGGTAAGGCTCTGTGGATTGAAGAGCCTTACAACAACACCAGCAGAGCTCACAAGACCATCCCAAACTTCTTTTTGTCCTAACTTCTTGGTGGAATCAGTGCAGAAGCAGAGGTAAAACAGAAGAGAAGAATATGTCTAGTCTCCCTGAGCCAATCATCCCTGGTGTGTGTATACTTCAGTGCTGAACTGAGACCACACTGCATAATTCTTTTGCCCCAGTAAGCTCAGTTCATTTTCGTTAGTCTGTGATCCAGTAGAAGTTACAGTTTTTGAGTGTGTACCATCCAGTCTTTCAGCTGTGGAACCCCAGACATTCCAGGTCTTTTTAAATTAAATTTGTTTTCTTTTTTTTTTTTTAAATTGAGCTCCAGCACTATGTAGGTGGCGTTATCCTGACGACCCCAGAGGTCGAAAAGTAACACTTTGTGATCCGTATGTGACACAAACACAATTCAACGCAACAAGCACAAAATGGGCCTCATCTTTGGACCATTGTGATGTTGTCAATTTCCAGCTCCAAATGCGCTCAGTCGTTTTTGTGAGTTTTTACAAACAGTGGGTCTAAATATTGTAAAGGAGTCACTCTTGTGATGGAACCAGTTAATCCACCTCATAGTGAGTAACCAGCAATCTTCAGACATAATATCTTCTGCCTGACTTCGGAGCAAAGTCGGTACCATGTAACCTTTACTAGTGGGAAACCCAACAACCAAGCCGAGCCCAGTTGAGTCGCGCTGAGTAGATGCCGGTGAAAAGTTTCCCAAACCGATCCTGCTTTAAACTTCTCGACGACTTTCTCCGTGACCTGTCTGCCAGGTTTGTCGGTTTCCACGATTCTGTTTGTTCGCCAACGCTCTCAGCGGTCCTTCAGAGAGCTACAGAGATCAAATTAAACCCACGGAGGTAAAATTAATGATTAGGCGAGCTCTGGATGCGGCTGGTTGGGTTTTTATTAGAGCAAAGATTGCTGAGATAAATGTACACTTCTCAGAGCTTTATAAAACATTTTGAATACCGTTGTAATTCCTGTCTTATTTGCAATAATGCGCTACTTTTGTTTTGGTCAGTCGGATAAAATTACAACAAGACTTGTTGAAGTCTGCGGTTATGACGTTAGGAAACGTGAAAATCCAAGAGATGTTACTGACTCTGGAAAATGCTGTCCGTCCAGCCGGTTGTCTTGACGACCTGCAACCTGTAGCCTTTGAAGACGGCGCCTTTAGCGTGGACTATCATGCAAAACAGAGCAGTGCCACTTATGGTCAATGATTTGATGGAATCATTTGTGACTGAGACGGGAAAGGATGAGAAACAAAACACCGTGGCTGCAATCCCATGAAGCTGTTTAACCTCCATGCTAAAAAAAAAAAAAAGGTGACTGGATGGAGACAGATATCAGTTTTTCTGGCAGGAAATTTGTCACTGGGTACGTCAAAGTCTTGCAGGCAGAGCCAGAGGAAAAGACAAAAGTTTTCACATGATGACATCGGTTAAATTCAAAGCAGACTTGTGTTTTGTTTGTATTTTTTTTTTTAAAACAACCTGCCTGTGGTTCGTCTAATTGAGAAGGAGTTGTGAGACTTTCAAAAAAGTTCTGGCTCGGCGCCACGCACGCCACTGTATTCCACGAAGATTGAGTCATGAATTCATTTATCAGAGCTCGCAAATGCATTTGAATCTTATATGAGGGATTCTCTTTCTTCCCTCAAATGGTTGGAAGTAATGTAATCCCAGCCCCTTCTTATCATATCTGAGTAAACCTCAAAAAAGAGAGAGAGAGAGAGAAAAAAGCAAGCTCTGCCACTGAATTAATAAAGACGTGCGTTGTAGCCTCTAGTGAGAGCTTGATGTGAAATATTTGCATTACCATATGGCTCCTCTTTGAACAGGTTCAAGCAATCCTTTCTTCTTCTTTTTTTTTTTTTTGTTCGACGCCACAGCGTTTGTAATGTCGTACAGAGAGCAGACCTAGCTGCTGCGTGAAGCGGACAGAAAGGCCTCTTGTCTCCCAGCTTTCTTGGCTTCCTCTCAGGTGTCATCTCCCTCAGGTTGCACCCAGTCTAGACCTGAGAAAACCTTTGACCCCAGGAGTCTTTCGGTGCCAGTTAATGTTCCTGGCGTGGTGGGCATGTTTAGCACCTGCTGGAGAGCTGCTTGACCTGAATTACTGCCGCACAGAGGCAGCTGCTGTGGCTGGAGCTTAAAAATATCACACTTTTCCCTCTCATTAGGAAAGGGAACACCAGCGACTGTTGATGATGATGATGATGATGATGATGATGATGTATTGTGCTTACCTGAAGAATGGTTCCTCTCGGGGGACAGCTGTGAGAAACTAGACTGTCTAGAAATATAAAGTCAAAGGGCAGCAAATGACTAAATGACTTAAATCAGTGATTTAATTTAAAGAAACATTTTTCCAACAGTACGGTAGATGCTTCCACTGTTTTGCTGCTGAAAGGTTCAGCTTTTGCATAATCTTTGTATTTTCTGTAGCATATATTGTGTTAATCTGGCTCTCTCAGACATTTAAGGTCTCTGTTAGGTTAATATGCTTCTCCTATTTGACCTTCGACCTGTACACGAGTTGTCCAGGGTGTACCCATGTTTTTCAGTAATTGAATTTCGGAGATAGACACAAAGTCTCTGAAAGGATTAAAACGGCAAACAGAGTAGCCCGTTAGCATCCAGGGTAACATGTCAGCATGCGGATATTGGTTGGTGAGGTATCGTCGTATTCATAAAGAATTCAAGCCGAGTTGAACTGAAGCCAGTGGGGGGCATCCCTGGGCGTGCCACCAGCAGAGACTGTCACGGCTCTTGTTTCTGTTTCCGTCTTCACCGCCCACCTTCTGTGTTGCATCTCAGCAGAACAGCTTGGAAGCTTCGAACAGCGCTTCAGTCATCTGACCCCTGGAGGGCAGCGCTTCAGAGATCCGCAAGCGTTTTGTCCATATATTTAGACGAAAGCTAAAGAGCCTTCTCACCTCTTCCTGCATTATGAAGTGTTGCTATTAATAAACTCACTATGCCTCGCCACTTCTCCCTGTCCATTCACCGTCTGAAACCGGGCCTAACGCTGAGGATGAATGAACGGAACAACAGGGGGCCACCTGGAGGCGGCTGGAGGTCATGATATTGAGATAGTGTCTGCTGATGCATCCACACAAATGCTCACCGCTCCTCCACGAAGCGATAGAGAAACAGAGAGAGAGAGAGAGGCGACTATTCCACAAGCCACAATCGTTGCACGGAGACCACCATAGCTGATTAAAATAAAAAACAAAAGGTGGTTCTGCTTCGTTCTGGTGCGGTAAACTCGGCGGACCTTAATCACGCTTCCATTGTCATCGTTGGTTTGGGGTTTTTTTTGCCAATGTGTTTGCAGACAGGAAGGAGCAGGGAGCGTTTCCCTCGACAGAACTCTCACACAGAGAGCCAAGGACGTCGGCTGAGCACAGAGGGTCAAACAGTTACCCAGCGCCGTCCTCTCTGTGGTAATGACCCCATAATAGAGAAGTGCCGCAGAACGATGACAGCTGACACAGTTTTTAGTGATTCGGGGTCCAACAAATAAAAAATAAATAAAAAATAATAATTTTATAGATAAGAAAAAAACAAAAAACATTGGGCACTCAGCCTCAATCTAACTTTGCTTTATTGCTGTTTTTGGAGTTCTGCGTTTTTGGCTTTCAAGCACCAACTATTTTCATCTCGCTTATTGAATTGTTAATTTTTCTTTGTGGAATAAGTGCTGCTGCTCCAGCTTATAGTAGCCTCTCTGATGTTGATGTATACCCCTCCCCGTAGTCCCACCTCCACACCCCTTCTTCACTCCTCTCTCTCTCTCTCTCTCTCTCTCATCGTCCTATTTGTCAGGAGCAAATGAAGCCCCGTGTCACAATCATGGCGATCTGCCACTTGGCCGCCACTTTACACGTTTGAAAAGGAGAAAATGCAGAGATGAAATGTGTGAAGGCTAAATGTGTCAGAATAATGGGAAAAAGAGGAGGAGGTGGGGGGTTGAGAGGTGGAGGGGTGAAGCCAGTTAGAGAGCGTCGCTCAGCTGTTCCAGTCCAACCAGCAGCTTGGTGGGATTGACTGAGTGGTCACTAAGGTTTCTAGGTGTTTGCTTCTGAAGGTGGATCAGCAACCCCGAATGAGGCCTAACCAAAGTACAAATGGTACGATTACTTATTTCTCTGAATTGTTGTGAGGATTTATCTAGGCCCCGTTCACATGGCGATGGCAGGACAGCGAAAATGCCTCTTGTTTACACGGTAACCACATTTTGGTTGGACCAAAACACAAAGGTCTGACAACAGGTAAACCAAAAAATGTGTGAAAAACGATGACTTGTGCGTTATGCATGACTGGCTTTCAACAATGGCTACTGCGTTCTACTGCTGACATAGAAAGAAATTCCTATGTGATCAACCGCACTAGCTTATGTTGAATATAAAATTAACATAATTTGAGCTAATTTTGATTAAAATTAATATATAATATCTACAGAATCAATAGTGTAAAATATTCATTAAAAATGTTTACTGATGTTGCTGCGCTGTTAGCAAAGCTTTTAGATTAACATATTTTTTTCCCTCTTTAGTCAGTCTGTTGCTTTTTCCTTTTTAGTCTCAGTTACCTCTAAAACTGGGGTTCTTTAAAGCAACAACCTTATTTATTACTTCTCAGTTATGATTCTATAAAATAACTCTAATTTCTCCTAAATGTACCTACCTGGGAAGAGTCTGTCTCCCTCTGCAACACCAGGCCAAAGGCCCGCTGATTCTCTGCGCTACAGTTTAGATCCAGACCCAAAAGGGGAAAGACAGGGCTGTTACTTTCAAAATAAAAGCTTGTGTTAAATTAAAAAACAAATCAAAGCAGATTTCTGCATATAAAATAACTGCAAACACAGGAAGATCCAAAAGAGAGGTTCCCGTCAGATTCTATAAGTTCATTTGTATCTAAATGTATTTGGTAAATCTCAGGTTTGAGACAAGGCTGTTTCATAAAACAGAAGTAATTGTTTTTATTTTTATATTTTTTAGGAGTGCTGAAGTCCCCCTAAAGCTCCTCTTGTGTTCATGACTGTTGTTGCTCTTGTATTCAGCCTCTTTCTTTTGGATGATAAATTGCACAAGCTTTCAAAATCTATACGAAATCAACTCATCAATATGAATTGATTTTTTGTCACGTGGCGTAAACACTGCGTAGCCGATTCAAAATGTGACTTATTTAGAAGTTTCTAATGCAAGTAATCCTGTTTTATCAAGACGGCGTGTCAAGCATTTGTAACAAATCAGTGAAAACACGGATGGTTGTGATGATGTGAGCCGTGAGCAGACCCCCTGCCTCCATGCTGCGCCTTAGAGACGCACTTCCTCTGTATCAACTGGGAGGTAATGGAGCAAACAAAGTGCAGTATGATTCTAATTATAAATGTGTTTTATTCTGTGGAGTGCTAGTAATTAAGATAAACACTTCAAAGTAGAAACTTTACTGAATGTCATTTGTCTTTGTTGTAAAAAAAAATAATTTTTTTTTAAAACTCCATGGAAACAGTTTTTTTCAAGTACAATGGCTCCTGAGAAACAACCGAGTGGAAATGTTTTAGTGGCAGCACTGATGAGAGTTTGGAAACTCAAAAATCCTACCTTCATTTTGCTCACAGAAAGCACCATGAATAAGCACAGGCCACAGCGCACTCTGGTGTTATTTGCTGTTAAAAACTTTATTTTATTATTAAAACAAATGTTGCTATTTCCACTCGAAATAAGCCACAATGATGCTCAAAAGAACACAGTGACATAAAACGCTATTTAAAAGAAAACTTCACTTTCTATAATGTTTGTGGTATTGTCTGTGATACGTTCAGGCTGCGAGAGAGTGAGAGAAAGCAAGACTTCAGTCAGAAAATTAGAAGGCTTACAATAACTTATGTTTTGTGTCTTTTTAAACTTTTAGCCTATTGTTATAAAACTTGCTGGGTTTGGAAATGCTGGCAGCTTTTTTTTTAATTCCAGGGTTAGTTAAAGGTTTTATATTTTCAAAGAACTGTAAACAGAGGCTGCTGTTTCTTTAATGTTGTTGTGTCAACTGCAATAAATGACTATCTTGTAACGATGACGCCGCTTTGAAATGTCGACTCCATAATCTTTGTGTCTTTGTTTAGAAATATCAGTAAAAACCAAAAACATACCTTTCCGAGAGCAATGTAGCAAGAGATGGAGAGATGCTCAATTGGTTCATACATGTGCTGTATGCTGATGAATATGATAAAAACCTAAAATTTTCGTTCATTCATTAAAATATATGAATAAATGGGGGGTTTTTTTCTGTTTTTTGGGTTTTTAAAAAAATTTTTTACAGGTTTTTTTGTGAAATCCATTAAATTCTACTGACGGAGCAGCAGAACAGCAGCATTTAATGGGGAAAGGACATTTTACTGGATGATAAATTGTAGCAATGTTGATGTTTTGAGACCATTTTAAAGCAACATATTGATAAAAATGTATTTTTGCCCTCTGAAAGACTAGTAAAGTTCACACTGGAACTACAAAACATTTTAAATATCCAAAATAAAACAGCAACAACCAGAAACATTAAATAAGAACAGAATAAAAACCAAACAAAACCAACGCCAAAAATAAAATCAATTATAAAGTTTCTGTGTGCAAAATTGCCCTTGTGTAGAGATTAAAAGCATTCTATTTTCATTTTATTTATATCTATTATAACGGAAACTTATTAAGACAAACAAATGTATTTGTAAATTCATGCAGGGTTTAACTTATCTCTATGTCTACTGATTTTGTTTGCTTTTTCTTAAAGGTTCTGTCTTTTAAAACAAGTCAACAGTGTTTGGGAGACAAGACAAAGCAATACCATTCCAGGAACAGATAGAAACTGGAATAAGATACTAATAAGTTAGAAAACATCAGTGGTGGGCCTTCTCTGAAATTTCCTAGAAAATTGAAAAGAAAAAGTGTAAAATGTTTTAATCATATTTAGTTTGATCTGTAATTTAATTGCTTATCGGTATTATTGGGGTATTACTATAATTTCCTACTTTTAAAAAGTGCCATAAACATATCTGGCGAGCGGCTCCGCCTCAGGACCTGCTGTACAAATTCAGCTAACCCCTCGTCAAAATGGCTGACAAAATGATCAGCCAATCAAAATTGACATACAATGACAGTCTGTAAGTAGAGAGCTTCCCCTGCATTCCCCGTCACTGTAGTGAACTTCGTATTTACAAAATGGCAGCCGCATCCGCTTCAACTCCGGTTGACATAGTTGCAAACTCACTAAAATTGCTTTTTTAAAGACGCTAATTCATGGATAAAAAAGAAATAATTAATAATGGAGAACCCACACCGACGAGTGGCTAACAGCTAGCACTGAGCACAACACAGTGTGGATTTTATTTACAAGTAATGGGTGAGTGTTACTTTTCTATTAGCCTACATTCTCATACAAACTTTACTTAATATTTTTTCTTTCAATTGTTCACATGCGCTATTTGAGCAGTTTGGCTTGCTGTTGAGCTTAACTGGGGAACATGGAAAAGCTTTGCTAAATTGCTGGCTATTCAATAGTGTGCGCTGTTGCCCGTGCATTTTGTTGATGTATTGCTTGATATGCATTGTTGGGCTGCATTACTGCTTTCTTTGGCGTATTTTTGTTTATTGGATGCCTGTCGCTTGGTGTGGTGCTTAGTTCCTTCATTGTCCTGCACAACGTGCGTATTGTTCACGTATAGTTGACGTCTATTGAAGGCCCTGACTGGCCCGCCACACGGAAAACATTAACAGAGCAAATAAATACAATACTTTTTTTTCTTGTTTTTTTATCAGATGTTCTTGTACTCGCATTCTCAGTCTGAAGCTCCTGTCTCTGGAATAACAGCTCAGAAATGAGTTTTAAGACACGTCTAGTTGTTTTGGGGATTAGAGCCGTTCCTCCCATCAGCGGTGATCAGCGGTGTTAATCAAGAGTGTTTAGCACTTCCAGGTTTCCAACTTCCTCACTGCGTGTGTGTGTGTGTGTGTCTCTACTCGTTCCAAATGGAGCCTTCCAACATTTCATCTGTGTGCTGACATTGTCCAACCTGCTGTAATACGACCGTTTGGCTTGTATGGCGACACAAGCTCCCAGTTACTCCCTGGGAAAGTTCTGGGAATATATGGGCGGGTGTGTGTGCGTGTGTGTGTGCGTGGACTTGTTTAGCTATTCTGCTCGGGACCATTTCTGAAGCCAGTTGGCTTTATGGGAACCAAATGCCATGCAGTCCAAATATGGTGTAAGGTTATAAATAGACTACTGGTTTGGGTTAAATAAAATTTAGTTACTAACATGAATAGAAGTCAATGGATAGTCCTAAGGGTAGAAATGCAACTGTGTGTGGGGGGGCGTGTGTGTGTGTGTGTGTGTTAGAGATCATAACAGCAGCAGAGTTGCGTGTGATCCCTTTCATGTTGATGTTTTTTTTTTTTCCTCTGGGTTTCTGCCTCACCTTTGCCAGATCGCTTCGCCGCACGTTTTAATCTGTGTGAAAACAAACAAACCACAAAAAAAAACAAAAAAACAACAACAACAAAAAAATCCCATTACTTTTCACATCTGAATTTAGTTTCAGGCATATTGGTTAACAAACCAGGGTGAAAACAGCCGCGTGCGTTCTTGCGAGGTTAGAAGCCGAGTGTTGATGGGGAAAGCTGACGGAGATTCAAGGACAGATACCGGGAGAGAAAACAAAACAAAAGAAGTGGAGATCAGGGAAACACGGCAAACAAAGACAGATTACAGAAACTCCACAGAGCTCTTAGGTTTCCCCAAAGTGTGCTCCTCCAAAGCCCTATCAAACTTCTTCTGAGTATTATTGATCGAAAGCTAACACTCTTGCCGAGCCATATCCTCCGAGGAGGCGGCTATCTGCAAGCCATGCACTCTGCTCTAGTTACCCACTCTCCCCTCACTAACCCTGCTGCGCCATCAGCCATGAATCTATACGACTTAGTCACACCTGTGTGGCCCGGAGCAAGTCAGCGTCCAGACAAAGCAGTGTTTGGTTCTCCTGTTCAACAAAACTCAGACTCACTATCTGGTGTTCTAAAAAAACCCCCCAAAAGTCTAAAATTTTCTTTATTGCAAAAGGGGTTCCCTACGTTCGCTGAAATATTAAACTAAAGTCCGCTGTGCGTACCGGAGAAACATGGTATATTTTGGATGATTTGTCATGTTTTTTTTTTTGTTTTTTTTTTGTAAAGCCACGCAAAGGTTTTTACCCAGTTCCGTCATGAAATATAACCTGTTGGGGGTTTTTGTGTGTGTGATAGAGTCGTCAACAATTGCGAAGTGGACCGAACACCATGCGTGTTTTTTTTTTTTTTTTTTTGACAAAACAGATTTGCGACGTGCGTTTCCCTTCAGACGGAGCTTCGTACAGAGGATCAACGGTTCAGTATTGGTGGATATTTTTTTTTCTCTGTGGAACTGAATGTTGTTGTTTTTTTCATATCGCATATCTCAATTCAAAAATAATTTTGAGGAATTTTACATACAGTACTCGCACATTAATAATAAGAGACAGAATGAAAAAGAAATTTTAAAAAAGTTCCAAGACAATTTGAATCCTACAAGCAAAAGTCATAAGATGCAAATAACAAAATAAATATATAATTAAAAAAAAATCTAAAATATACTGTATATTTAAAAAAAAAAAAGTAACTTTAGGAGATTAAACGCCTTGGTGCAATGCTATTGGCTGTTGTTTGCAAAGCAGCCAATCCGGTAGAGCTATTCATTTTCATTAGAGCTGATTGGCTGTGCAGCCCAAAAGTAAAGACAATAGTAGCTTAATACAAATGGGAACTTGTTGGTGCAATTCTTCCAAGCTAATTCTGGAAGAAAATGTTTTTTTTCTTTCTTTTTTTTTGCTAGGATAAAAGTTCAGCCTCCAGTCTTTTACGTATGAGGGCTGAATATAAAATGGACTTCAGTGTTTTTTAAACAAAGTTTTTAGATTATTTTGCATTGGTCTACCATATAAAATCGCATGAAAAAAATAACATAAAACGTATGAAAACCTTTGCTTGGCAATGTGAATCCACCTGATCGGTGCAGGAATTACAATAAAATGTGTTGACCCCGATTATTTCCACGACTGTGGTCACAAAAACCTTTTGTCTGTCTAGTTTAACCAGAAGCAGCTGCAGAAACTGTCCAGTAGTTGATCAGGACTCATAATTCACCGTAAGCACCAGGAAAAGAACCGTCTTTGTTCAAAAACCGTACATTTCTGGTACTTCAGCACTGCTTGTTTGGACAGCTCCTCCGCCCGTCTGCTCAGAGCTTCACTCTTTTCAGCACCATGGAGAGCTCAGCGTCCACCAGGACGGTTTGGACCCGTCTAACACCGCCGCACGTCCCCTGCTACTGCATCACAGAGCTGATCAGCTAACCTCTGTGTCAGCTGCTGCAAATCCCCTCAGCTGTATTTGCTACAAGCAGAGCCTTCATGCTTTATAAAACATTAATTAAGTGTTTATTTCATTCCTTCCATAAAACATTTCACTTAATTCTTTCTCCTTTAGCTTTAAGGAGGGGGGGGAAGAGAAGACTCAAATACAAAGAGTTGTCTGATATCAGTAATGGATTACGCCGCGTCTATTAATTGTGCTACAAAACTCCCGCCATTGATTTGTCCGGTGTAAACTCTCGCGCTCATATTTCATCACTGCAGCCTGGGAGAACATGAAACCGGCAACTTTTTAAATAGAAATCTTCTCGGCGGGATCAATAGGCAGCGCCGTGTTAATGGAAAGTGAAGCATTATTTCTAATAACGGCGTGCCTCAGATGTTCACTTATGCATGCGCCGCCATCTGCGGCGCACGGCAAGGGAAGCTTGTTTTCGGTTTTCCTCTGATAAAGGCGCCGAGTCAGATCACACAGGGAAAAAAAGAAGAAAAAAAAAATCCCAAATCCAAACTGCTTTGTTCTTCAGCTGTAAACACAATCGCATTGTTGATTGGCAATTATGTATTTGTTTCAAGTATGTTTAACTTTTTTTACTTTCTTTCTTTTTGAGACAGTAACAAAGCCTGCCACTTTCCCAACCTCACTGTAATTTTCTTTTTTCTTATTCTTTATTCTTCGATAACTCCGAACAGATCTTCGGCGGCTAACAGTGGAAGTAACAGAACAATGTGGGCTTAACGGCCCTTAACAGGCTTTACGCAGCTTTCGCTTTGTGGAATGTGGACGCTAAACGCTTCGCTGTTGATTCAGGCATTGTGTGACGATAAACAGACAGAGAGAGAGAGAGAGAGAGAGAGCCATTGTGTGACGACAAACAGACAGAGAGAGAGAGAGAGAGAGAGAGCCATTGTGTGACGACAAACAGAGAGAGAGAGAGAGAGAGAGGGAGCCATTGTGTGACGACAAACAAAAGGTGACAATTGTCTCAGATTCCTTACGTTTGATTAAATCAGTTTCGTTCGGTGAGGTTCTCCTCCTCAGGAACATTCAGCTGCTTTTCTTGTGCAGTGCAGCTGGAAAGCGACGTCACAGAGCTGCAGAACGGCTGAGCGGATCTGGATATCGGCTCTGTGCACTTAGAGCAGTATAAGGGGCTGCAGCAGAGAAGAGCCTGGACAATCTCTGGCTTCATTCTTCTGTCTCCTGTCGAAATCAGCCAATTGTGTCCAAAGCGCTAAGAGGTTTCCAGCATCTTGGATTTTCTTTCTTTTACCCCAGATGAGCTTTTTTTTTTTTCACCCTTTTCTCACAACTTTTCTCCTACTTTGTGTTTGTGAACGCAAATCTATGTAGCACAGGCTGTAGCATCTCCCTACAGAGAGAATACTGCTATATAGTGCCTTTTATGATGAATTAGAGGTGTTTTTTGTGTGTTTGTGTTAAATCGGTTGGTTGACCCCTTTGTTTATTTCCCTGACAGTGCTTATACTGTATGTTGACTCGTTAATGGCAAGTATTGGTCTCAGGAGGCAAACAGCCGTGAAAACACCCAGTCAGGCATGTTTCTGTACAAGCCAAGAATTGTTTGTGGTTTTTTCTTTTTTTTTTGTTTTAATGTCTGAAGTTTTAAGTTGTGTTTTTGTGTAGGAATCCACTTTTTTCAATTCTGTTTCCGATACCGATACAGATATCGGAGGTTTAGTATCGGTCGATACCAATCCGATACAGGACAAAAAAAAGTGATGGATTGACTTAAAATGTTTCTTTTATATATAAATAAATGTAGTGAATTATAAATTTGTTTGATAACTCTGCACCAGCTCAGCAAACATAAATACACCAATAGCTTCACAAGCTATTAGTCAAACATGTTAGAACAACTTTGCTGTGTTGAGTCAGTGCAATTAGGATCATAAGAGTTAATACAAAACAAATGATAAAGAAACTGAAACTAACAAAAGGTGGACTGGATTTGCCAAAAATGTAAGAATAAACTGCAACAAACATTTGAATGGTTCAGAAAGCTAATTATGAATTCTAAATAAAACATGGGGTTACAAAAAAAATATTTTTGGGGAGTTGTCTATGATTTTTCAACTGAATTAGGACTATTTTTGCACCACTGAAATAGTGACATCCATTTTTCTCAATCAGGTCAGGTTTTTATTCTAATTCGATTTAGAGAAATCTGATCTTCTGATTAAATTGATGACATTTTTGTGACATCATCAGTTCATTTCCGTTAATATTTCTCATGCAAAGAAGGTTTTAGGAGAATTTTTTTTTTTTAATCAATTAAATCTTACAAACTTGTATTTCTGTAAATTGTATAATAAAAGCTAATAGGGCTCTAGGGTAAGTACATGTGAATTGAACATTACGTTTCCGTCTCTGTTCTTTCCTGGTGGAATCTCTCCTCCTGCTCATCACTCATTGATCAGATTCTCCAGATGTGAGAACAAGTCCTGCATTTTGATGTTCATGTTGCTCCATAGTTCAGAAAGTTGACTTGATTGAGCAAAACCAATGGGATTTTAGGATTCAGCTCATCAACATGACCCTGACACAGTTGAAAACCCCAGACATGTTTTTGGCCGTTGACCAGTGCAATGTAAAATAAATAATAAAGTGTGACGTCACTCAGAGCACAAAGCGTAGAAATAGACTGAACAGATCAGACAGATTGTCACAGATACCCAATCTAGAATTCTTTTTCAATATTAGGACCGATACAGATAATAATATTGGATCGGTGAATCTCTGATATGTGAAGTCAGTTGACATGCAGGTGTGATCTTATTATCAGGTTTTTGAGGTTTTGCTCTCCATAGCTTCTCTGTTTATGTTTCTCCTTTCTTCCAGCGATGTGTTGCTGCCTTCAGCTACACTGTGCTGCTGGTTTATGTATCTTAAATAAGGGCAGAGTATATTCTGGTGTAATCAAAGCTCAGCGGAAGAAGTGCTGACTGGAGGCCGGCCGACGTTTGGGCTGCCGGTTTCGTGTCGGGTCACGATGTAAATGCAGCGATGAGGTCACGGCGTGTTAAGCCCGAGCCTCTTAGTGCACTTAAGGTAGCCGCAGAATATCTATGTAAGCTCTTTCCAAGTGCATAAATTGTGTCTGATGGCATGTGCACCGTCAGAACTTTTTATTTTTCACAGCAGAGGAAATACTCCGGTGATTTATGGGGCGCAGCACTTCTGTTTACTGTGCAGGATGAGGGCGTGTGCAGCGTCGCGTTTTTCCCCCTGCATGCATGGGATTGTGCAAGACGGCATTCAGTTATGTGAGATTAGAAGATGGAATCCTTAGTGGTGCACGTTGCATAAAAACTCATCCCTGACTGTGTACCTATTGAACTTTTCAGATTTTTGCCACTATGACTTTGCAGAGATTCGAACCCAGAACCATCCTGCTGCTAGGCAACGGTGCACGGTACCTTCTGTGTAACCATGAAACATGCTTACATGTCTATTAAATACAATTCAGCTCAGACTGGTTGTAAAGTAGGGTTGGGCGTTTATCATATCATTTATCATTCACCGTGATAAATTTCTTGTCATAATAATAATTTTGATTTATCGCCGTCACAATAAATCCCAATTATTGATGTTGAAACTTCCCCAACACTGTCGGGATTGTTAATTTCACTACTTTCTCTGCTGTTTGTTCAAAGAAACAGCAAATAGCAATGAATTTGTAAATATGATGAAATGCAGCTGATAAAAATCACACTTCATATGAATCTGGTGTCCCAAAGAGGCACGTTGCAAAGGGGAATATTTTTCTAGAGCAGCATTTGTGTTTGTGGGGCTACAATTGCTGCGACACACAGTCACAGTCATGCAGATACCTAAAATAATAAGTAATAATTAAAGCTGCAAGCAGCCTCGGGCGGCCCTCGCAGCAAGCGCCGCTCCGGCCTATTGGCCACCGCGGGGGTTCCAGCCACCGCAGAAGCTC
The DNA here is from genome assembly GCF_003331165.1 of Xiphophorus hellerii. Taxonomy (NCBI): domain Eukaryota; kingdom Metazoa; phylum Chordata; class Actinopteri; order Cyprinodontiformes; family Poeciliidae; genus Xiphophorus; species Xiphophorus hellerii. The sequence continues at coordinate 3,701,429 of NC_045685.1, forward strand.
TCGCGCGGTTTCCAGAGCCGCAGCCCGCTCGCCACCGCAGAAGCTCTGCCGCAGTTTCCAGCACCGCCGCTCGCCGGCCGCCGCAGAAGCTGTCGCGCTTTTCCCCGCCCGTCCACCGGGCGATACGCGTGAATGCGTTCGGCGGCGCTCCCCGACGACTGTCAAAAAATCTGGTGCAGATCGGTCGATGCATCGAGGAGATACAGCCGATGTATTAACTTAGGGGGCGCAGTGGAGCCAAATTACATTTCAACCTCGTTGGGCTCTTTAGAGGTGAACAAAGGTCACACATATCCAGTTTGGCGCCAATCGGATGATCTATGCGTGAATAAGAGCCAAACGTATGCATATGGCGAGGGACTGATATTCGCCATTTGGCCACGCCTACACGGTTCAGCCAGCAGCGAGCATTGACAGAGTTTATCATCCGAATCATCTTGATTAGGTCAAGAGAGCCATAAGCAGAGCTTTCCAAGGAAAAAAATGGCACTTCCTGTTCCGAGGGGGCGGGGCTTAGACGACGTCATGATATGATGACGTAGGATCGACGGGCATCCCACCAGAATCACTCAGGCCAAGTTTGATGCAGCTCGGTCAAAATATGTGGAATGTAGAGGCAAACGTATGCCAACGGCGTTGCCGCCATTGAAAACTCTTGGCACTTTAAAGCAAGCGAGACCAACTTCCTATCTGTCATCCAACACAGAATCACCTTGATTAGGTCAAGAGAGCCATAAATGTAACTTTATAAGGAAAAAAATAGCACTTCCGGGTGTGAGGGGGCGGGGCTTAGATGACGTCATAATATGATGACGTAGGATCGACGGGCATCCCAGCAGGATCACTCATGCCAAGTTTGGTGCAGAAGCTATCGACCATTCACAGTAAAATACAAGACTTCCTGTTGTCAGGGGGCGTGGCCTAAGTGATGTCATCATTTAACCATTGGACATTATTTTACACAAGATGATGATCAATAACTAAATGTTTGGTGTCTCTGTGAGTTTTTGTGTTAGAATTACAAATTTTTAATTTTTTCCTCTTCATTACAAAATTCAACTTAGTCAATCCGTAGGGCAATGCTGCCCTCTGGTGTCGAATTACTGAAATATTGAAACTATTTCAGTGGGCAGCAGAGGGCAGCATTGCCCTACAAACGACAAACATGGACTGTTTATTATGTAATTACACAGAAGATCTCTCTAATTCATTCTGAGGGGGCGGGGCTTAGATGACATCATAATATGATGACGTAGGATCGACAGGCATCACACCAGGATGAGTCAGGCCAAGTTTGGTGCAGCTCGATCGAAATATGTGGAATCTAGAAGCAAACGTATGGCATCGGCGTTACAGGTCACTTCGCCACGCCGCCACAGCCAGCTGCTTCATCGCAGCCAGTCAGGGCTTGAATCCACAACACACCAACATGTCTTCTGTCTCTGGACACAGTTTAATATTGATTAGGTCAAAGGGCTAAGATAGCGACCGTTCACAGTAAAACATGACACTTCCTGTTCTCAGGGGGCGTGGCCTAAGTGATGTCATCATTTGACCACAGGGTATTTTTGGACACCTAATGATGATCAATAATTTAAAGTTTGGTATCTCTGTGAGTTTCTGTGCAGGATATATAAGAGTTTCGTGTTTCATGGCGAGTAGGTGAACTTTGACCCCTGGTAACCCCCCTTCAGCAAGCTCATACAGTCACCGTTTTGATAACTTTAAATCAAACATGCCTTATGATCAGACTGACCGAGTTTGAAGCCGATCAATCAAAATCCCTAGGAGGAGTTCGATCAAATGCAAAGGCTGTAAACGTCAAAATCGAGGTCCAAAATGGACCTTCAATACAAAATGGCCGACTTCCTGTTGGGTTTCGACCATGGCTCTAATAGACTTTTTTGTACGTCCTGACAAGATACACATATGTACCAAGTTTCGTAATTCTAGGATAAAGCATGGCTTGGGGCTGTTCATTTAATATACTCTAGGGGGCCCTATAGAGAAATTAGGCCACGCCCACCAAATTTTGTTATGAATTCCTGTCGGTGGGTGGATAAGGATCCATCCTAGTGAGTTTGGAGCAGCTGGGCCTGAAATTGTGAAATTCAGAGCCAAACGTATGGCAACGGCGTTACAGGTCACTTCGCCACGCCGCCACACCCACCTGCTATGTCAAAGCAGGTCGGGGTTGGAATCCTCAACACACCAACATGTCTTCTGTCTCTGGACACAGTTTCATGTTGATTAGGTCAAAGGGCTAAGATAGCGACCGTTCACAGTAAAACATTACACTTCCTGTTCTCAGGGGGCGTGGCCTAAGTGATGTCATCATTTGACCATAGTGTATTGTAGGCCACCTGATGACGATCAAACACTGAAAGTTTGGTCCCTCTATGTGTTTTTGTATGGGAAATATAAGAGTTTCGTGTTTCATGGCGAGTAGGTGAACTTTGACCCCTGCTAACCCCCCTTCAACATGCTCCAAAACTCACCAATTTGATAACTTTAAATCAAACATGCCTTATGATCAGACTGACCAAGTTTGAAGTCGATCAATCGAAATCCCTAGGAGGAGTTCGATCAAATACGAAGGCTGTAAACGTCAAAATCGAGGTCAAAAATGGACTTTCACTACAAAATGGCCGACTTCCTGTGATAGTTGGCTTATAACATTAAATGTAAGTTCTGAGTCTTTTGGTGAGCTCTACAAGTGTACCAAATTTCATGTCTCTACGATGAAGTACGTTCATACCATTGTGTCAACAGAAAATTGCTAGTTGCCGGCGTTGAGCAATTTTTTTTGCGATTTTTGCGACAACCTTAAAATTCAAAATTTTTAAATTTTCTAGTCGCGACCGCCAAGTTTGGTGAGTTTTTGAATATGATAAAGCCCCCAAAAAGGCGCCTCTTTGGGGGGGCAGAATCGTAATAAGAAACAGTACAGATACAATAGGCCTTCGCAGCGCTTTGCTGCTCGGGCCTAAATAGTTCTTATTTTACACAATATTACCACAAAATATCACTACAAAACTTTCAATCTGTACTGTCCTCCCCTAATGCAAAGTATCTATAACTATTCTGTTGTAGTTTGAGGCCATTATGACTTTTGCGTTCTCTTGACCCTTCTGGGCCACCGTACAAATGTATTCTGCGATACAAATAGAGTTTGTCTACACGACCCTATCGATGCTGCATTATATTCACCGATTCTTCAGTAGTTTGTAGTTTCTGTTGTGCTTTGAAGCACAGAAAATGACCACTTCCTGTCCCGTGGCCCTGCTGCAGTGAAAGCTGGAGATAGTTCGATGTGCAGAGCTAGAGAATAGAGCGCAGTGAGTCTGGAGCGCAGGCAGACCGCTGTCAGCGCTGCCTCGGCCTCGGACGTCAGGTCTGATGGAACGAGAGACGGGCCGAGAGAGTGGAGAAAGTGGGTGAAGGTGAAAGAGACGTGATGACAATAAAACTGCTGAGGAACGGTCGGGTGCGGTAATGGAAATGAGGAGGAGGAAGAGCGGGAGTGACTCGGCGAAGGAGGGGTTATAAATGAAAAGGGAGGACAAATGGAAGTAAAAATGGTTTCTTTTTTTAATCTAACTGTGTCTAGGAAAAAAAGAGAGAGACGGAGGAAATGAGTTTCGGTGGAGGTGGAGAGTACAAGCTGTGGTTCGACACCAGCTTAGATTGACTGTCAGTTAGTTCCCCCTCCCTCAGTATCTACCCTCTGCAGCCTAAAGAAAGTTACTCAGGCATCAGAAGTGGCTCAAGTATTTCAGTGCGGAGGGAAAAACAGAAACCTCTTCACATTGTTTAATTGAAAAGGGTTAGAAAAGTGAAGAAATGTTTCTCTTAATGGTGGACAGATACTGTACATACATCGCTCTCTTTCTACACTGTTTACAACCTGATTAGTTCTCCTTACAAACTAAACTGTTTTTAGTTTTCATGAAACTAACATTGTCTTGTGCAATTTTAGTGAGCGTAATTTAAGCCAACTTCATAAATTTGAGTATTTTGTAATTATTTAAACACCCTAATTTTATTTATTTATTTATTTTTTGTTTATGTAGATAAATTCCAAAGCTTTGAGAAGGAACATTTCTTAACTAGAAACTACTTGCATACAAAGAAATTGACTGGTTTGAAACAGTTCCTGGTTTCATTAGTTGCTGCTGCTGCTTCTGCTGGTGGCACAATGCATTGTGGGATACTTTGCTGGCCAATCCCTACTGTCACATCACTTGAAATTAAATAAGCTAATTTTTAAAATGTTTTTACCTCAAAAGGCCCTTAATCTATTTAAATAAAGTGTGTATTATAACTAATTAAAAAAGGTTAAATCTATTTAATTTATTCGACATAAGTCCACATCGTCACTTTGCAACCCAAAATTCCCTGGACGTAGTTTCAATTGAGTGTTAGCAAAAAATGGACTAAAGTGAAGTGATATTTACTCATCTTTTTCTAATCTCATAAGTGTTTTAGAAAAAAACTTCAGAGTTTATGAATTTTCGAATTTCGAAGCGTAGAAATTTCCAAGATTTTTTTTTTTTTCTTTTTCAAGAAAATTTCAGAGATTAATCTCAAAATTTCAGAGTTGCTTTATATCATATTTTCCACCTTTGGAAAATATAGTAGGAAAATTTTGGGGGTTTTTTTCTAGAAAATTTTCTGTTAATTTTAAAACTTTTTTTTTTTTTTAGAGTTTTTTGACAAAAGTCACATAGTCATAGTTGTCTGTTTGAGAGAGGTATTTAAAATGTTAAGTATTATGTATTCATTGGTTTATTTATTATTCATTTTTTTAGTCTCCTAAAGACTTGTTAAGTTTTGATCGACAAGTTTTGTTTCTAACCTGCATTGGTGCAAGTGGTGGAATTAGGTTCCACGCCTTCTAGGTAAATATTGACAGGCAACCCTAAAGCTGCGAAGGAAGAGTTGGAACGGTGAGCTGTAGGTTGTGTGTGTGTGTTTTCCTGGGGTGTGTGTGTGTGCATGGAGACAGTGATGTGAAGGAGGGAGGAGACTGCAGCCATCATCCATTCCTATTAGAGGAGAAAGGAGAGGTCAGGAGCTCCGTGGGGAGAGGGAGAAAAGAGACGATAAGTCACTAAGAGATGACAGAAAATGGCAACATTAGAAGGAGCCGATAACTCATGGTCGTGTTCACGCCGGGGCAAAGTGGAAGAGAAAGCGAGGGCAGAAAGACGCTGGATAAATCCTGGAAAACAAAGCTTTACCGTGTACCGTCAATGAAAATGTAAAACATGAGCCGTCAAACCGGCTGACTGAAGTACATATCTGCTTCCCTTACAAACGTTGGCAAAACTCCGTAAATATTTTGCTAATGTAAAAAACTCCCACACAATTTCACAATTGCTGCGTTTCCGCTAAATAAGAAACGCAATTAAAATCACACGTGAATACGTTTGTTCATGTTAAACAACACAGCGCGGCATCATCCTCCAACCACTTCCTCTCTTCTTCATGTTCGTGGTTTTTGACAGTTACAGCATCCTGTTGTTGATCATGTGACTTGTATGACGCGACAAAAAAATGCTTCCATAGCAATTTTGTGAAATACACTGATTTCAATACAGCCAGATTAATAAAAAAAACTCAGCCAAGCAGAAATTGTTTTTTTTTTTTTTAAATTGACATTTTCATTTAGCTAATTTATTTTCAAAATGTCAAATCATACCATTTATTGTTGTCAGGAAAAATATTGTTGAGATAATTGTGATTATTGTAATAATGGAGGACAGCAGTACAATGAGAGTAAGAATAAATATCTATATTTTTGTATAGGGATTAATCTTTTTTTTCACCATGTATAAACATTTGTTTCTCTTTTAATCTTCCAGAAGTCTACAGAACATAATGTCTGCCACATTAATTATAGTAACCATAACCAGTCCAGCAGTTTGTAAGGAATGCTAATCATAGTAATCTTAGAAAAAAATTCTTCTGTTTTACTAATGACAGAGACAGTCTCTAGATAAACAGATTTTTGTATGAGATACAAAAAAAATGTTTATTATGAGAAATTTTTATATTTCACAATATATAACAGATATAACAAATCTCAAAGCAGTGGTTATTCCTGTTTATAGTGTACATTTTGCTACCACACTTCTTCCTTCCTCTTAACTTTCCATAAATATGCTTGGATACAGCATTGTACCTAAGCACAACCTCAAGAGCTGATCAAGGTGCCAGAAAAGTTTCCAAAATGTAACTTTCTTCAGATGTATCTATATATTCTCACTTTAAAGGTTAAAAGAGAAAGTTAAATAGTGATCTAGCGTTTGTCCTGTTGTGATCCAGTAATCCTAAACTAGATACATTTTTACTGTCCCTTTTCTCCTCACGTGGCTTTTGCTCCTAACGGCTGTGTTGTTTAATCTTTTTTTCATTTTTAAAGGAAGGAGATAAAAGAGGGATTAACAGTACAACTGACAGCCAAGCAAAGCAGAGACCAACTCTGTGTTCACAGGTGAATTTACAGTTAGTCATTATAATCCTGTTGTTTTATGGCTCCTAGAGGCAACAAAATGCAAATGATCGGCTCTCTATATATTTAGTGCTAACTGTTCTGCTTAAGAAAATTCGTCGAATTAGATTCAGCCTGTGAAGAGGACACAGCATTGTTAACATTGTTAACATTTATATGGCAAAATGTAAAAAATCTCTTTCCAACAAGAAAATTGCTTATTTTCTTTGTTGGAAAAACCATTGTAGAACATTTTCCAAGACATGTCATCTTCCAAAAGTGAACCCTGAACCCTCCCCTGGATCTGCATGAAATGGTTCGTTCCTGGTTGGCGGCGACGGTGTTCAGCAGCAGTGAGTGGAAGACAAGAACGACTGTGGCAGTTATTTTGCTACCAAGAAAATTTAGGACATCAAGTTTAAAAAAAAAAATTGAGTGATAAGAGAGAGAAAAAGACAAGAGTGTCAATTTGTTACCCAGTTTTTCTCCGAGAGACGTGGATAGACTGTGTGAGATTATCAACCATTCAGCATAGTTAGCTTAGCTACAGACTGTTTGCCTTCATTTCTCTAGCATTTAATGAATTAAGGAAAGAAATCACCAACATTCATATATTTAACTTGTCCCTGTGCCTTTTACCACACTTATCAACAGATGAGTCAGTCAGCAGCAGCTCTAACTCACGTCCCTCCTGACCCAAGTGAAATTAAAGTTGCAGTATGTAACTTTTATAAAAAATATTTTTTTTTACATATCTGTTAAAACTGCCACATTAATTATAGTGTGGCAGATTAGAAATAATCTGTGAAAAATTTATTTAATCAGCTTTCTCCCAGTACTATCTGAAAACAACCAATCAGAGACAGGAGAGTTTTACTGCTGTCAATCACAATCTTATGTGGCTGCTTATCCCTATGTTGTAGCTAGTGCAGCCTGTTGTGAATGCTCAGTCTGGTTAGCATAGTTACCAATGATGGCAGATAAACAATTTTCCTGTAATGATAAGTTGTTTCTCCACCATTAGCATATTTAGCAGTGAGTGAATGAGGTTGATTGACAGCGCTAAGACCCTCCTCCTGGTTCTGATTGGTTGTTTTTGGCCAGAACGTTGCATTACTTTAGCCAGCAATAGTAGTTCAAGGAGAAGGTGGAGGAGATTGATGGTTTTCACAGATTATCTGTCTCATGACAAACTGTCACAACATGGTGACAGTTTTAACAAATGTTAAGAAAATAATTTTTTTATTAAAGTTCTATACCGCAGCTTGAATAAAATGCAACTACATAGCATTTTTTGAGAAGTTTGAATTGCTTTATGTATGTTTTGCATGTTGCCTATGATTGTTACTTGTGGGAAGAGCCATTTCAGTAATAGAAAAAAATTCAGCAACCTACTTGCATACTGTATGTGATCTGTTGTATGTAAAATACAACAGTATGAGTTAAAAAAATTTTCTAAAACTGAGCATCTCAGTTTTTTGTCCAGAGGCCTCGGGTGTGGAAATGGAACCTTCTCATTCTCTACAACAACTCTCCCACAATAAGTATCACTTTTGTATTTTATTTTAGAGACTGCATCAGAATTGGATGTGATCGTTTCTTTATTTACAAGCAGTAAATATTGTCCTAATATCAGTATTGGACCAAAGAAAGCAAGGCAGTTACAGGCCTTTAAAGTTGTGATGCTTTTTGTGGGTCAAATACACTCAAAAAAATTGTAACAGCAGCTGCGCGGGGGGGCACAATCAAATTTTTTGTCATGGGGCCCAAGATTCCTGGCGGGGCCCCTGCTTGGGAGCATTCACACCAGCCCTGTTTGGTGCGCTTCAATCGAAATCCAGTTTGTTTACCTTGAAATCCTGCTTCTTTTGTGAAGGTGTGAATGCACAATCGAACTCTAGTCTAAAAACCTAGATCTTGGTTCGGTTGCAATGAAGTCTGGTGTGCTTTGAATACATATGCGAGCAGTGACTGCTCCAAAAGTCAGGAAGCGGACAGTGCAGGGCATTCTGGGTGAATGCAACCAAAGCAAACGCGCAAGTGGGAGAAATCGTGGTCTCCTGCGATGTTGCTAAACAAGATAAAATCTCTTTTATTGAGGTTTTTTCTCAATAAAAGAGAAATCCTACAGCTGCTAAAAACTTTGTTTTTGTTTGCATTTTGTGAAGAAGGAAGTTGGGTTCTTGTCTTCTTCAGAGGTTTTCATGTCATTTCCTTCAGTGGTTCTTGCTGCAGCGCCTCCACAGGTTTTTCGGAGAGCCTATCTCGTTTGACCCAGCATGGGGCGAAAGCGATCCACTGCTGCTGAAAATGGAACAAATGTTGCAGTTTTGATCAAGTCTACTGGACTATCTGGTATGAGAACAGCTGAAGTCATTGTATGGGTATGATTTCTTTTAGATTTATATAATTTGTTTTTTTACACATGACCAAACGTAAGTGAAAGATTCTTTCTCCATTAGTTCCCACAGATATGACAATCTAGCTAAATCAATTAGAGTAATATTTTAAACTAAACGTCCAGTTCAGCTGTATTATGCTAAAATACTGTGGAGATAAATCCTTACCAAACCATTTGCTGGTTTTACTTTACTGCTAAAATATTTTCTGTCTGGAACGATCTCTGTCAAAAAATGTAAACTTTGAAGTTCAAGGGAAAGATGTTGAATTGAAAGTGATGTGTGCGTGCGTGCCGTGTCCTCCTCTTGCACTGCGATTCACATCGCATGCAATTTTATAGCAACATTACTCTCCAGTCAGACTTCTTCCACTCATAAAAAAAGTTTGTCAGCTCTTAAGTTACAGTATTTAAGCGAATGCTTTGACTACTACTTTGACAATGTTCTCTGAAAAAGAGACTTTTAAATCCACCTTATCAAAGCTAATTAAAAGGATCAACTGAGTATTAACCACAGCTAATGTCTGATAACACTAAATTGTCATTTAGACCTACTCTAAGTGTTACAGCAGGAAAACATCTGAAACAAAAAGCAACTCCCAGGACAAGAGTTGAGAACAGTTCCTGTAACATTTCTGCCCTGCATGTTACCCTTAGTCAGCAGACACACATATAGTTTTAGTAGGTAAATGAATTCAAGTTATTGTATATGAATAGACATACTTTGTTAGATGTTGACATCTAACAACAGGTCTGGACATTTCATGTTCAGACTTCTCTTTCTGGCATGGTAGAAATAAAATTTTGTTCCAACATTAGAATACTTTAACAGTATTTAGTTCTGCTTTGCTGTGTTCTAGGTAACACTGTTCTAGTTAAGAATTGGGAATTTCAACAATTGCTCGCAGAGTATGTCTTACAGATGTTATTTTAAAGCTTTACTTTCCTTCAGCAAACACCATTTTGATTTGTTCAGTTTAGAGCTGCAGGCGCTACATGCAGCATTGATTTTAGACCCACTCTTGCATGCTTGTCTTGAAAAATAAACATGTTTCCAGCACAGCCGTTGAAGCGGGGAGCGGCCATATTGAAATGCCTTACAAGTCGTAACTGGGGACAGTTGGAGTTGTGCCTCATTTTTTGGGGGGCGGGGGTTTTGCCACTGGGAAGTTGGCATTTCCCAGGTCTGAGTGCAACTGGAACGCAGGAACCCGTTCATGCTGAACCACGGACAGACGGTGGTCTACACTGTGGATCTGATTTAAAAATCTATGCCAACTACAACAGAATATTGTCAACGTATGTTCTGCTGAGCATTATGTTGACAAAATACATATTTTTACTCTTTAAAGTATAGATATAAACACAATAGGCATTCAGAAAAATTCCGTAGCGCTTATTTGACAGGCAGTGACGTTTCAGCTCCAGGCTCACACTTCCAGAGACTTTTACTTGGTCCTCTGCTGTTACAGAAGACCAGAGTGTCTCATTAAACCTTTGGCCTTCACTAGCTTGTCCAAGGAGAGAAGAAGAAGAATCACAGCCCTTCTGATTGGCGATCGACCCATCAGTCTGCTGAACCACAAACCGACCCCATGCGGTGAGACTATAACGTATCAGATGAGTCGTTGGGTTACGTTCAGAATGACGTCGGAATCCAGAGTCCTGGCTTTTCTCCGGTCGCTCGTCGTTAATGTCAAACTTTTTCTCGATCATGTTGCTTAAACGCAAAGTGAAGCTTTACTTCCTGGTCTTCAGCGCTTTAGCGCTCCCAGAGGAATTATGCTATGAAAAATAATCAATGTGGTCACATTACCGTCTGCATGTGACTCGGTTCATGCGGGTATGTACAGCTCTAACCGCTTATTGTTGGGTTAGAGCATGTAGGCAGGAAACAGGATCTTTCTTTTGTTGACACAGAGGGAATGTCTGGAGGTCGAGGTTTCTCTTCACAGATCTGCCCACTGTAAAGACTTAATTAATTAGTGAAGGTTTTTTATTGAATTGTATTGCAGTGCTGCTTTCTCAAGATCTGTGTCTGGAGGTCAAGCGGATTTGTTGACTTGTCTGAGTTGTAGATATGAGATGAAAGAAAATGTGTTTTTTTTCCTTCTTTCCTGTCCGTTAATCTGACCAAGTAAAATAGCTGCTAAACTTTAAAAACTAAAGAGGCTTTTCAGAATTTAATTACCAAGATCAGCTTAATGTTTGTTATTCTTGTTAAGCAGTTAAAGTATTTTGTTAAAATGACAGTGCTGGTAGATCAGAGTGTATATGAAATTAGGGCTTGACAATAAAACTATTTTAATATATTTTTTGAGATAGACATGTGGACTAACGGGCAATACCTGGACTCACTGACTGCATTTCCATTACAATTTTTTGTCAATATTGCGCTACTGTCGAAAAAACAAAATTTCATAATTAGGTTTCCAATAAGTAAGAAACACAATTAAAATAGGGTGTGAGTACGTTTGCTCATGCGATAAGTCATTAAAAAACATGCAGCGCCATCATCCTCCGACTACTTCCTGTCGTCTTCTTCTTCATGGTTTGGGTTGTTGTTGACTTGTGTCACGTTTCCATTGCAGTTTTTCGAAATAAACCAATTTTGTGGTGGCCAAAAACCCACTTGATTCTAGTGGCAAAACTTTTTCATTGAAAACTAAAAATAGCTCATTTCTATTAAAGCAAATTTAATTTTGAAATGTCAAATTGCAAAATTATATGGCCAATGTGTACTGATGATGATAATCATCATCACAAGATTGAGAAGAAATTGCTGTCACAACCTGGAAGTGTTTGGGTTTTCATTATTTCCTTGTTGTTTATTTAAATCAGTTAATGTCTTACAATATAAGTTCCTTCCCTTGTATTCAGTTGTCTTAGTTAATTGTTGTATTTTGTTTTTTTTTGTGCATTTTAAATGGTTTTCTTATATTAGCATTATTCTTTCCCCCTTTGGTTTGTAGTTTTTGTATGTCTCAGTTCTGCAGTGTTTATTATTCACCTTCCTCAGCTGTTTTCCATTTGCCTCTGATGAGTTCTTCTGGTTTTCTTTGTCATTTCCACCTCACATCAGTATTTAAGCACCTGGAGTACCGTTGTTCTGTTTTAGTTTTTTAGACGGTAGACGCCCTTACGTCTGTTTACGTTTGTTCTCCATGTTCATGTAAGTTCTTTATTTCGTGAAATATTTAAGTTCTTTAATTTAATTGGCTGAAGTAAAGTGATATTTTACTCAGTTTTTTCTAACTACAGTCATGTTGGTTGCAAACAGTCATGTGAAATTGATTTAGATTACTTTCTGCTTGTAAAATGCTGAAAAGGGGATTTATATATCAATAAATGTAAGCAAATTGAGAAAATTTCACTGTTATATAAGGTCGTACAAATATTAAGAGAATGCAGCATTTAGTTTTTGCCAATTTATTAAAATATTCAAATAAATCTTGTCAGAAGAGACTGTTTTTCGGCTTGGAACCTGTTAAAACTGCTTACAGTGCTAGTATAAAATTTATTTTGAAAGAAACTATATTTGTGTTTTGAAACCATATTCATTCATGATTATCAAAACTGTTCAGTTACACAGAGGTCAGGAACCACAAACGCCTGTGATTAGCTTAAATTCTCTAATACTTTACTCCTCCTAATAACGCTCAATTTGCATTAATATGCATCGTGGAAACCATGTTAGCACTTCTGCAGAGGCTAACATCCACGGTCTTCCTGATCTTGTATCACTCTTGACTTTGTGTGTGTGTTTACATGATGTAAAGCACTGTGAACTGCCCTGTAGATGAAATTTACTATTTACATAGGTATTTCAGTTTACCAAGATGCATTTTCTCTTAGAATAGTTCAGATATGCTCAGGTATATGTAAAAATCTGCTAAAGAAAGATGAAATAAATGGTAAATAGATCCATAAACGCAAAGGTATATGTATCTGTATATGTGTGCTTTAAAAATGCACAAATATAGTTCCAATTAGTTCTGGTTTGTCCCCATTAATTGCTGTTTTTATTTATTTCAGTTAACGCAAAATGTTTTCTCACTTTTAGTCTTCATGTTAGTTTTAGTTAACTATTTTTAGTTAACTATTATAACCTTGGTTCTAATCCTGTTCCGTATCAGCATCACAACTGTTGGGACGAATTTAAAAAATGTCATCAGATTTACTATTATGCTAAAATATCAGATGGACAAATCATTGCTTTTCTTAAACAACAGTTTGAATTTCCATAACCCATCTGTAACTTCTGTTTTTCTTAGAGTTGCTGTTGAGGTTGGTATGTTTATTTTTTTTTTAAACAACCTCACATCCGTGGTGCTGGATATCTAAGGAAAACTGTAGGTTGCATGTCATCCCTTTTGCTTTTAGTTGCCGCCTCCTATCACCATTTTTCTTTTTTAATTCATCCTTGCAGCACTCTACACCAAAACACGCTTAAGATGCATTTCTGCTTTGCACAATGCAGCTGCAGTAATGCGCTCGCTTGTAATGACCTACAGTTGATTTGTTTGCGGTTTGGAACGGCGATGTCGTGGAGGACGCCGGCATGCATAATGTGGATTAAATCACGAGTCCGAAGCGTTGCGATGCTGAGACATTGCTGCGCTTGTGGTTTTGAAGTCTGCACACGCACGCACACACAGCGAAGCCTTCCACAGCTGATGGAAAAGCACACAAATGCGGTACATCGGGGTGTGTGTGTGTGTAATTTAGCATGAGTAGATTGTTGTTGTCAGTTGAGATCCTGAGCTGTGTGCGCTGGATGTCTGAGAGTCTTATGGAGTCGGTGCTTACTCATGTGGAATGGACCTCCATGAGTGAGCTAATCAGACCTATGGATCCCGAGTGAAGTTATGGAATTCGAGATACATAAATGCCAGACCAATTAAAGATGTTTAAAGGCTACATGAAAAGCACCAGGAGTGAAGTGTGGTAAGCTCAGCCTTTGATTGGATAACATCGTAACAGCGGCATCGTTTTTCAATTAGGATGATGATGCAGTGAAGATCTTTTGTACGAGTCCAAATGTTGTCTCGAGAAATATCTCCCTTCTTCAGGCCCCACGTCTGGGTGGCTGCACTTAGCTGTTACACAATGATGTTGAGCCCTTTAGGATCATTTTAATGATGCAGCAGTGGTTTTAGTTATGCTAATAAAAGAGAACTGATGACACATCTGGAGAGGAGGAAAGGAAAGGGCAAAACTGCACAGAACAAAAAGGAGAAATGACTTCAGAGGTGAGCGGGAAAGTGGGGAGAGATGGTAAAGAAATGTAATCATTTGATATTCATAGAAGATTTTTATTATTATTGTTTTTATTCCTCTGGCTCTCTCTCAACATCTCATCACTTTAACTTTGACTCTTTTGCTGCCTTGACTTGTTGATGGTTGGTAACCGGTTTGTCTTGTGATTTTTGAATCACAATTAAATTTGTTCTGCATCAGCAAAGGAAATTGGATGCATAGTAGTCAGAATATGGAAGACTGGTGTGTGTTTCATTTTTAATTTAATTGAAAAGGTAAAAGTTGCAAAAATACAAAATCTTAGCAAGTATTATTTTTCTAGCAAATAAGCAGCAGATTGTTGTGGAAAAAATCTGGTAGTGGATCTAGTACTTAAAAAGAAAATCTATATTACGGAATTATTGACTTAAAACAATCTGCTATATCTTGCTGAAAAGTTGCGTGTTAGTTTTGGCCTATTTTAAGTATACTAAGAGATTTGCTCTAGAAAGTTGACAAAAAATACTTGCTAAGATTTTGTGTTTTTACAGTAAAAAGAAAAAATCCCAGTGTTACTACGCAAGACAAAATCAGCCTAGGCTCCATCAGCAGTTATCAGTCAGTCATGCTTCTTCCTTTGGATGTGTTGCCCACAGTTTGGCACCGTTTGGTTTGACTGATCTGTTTATATGAACTGCAGCAAGTCATTACGGCTTCCTGCTGCTCGGGCGACATGCCCCTCCCTGTGTGACATTCCCCAGGACATTCATCAAATGCCTAATGGCCAAAAACAGGGGCCAGGCCACACTCGTCTCTACACTTGTGCTTTTGGCTAATATGTTTCATGTGGCAGATGGAGAGAAGATGGCGGGGGAGCTGCAGTCCAAGAAAGCCTGTTTGTGTCCTTGGCCGGCGATCCTCCACCAGCTCCTCAGCACGCAACTGTTGAAACGACGCTGACTTTGACTATATTTATTCCTGTTGTGATTCAAGAGCTCTTGAATGACTATTCTGAAATATGCAACGAAAAGGAAACTGCTGTGATTCTTGGAATGTATAGATTGTTGTTAAAAATGAGAATTTGTTCTCGATGGACTTGCACCAAAGAAACAACTCAAACCTCAACTTAATTGGTGATCGGGTGAACTTTGTCAAGCTTACTTTATTTATGTTTAACTTGACAACTTAATAAGCATAATAAATTGTATGAACTTAATTTCAACTTCTTTTGGGGTTCAATTTTTGGCCATTCTCAATTAAAAATGAACAGTAATAATTTGGGTATTTTAGTCTGTTATAGGAGGAAAACAAAACTGGGGTGTGAATTTTTCAATCAAACTAAACATTTAATTAGCAAGCTAAATATTTAACTCCAAACGAAATATTTAGCTAGTAAGCTAGCTAAAAGTTAGCAAGCTAACCAGCTAAATTAGCACTAACATTAAATTTGTTATCTAACTAAGAGCTTAGCTTGGAGTTTAATATGTAACTCTAAATTAAATAAAGGTTAAAGAATAATTTGGTTAGCCATCTAAATATTTAGCTTGAAATGCATTTGTTTAACAAAGCTAAATGTTTAACAAATTATTTAAGCATTTAGCTCTGAGCTAAGCATTTGGTTTGAAGCTGACAATTAATTTCTAAATGAATGAATAACATGGTAAAAATATGACTTTGACAGATGAGTCCCGACTTTCCTTCTCATATGACTCAAAAATTCAAATGATTGTAAGTTTTTGGCTGTAGCTTTACAAGCGACACCCCACAGACTACTGTCATATGTTAAAGCACCCACATCTTGATATGGGAATATTGAACAGAAATGTTTCTGGTGCCCTAATGCTCCAGAAGGTCACCAGTAGCAAAAGAGGCAATGGAAATGACCAAAAATCCAAAAGTTAGCATTTTCTAACATTTAACCTTTTTCAGTTATCCTTTGATAGTATCTAATTTTATGTGTTAGCTCATGTTCAGTATGAAAGAAAAGTAGATTGAAAAAGTTGCTTAGTTGCTGAAAGCCACATTTAAATGTTGGGACATTCTTATTCAAGGGAAAACTTTTGTGCAGAATATGAAAAGGAGTAAACACAACGTTTTTCTTTGTACAAAATTTCTGCATCATTATTTAGTTTAAACTTTCAGTTTACTTGCAGAGCTTGTACGTAGAATGCGTAGTAGTCTTTAAACACCATGTTAAGGACAACATGCGACTGAAAAGTGATGAAGAATTCAGTTTTCATCAGCAATAATCAGTTTTGGTAATGTGTGTAGAAACTAAAATAATTGTCCTAATTATACTGGAGAGGATAACTAGTTCAACTGCCAAGCTTTTGTCACACATGCTGATTAAAATGTCTTCCCAGTGGGGCAGCACAATACTTTGCAAACATATTCTTATGCCAATAGTTGTGTATCCCAAAGGACTGTTTAGATTAAGTTGTTTTTTGGTTATTATACCGCAAGTGTCAACAATACATGTTATTGCATGCCAATAAGATATTCAGTCTACTGGATGGTTTCCTTTTGGATTAGATGCCAGCATCTGGTACAGATGAATGCTAAAAGTCACAAAGAGTTTTGGGAACTTCATAATGAAAGATGACAACAAATAGTAAGGAAAAAAGTAAATCTTCCTCACAATACTTTACCAAAAACATCCCAGTCACAAGATGTTAAAGTATCATGCATTTCTAAATCCTCACACACACACGCACAGTGTGCGGTTTCAAAAGTCATACAGCACTTGAACATGTCACACTGTGAGACACCAATAGGATAGTAACTCCTGTCACACAGAATGATGGGACATGCCAGACTGCTTGTCTCGCTGCTGCAGCAAAAAAAAAAAAAAAATCTCATCAGACTGGAGTTCCAACAGACATGTCAGTGCTGCAATGGATGGAAGAGAAGCTTCGGGTGCTAATGTGATTATTAGTCAGATGCTAAAAAGAGGACGAGGGGATGGAAATGGCACAGGCACTGATTTGTAGAAGAGGACACAAATCAGACGTCCGTTTCTGTAGCACTCGGAGTTTCCCAGACATTTCTGACCATGTTTGACTTTTATCGTGTTGGTTATCAGAGTTAAACTGACGGTTGGTGAATCTCTTCTCTCTGAGCTGATGGGAACTTACAACCTGAGATTGTACTTCTTAACGTGAGACTTCAACTGTAATCCTACAGTGACATTTATTTTTTTTAAAAAAGGATCTAGTAACCAGTAGAACAGAAAACATCTCCATACATAGACGAGAACAAAAATAATTAACTTAGCACATTTTTTCTGTTTGAAAAAAAGTGGGAAGAATCAGTCAACTCAATTTTTTATTTTTTTTTTACCCCTCCAGGGGGTATTTTTGTGGGCTCTAGTGTCCCTTATATGACAGTAGGCTGACAGGAAACGGGGAAGGAGAGGGGGGAAGATATGCGGCAAATGTCGTCGGGTCCGGGAGTCGAACCCACGACGGCGACTGAAGGCCTCCAAAAACGGGTCGCGCTAACCGCTACGCCACCACGGCACGCCCCAGTCAACTCAATTTAATAACGTATATCTCTTAGCGACTCGGTCACTTATGAAAAATGCATAAATAAAAACATGCCTGTTCAATTTAGGCCCTGTTTACACAACAACAATTTCTGAGTTTTGTTGTGTTTGTACTGGACATTTACATGAAACCACCGAATGTTTCCTCCGACAACGGTACAGTTTGAGAACGGGTTCCAGAGTGCAATGGTTCTAAAACGTACCGGTGTCCGTTGTCCTGTAAACAGAATAAATGGATCTTTTCTGTCAGGGAATCCCTAGCTCATGCATAGTATGACGCAAAACAATCCACTGAAGAAGAAACTACTGACAATGTTGGTGAAATTACAATTTGTGTTTCTCCATCGGATACAGTTTCCTTCAGCGACTCTTCACCGCTCCGCACCAGGTGGCAAAATACACACGTGCTTGTTCAGCGCTCTTAACTAGAGAACTATGGAAACCGTGAAAGCTCAAACAACGTGTTTCAGTGAAGTTGAACTTTTTTCCAACTGCGCCCTAATCAGACACACATAGTGTGTGATTTCCCCCAGTGTCTGGGGGAACGGTGTCTGATGGGGAAACGCGAATCGACGCGCTTTAAACTTTTTTTTTAAATACATGCTCACTTAATTTCAAAGAACATAGCACCAACTAGTGGAGTGGCGAGGGCATTACGCCTCTTCAATGTGTGCCGTTACTGTGTGAACAAAGATTGTCTTAATGTAAAAGTGTTAACAGAAATGAAACAAAAATTCAATTTTCATTGGATCATTGTCATGTAAACAGGGACTTAGTGTGCTAAAAAAACAACATATAAGTTATATTACAAGACATTTAAGAAAAAATGTTTTAATTGAATTGCAACATACCAAGCCATTTCCTGTTATGTAAAAAATAACTGTAAATAACATCCGGACATACTGTACATCATCAGAATAATTAGAAACTCTTTGCTAATCTGAGTTATACAAATAAGACAATTTAAAAAATACTATTATTTTAGCAAATTTTCCACTTTCCAACCTCCAAAATGTGACTTTTTTGGCAGTAATTTTTTTCTGTGTACTCCTCAGTACATTTCAGTCTTGCATTACCATCGAGAAGCAAAAAAAATTAATTGCCATGACTGTGCAGGCAAGCAACAGATATACAGTAGCAATTTTTGGCTGGAAACCACTGCAGCACTCCCTAAATCAATAAACCAATGAATTGATCAGTCAGTAGCGACATACCCAAGCCTTTTAACTTATGCAGTCTTTCAATTAGTTTAATGAGCTGCTTGTTGCTCAGCAGTGACTGAGGTAATGCAAAGCCGTTGATGATGTCACACGACTTCTCAGAAATGAGTTTTGCACCGTCAGGATTTTTTTTTTAAAAAACCAACTTTTCAACTTTCTGTTCAGCATAATTAGGCTACTTTACAAAATGTAGTCGGTAACTTTTTACTTTTCTGCTACTTTAATGACCTGATTGTATAAATGTGACTTTTACTATGTGCCTTTGTTTCTTGGGTGAGCAACGGTTTGATCCTGTGATGAAACCCTCACAAAGAGGAAGGCTGCAAGAGGAAAATATGAAAGCGAATAATTTCAATGTAAAGATGAAAAAGTGAGCGGAGGAAAGTGGAAAACAGTGCAGGGAGACAGGCTGGGCGTGCATCAGCTGTCAGATTAGTGCAGTCAGAGCGATGGTAAGCCAAGATGAGACGGCTGAACTTTTCACTGCCTATCCTCTCGTTCCCTTTGGTGCTACCATAGACACTTTTCTCTGAAGGTATTAGCTGTCATTCTGTGTGAAGTTGGGCAGCGCTGCACCTCCACTGTCCTTCCTATAACGGATGCAGCAGCAGGGCAGGGCCGGAATCACTTCAGTTACTTCAGACGTCTTCCTCATCATGGGAGAAATCATTAATCTGAAGACGGCAAGAATGAAACATCTGTATCCTAGTTAAAACTAACAGCTATTTGAAACTTGACACTTATACTCAGGACTATACCAGATACTATGTACTGCGTCACATAACATTATTAAGTGTAGATTTATTTTTTTTTGCACAAAGAATGATTTTCCATCTTTGATTAAGTGAATACTTTTTTCTTTAACATATGGATCTGTTTTTATAGATTTTTTTTTTGTTTGTTTTACACTGGACAAATTTTCCTTGGTTTTATCTGCTGGTTTTTCTCTTCATAACAAATTTAAAAGGAAATCTTGAAATGAAAACTAGTTTCAATTCCCCCGTAATAGATGTTTCCATTACAAATGTACGGCAAACTTTGTCCATATTCCGCCAATGTTGAAAAAAACACAATTCTGCAACTGCAGCGTCTGCGTTAAAAGAAGCACAATAAAAATCACTTGAATAAGTTTAAAATGGTAAGTCATTAAAAAACATGCTGCGCCATCACCCTCCAACTACTTCCTGTTGTCTTCTTCTTCGTGGTTTGTGTCAGTGGCAGCATCGGTTATTGATCATGTGATATGAAAAAAAGTGTTTCCTTTTCAGTTTTGTGAAACAAACCTATTTTGATACGGCTAAAAATTCACCTCATAATAACACTGAAACTTTTTTATTCATAAATTACTTTTTTCTTCAAAATTGTTCCAGTTAAGCACATTTATTTTCTAAATATCAAATGTGGTCAATGGAAACGCAGCTAGTGAGGAAAAGAGCAAGATGCTACTACACTTAGAATTTCAAAGTTAGCTAGAATTTTCTTGGCATCAGCTTGATCCAGATGAGCCGCTGTAGCTGCGTTTCATTACAAATGTGTGCAAAAATTTTTCCTATATCTTTGTAATGCTGAAATAACACCAATTCACAACTATTGTCCTTCAGTTAAAAATTACATGCAATGAAATTCAACCAGAATAAATCTGTTAAAGTCATTGCAAAAATGGTAAGGTCATATTTCATCCACAGCACTAGTGTACTAGTGATTTGGTGCTTATGTTTAGAGGAGACATGTGCCATAGATTTTCTGAGTTGTAACTGAAGTTATATAATAGGAAAAAATAACATTATAATCCAATGAGATACCAAACATGCTATTAATAGTGTGGGAAACCAGAGAAAATCCTAAATTTATTACCCAGGTGGTCTCATGTGATAGGAACTGTAATTTATCCATCTATTTCCTATACTCGAATAATTTGTACAGGGTGGAGTCCTATCAAATCAAATGAAATCAAATTTTATTCGTATAGCACATTTCAGCAGCAAGGCATTTCAAAGTGCTTTACATCATATCAAACACAGAAACACAAAGTCATCAAGTGGGGGGTTCTTGCTTTTGCATCCATAAAAGGTTTACCGGTTACACTCCTACTGTGTTATATGGAACGAAATACCTGTTGGTATTTTTATTCCCACTCACGCTCACAATCACGCAGTTTAAAACGATGTAAACAGCCTTTCAGTTGTCGTCCGTCACGAGGCTCCGTACACCTCTTTCACGGAATTTCGAGCAGGG
Organism: Xiphophorus hellerii; assembly: GCF_003331165.1. Taxonomy (NCBI): domain Eukaryota; kingdom Metazoa; phylum Chordata; class Actinopteri; order Cyprinodontiformes; family Poeciliidae; genus Xiphophorus; species Xiphophorus hellerii. Next base: position 3,722,560 of record NC_045685.1, read on the forward strand.
ACTCCGCCGTCCCTCACGGATTTTTGTACAATTCTATGGTACCTGTTAGTGTCTAGAATTTACAGGGTTTCTGTTAAGCGCAATGACCCTCAGTCACTCGCCGTTTTTCTTCCGGCACTAGGCTCCATACACCTCTTTCACGAAATTTCACTCTGGGACTCCGCCGTCCCTCACGGATTTTTGTGCAATTGCAACATAGAATCAACAATCAAAACGTGACATAAAGTTTGTTGCAAATTTGTGGTGCATAGATGCTGAAAGCTGCTTCTCCTCGTTTGGTTCTGGTTCTGGGGATGCAGAGCAGACCAGAACCAGAAGACCTGAGAGGTCTGGAGGGTTGATAGAACAACAGCAGATCTTTGATGTATTGTGGTGCTAAGCCGTTCAGTGATTTGTAAACTAACAACAGTATTGTAAAGTCTATTCTTTGAGCTACAGGGAGCCAGTGGAGGGACTTTAAAACTGGTGTTATGTGCTCTATCTTCCTGGTTTTAGTGAGAACGCGAGCAGCAGCATTCTGGATCAGCTGCAGCTGTTTGATTGATTTGTTGGACAGACCTGTGAAGACGCTGTTGCAATAATCAATACGACTGAAGATGAACGCATGGATGAGTTTCTCTAGGTCTGGCTGAGACATTAGTCCTTTAATCCTGGAAATGTTCTTCAGGTGATAGAAGGCCGACTTTGTAACTGTCTTTATGTGGCTCTGGAGGTTCTTATGGGTGTTCAATGTCTGTAAGCCTGTAACTATCAGCATTCCAAAAAATAAAGGCATAAAATATTTCACTCTAATAAATCTGAGTTTCACTTTCTAAAATGAGTGACAAAAAATATTGGAATTTTTTATGATATTCCAATTTTCCGAGATGTACGTGACGGTCGTCTCCCTTTTTCCCCTTCCACCGTACAATACATCCAGCATAACCTCCTACCTGAAAGCCTTTGCGCTTTGTGTGCAGGCTTTTCCTTTTGTTTGGTAAGATGACGGGCTTAGCTGTTGTCTGAGGATTTGCTCCACAATACCAGTCTAAGGTTTCATTCAATCAGACATTTTTTTTTCCCCTCTTTGTGTCTCGGCATGCTTTGTATCAACGTTCCAGAGACCGTTCCTCACTGTAATCTCCTGAGGTTGAGTCAGTCTGAAAGTACAATGAGACTCTATAACATGGTTGGTTGGTAGGGAGCACGGACAGGTCTGCGTAAAAGAAATATACAGACGTTATGGGAAAGCCTGCTATTGATCTTAACATTCTGTTGAGTTCGGTGTTTTATGCTTGTCATATTAGCGCTACATATTAGTCTCCTTCCTCATGCATCACTGCTGATGCTTTCACGCTAGTGTGAAAGCATCACCTCCTCCAAACCTTGGTATTTGCTGCTGGGTTTTAATAGGGGATGCAACATTAACCAAGTGTCTAAAACCAAGTTGAAATTGTTGAGTTATACCTTAGGGTCTGTGAATGAAGCTTCTGTTGGAATCTGTAGACAGATTTAGACATGATACGCTAGCTGTCTATGGCCGACATGGAATCCTTTTGTTTTGTTTGTGAGAAGTTGCTCAAGATAAAAACTTTAAGTAAGTCATGTTAGGTTGCTCCTGTCTCTGAATCGGTAAGAGTTCTCAGTAGATCTATTGAGAAGTTTCAGTCAGATCGAAAAAATACGCCAGAAACACAACGTTGATTATGGTCATATGACAGCTCTAGTATGAATTAGTCTGTTTAATATTACATTACTTCCACTGTTCTTGGTCTCTAGGTAACAGAATCAATGATTGGAGATGTGCCTCATGTGTCTGTTCATATGCAACAATGCAAGCATATTAAGAGAATCATGCGATATCAAAGTTTAGTGTGCTTAACCATGTACACAGTAGACTGCCACTTGTCAACTTTCTATATTCCTAAAGCTAAAATTAAGTATAGTTTTTGTTTATATTTATATTATTAGCTTTTGGTATCTTTGCCAATTTTGAAAAATGTCTTATTATTTCTAGTAAACGTAATTTTATTTTCCATTTTATCATTTATCGACCTTTGAAGTTGTTTGTTGTGAAGCACTTTGGTCAGTCGAGGCTGCTGTAGTATGTGAAATATAAATAAACTTTTGACTTGACTTTGACTTTGGTGGAACATAGCTGAAAATTATTTGTGGTAAAGTTTGCCCATTATGTAATTTTTTTTCCTAAAATGTATTTTTAAAAATGCAGATTGGGAAGTTAAAATAGTCAGGCGGAGTGCCAGTTCACAGGCTATTGGCTGGTGCTTGCAAAGCGACCAATCCAGAAGTAGCATTCAATTTCCTTAGAGATGATTGGCCTTTGTGATCGCTTTCATCATTGGTGATGAAAGCAAAAATAAGGAAAACTACTGGTTTCTGCAGTATTGCTCAGACAGTTGCCACTATATTCAGATGTATTTGGTGTTTTAACTATTAAAATAAGCAGCTATACGTATTTTTGGATGAGATCTCCAGTAATTGCGGATTGTAGCTGTAATCCCCAACTCCTGAAAATATCGTTGTGTTCCGCAGGATAGGATTTTTATACATCAAATAAACTAAAAACTCTGTATGTTGAGAAAGGTTGAATAACAGAGACAACTGGAGATTGTACCCAACATCTATATATGAAAAAGTAGCAGCAGACTGACTCGTGGCTCTGTTAAATTGACCGGGGAACTCTGGCGGATCCTCGGCCCCAGAATAGTCTTGGTAATTGCCTCTTTTGATATGAAGATGAGGATTTATATCTAGCAGTAATAACTAGTGCTGCACAATATTGGAAAATCATGCAATGCTATTTGTATACAAAATGATATCAGCTGCTGTAAATCACGTTTTTTTTCTCGGCACACTCATTTTCGTCTGTTCTAGCTTGCAACGCTGGTGTCTTGGGCACCATCAGGTACGGACATCTGCTGCTGCGAGCCTATCGAGCGGGCTAAATAACTTTACAGCATGCTGGGAACTATTGATACTTGGAATTTATTGGCATGCAATTATTGTAACCAAAGCAGTCCGTTGTGACATCAATATTGCGATGACAATATATCTACGGCCGTAGCAGTTCAGGTTCCTCCCCTGGTGTGTGGAACACAGAGTGGGAGCTGCTGCTGAGGAGGAGCGATCCATCGTCGTGGGAACCCATAAAAAGGGCCGTGGTTCATTACGAACATAATTGACTGAACGGCTTGTTGAAGATTTGCGAGGACTGACTTTATATAGTGCTTCTCTAGTCATACTGGCCATTCGAAGTGCTTCACACCAGACCCAGGCGGCCACAAACGCTCACCAATTCATTCGCTGATGCACAGGTCAGCAGGCGACTTGAGGGTGAATCCTTTGCTCAGAGGGAATATCGACAGGAAACTGGAATTTACACGCAGCATCCAATTACAAGACAACTACTTTTCCCAGTTAGCAACAGTCAACCACTAGGTATAGTTCTCTTTTTAACATACACCTCAGAATTGTAAAAAAAAAATCCATCCACAAACTCTACTTTGTTTTTTTTTGTTTGTTTTTTTAAACGTAAAATCAGATGTAAATTGAGAATGGATTGATTTGTAAAAAAATGTCTTATGGCTCCTCATTTCAGAGACAGTTCAGACTCGGTGTAGAGCTGTGATATCCAGATATGCACAAGATCTCTTGAGTTGCTCAGAGTTGCTCGCACTAAATTTGGCAGCAGAAGCTCGAGGGGTAATTGATCCTACTCAGGTTTCCCTCCAGTGTACACATGAACATGAGCAGCAAGAGTGCTAAGGTGTGGAGAGGTAAAAGACAGGAAGCGAAAGAGAAAGCTGCAGATAAGAACTCGCAAGTACTCTTTCTGTAAACTGGCGTAGCACCTTTATTGATCAACTTTTGTTCTTGGGTAAGAAGTGTGTATAGTCTTATTGAACTGATCTATTTATGATAGGTCACTTTGGTAGTATCTTACTCACAGCAATTAAAGATGTTCTAGTTTCTTTTTCTAACTAATTATCAGCAAAAAAAGATCCAGTAGATCAGTATAGCTTGCTGTATGTAAAGTTGCAGTCAAAAAATATACAGCAATAATTTAGATTATTTAGCTTGTCTTAAGAAGTAAGAAAGTATGGGGGTTTATTTTTTAGTCATATTTTCACCATGTTCAATAATTCATAAATGTCAGTTTCAAACTAAATTGTATTAGCAAGCAAAATATTTAGCTTCACATTAAGTATTTAGTTAACAAACTAAACTAAATATCTAGCCCTAAAGCTGAATATTTAGCTGGCAAACTAAATATTTTGGTCAAAGCTAAGCTAAATATTTACCTAATATGCAATTTCATGTCCCAATAACTAACTACCAAAATAAAAGCTGGGTTTTGCGAACTATAAACGAGCTGTGTTAGCTAAATATGTAGCTTGAAAACGAAATATTTAGGTTGAAATTGCAATATGTAGCTTGAAACTGACATTTATAAATGAAATAAGATGGTGAAAAAATTACTCTAAAATGAGCTATTTTTTTCCTCTTGACAGGCTAAAAAACCAAAATTATTACTTTTTGACTAACTTTACAAACGGCATCTCTCGTCCCTGGCCTTTTGTGCTATGATGCAATTACAGTAAAATTTACTGCAGCAGTTATAATTTGAAGTGGCATTTTTATTTGGTGTGAATTGGATATAAGTTGTACACTATCATGATTCAGTATATAATATTTGTGCTATATTTTTCTCTACCCTCTTACTGTTGGTACTGCACAACACTTGGTTATTTGCATTAACTGTTGTATAAATCTGCAGGAATGAGCAACTGTACTTTGTCCAGAAGTAGAAAACATGCTGATTGAACAATAACCAAAATAACTGTAGAGTTGTACAGTAATACTGATTCAGGTTTGAAATGTTTCCACATAAGCCCACAGAATACTGCAGTCATTGTAGGTGTTTCCTTCGTAGAGGATTTTAAGGTCACCTCTAGGATTACGCATACTGCCATCTAAAACAACTCGACCATTAAAACTGTTGGAGCAGTTTATGAAAAAAGTCAAGTCAGTCTGTCAGAAGTTATTTTGTTGGATAGCTGTTTGCCTGCATGACTATTGCAGACATTTAAAAAATGTTAAGCTTTTGTGTCCTGAGGCCTGTGAGCCACTCTGTAAGGTTTCACTGTACTTTGTACTTATGAAACCATCAACTTTTATTAACAGTTCAGCAGATCGATCTGTGTAGATAGCTATGCTAATTTGTGAAAGCTAGCAACTCTAATTTGTTATAGCTAACGACTACAAATTAGCTACTACAAATTAACCAGCTATTACAAATTAGCTAACTATTTTTGTGATAGCTCATTAGCTAGCTATTTAAAAAGCTAGCTAAAAAGCAGTTAGATGTGGTGACCAACTATCACCAAAGCTAATTGTAACAACTTGCCCAGCTAATTTGTGATAGCTAACTATCACAAATTAGCATAAAGATGTTAACTAATGTCCATTTTCTTTTTTTTTTCTGTCTGCTCTCCGGCTGTCTTTGCCCACATAAACTGTAAATTACAATTGCAGTGTTCCAGAAATATCTGCTCTCATTCACTGATTTTAAGACTTTTGTCATTGGAAAATAAAACTGAGATTTTAACTCAAACGTTGTACCTTCAAACTATGTTTGTAATTATGGTCACTTTAAATCTCCTAGTGACCATTGAATAAGTGTTAGGACCATGTTGTTTTGCCATTCAAACTATTATTGCAGAGTCCAAACCATGTTGATTAATATTCAATAATTATCAGATACTGAAAGTTGAAGTTGTCCTGGGCAAACGAGCTAATGCATTAAATTATACTAATGTATGACCATTATATAATTTTGGTCAGATGGTTTAATTCAATCTTTACTTTTTTTGAGCACATTCTCTGTAGGATGTTTTGAGACAAGTTAGTTACAGACTGGATCTTCAGCTTCCCTGCTTGATTTTGATGCATCTTCTGTCCATAAAGCGTAAAGTGAAGCCAAAGTTTTTAAATATATTGTAAATGACCAATATTGCTCCTTACAAAGATGACAGAAATTGCTTTCTTGAATTGTTTTTCTCTGCTGTTTGGCTGCCCAGCAGTCACTCAGTGCTTACTTTGAGAAGGCAAGGCAACAAAGCAATTCAAAGTGTTGATCAAAACGTAAAACATCACATTTTGGTGGCATATTAAAAGGAAAGTAATGAACAGTTGACTATAATTAATGTCCTCGTAATCAAAGACGACTCTAAACAAATGGGTTTTTTGCCTTTATTTAAAGAAACTGTGTTCCTGCAGTTTGGCAGTTTTCTGGAATTCCAGATTAGAGCGGCGTAAAAAACTAAATGCTGCTTCTCTGTCTCTGGTTCTGATTCTGGGGATTCAGAGTAGAAACAAATGCTGCAGCGCTGTCAGCATACAGTATCCAAAGTTTGACCCTAAAAAGCACGGTGAAATCTTTTGTTCATCCCCCCGGTACAGCACAGTGAAACCACGTCAGAGTGAGCTCGGCTCTGTTCAGGCCCATCAGTGTGAGCGTCACTCATGAATGTGTTGATTGGAATCCGCTCATGCACAAAGCCGACCGCTGGCATGCAGCACTGCGTAGGCTTAATGTGCTAATGACAACATTTGCACTACCGTCCCTGTTTTGCCTCTTTGCCACAGTTATCCAATACAGTCATTGATGCTCTGTCGTGATAAAAATCTTCATTTTTTTCTCCACTGTTGGATTACAATTTCAGTTACAATACAATTTTTTTTAGCAATTTCTTACATAGTTTCAAGTTGTTTTGTATGACCCTCTGTAGTATCTTTCCAGAGAACTTAAAAAAAAAAATCAATGCTACTGAGCTAATGCAGCACAAAATGGTTGACGTTACCGCAGACTTGATAAACATTTACATTTAGTGTTGTATGAGCACAACACTAAATGTATAGCTTTTTTCCCAAAAGCTATACGAAGTTTAAAACTGAACGCACTTGCAACTGAATACATTACTTTGACATTTTCTTTTTCATACTTTGTAAAACCAAACAGTACGTACATTTAGCATGAAAATCGATGTCAAATATACTGTAGATGCGTTGCAAAGGTTGCATAAGATGAGCAATGAGGCCAGAGTTTGGGTTTTGATGTGTAAAGACAATTACAATCTTTCTATAATTAGACAATGCTTAATTGTTTTTTGCTGACAGGATCTTTGTTGCTAGAGCATCCATCTTTTTAAGGCTTCTAAAATTGGCGTCCTTTACACGAGTGGAGCTTGATTTATCAGTCACAGCCATAGGAGCCGCTGTTTTTGTCTTAATCTCCACACACAACAAGAGCAGGATTGTTTCTATAAAAAGCTCAGGCATCTCCTAGAGTGCATGTTCACACCTCACAAAAAGTGCTTTGTCTCTGTGGTGAAGGCCCCTCTCCCTCCCGCTTCCCCCCCCCGATTTCTCATTTGAATTTTTTCATCACGTTTTACCTTTCTGCTAGTTCATTGAGTAGATTAGTATAAACCACTTAGGCACATAAAACACTGCATGGTGGCACTGACCGTGATGTAACACCGGAACAAAAAACCCCACACAAATGAAAAAGGGTTGAAATGGAGGACAGGTTTCTTTTTCTTCTTACTCCTTCAGTGGACAGCTTGTTAAAAATCTAATTTTTAAGTAATGTATAAAAGGTAAAAAAAAAAATTATAAAAAAAAAAAAATCGTATATTTGTCTCGTTTGTTTCCGTACAGACAGAAGGTGAAATCAGATACTTAAAAACACTAGAAAGGAACAAACACCCTGTTTTTTCTCTCAGATGTTAAATTAGACTCAGCCTTTCCTGTTTAGCTCCCCTTAATCTCAGATCCATGAAGGAAGCGATGTCCAGAAGGTCCCTGGAGGCTGGGGATGTCTTTTTATCATTGAGGCAACCCAAAATTCTAGTTTTGTTGGACCTAGGGCTGTCACGATAACAAATTTTGCTGAGCGATTAATTGTCTCAAAAATTATTGCGATAAACGATAATATTGTTTGAAGACCTTTTTACACTGATTTAATGGAAATGACGTAATAATGCATGCGATTTCCTGCCAAAGATAGATGCACATTATTTTCAAAAAAAACATTTAACACTGGAACTGATAAACAAAATAAACAAAACAACCAAAAACAAAAATAAAATGGATTCTCAGTCTCCATTAACAAAAAATGTACTTGAATAAAAACTAAACAACATAAAGCCAAAGTGGAAATAAATACTGCATTCAACCAAAAGACTGCAGATTATGAAGTCTGTATACTATGTTGCCCTATAGCAATAATTAGATTTAAATAGAGAAAATGGGCACATCCAACTACCTGATGCAATAGTTCACACTACACTTTTTTTTTTCCCCCAGATTTTCCCCTTACGACAATCTTAGAACGTCAGCCGTTCTAAGATTGTCGCTTGCGATTTGGTAACCGATCATCCTGTAGTGTGTGGTGTGTTACGGAAGATCGTCGATCTAAATCAGGGGTTTTCCCCGACTGGGAGCATTAACACAGTCTGTTGAATGTGACAGGTAGCCAATCAGAAAACATGGATTCCTCTACGGGCTTTCTGAGGGAAAATTACAGAGGGGAATCCTAAACAGCTGACACGGCGCAACCCGAAGTCCAGCGGACATTGGAGATAATGTGTGGAAACAACATTAATGTTTATTCAACATGCAAAGAATATAGAAATGACAAGTAGAGGAGTTGGAGCGAAATTGCTACCGCAGTTGATAAACCCAGTAACTTTTCAGCTGTTCTTCGTTAACGTGACGTAAATAGGTTATAATGATTTTCATTCAGTCAGGACTGACACTAGCTACATGCATTGCAGGTAGATTGTAGTAAAGCATTGATTAATGCCTGGTTTTAAAATTAGTTAACTGAACTTGTAGCCATTATTTTGTGCCCATTGTTGGACAACACACGGCAGGAACGAACCCAATCGAACCCGATCGAACCGTTATACCTAGGATTTCTGTCGGCGCATGTGTGGTCTCTCACACATGAGAGACCACACATGTCCCATTTTGAAAATGGGCCGAAAATCAGCCGACAGCTCTAAGATCGTGTCGTGTGCGCTGGGCATTACACTAAGGAAATGAGGAAGGGAGAGCACCGGAGTTGAACGTTTTTTCGTTCAGTGTCATCAACAGAAAGAGGAAAAAGGCTGGAAGAGACAATAAAGCCGATAATTAAAATGAGGTCAATAGTTTTAATTTATCGTACGATTAATTGATTTATCGTTTATCGCGACAGGCCTAGTTGGACCTATGCAGATCAGTATCCCTCTCTTTAGGTGCCATGAGGTTTGTGTTAAAAGGGTGTAACACAGGTCATCAGAGATGGTCACAAACTCTTCTCCTGATAGAGAGCTGGTGAAGCCTTGAAATGTTTTAGTTTAATCAGTTCTGGACTGACTTGAGTTTAGTGTCCCACCTTTGTTTGATGACAAGACCTCAGCAAGACCTCTGTAAGATCTCAACAAGATCTCAGCAAGATCTTAGCAAGAGTTTTGCTGGTGCCCTTTCCTGAATCTGCACTTGAACCAGTTTTTTTCTTTTTTCTCCAGCAGCTGAAAAAGCTGCTGAAGAGCTCTTTTACACCGAGAATGACCCAGGAGTTGGACGCCTCATTCGTTCCTTGACCTGTACTACTACTAACAAAGGTCTTTTGGATCTTATTCATATTTATGTAATGTAGCTTAACACTGCAAGGCAGTGGTTCACAACCCTGGTCCTCATGCGCTAGCTGCTGTGGAGCAAAGAGCAAGGAGGTGGGGGGAGACTGACAGCGCTAAGACCCGCCTCCTAGCTCTGATTGGTTGTTCCTAGATGACACTATGAGCACTGCGAGAAGGCAAATGAGCCAGTTTCAACAAAGTGACAGTTTCAACAAAAATGTACAACATACATTTTTAAAAAATAGTATTTACTAGTATTTATTTCATAAAAGTTACTGTACAAAGAAACTGTAGAAAGTTTCCTTCTACAGTTAGAAAGAAAGTCTTTCCTGGCAAAACTTAGAAAAGACTTTCTAACTTTTGCCAGTTAGAAAGTTTGGCAATTCTAACTGTTCTTTTACCGTAAACAATCTATAATATTTTTTGCAGCCTAGAACGTAGCATGAAACAAAACTAGATGCTTCTGTGATTTTTTTTTACCAGGATCCATTTAGTATTTTACTCGCCAACACGCTGCTGCAGCTGTGCTCTCACAACATCACTGTTGCACTCGATCCCATCGGGTCGAGCTTCCAGCTGGCCGTATTCTCCCCTGTGTGTTCTGTTGGAAAGCTGGTGTGGAGACGGGCCGCTCTCATTCCCCAATTTTCCATAAAATGCAGCACCATGCTCATGTGCGACAGGCAGTTCTTGCTGCTTGACCGCACATCATGGTGTTCAGTGGAAAGGTCGACTTTCGCGCACATTTAGGCAGCACTTCTTTTGCAAAGTAATTTTGATTCTGTAACTGAGATCTAGGGACAAGTGTTTTTGTAGCTATATGAAGTCATTCTGTTCCACCTTTGAGATAAGCATCATGTCCTCAGCAATGTAGCAGGCTGCCACTCCTCTTATCACGTTTTCATATGGGGGGCAGAAGACAATGATGGTGTTTGAGCCTGTAGTTGGAAAAAACTTATTTAAAGTATTTGAGCTTTAATCATGAGATTAGCAACCAGTAAGAGTTCTTTCTTTTGGAAACGACTATGCTGCCATTTTTATGTGAAATACATTCAATAAGGTGCCACTACTGAGAGATGGTTATTTTTAACTTGGAGAATCCTAATACTGGAATCGTAACCTAGAACTGCACTATGAACTTTAGATTCTGATGTACAAACTGATTGAAGACAGTTCATTTGAAAAGCATTCAGTTCTACAAAATCGTTTTTACTTCTGGCTACATATAAGTAGTTAAGTACTGAAAATAATGTGTTTTGAAGAAAAAAGAAAAAAACTTCAACCTAAGCTGCCTTCAGTTCAACCTTGGGTGCGATTTTATTTCTTTTTTTTTCTCTTCTCTACTGATAAGAGCCTCTGAGCCTGGAGTTATAGTCAACAAAGCAATTTTGAGTCAGACAAAGATGAGATGCAACACTGAGAAATAAGTACTGCTGAATCGTTTCCATCTCAAGTAGCAAAGGAATCCTCCTCCCTAAAACAATGCCGCGACAGAACCCAGGCTTGGGTTACTGCCTGTCAGAAATGAAAATACGGGACAGTGGCGTCTCAATACCATGGCAACCATGTCTGAAATTGTACTGAATTAAATTAAAAGTAGAACTACTCGAGCAGTTTATGAAAGTCACCATCCAAGAAATGTCTACAGCTTTAAGTGAAAGAGAGAAAAGTATTTGTTTAGGAGAAAAAGTAGGACTGTCAAAATGAATTCAGTCTTTTAATGTTGTTAGTTTTTTATGTTTTTATTTTCACACACGATTACCGCTCATTCTCGTTATTTGTTTTTAAGGACAAATGTGTGTTCGTTTTTTTTTTCTTTTTATTTCTAACCACCATACGGAGTTTGAAAGAATTGTTAGTTAAGTTAAACAGTGTTTGTCATTGCTTGATAGGAAGTCATGTCGTCCTAACAGTTAAACCACAAAACTACTGCATATAAAAAGAGAAACATTTAGATGTACACAATGATCACTACCATCAAAAATATCAGGATTTCTATAAGACAAAAGACTAAAATGGTAAAAAAAATGTCTTTGTTGCCACACATTCTCACTGATTTTTAGATTCTCCTTCAGCTGAACGAGGCTGAACTCCCAAATGTAATAAAAACAAGATAAAGATTGTAGAAGAAAATGATGTCAAATCTCCCTCCCCCCCCCCAAAAAAAATGGAGGGTTGAGATCAGTTAATTCTGCATTTCCATCTGCCAGTATGAAAGTGTTTTGCCACGGAGACGCCTGTCAGTTTTTAACGGTCGCCCAATCCATGACAAGTCCAATCGTTTTTTGTTTTTTTTTTGTTTTGTTTTTTTGTTCCTCAGTCTGAAGTCAAAACGTTCTTTCTTTTAATGCTGTCCTCTATTTAATCAAGTTGAAATGATTCAGATTCCCATCTTGGCTGGGACTTCAAATATTTCTCAAGGTTTACTTTGAAGAGTCACACAGGGAGTTTTTTCTGCTTCAGTGTCGGGAGTTTCTTGCCTTAAAGACGACATTTCTCAAGACTTTTTTTTTTTTTCTTCTGTCGTATTTAGAATATTCATCGTGTTTGCCAGTGATCCCGGGATGTCTACTCGTGTCTGCCTTTTTACAATGCCGGATCTCGTTCTCTCCGGCAGTCTCCTTTTGTGTGTGAACACTTGTACACCAGAAATGCACTCAGCTGTCTTTGAGGTAATTAGGATGTAGTTTAAATTCTGTTTTTTTTGTGTGTGGGCGTGTGTGTGTGTTGGTGTGTGTGTGTGTGTGTGTGTGCAGAGACTGTACAGAAACTGGAGTTGCTTTCATTGTTGACATGATGTTTAAAAGCTCATGATTGTTGCAAACTCTTTCCCACTGCTTTTATGTGTGTGGTAGTTGTCAGCCATGTCCTTTTAATATGGAAAATAGTAAATAAATTGGACACAGGGCTGGTGAAAGGCTTTTTGCGGCCCTAAACAGATTTTAATCATAATTTCCCCCCTCCCCCTCTGAATATTGTATCATTCATGAGCTCCTCTCTGTGTCACATACCTGCTATCATTAGCATAATCTGAAGCTAGCATACATCACACCTGTGTTGTTATTGCTGTTGATTTTAACCTTCCAGGAGTAGCAAACTGCAAAAAAATGTGGATTTCGAAATGCAGAATGCTATTTAAAGAGACAGAGACCCAATTTCAAGGCGTTAAATTGCAAAGTCAAATCTTTTATTAAGTCATTTGATTTGAACAAAAAATTGTATAACTATTGAAGTTAACAATTACTTGATTGTGCCTGGAAATTACACAGTGCAGCTCCTATAACGGCGGCTCCCACTTACAGCTCTCATCTCAGCCACGTTCGTCTCTCCTGGTGGTGGAATAAGAAAATGACAGAAGCGTGGTTGCCATGGAGAGCTGAACATATTGGGTAATAGAGTTTCCAAGAGTTTTACTCTTTAGAAATATTGCAACAATTCATGAAAGTGTAGAGATAAACGCGACGACTGACAACCAGGGAGTTAAGGTCTTTATCGTGTGGAGTCACCACTACACCGGCCTCAACACCAGACTAACCTGATCAGGCCACCTCTGCCACCTTCTCTTCATTAGCTAATAGGCTTAACTCTCTGAGGGGAGCGCGGACACATCGGATCAGCATGCCGACCCGTGCTCCATCTCCGTCTCATTCTCTGTCCCCGCCTCTTCCTCCGTTTCGTCTCATTCACTTCCTCGGACAAAAGGATAAAGTCACAACTTTAAACGCTCCCTTGTATTATTACAGCAGATTCTGCGTCTACACACGTTCACGTTGGATTCATTGAATTTAAAATGAATGAATTGTTCATGCGGTTCTTCTGTGCGTTTAGGAACTTCTCTGTATTCATCTGATTTTCGTCCGCGCGCGCACGGGGAATGGAAGTTTTTCCACGCTGCTTAGCGGCTGCTCGGCGTGGACTCATTAACACAGACATCAGCCTTGACTTATCGCCAGCAATATAAACATAATAACTCCATTGGGATCTTGCATTACTCTGTAATTGGCCTTTTCTCAGTTATGAAATTGAGCCCATCGTTTCCCTTTCCATCTGTGGCAGAGGCCTGTTGGGTGTATGATGATTGAAATTAATATGAGAATTATCTGGAGATAAAATCAATTTGCCTTAAAGTTAATTACAATAATACCATTCTATGTAATACTGCATTGGTGGTAATTTTTTTTTGTCATACCTGGAGTTAATTTATGATGCATAACCTCTGAACAGTTTTTATACAAATGCCATTGGTTTAATTTTAGTTTGAAGTCATATTGACTGTTGGTAGGTAAGTCTGTTGTTTGTGTGTATTTGGCAACAGGAAGTAGGTGGATTGGCTAACACGAGCCGAATAATATCACAACTGGAAAAAAAGAAAGATTGGTGCTCTTATATTAGAAACATGACAGGAAGTACAATTAAAATCTATTTCATGACTAGGATCCATTCAGTTTAACTTTGAATAATGTTTTGAGATTTTGTCCATCATTTGCTTAAAAATGACTTTGAGAACAGGTAACTCTGCTGTTCAGAATAACATGAATCCATCATTTAATGATCAAATTAATCACAGTTTTTGGTAGAAACAGGATTCCTGCATGCTATTGTTTTGTAATTTTCTAAACCGTGATTATTGTAAAAAATAAAAGTCATTTTCAATACTTTACTCAACTTTCTAAAGGATAAAATTCAAATTTTTTATAACTTTACTGGTTTTAACATTCTACCACTTTTAGCAATCAGTGCTTTGACTTTTAAACTACTAAATGGAAAATGTTATTTTTATACTTGTTTGTTTTTTTTCTTAAAATACCTGAAATTCATATTGAGCTGGAACAACTGTCCTTAAATTGTTTGGGCTAAAATAATAATTATAAAAAATCAAGGTGCCAGAATTCAAACAAGCACAGTAGTAAATGAACAGTTAAAACATATATTATTGAGTAACCAAATAACCAAATTCAATGGTTGTGTTTGTGTACAGTTATTTAGTTAGTTGGAATATCTGTTCAAAGAAGTTGGTCAAATGGAGCAATTTTCAGAAACCTTAGTGATGCAACAAAAGTTTCATATAATCTTTTTTTAGATTAATTTTTTTGCGTTTGCAAATCAAATGTTGACTCTACAATTTGTCTTCCCCCAGTTTCTGTGTATTGATGAAACACTTGAAATAAAAAGCATTATAAGAAGAATTCTCACCGTTTCTCAAACACACTACTTTGTTGAACCCAACCGCATGTGTGCAGGCGGCTGACACAACAGTAGCAATTATGTCAAACAGCAACAAGAGAGTTGAAGACAAGCAATTTTATTAATCCATGTTCCCCACGACCTCTAAAAGCAAAGTTTGTGAGACCTTTACATCTGTTATGACATGTGAGACAACTTTGGCAGAAGTAACCTTAAAGAAGTCACTGCATTTTTATTTTATTTTATTTTTTTTTTTATCAAAATTGAAATTCCAGAGCAGGCTTCTAGAAGATTACTTCAGAATATGAAACATATTTAAATACATAAAAAATATTTGTTTATCTTGTTTCTTGGTACCCAGAATGCTCTTCAGTTCCTGCTCCTTGTCCTTCAACATGAGATTCATTTGATGGAGTAAGATATGCAAATTGTAATGCAGAGGAAGCCTTGCTGTATACAAAGGTCACATTTGCAGTACCATGTAGTCTGGTGGCCATAATTAAACTATGACATTCTAAAAAAAGAGAGAGAGAGAGAGAGAACTGTTCAGTCATAAGCCCTTTAAAAAACCTTTGGCGTTACATTAACACAATAAGGTAATGCATATATAAAATGAATCACTGTCTAAAGTCAGGGTGTGCTGTTTAGAAGAGGTGGGAAAATTGATCCAAAATATTGACGATACCGATACCAATTTTTGCACTTTGTCAGAAAAGACGCACACAAATATGTTTATCATTAATGAAAGTATTTTGTGGATGTCTATAAACATTGTCCAAATTCTGTTTTACAAAGCATTTAAAAAGAAAGAAAAAAACACCTAAAAGTCAGAAGTTTGCTTTTATATCAAACTTGAATAAAAAGTATCTATCGGTATTGATATCGGTTATCCGCCAATTTATTCTTCCGAGGTATTTTCTTTGAACTTTAATTCCCGTACAGAAGTTCTGCACTTTCATTTCAACACAGCCATGCTGTTAAAGAGCTTACATTCACGTACACTGAAAAACAAATGGTCTGCAAACCTCGGTGGAAATATTTCATTAATGGAAGCACCGACTTCCACATTCGGCGTCTCCGCCGAAAGAGAGCAAACCTCTCCTCCAAGCCTTTTCAAGAGATTTTAACCAGGAAAGTTTGGATGTTTCCCAGCATTTATGTTCTCTGATACCAATTACAGCAGCCATAAGCCCTGGGATTGTTGATCATTCCCCCAATTTTACATCTAAATGGAGCAGACAAGCTGCTGCCGGTGCCGCTCGTGTGCATGCGGTTACTTGTCCTGTGGGACTCATCTGGGGGGCTTTAGTTATTAAAGATCTGTTAGATAATTACAAACTAGCTCTGATTTAGAAGTGATTTTAATGGAACTTCAGAGCTGAACTGCTGCGAGACTGTCGTAAATTTTGTTTGGAGATGGCAGAGCTCTCCTTTCTAATTTTCTGCTGCAGTCGGGAATGGAGCAGTTCGGGAAGGCGCACTTTTGGAATTGCTTCTGGAATATATATATGTACAGTACAGACCACAAGTTTGGACACACCTTCTAATTCAATGGGTTTTCTTTATTTTCATGACTATGTATAAGGCAAGAAATCCCACTTATTAACCTGACAGGGCTCACCTATGAAGTGAAAACCATTTCAGGTGACTACCTCTTGAAGCTCATCAAGAAAATGCAGAGTGTGTGCAAAGCAGTAATCACAGCAAAAGGTTGCTACTTTGAAGAAACTAGAATATAAGGGGTATTTTCAGTTGTTTTACACTTTTTTGTTTAGTGCATATTTCCACATGTGTTATTCATAGTTTTGATGCCTTCAGTGTGAATCTACAATGTCAATAGTCATGAAAATAAAGGAAACTCATTGAATTAAAAGGTGTCCAAACTTTTGGTCTGTTCTGTATATATATATATACAGTATATATTTTTTGTTTTGTTTTGTTTGAGGCATTACATGTTTGGATAATTATTCCCTCCTGTCTTTGAATGCTGTACAGGCGGAAGAATGTTTTCCGTTTTTTGACTTTCGGACACTTCCTGCCCACAGCATCACCATCGAAAACAACGCTTTGAAGATGCTTGGATATAACATATGCACTATAATATTTAATTTCCGTTTGGGAATAATAAACATATTTTTGAAATGAATACAATTAAGCAAAAATCAATTCCACCAGTCCATTGTCACAGAGTTTGCGGTTTTTTTAAACCACAAGTGCTACAAAACAGTCAGATTAATGCTGACTCTTTTTGGTCTGATTTCAGTTGGGGTTTTTTTTGTTGTTGTTTTTTTGTGCTACTTTCAGACCCAATTGTGACAGCTGTCAGAGATCTGTGTTCCCAGATCAAAGAATGCGTCTAAAGTAGTGTAGAAAAGCACATGAGGAACACCTGAGTTTATAGTAAACTGTGGCTGCATGTGTCCCGTCAGATATATTCTTGGAGACATGGGAGCTCAGTTAGCTCATGTTGGAGCAGCAGGTGGGGACAAACAGTTGCTCATCTTTCTTTTTCTTAAGTTGTTATGACAATAACAATATCCTTCAACTGGATTTTGTGTAATTTAATGGTGTAGTTTAGAAAATGTAGCAAGTGAAGTGTAAAACATGGAGTATAATATTTATTTTTAAGAATTTTGACATATATTCGCTTGCCATGTCATTTATGTTTGTTTTTGTCAGTGTGATTTTCCGTACACTGTTTCAGTTCAGAGATTTGGCGTGTCATTAGTTTGTTGTGGCTTCAATGAGAACTTCCCACTGATTTGACAGACGAGATTAGGCAGGGATTGATGTGCTCGTGAAGGGACAAGCAGCATGAAAAATGAATTGGTTTTTGGATTTAGTTTGAATGTTTATTCAAAATTGGAAAAATGTCACGAAGCGGCACAGTGTGTGTCCGTTGTCGCGCGGTTTTTGTGTCCTTGTGTTTGGCAACAGCTCAAACAGAATTTCTTTATTGTTTCATACAGACGTTTCTTTCTGTCAGGCCAACTGTGCTTTTCCTTTTGGCCTTCAGCTACAAACGTTTAGCATGCAAGCTAGCATGAGGTGTGAGAAGATGGTGTACTTTCCTGATAGAATCTGTGAAAAAAAGTAAAACACAATCAACACCAACTCCTAACTTCAGCTAAGTAAATTGTCTTTGTGTTTCAAGCAGGCTAGCAAGACTAGGCTAACCTGCTTGCAAGCAGGTTAGAATAAGCTAACTTGCTTGTTAGTCCATTCTTGATGAAAACAATATTGAGCACGAGGTAACATGCAGCGTATTTGAACTCTCCTATATGATTCATAGGCATTTTTAATATTTCAATTCAAAATGAGTTATACAAACAAGAGACAACCATTTTTATTACTCAAGACTTTAAATCAGACAAAAATTGTCTTAGTTCTACTAGCATTCCCAGTAGTGGGTTAGATTTAGCTTATTCCAATTAAGAATTGTACATACATCACAATTACTATCTCTTAAAAAATATATATATATATACAGCATTTATATATATATTATATCAGTGACGTGCGGTGAGGTTCATAGCTGGTGAGGCACTGACTTAATCATAATCATATTTACAAATATGCATGTTATTGTTTACATAAGGAAATTTTGCGCTTGCTGACAACGCTGACAATGCAGTATTTATTTCCACTTTGACTTTATGTTGTTTAGGGGTTTTTTTCAAGTGAGTTTTTTGTTAATGGAGACTGAGAATCCATTTTATTTTTGTTGTTTTGTTTATTTTGTTTATCATTTCCAGTGTTAAATATTATTTTGAAAATAAAGTGTATCTATCTTAAGCAGGAAATCGCATGCATTATTACGTCATTTCCATTACATCAGTGTTAAAAGGTTTTCAAACAATATTATCGTTTATCGCAATAATTTTTGAGACAATTTTTGAGCAAAATTTGCTATCGTGACAGGCCTATCTAATAGGAGACCATTTAAGAAGTTGGGATCTGAAGCAAAGTCGCAGCGTCGGCCTGAAAAATCTGAAACTTACAAAGTAGTGACATCATCCTCTCGGCTTTTCAAAACTGATTGAAGCCGTCTTTAAACAGTCTTTATGGAAACCTCTCAATCTGAACTGAATAAAAAAAAATACTCTAAAGAATTCTTGCTCATTATAATCACACTTGGTACAAATATTTAGTTTGATTACATGCCATGGCAGTGAGTGGGGAAGAAAAGTTTTGTTTTTCATCTTGTAAACATCTAGTTTTAAGCATATATTGTTTTTCTTTGTAATAAAACTAAATTTTACAGTTTCACTTTATGAATTAAATTTGATTAAATTACTGGAAAAACCTCTTAACAATATTTTCATTTATTTAGCTCCAACCCAGACTTACCGTCATTACCGTCATGGACAACAAATCCTTGTCACTTGGATCTTTGTAGTTTACTTTAATGCTCAATTTAAATAACAAACATTTATTAAAACTGAAAGAAAGTCCATTTAATTCAGAAGTCTTAAATATTGTCATCTACACTGGCATCAAGCTAATAATGTCTTTTGCCTGGTATTGCTGTGTTTTGAACAATATTAAACTGAGTAAAAGCAATTTTGCACTTTTGGACTTTCTTTTATAAATCAGAAGATTTGATTTGTTGTAAGAAAAAAGAAAAAGTTTTGTCCCTCAATTTGAAAAAAACAAAAAACAAAATTCAGAGTACTTAAAAGTGGTGAGGGTTTTTCAATTCAAACGTACTAAAATACATTCATAGTGTTTCATAGTGCAACTGTTTCTCGAAACTTGAATATCGTGACATTTTCTATAATATGAAGTTATGTAATGTAAACAAAATGCCCTCCTGACCTTTATTAACCCTGCATGTGTAGTACAGATGAAGTTAATACCTGACATGGCTTCTTTAATACAAGAAGCCATGTATTAAAGCTTCTTGTTCCTAAATGCTCTACGAATCCCTCACGACAGATCCATGTCTTTCTTACTGGCGGATTCCCCTTTTGATTCTGAAATACTTAAAATGCAACATGAACATTGAACTGTGCCGGTAATAACAAGCGTTTTAGAAAAGAGGAACAAATCGTGTCAGAGTCAGATAAATGTTTGGTTTATTGAAAGCAGCGGGCTGAACGAATCACCTGGGAGGCTAAAGGAAATGTGACCTTGTGATCTCAGGGCGTAGTTGCAACATCACAAAGAAAAGGTCACGTTGTAAAAAGTGACAACTTTTAGAAGTCTCTTCTGCAGGTTTTGGTTTTATTTTCTGTAAAATGAACTGCGCCTGGTTTATAGACGGGTTCTTTGTATTGTTATTTATGGCATAAAATTGGTACATGTGCATGCATCAGCTAAAAGAGTGGAAGTCTTCCATTCTTTTGAAAGATGCTGATGATAGAGCATGGACTCATGTTGGAAGAACAGCTTTCTCGGTGAGAACCCCTGGACTCTGCTCCCAGAGAGCTGACAACAGGTATGCAAGGAAGCATAGTCGTGGAATTATTCATGCCTGAAGAAGCTATAGCCTTCACATTCTCTCCTTGGCTGGAGTAAAATGGCATGTTTGGGGTCAAGGGTTGCCAAGCTACCCATTATAGGCCCCTAGGCATTCAGCTGAGAACAGCTGCTGTGCTTTGGCTTCCGTTTCTCTTCCAGATTATCTCTTCTAACACATACAGCAAAACAGTGGCACTGGCTCTGCGGTGTCCCGAAGCGTTTCAGTGGGACATCGTGTGTTTGGCACATGTTGGTTATCATCGGCGGAAAGGTGAGAAATGCAAAATAAAAAGAAATGACCAGTTTAAGAACTTTATGGATGAATAAAAAATTTACATTTTCAAGTTTGGTTGGGAGAAAAAAAAAAATCTAAGCAATATTTTATCATTTTCAGTGTTTTTCATGGTGAGCAATTGAAGGAGCAATTGCTTACCATGAAAGGTAATTTTCTAATGGTAAGAAAACCAAGTTAACAATGGTTTTCTTACCATAATAGAGAATATTTTGTGGTGGTTTCAGAAAATTTAAAGTTTGAAATTTAGATTGTGAGATTATTAAAGATGCCATATTTTTTCTTACCGCGCCACGGAAATGCTGTCAACATGGGTCTAAATGTGAAGATGTTACAGTATTTGCCTTTTGTGAGTCTTGATGTTCTGCCATGTATACCATCTCGCCTAAAGAAGTCAATTGTCTTCTTTCTCACTTAATAGAACAAAAATAAAATAAACCATTTGGTTAAAAAACAAAACTGTTGATTCCAAGCCAGACTCTGCAACATCCAGCACGGAACTTCTCCGCTACACGTCCTACATATTTCCTGGTTTTTGGGATTTGGTGAAAACGGGGCTTCAGTCATCATTGAAGCTTCTGCTTACCAACATTTACTAACCACTGCAAGGTGTGTAAATTAAATAAAATATACACTCTGATAGTCAAACTTACTATCAGAGTAAGACTGAGCGGAGTCTAAAGCAATTCTGCCTACCAACTTAGTGGTTAGCGACAAAAATGATACATGACAACCAGGCCATCTATGGTCGACAAACCCTTTAGTGATTAAATATTAGAATAGCTAATCAAAAAGCAGGTAGTACTTTCGTTCGTTGGAGCCAGTACATTCAGCATTCATGTGTTTCTCAATCAGTGTAGACTGTCTGCATAGTGTAGTACGTGACTGAGCATTGTCTGAGATATTTCTGTTACACTTGCATCAATTCTATAGCAGTGATGTGTTTGTCACAGATTTTTTCATCATGTCAAAAAAACAAACAAGCAATCCTGACTTGATTGTTGATCAAATTGTACGCTAGGGTCAGATGAATAGGGAGACGATGCTGGAGTGTTATTTACCCGAGCCGGTAAAGTTTCTTCCACTGAAAGTTGAGGCAGACATGCACCACTGTGACGGGGGTCTTAAACATATTATTATCATCAAGACATTTCTACATACACTAGATACATGATTTCCAGACATTATTCAAGGCAGAGACAGGATTATTGGAGCTGTCGGTGGGAGATTTAGAGGTTTGCCTAAACCCTATGAGAGTCTTGCTGATTTCAAGACTTGTTTTATATAAAACCCGGACCTCATGGCGGTACTATGTGTTAAAATTCAGTTTGGTCTATCATTAGACGCACAGAAGTCGTGACATCAATTCATTTTTCATCCTTAGCCGTGAGAACACACCAAAGAAAAGTTCCCAGTATTCCTACACTGTTTTGCATCTTAGTCTTTACCCGTTTCCCTTTTTTAATCATTTAAAATAAATTAAATGACACAGGACATTTCAGAAAGTAGGTGGAGATGTTTATCTAAACATCGTAGGTGATACATATAAAAAATAAGCTGCCTTATGATTCAAGGTGAGTCATCAGATTTTCTCTTGATGAAATTTGAGATGCAGAACTGTCTTACATTTTAGTAGCTTTAAAGACTACCTATTTTATTGTTTGAGTCAAACTTAACATTTTTGACTTAAATTGAACTCCCTTATATTGATTCCTCTTCTTTATTGGGTTTCAGCAAGGATTTCATGTAGATTAATATACTTAATTTCCACATGGGAATTAATAGGGGCATAGTTTTCTGTCACTATAGTTTGTGTAAATATTAAAGTGTTGCTGTACTTTTTTGCTAAGTGCTAATTAATTTTTTCTTTTCACTGTTCTGTTACTCGTCCTACAGGGTGTGCGTAGAGAATTAGTCAGTGTTTTTTGAAACAACAAATCTTCTGTCACCAGTGGCAACACTGAAAGGCTGCAATACCAACATTAAGAGTTGAACTCCCCCCCCAAAAAAAAAAATCTGCACCCACACTGGTCTGACTAGTCGCATACTAATTACTTTTGCCCCAAGTGCTGATTATTTTCTACCTTGTTGTGTTTGCATATAATGGCCAGTTAAGCCTCTGCCTCTGGCATCCTCCTTACTTTTAATTAAATCTGTGGTTAAACAGATGGCCACTTATCTCATGATCTCTAATCTCCTCCTTCAAAAGATCACGCAACTACAACTGCAGACAAAGGTGAGAGTGATTATTTATTTTTGGTGTCTGAAGTCAAATCTATGCCAATTTCTCTCTGTCACGCAGAAAAAGGGCCAAATATTTGCATATTATCTGAGTTGAACCAGCTTAAACACATTAGCCACTGACTTAAAATCCCTTTTTCCAATAACTTTCTACTAATAATTTGAACATAACATATTTTTTTCCATTCCAAGTGAGGAGTTGCTTTGCCCTGTGTGAAATCGTGGTGGTGCAGCCAGCTTCTCTGCTGTGTTTAATCTCTGTCAAGGTCAGTCTTTGTCTAGAGCCTCAGCACTGAGTTTCCTGGGGTGGACAGTCTGCATACCACATGCTGGCTACATTCTGCTGCGTTTAAACCTGCATAGTTTAGCAGAAGCTCCTGGGAATGCTCTGGACAGAAACTGACATTTCATTTCTCTCTCCTTTGCCCCGCAGTTTTATCTCAGACGCTGCAAGATTCCGTATTCCACAGTATTCTGTAGAAGTCAGGGTTGCATTTTCTTTGAAAACAGGCCTTTGTAATCCCCATTGTACTTTTGACGGAGGGAAATGTTGAGCATATGTTGCTTTAAATTATCGAAGGATCTTATTTTGTGTGTGTTGGTGTTATGGATACTGTAGATCACAGATGTCAAATTCAAGGCCCAGGGGCCAAATCTGGCCTGCCGTAGCTTTTTATGAGCTACGGCATAAAAAGCCGTAGCTCATAAAAAGCTACGACAAATCTGCAAAATTCACACAAAATCAACAAATCTCCACATTTCTTTTCTGATTTCACTGCAAATTTTCTCTAAATTGGTCAAAAACATCGAGTTTAAGTGACTGCTGCCCTCAGCCTTACTTGATTTCAAGTTACAGCCCGTAACTGATACGATGAGTAATAAAAAGTCACATTTTACATCATATATTAGTGCAAATATTGTTAAAAAAGTTCTTACAAACATTTAGAAATTGGCACCACAAAATCTGTACCTTTGTAACACACAAAATAAAAAAATCACAAAATTCTAGGGGAATGCCATTTATTTATATTTTAACAGTTTAATTGGTTTTGACAATATATTCTGGTCCAACCGGCACTTTAAGGACATTCAGATTTTTGATATGGCCCAAAATGAAACGATACTGTAGATACTTGGCTCACAGAATAGATGTTATATGACATCCAACTGATAGCAGGATGATAAAGTAATCTTAGAAGGAAGTTTGAAACAAAAATGGTCAGAATGCTTCACAGTCTTGATGGTATTCTGTGTTGGTGGGTGATACAATGTAACTGGCTCTAATATTTATGTTGTAGGAATGAAATTATTGTTGGTTTTAATAATTACTATGGTAGATTTAGTTTTGATAATAACTCCAATTTAAAATGACATTACTGTTCAAACCGTATTGGATGATAATCCAGTTAAAAGCACTTTTTTAAACTATAGGATTTGTAGATAGTTTTTGGAAGAGCATTGGTGGGAATCTTAACTGAAAGCAATTCACAAAACTTCCACGTGTCAAAAATGTTTTGTCCAATAAACGCAGCATCCCCAGCTAATGGCAACAAGTCGTAAATTTAGCTTTTGCTTCCATGTTATGTTGTTTTCACTACATATGGAAGAAAAAGATACATTTGTGCCTCTAGTAATTTGTGCATCTAATTCAAAATAACCTGTCTTTTAGCTTTAAGCTAAAATAAGTTAGGCTCACTTTAGCTTACCTTAAACCCAAGTAAGTTAAGCTAGCATAAGTTAGCTCAACTTAAGCTAAGTTAAGCTATGTTAAGTTAACTTTAGCCATGTTAACTTGCCTACATTATGCTTCTAGCAACTTCTTTCAGGCCTCCACTTTACCTGCCTTAAGTGTTTGTTCTCCACTCTGGAATTCAGACTGTATTTTATAAAGTAATTAAAGACGTCTTCCAATATCTCCTTTGCTCATGAAAACACAGCAGTGTGAACTCTGGGTGGAACTTGTGGTCGAGCTACAGCAGGTAATCTGAATTGTAGCGAACAGAACAGAAACGACCTTTTTTGTTCCACTGAAGTGAAAAATGTCGGCAGCAAAGTGACGACCAAATCCAAGCACTCAGGATACCTTGAGGGTAAATTTATAAAAACGAAAACAAGAATAAAAGACTCCACAGTAAGGGCAAATTTACAGCATAAGAAAGAAAAAAAATATCCTGTATGGTTATTGAAAATAGCCTACATTGATTCAATAAAATATGCAACCAAGAAGGATAATAAAAAAAACAATACTAAAAGAAAAATTCAAAATGTGCATGTTAGAGCTGATAGATGACATGCAAATAAAATTATTGTAGCAAAACTGCAACAACTGAGTGTCGAGAGTTTAATTGGCAAAAACACATGAGAACGAAGAAAATTTTGTTTGTTCAGAAATATTTTTTTTCCCCAAATGCTGTAATGTTGTTCTCTTTTAGAGCTGTGAACTAAAACACAGACCGTGATTTGACTGTAGCTCTGTGATGGACTGGTTTTCACACAATGACTGCTGGAATTGGGAACCTTCTACACGCATCTCTACAATAAGCGAGTATAAACGATGAATGGATAAATTGAAGTTACAATAAAAAAAATTGGAATATTTATTTGTAAGTAAACAATAAATATCCCAGTCTCTATTGGAATAGAGATTGGGATAAATATCCCAATAAATATCCCAGTACTGGGATAAATATCCCAAATATTTATCCCAATATTTATTGTGATAAATATCCCAATATCTTTATTGGGATATTTATCCCAGTATATTAGGCACTTCTTTCATTAGTGCCTAATGAAAGAAGGCACTATTGGCCTTCTTTCATTAATCTCTTTTATATTTTTATTTCTTCTATATGATGCATTCATAAATTTATGATCAACTGGTGGATTGTATTCTTGGATTGTCCTATGTATTTTTTCTGCACTGTTGGGGAGAAGGTTCTACATAAGCCCATCGGGCATGGATATTGTTTTCTTAAGATTTTTCAGCTGTTTTAGTTGTGGAAACTAAACTAAGCTAGCTTGACAGCAGCCCCAAGTGGGTGCACATGGTTTAAGTGCAATCGTTTAATCACATGGTTTGTATGTAGTTACTGAGCCTGTGTTCATCTGCTTGGTGTGTGTTGGCTTTGATCAGCTGTTCAATGGGTGAAAATAGATTAAATATTTAGGGGGTTTTGATGCAAACATCAAGAAAGTCTATTGCAACTCTGACTGAGAGACCTGGAAGATAGCTTGTTTCTTCTTTCAGCAATTGACACTTTGTGTATGTCTTTTTTTTCCTCATTTCTTAGTTTGGTCATGGCTTGTCGAGCTTTAGAAATCTTCCACCTAGTTGCTTGGAATATGACAGGAAATTCTAAGTGGCATAAGGTACGGCGATGTTGACTATATAAAGGAAAAGTTCTAGAAAGCAGTGACAAGGATTATCAAACCTCTTGCTATTGTTAGAAAGGGACATGAGGGAGCGTACAAATATAATCCAGTCAGAGAAAGAGCCAGACAGAGACCTGCCAACTGTTATTGACCACAATCCTTAAGCTTTATGCGGAGGTTACTCACTCTCCTTTCACATCCCACATGCCCATTCAAGACAATTTATTTATTTATTTTTTTTTTTTACATAAACCACTCGATTTTAAAAAAAGAAAAATACCTCTTCTTGTTTTCTACAAGGACACTATTTGTAGTCTTCACTGATTTTGAAACCCGAGTGTTTTTAATCTGTGTAAAATGAGGCGAAACAATCTGGCAGTGTGTCCTCAGCTTTGCACTTAAAGGTAAAAATCACCACCTTCTATGGTTCAATAAAGCAAAGTGTGCAGCGAAGATGTTTCTGCAGTCTATTTAAGATCGGCATTTTTGCCTGTGGCTAAAATGTGCGCCGTATATACAGATACAGGCAAAGGTTAAAGGTTAATGAATCATCAGAAGGTACAAGCACCGACCCCGATGGGTTGCTATTGGGTTCACTCAAAAATGCATTTTGTTAGTTTTGGCATGCATTATTCTTCTGGGCAGACAGACTATACATAGCTTTATGGCCTCGCGTTATGGCCTCCAGTCAAAGCACTTTACCTCGTTAAAAGATCCTGTTTAATTATTAATCGGCTTCAAAGGCAATGATCAGTCAATCGAGTGGCTCCCTCAGCGTTATTCCCAACGAAGCTGCGGTGTGTTTCTCTCCTGCCTTAATGATTTGTTCTCAGCTTTTTATAATCCCTGTGCTAAGACTAAAGAGTCAAAGAGCAATTATGTTAAAATGTAGCGTCCATTCCGTATTTAAGCTGTGATCATTTCATTTTAGGGGGAAGTCGTGTTTGCCCGCTGCTCTTGATCTCATAGCCGGTCTTATGTAACGGAAACGAACGGCGTTGACGTCTGAAGTTTTTCAAGAAGTTCAGACATGTGTAATAAAAGTAACTTCAGGTCGCCCCGTCCCTATTTTGCAAATATGCATAGAATCAAACTGAAAAGACTGGCAACCATTGCATATTTTGAGATTTTTGAAACACTGCTCCTTGTTTTTTTTGTTTGTTTGTTTGTTTTCTGTCTTCTGCTTGTAACTTAAGCTTGACATCCATTTAAAACAATAAATATTAAAAAGTCTCAAGGAAAAATATTTGTACAGTGGTGAACTTCAGTGTCAAGTGTTAGTGTTGCAATATCAGCTTATAGAAAGAGAAGATTTCTGCGTTTTCATTACTCTAAGCAAATTAAATAATATGAAACATATTTACTGTGTTGACAGATGGTGATTTCTGAGAATTATTACTTTTTTCCCCTGATGACTTAAAATGGTGACCTGTTGGGGTAATTAATGAAATTCTACGAATCAATTGGCAGTAAACATTTTTCCCCCCTCCAGTAATTTACGAAATGCCTCAAATCTAAATTAAAGTGTAGAAAATACATCTTTCTTTAAATAATTTCCTGACACCGTTGAGCAGGCTGGGGATTGATAAAACATTATAAAGTCATTTGAACTAGCAAATTTGGACTGTGCAATAAACCATGCCATGGCAACGAGATTAAATATGGGCAATGTCAAGATCATTTGTAATGTATGTGGGGATTTCTCTCTCCTCTGCTCCACGTTGCCGTCACAACGCCGCCAGCTTTCTGTGACCTTAAATGACTTTGGCTACATCGTCTTTGTCAAAATTTAGCATCTACTGCCGTGAGCCTTGGTACAGCACACACATTGTCATGCCGACGAAGAATTACCCACACTTATACGAATACTTGGAGTGCCACAGCTGCCAAATATTGATAGAGGTGGATGGAAGCCTAGCAAGGTTGTAATTGCAGATCCAAAGTGTGTTTTATATTTGTGTGTTTGATGTGTTTTAGGTCCTTCATTGTAAATCCTCTTTTATGGATTTTTACCCATAAGGCATCTAAGATAATAAGAGGTAAATGAAAAGGGTCAAACAACCATTTCCATGATTTTCTAACTTGGAGAAGAGATTGACTCTTTAGCTCCATTTCTGTAGACAAGAAAGACGAAAAATCTATGTTGATTTGGTATTGTCTTGATATTTTCTATGCTTTAAAATTCAATGGAAGCACACTAGTTGTGTATTTCTAATTGCCGATCCTCTGTTGTCGGAATGATTTCCAAGATGGAAAGACCAGGATGTCAAGCTTTGACAGATTTTGTGATTCTGGAAAGTCGTGATATCACTCATATTTCTAAAACTTAAAATTATTGACAGCCATGACATCCACTTGTTGAAGTCGAGCTAAGTCTGTCTGTGGACGTAGCTCACCTAGTCGGGGCTCACAGACAAAAGTTAGAAGCAGCTAGTTTAGAGACCAATTAGATTAGAATCCCTTTTGACGTGTTTGTTGATTTGATCACATTGCCGACTTCGCCTTCTTTCACACCACATGGTTTATATCACCGTGTCATAAAAGGTGTTTCCTCTTTGGTCAGAGCAGACGTGAAAGTTTACAAAAGTCTAGGTCAGGGGTTTCTTACCCAAGTCCTGCAGCTCATGCTAGGCTACATGATGGCGGGGGTGTTTTCTTTGTGGTTACTAATGATTAGACACACACCTTTTCCCTAACGCAACATTTGCAAGAATCTTAGTAATACTCCAAACTTATGAAGCAAATGAATGTTTACCTTGTAAAAAAGTGTGTGTTGCAAATCCACAGATATACAGAGGGCTGCCAGTCCTTATGACTGACTGC
Organism: Xiphophorus hellerii; assembly: GCF_003331165.1. NCBI lineage: Eukaryota > Metazoa > Chordata > Actinopteri > Cyprinodontiformes > Poeciliidae > Xiphophorus > Xiphophorus hellerii. Next base: position 3,751,624 of record NC_045685.1, read on the forward strand.
ATCCATCGCCATCTTTCCTCATCAAAGGTTTGAGACGAAATGAGAAGTTTGGTTTGCATCCTTGTCTTTTTGTACAGCCGACCGTGTGGCACCCTATGACCACCTTTTACTGCGAAATCAACTACGTAAAAGCAATATTATTCTACCAAATGTCTGTTTTTTGACAACCCTTTTAAGAGCATTTAAGAGTCTATACCTGACCTACTCTTGGTAGAGCTGGTAAACATTTTCTGAAGCCAACATTTCTTTTCTGATCTGTTACAGATTGACACCTGCAGGTTGAAGTTAGCAGTTAACCTAAACTCTAAACCCATATCCACTTAGGCTTGCATAACTGTGTACGGATTTTCTTCCTTCCTGGGTTTTAGTATAATAATTGCACACACACATGCTTGTGGGGTAGTGGTCACTTTAAATCTTGGTTCTTTAGGTAGAGTCATCTAGATGCCTGGTCTGTTGGTAACCAATAGAAAACAATCAACAGATTGTGGGAATTATCCTGACTGAACGGATACATATCCAAACTTCTGACTTGTCTAAGAGTGTGATTTTTGTAACTAGCTGATCCCATACATATGTGCTCTGTAATAATTTACGTTGGACTTGTGCAGATTATATTCAGACTGCATTATTGGGGTGAAGGTTAAGGTTGTGTCTTCAAAGAAGAAATTAACCTTTTTTTGATTTCTGTTTCACCAACAATCTGTCCTATGCAACCTAAAGCTTCAAATGCCCCGATTGTAACTAAGAAAGCTGTAACAATCAGTGCCGCCTCCAAAGAAGTTCAAGTTTGCCCCCATTGTGGTAAAAAAAAAAAAAAAGATAAAAAATGTGTTTATGTGTTTTTATGTATATTAGATACAAGTATAAAGAACAACTGCAAACTGAAGTGGTGGCACACTTTTCCGCACTTCAACAATAAAACAATATTTGACCTTCAGAGATTAGATTTGACCAAAGTGAATGAGCGATTTAAAACCTAAGGATCTGATTAAAGTAGCTTTTTAGTTTTCTTTTCTGGCACAGATCAGTGGGTTTGTGTCTAAGTGTTGCCGTCTGCCTCGATCGGCGTCGGTTCCTCTGCAGCCTGGACACACACTTTTTCTGCTGACTTGTTGCCAAGACCGTATATACGCACTCGTTTCTGCTTAGTCCGTTCAATCTGTCGTAACCAGCAAGCGGCACAGTTAAATCCAAATTCTGTCGTCATTGTTTTAACATTTTAATTTAGCCAAAATGTAGGCCATCTGTGTATGCCGGTAATTGTTTCCTCCTAACATCAGATGATGTACAGAGAAATACTTTGTCATCTAGCTTGTAATTAGAGACTTTCCAAAAATACACAACTTGTTAGTTGTTTAACAGTCTTTGTCTATTTCTGTCACAGACCTTGGATGCTGCAACAGAAAGAGGGAAAAGAAAAAGGGTTATTCTGCACTGTACTGGTAAATGTTACACAGTTAGGTGAACTGATTGACACGTCAAGGGCACGCAGGCAAGCAGAAATCTTGATTGTGACAAACTGGCAGATGGGAGCTGGCTGACAGGCAGGACACACTGGCAAGGACGGTTTCTGAGAGATGAGAAAAAAAATCTAAGGGAGAAGGGGAAAAACCAAACTTTTAATCCTGTGTTAGACTGAGACCTGAGTGGAACCAGACTTAATTCAACAATGACACTGCACATCCCATAAAACAGGGATTTAGGTAGTAAAGGGTCTTTTTACTCCCAGAATACCCTCAAAGTTAATCATTATCTAATCGCAGTTTGATTTATTGCAACGTTTCACGTCATCTCTCGTACTGTAATGCTGTCATGTAAAGTTTTCTTTCCCCTGTCATGACTGTTTCGTCATCACGACATCCTCGCTCTGAAAGTTGCATACCGAAAAAAGAAAATGGTTGAATTGACTGAATTGAATTGGTAGCAAGTAATTCAGTTAAGTTTATCCAACTTAATTTATTACGTTGTTTTAACTTGACACATTTAAGTCGGTCTTACTCAAATCATTTAGTTTACTTCAAATGAAGAGGCAAAGTAATAAAGAATAATTTTTTGGACTTTACGTATTTGAGAGTAGTTAGGAACGTGGGCAGTGACAGAGAGGGAACACAAAGGTCAAAGCAAGGGTCATCAGGCCGGGAATCGAAACAGCGACGGCCGCGTCGAGGGCAGGGGTCGCCTTATGTGTGTTGTGTTCTACCCCTGCACCACCACAGCACCTGGTCAGTACAGGATCTGTCCCTGATGAAGCTTGTGTCGTGACGTCAGAAGTAGGATACGAACGCGGCATTGAACTGAGTTGTTTCAAGTAAAGTCCAAGTAAAAAGTTCCTTTAAGTTAAAAATGTATAAGTTAAGTTAATTCAACACAAAAAAGCAAGTTGTCATTAAACCAAAAGGATTAAGTGAGATTAATGTAAAAAAAAAAAAGTCCATGACACTTTTGAGTGTTGTCACTTGTTCTTGTTTTTGTTTTTAGCATCGTTTTTCTTCTGATGATCTGATTTTGCCCACCAGACTCGAGGCCCTTTCAGGAGCCGGATCGCTCGGCCGTCCTGTCAGAGCACAAAGTGTTTAGCCCAGTCATGAAGGCAACTGGCGATTTGCAATATCTGTTTTCCTTGATGCCGATTTCCGTGGACCGTTTTTCTACATAAATAACAGCTTGGCTTCCTTTGATCCTTTCCGGTTTGAGCTGTCTCCATCACACACACCCCTACACGCCCACATACATACCATAAAAAGTCTCATTTGAATCCCACTCAACACTGCAAAATTTTGACTCTCCTCTGCTCCTCTTGTGATTTGCGCTGCCTACGCTCCTCTCATTTGGTTTCATCCCTCCCACCTCTGTGTCATTTGAGCTCCTAGAGGTGACAGGCAACAAATGAGGGCACTCATTTTTTGCGTCAGCAAGAGCCTAGCACTGAATTTTTAATATGCTCTAATAGTATTCTGCCTTTCCGTTTCCCTCTCTCCGTCTCCGTGCCGTTTCCATCGGCGTCCTGTCTGCAGGCCCTCGTCTGATTTACACCCAGTTTAGAGACGTTTCTCCTGGGACCGCAAACCACAGCGTTCGTCCCTGGTGTTCCTTTTCTCATTACAGAGTTTGTGTTCATATGTTCACGGGAAAGGCAAACACCATTAGCTACTTACTATTGCCGAGGAATTTCTTGCGTCCGATCCAACATGACAGTACCTCTACAAGACCACTGAACGAGGATTTTGTTTGCTCACTAATGCTCTCTAACAAACTCTAAGATCTTCATAGAAAAATCTCTTGAAAACCTGCATTTTGTTTTTCTTTTAACTTCAAAACGATGCACTTTGTGTTGGTTTATTCAGTAAAATCCTAATAAGATGCAATGAAAACTGAGATTGTGTCTTCAAAAAAATGTGAAAGCGTTAACAGGTTATGACTGGTTGTGCACAGGTAGTGTGCAGCCACGTGGCTTAGTAGGTGGTATTTACACTGTAAAAACACAAAATTATACCAAGTATTTTTGGTCCAGTTTCTAGTGCAAATATTTTGTACGCTTGAAATGAGACAAAACTAACTTACAGTTGTTTTTCCAGGAACATATAACAGATTCCTTTAACTCAATAATTACTTGAATTTGATGTAAAAGAAGTACTAGGTCCATTGGCAGGTTATTTCACTTATTATGTAGGCCTGTCACAATAAACAACAAATCAATTAATTGCATAATAAATTAAAACAAACTCAATAATTTCCATTAGCATAATTTATCATTTTTCTCTTTTTTTCTACCAAAAACTGGATGATAAAAGTCTTCAGTTTGGTGCTTTGGTCTCAACCAGCCCTTTTTTTTCGATGGACAATTTTGTTTACAAATAAAATAAATTATTTTGTGTTTTGTTATTTTGTTTATTTATCTTGGATTTTTAAAATGTCTTTCAGTTCCAGTGTTAAATGTTCATTCAAATTTAAAGTTTACTGATCTTTTGGAATGTGCTCTTGCGTTATTGTTTTGCCATTAACATTATATTTAAAAAAAATGGTCTCAAAACAATATTATTGTTTATTTTTGATAACTTCTGGAACAATTTATCGCCCAGCAGAATTTATCGTGACAGGCTTAATAACATGGGGAAAAATGTTTTGGTACAAGTGAAATAATCTGCTGATGGAACAAGAACCTTTTCATCAATATGAAGAAATTATAAACTACCAGTTAGTTAAATCTTAAGTTATTTGTGTCTAATTTCAAGTGTAGAAAGATAATTGCACTAGAAACTTGACCAAAATGACTTGGAAAAATTGTGTTTTTTGCAGTGTGAACATATAATAGCAGGTTTACCCCAGTGTATAATAAGCCTGGCAGGCCACCAGTCTTTACTTGTGCCCCCACCAGGCTTAGCAAGTTTTTTTTTTTTTTTTTATGTCTGCATTTTTTAAGACTATATAGTTGGTGCTCAGATATTAATCTTCCAATTTTTAAGTAACACATAATTATCAACTGATATTTTCAAATTCCCTGCCAATTTTAAATATTTCTTTGGCTCAAAAACACAGTGCGCCGCTGGATGAATGACTGCCCGAGCGCCCCAGCCACCGGGCTTATTCAAGGTTTTCTGGGGGGAAACCTTGAATAGTATCTTCAAGAATACGACTGTAAAGTTGTATAGGATTTTACGGGAATGTAAAAAAAAAAAAAAAAAGCTTATTTTAAATTAAACGGGTCAGAAATGTGTAGAAGTGAGTCGACACGTCGGTCAACGTTTTATTAATGAACGAGTCTATCTTTAGCCGTGTCCATTTACTGTGCAGCCCCTTACTTATTCATAAAGTTGATCATTTAATGTGCAACCAGATTTATGGATGCAATAACGTGCCTCTAGTACTCGAGTATCTAGAGACACATAATGGAAGTCATTACTCTCTGGCCTAGTGCTCCATTTTAATAGTGCATTAGTATGCTCTTAGCGCAGCAAGCTAACTACTGTTTAGTGTTTCCTCAGATCTCCCCGCTTTTCTCACCTCTCCATGTCACCTTAAGTTCTCTGCTCCAGCAGTCCTCTCGTTGCTTCCTTCACCCTAACCCCCTGGTCTCCCCTCTTGGCCCCCCTCCCTCTGTTTGTGCTTGAAGACGGTGAATTAACTCCTGCCTTCAGCCGGGGATCTGCTCGTAATGAAGCCTTTGTGTTTGTACACTGAGCCGGCACAGTTTTGAAATTGAATTGGATGTTCTTGCTCCGCTCTGTTCCTCTTACCTTCCCGCTCCGAACACGGTTTGGGTGCTTTCTATTGTCTGTGGCGTTTCTCATCGCCGTGCTACACGTTATGTTCCCAGGTACCAAGGCATGTTTTTCTTTCTTTCTTTTTTTTTTTTTTTTTTGAATGCATTAAAATTCTTCGAGTTATGAGCCTCTCGGCTAGCTGCATTGCCTTACACAAAAGACGCCCGGTAAATCCTCAGCTGTGTTATTGCATGAACTGTAAGACAGAAATATGACATGTATTCAACAACGATCATCTAGCGCCATTTGGGTTATTTTCCCAAATCCCAAATTGTTTTTCCAGCCTTGCTGTAAATTAGGCAAGCCACACATACAGGTGTGCAGCCCCATTGCTCAGGTGTTTACTCCAACACCTGAGCTAGTGGACTAGTGAAGCTAATTAGCTTAATACCTCTTTCACTGAGAATACAGCCAAAGGGATGTATTAATGCTAAAAATGTTGATACATATTCCTCTTGTACTAAGGTTCCTATCAGACGTGCTTTGATAGCAAGCTACAGGTCGAAGTGGGAACGACACACGGTTCAGGAAAGAGGAAGTGAGCAATCTGCCGACTGTGTGGAACTTTGTGCCAGTATATATAATCTTAAAGCTGGTGTATGTAACGTTTTTGAAGAAAATGAGAAAGAAAATCTGTGAAAAGATCTAACTCCTCCAGGTCCTCCCGGTGCAGCTATTGCTGTCTGAAGAAATGCACCGCTCCTGGTCCAAAACAATCAGAGCCGGGAGGAGGGTCTTAGTGCTCTCAGGAGGAGTGTCAATCATCCTCGTGAACATGCTGCCAAATGTGCTAATGGCAGAGAAACAGCTCATTGTTATAGGATAACTGTTAACACGCTGTCATTGGTGGAAAAGCTAACCAGCTTTAGCATTCACAACAGGCTCTGCTGATGGCTGTAACTTAGCAGAGCGCAAGGGAGGTCATGTATGGGGGTGGGCATGTGATCAGCATGATTGACAGCACTAAGACCCTCCTCCTGGCCCTGATTGGATGTTTTTCTTGGGGGGGGGGGGGGGGTTAACACATGATCTGTCTCATATCATATTGTCATAACACAGTTTGCAGTTTCTGCATGTGGCTGTTATCTGATATTTTCCAGAAGCAGATGCCCATTACCATTGGCATCACTGTGTGACTGTGCCTGTGGTTGTATGGACTGGTTGTTCCAGGAACGATTGAAACAGGTGCTAAGTGTCTGCATTACTGCTCGACTCAGCATAAAGTGTATTTTAAAAACTTTGTTCAATGGCAGAATATTATTTAAAGCTACTTTGCAACTTTTGCTATTCTCCTTCTTTTCTCCCTTGTCACCTCAGTCCTTAGCCTTCACAAACCTTTTTCTTTAATTATTCCTTTCATCTTTCCTCCTTGTGTCCTTAATTCCTTCCTCTCTCCTGTTTTCTTTATTTCTTTCCTTTGTCCTTCCTCCCTGATTCATTTCTCATATGTCCTTTGTTTGATCCTATTTTGAATTTTTGTCCTCGACATTCCTCGACCATCATACTTTTCTTTCTCGCTTCCTTAATTTTTTTTCTTTCCTCATGTTGTTCATTGTGTTCGTTCTTCCTTTCATTCTTCCTTTCTTTCCTTCTTTCTTTTTCTTTTTGGTCTGTTTTTGCAGGATCCTTACATTTGTAGAAATGTGTGCCATAAATTCACAATCCTCTTTTCTATTTTTAATTGATTAAAATGGAGATAAATGACTGAGTGAGAGATTGTAGAAATCTTGGCATTTTTCAGGAAACTTTGCAGGAACCCTGCAGTCTGCATGCTGGTGATCTACCGATGCACTGAGCTATCCATTATAAAGACATTATGTTAACCTGTACTTGGCGTGCAACACATGCAGGCGATTATGAAGTGCCCAGAACCATGCATTACCAGCGCACTGCGCTAAACGGATTCTAGTGTGTGCTTAAATGCTGAATCCATAGATAGTTATAATCTATTATGCTTTATAGAGAGGGTCATGTCTCAACATTATTCTCCTGAAAAAACCCCTGTAAAGCCTCTGTGGTATGGATGGGTTTTACAAGGTCGTCGGCGGTGCATTTTGCATCGATCAGATGAGCGACTGACGTTCTGCTGTTCCACTTGGTTTCAGTACTAAATCTTGAGACACTGAGTGGTTTCAATTGGCCTTAGAGCCAGGTGGTGTAATATTATTTTATCCTAGGGGTCATAATTTTTCCTGTCTGTAACTTTCCCGCTGAGGCTGCTTGAAGGAGGCTGCAGTTTGTCTTGCAGGTTCGGTGCTCTCTTCAATTTCTGGCGTTTGCAGTAAGGAACAATATTATCTCACCTTGTGCAACTAGCTAACTCCCAAAAAAGTTTTTTTTCTTTTTTTGCCCACTGTGTATTTCGTCCGTGTGTGTGGGTGTGTGTGTGTGACACTAAAACTGTGCAATTTACTTCACTACCTGCCCGACTTAGAGCGGCTCTACAGGTGACCCAAATCAATGGTTTCAGCGCGGTGTCAGCTCCCCCATTCATCGGTTATTCGTAGTTACTTGCAGCGTTGGGGCTCAAAAGTGAAATACTCCATACAGTTACCTACATATGAGAATACCTTAGTGAGAGGTCTTTTGTTATACACAGCTTTCAACCATATTGCCCAAATCAATATGCCACCATAGGAAGATCAGTGAGGGAACTGAGAGACCCATAATGAGCTTAGTGGGTCTACAAGGTCTGTGAAATTAAACACATTGCTCACCTGCTCTGGATATCCGTAGGCCCCGACTCTTAGTAATCATATTGGCTTCTTACCACTGCAAGCTGGAATAACTAAGATATAACACCGAGCATAATATACAGACCCCGGCATATTGCTTTGGTCGGTCCCCAGATCTCTAAAGAGTCTGTGTTTCTTTTGATTCCTTTGATTTGTTTGCAACGACGCAATCCTCTGTAGCTTTAACTGGGACACTTTTCAATGTTCAGAACTCGTCTTCTGCCTGATTAGGACACAAATAGAGTTGTGTTACAGTAGTAGTATGCAGTTCAGAGTTGTCTCTGTTTTCACACAACAAAAGATGTCTTTTGTTATTAATGATCATAAAAACCGACTTTACAGATGATGTTTCTTTTGTTTTCATTCAATAGTAGGTGTTTAAAAACCGATTGTTTTCTCCTAAAACAAAAAAACCCCACCAGGTTTACTTGGTGGTTTGGCCGGGGTTGGCACCCCTAACCTTAGCCGTAGCCCAAAGTCTTAAATAAATACATGACATATATAAACAGAGACTTAGAAGATCTCAAAACTGGTTTGTTAATAACAATAGGCTCACTATAAAAGTGAAAATACCATGCTTGTTGCAAATCCTAAACTAATTTCTTTCTGAATGTATGCTTGAGTGACTGGTTGGCCTTCATTCAACATTACGTCTGAATTGGTATTTAATTCCCTGGCCTTCCTCTCCTTTTTTCTTTTTTTTTTTCTTTCTACATTCACTGTTCTAATTTCTCATTCTGGCCCCAGCTCTCACCCGCACAAATAATACATGAAATTCAATATCGTATTCAGAAATCCGTCGCTTACTCTGGGCTGAAGGAGAATGCTATGTGGCAGAGTGGTGACTCTTGTAGCTCGGTTTTACAGAATAATAACAACGAGCAGCCAGACGGTGCAAAGGTACATAATAAATCACAGTATATTTCCAAAAGACTGTGTTCGTCTGGTTTGAAAAATGTTCGCCATGGCGACCATGTGTTTCTTCCAGGTAATGAGTGTTTATTGCTTTTTGTTTTCAACATGCATTTCGTCTCGTTTGGTTATAGAGGTTGATCATCGGCTTCTTTTTATAACTGGGTTTTCCGTCAGCATGGTCATTATGACAGATAAAACATAAAGAAATAGAGGTTCAACCACGCAGACTTGTTGGATAAATTTGAATATTATCGATTTATTTATTTCAGGAACTTTATCGCAAAGTGAAACAGATTGTATAGATAATTACAAATAGATGGATGTTTGACCAACTTTATATGACTTAATTATTCTCTACTAACAGTTGATGAAAAGATGACATTTAAAATTTGAATCTGTCATCAAGCAAACAAAAAAGAAAATAAACACAGAAATGTAGCCTTAATGAGCTTGTTGAAGCTCCTCTGAAGTTCCACAGCCATAAAGTACAGATTAAATACTTTAATTACTTTCCTTTTTTTTTATTTTTTATCCCTCCAGGGGGTCTTTTGTGGGCTCTAGTGTTCCTTAAATGACAGTGGGCTGACAGAAAACGGGGAAGGAGAGGGGGGAAGACATGCGGCAAATATAGTCGGGTCCGGGAGTCGAACCCGCGACAGCCGCGTCGAGGACTCAAGGCCTCCAAATGTGGGTCGCGCTAACCCCTATGCCACCACGGCACGCCCTCCATTTTTAAACTTGTTTGGTGATTGGTCAAGAGTAGAAATCGAGAATGTGTGTGTCTTTATGACAAAAGATGAAAGTTCTATGTTTTCACCAATGGTGAAATCTTCTTCACTTTGCACATTTATTTATTTTTTTGTCCCTTTCCAGCCCTGCCTGTCTTGCCTGTGTGCCGTCTCGCTCTACACATACCTGTCTCTTTCCTCCCCTTCCGCCCAGATAAGAGCGGTATAGCTGCAGGTTGCTGGGCTGGTTAATTGAAACAGGAGCATTTCGAGGCTTGGCCAGTCAGCCTTGCGCTTCCCACCAAAACATCTCCAGGCTCCAGCTCACATGCTGATGATCGGACTCGCACACAGACGAACACAGTTTTCCACTTACATTTATTCTCCCCCCCCTCCCTGCGGCAAACTTTTAGCATTTCACACATACAGAGCAACCTAGATCCGGTTACCAGGCAGACGTTCAACATCAGGAGGACCCAGCCACAGTTTTCATTGATTTGTGTCAATTTGACTCTTAAATGGTGTACATGCTATATATGCGTGCTGGGAACACCACTGAAAGAATTTCCCTCTTCAATTATTTAAAGAACTCCCAATTTCCTTTTTGAACCGTAAAACAAATGGTCTGTTTACAGATTGGAACTGTGTGATGCAGTACATAGCCCACACTGCACAACCCAGTGGTTTCTTGGATTTCACTATTAATAGGTATAAGTTTGGGTAAGATTAATATTTGTTTTATTTAAATGAAATTATTTTTTGACCAGGCCCAGAAGGTTAATTATTCTTTTTGTTGTATAATTACAGCCATATTTTTTTTCTCTTGCATACAAATATTCATTCACGCGTTTCCGGTACGCACATAAATATGACGCACAAGCGTCATCGAGACATCGAGGAACAACAAGGCCGCTTCTCTTGGCATGTTGGCCTCACAAACAGAGGCCTTCTCTCACGTTATTCTTGATTGTGTCTGTTTTGTTGACTGACTGAAATAAAAAAAAGTTTGGGAATTACAAACAATAAATTGTCAATATACAGAAGCCTTAATGATGTTGCTACCTTTCACTCCACCTCTTGGACCCTGTTGCATATCTCCATGAGAAGCTGAGCCTCCTCAACAATACGTCCAAAAAGCTAACAAAGAGTCCTGCTAAAGTCCCTGATAATCTCACCGTTCCAGAGCTAACAGCAAAGGCTTAAGCCCTTGATCTGACTCCATTAACATCTCCTCATCAGAGCTACAGTACAGATAGCGCAAGTACAGCTGCGACCGGTCTCCAGCGGCTCTCGGCTGATCAAAGGCAGTAACGTGATGTTGAAGGAAGGCTTGCACACCTCTGTGGTAGCTCACTTGGTTAAAACGAGCGAGGGACTCTGCTGAGTAGCTACTGATTACCTCATTTTGAAGGCTTTTATGCGCTCTGTTTCTCTCAGATCTCCTTTAGGAGTTAGCCTGGTTCTTTGTCGACTCAATCTCGTCCTTTGTTCTGTTATTCGTCAAACCTGTAGTTAGAATCAAGGCGCGCCGCAGCGCTTAAACGTAGCAATCCTCAGTTGATGAGAGGCTGATGCTAAAAGCTGCTAAAAGTGGTGCTTTACAAAGGATTGTTCAAGAAAGCCAAATTTTATTTCCCTACTGTTCTTTTCATATGATTGTATGCAAGATGTTTTCTTTGAGAGCAAAGTGGAACTGAAGTCAAATTCTTTTTGTGTGCACAACGTTTGTGAAAAAGCTGATTTGTGTTTCTAAAAACCTTTCTTTTCTTTGTTCTGAGAAGTTGAGACTTCTTCAGTGAAACTATAGACAATAGAAACAAACACTTATTTCATTTTCAATAAAACGCACATTAACTTATATAAAATCATACATTGTAATTTTCTAGACTTACTTTTTGGATTCTCTCTCACAGTTGATATGTAACTGATGAAAACTACAGACCTCTGTTCTTTGTAAGAGAGGAAACTTGAAACACAGTAAATGTCTCATTCAGATATTTCTGTGATACTCCCTGTTTTGTTCTGTATTTTTGAAAATTATAGACAATTGAACCACATGGATAGTGGTACTTATCCCAGTATCCCTGCTATATTTTACCACCTCAGTTTAGCGATGCTGTTTTATACAATCATCCATCTGAACTCTTATCCACAACAGCAGGCAGGAAAATGGAGTTGAATGAAAATTAAGACAACATTTATTAACACAACCTGGTGGTATTAAAAGACCAACAGACCACAATATTTGTGACATTTGCAGCTCTAAACATGCTTTATTTGCTGTAACTGCAGCAGTTCCAGATCTCTGTACTCTTCCTGTTTGCAGTATAACTACTGCGTCTCCTGCCTGATGTGTTTATGATAAAGTTGCTATAGTCCTCCTCCACTGTTCTACCAATGATGAGGACAGTGTTTGACATATTCCTAAATTCAGTCAACAGAACAACCAAAACAGAAAAGTTGAGGTATTTTTTATAAACCTGTCAAAAATAGGCTGATACTAATACCTTACAGTTTTCGTTTTTGTCGATTAAGTTCTAGGAATCGATGATTCCCTCCTCCTCATGCTCATTTACTGTAGCTTGGCATTTATCTAATTCTACCACCTTGTTAGGACTTTTATATGACATCTGAAAGAGAACATAAATCAATAGTAATTTGATATTTTCATTGCTAAGACCCAGCACGTCTTATTATGTTTAACTTTGCTGTTCCCTGTCTCCTAATATCTTTTGTTCTTCTTCTATTTTACTGCCCATGTTTTCCATCTTGACCAGAAATATTGAAAGCAGCTTCACATGCTGCTCTGGGTAATTAGAGCTCAGTGGTAGCAACGGCAGCAACTCCACGCTGACTGATGGTACACCAGTGAGCTTCTCACACATGTAGGTGAATGACTTTTGCTGGGATTTGCTGTTTGAGTGCCTGCCTGTGTTCACAAATCTGTGAACACAGGTCTGTGTTCTACAAATTCTGTGTTCTACAAATTCCTTGGTTCCCCCAGTTTCACATGTTCTTCTTTTTTTTTTGAGCTACGTCTCTATTATCTTTCTTCTATGTAAATGTTTGAGTTTTCTCAGTCGTTTTATAATACCAAGAAAGTGTGCGGTCGTCATATTTACAGTTCTAAACGACGCGTTCAGTACAACGGAGAGAGACGCAACACGGTGAGCTCCTTTTAGCACTGACGGATAGCGAATTATTCGAAGCGGGCCTAATCTGATCGTCGGTGGGCTGACTGTTTGCCGAAGGAAGAAGATGAAAGCCTGGCGCCGCTCCATGCAACAGGTGTGCGTCGGTCTGTGGGGGGAATCCAAAGACCCGGGGCCGAGGCGGAGCTCGGCAAGAGCTGGATTAAAAATGAAAACACATTTATGCCAAGACACGCCGCGAGTGCAGAGGAAAATGCTTGTTGCATTTGCAGAAAAAAAAAGAAATATTAAATTCCTCCTAACTGAATCAAAGTATAGAGACAAGAGAAATCTATACTCCCCCTTTTATCAGACAAATCAGTTTATCTTTTCTACATTTGTTTAATTGTTGTGTTGGAATTTTGTCAGTCCTTAATAGCAAGTGAGTTTTGTTTTCGTTTGCCGTGTAAGAGCAACTTGCCTCTCAGTGTGTTCTATTGTCTCAGTGGCATCCAGTCTTTGTCTCCAGTGAGGAAATAAAAATAAGAAATGGGACACTTTGCGCTGCAGTTTGAACGTAGCCACAGACACTTTGGAACAGAGTCTGTCAAGATTATGCCAGCTTTTCCCCACGGGGGGCGATGAGAGAGGAAATGGGTCAACGGTGGCTCACATGACTCCTGAGTTATTCTGAGGGGTGAAGAGCTTTGTGTGGACAAAATGTCTAGTGATAGTTTATGATGACGGTGGGGAAAGATTCAATCTCACGGTGAATTTCTACCAGTTTTTTTTTTGTTCCTTATATGTATAATTTGAGAGAGAGCATTGTTGTTGTTGTTTTTTTCCTGTTGAGACAATTGACAGGTTTTCTTGAAGATCCTGAATACTCTGTGGTAAAACTACATGGATGCAGCAGCCATTAGCCAGATGTGGGCAGTTAGTTTTCACAAAGGAACACAGTGAAGGGACAATGGTTGTCACTGAGGGACGAAACATCGGCTGAACTCGGCCAACTTTGCATCGTTTCACAATAAGGAAACGTAAAGTTTACAATTACCTAGTGGTTTTGGAATTTGCATGGGACTCATTTCACTCTATGTTCAGTCATTATGTTCCATTTTGTGTTTTTGTAAAGTCTTGTTAATCACACAAATTTGATTATTTTTCCTAGTATCACTGTATATTGGGAAAACCTTTCCAGACCACTCAGGTCGTCTGGTTCTGGTCAGCTCTGCATCTCCAGAACCAAACATGGAGAAACGACATTCAGCTTCTATGCACCGCAAATCTAGAACATTTCAAACAGAAGTTCAAATACAGCACATGTCAGATTCTATCGATGTAATATGATAGAATTTCTGTTTTGGCTCCACTTATTATTATTATTATTATTATTTTTAGATTTTTTTATTTTATTTTTTATTTTTGCTATATACTCATCAACTTGCGAAGATAAAGTAGCTGAATTTTTAAATTTCTTTTGTTGTATTTGTGAATATTTTAGCTCTGCGGAAAATCCGTGAATAGTTGGGTTTGTCAAAAAAAAATCCTGAAATAGTTGAATAATGATCCACAAATATTCAGGGGTCCAATGTACTGTAGTTAACATCCTGTCTTTTAAGAATGTTAACTTCAGTTACCGACTGCTGTGTTTACTAGGTGAATCCAGAGTTGATTCCCACTAAAAATGTAAATGTTGATTCAAAAACTGATTTCAAAGAACTTTCTCATAGATGATAAATGCCTGGACAAGAACAGGATCACATAAAGTCAGGCTATTAGGGTTTCTTTACAGCTTTTCACTCCGTGGCTTTTACTGTTATTTATTTTACAGAGAGGATGCCAGCTTGGAATTGCTCTCTCAAAGAAGAACATCAAAAACCAGAACTGCACAATGCATCAAATCCAAATCATCACCACCATCATATGTGTGCAATAGGCTGTTTGGAGGCAGTATTTGGCAGGCTTCTGCATTTCACGTGCCATGCATTCCAATTTTGCATCCAATAATTTAGATTATAATATTAAGCCAGTTTGACAGACTTTTAACTGTTGATTGTTCCCTAGCTGAACTAGATCTATTATTTATCTTTTTTTAAATAATTTGCTAAAAAAAAAAAGAGAGAGAGAGGAAGGGAAATATTATAACAATGAGGGGAAAACATAACTAGAAACCTGTAGTACATCATAATAAATATGAATTCAGTTCAATTAAAAAATACTTCATTAATCCCAAAGGCAAATTAGAAGTTATTGTAACTCATATTACTGTTCAACGAGTTTTAGAGTAGTTTCTGATGGTTGTGGGTAGGAATAGTCTTCTGTAGCAGTCAGTATCGTCTCAAATCTGAAGAAGTCTCTGACTGAAGACAGCCTGCTGTTGACAGTTTGAAAAAGATGCTCAAATTTCATGAAATGATGAACATTATGAAACCGCTACGACGTTGCAACAATAACGTTTCAACGCCATGATTTTCTTCCAAACCTGCTCAAAAGTGTCTTGCAGTGCTTATAGTTCATCCTCAAATACAAGTAAAGAAAAGAAAAAAGAAAAGGTTACTCATAAGGTCACTTCATGCTATAGCTTCAGATACCTTAGAATCTTTGATTGGTGTCCCTGAGATACAATATTCCCACTTTCCTGAACACATCATTATTCCCAGTTTATTAGGAAATAAACGCTTGAAATATGGACTGACTGAATCTCAACATTGACAAAAGCAGCAATGATTAGAACACAAGAAATCCGATCTCAGCAATTTGTAAGGCTGTAATCAGCCAGAAGAGTTTAACATTAAATATGTTAAACTCAGCTCTATTGAACCAGGCAGGATGTAAACCTTACTTTTTCTCATGAGCATCAAAAGCCAACTTGACCTCTTTACTGCCACACTCCAACCTGACGGTTTACTCAAATAAGATGATTGGAGCAGTGCACATCAACAGCTATTTGACTGCCTTTATGTGTGCACTCCATTAAAACGCTCCTCCTGGGAGGAAACCTCAAAGAGAGATTTAATGGGCTTAAAAAATGGAGCATAGCAAAACCAAAACAAACTCCCTGTGGAATCTAGACTTAAGTGTTTACGGTATCACATTTTTCATCTTTGTCAGGGAGACGCTGCGCCGCATCTGCACAGACTGACTTCAGGCTTTTTTTTTGGTTTTTTTTCCAGTGAGAAACTTAAAATGTGCTGTCGATATGAAGCAGATTTAATATTGCTAGGGTGTTTGATTGTATATAATTTTGCTTTATTAGGCTTAATAATAGAAGTGAAAACCAGCCTTTTATGCAGCGCTGTATGGAACAATGTTGAGATGCGTGTTGGTCTGTAATAACGCAGCATAAGGTCTTGTATTGAGTACATTTCTGATTGGGTTATATATTTATTTAGTTTTTTTATGAAATGGTATTTGGGGATTGGTGGAAGGTATTCATAATAATGTAGAGCATTTTAGCAAGGTCTAAGCAGCACCAACGCATCATGTGATTCTCTGAGCACATAAAAAACATGCTAGCACCTAGCACTCACCAACCTCAAATATGTGATTATAATCAATGTAGAAGCATCTGATTCAGTCTGACATATTACAATTTTACAAGTTTCAGATTGATTGTGGATATAAAAATGCTCCATACTAGTTGTATGTCATTATCAGAAAAAAAACCTGGAGATGTAATGCGCTAATAGTGGAGCTAACGTTTAGCGCACACGACTTCCCCTAAATAATTTAGGAAATCTTCAGGTAGTTTATAGTCAAGTTAAATTGGTGATTTAGGGATGTAGTCTTTCAAGGGCAGATATGATTTTAACTCAAATTAATGCTTTAGCTTCGGCTAAATGCTGTGTTGGTGTAGTGCTTTAGCAATAGTGGAAACATTGTTTGAGTAGTGCATTAGGGTTAGTGCAAGTAACTTTTTACTTAGCAGTGAACATCATTGATTAATTGTGTTCTCAATAAGACAAGATTTTTGCTCCAATTTTAACTGTGTGTTCATTACACAGAAATAATATGGAACAGCTAATAGCTAACAGTGCATATTGTCCTCCTTTACTGTAGTTTAAAACCACGTGACAGAAAAGTGTCGGTTTTAAATGGGCTTTTGAAAAAGTTTTTCTTAGCTAATCGCTTATCACTCATATATAATATAACGAGTGATAATTTAACTATTACCTTTTACTGTCCAGATATGTCTGAAGAAAACAGAGTTGAGAACTTGTTCATTGTTGTTTTTATTTTATTATGTATCCTTTTGAATACAGTTAATATTGTTTTTGTTTTATGGTAGCAAACAAGAACATCCAGCAAGGCATTTCCAGCTGCTCTCTGTGTCCTTCCTAATCTTCCTCCTTGTTGTGCTTTGAGATCACAATTACGCTGCTTCTTTCTCTGTCTGTTTCTCTTTTTCTCTTTCCTTTCCTTCCATCCAGGCATGATTGTTATTGTCACATTAAAGCAGTGTAGGGTGGCGGGGGGGAAAAAAAAAAAAAAGCATGAGCAGAGTTGAGTCTTGCTTTAATTTTAGACCGTCTGTGATGGAAATTAAATCTCACTCAAGAATTAATGGCTGGGGATCAGGTTGAGCCCCAGGGTCAAGATCTGCTATTCACATAGCTATTGACTCTGCAGCACTCCACTCTGAATTACATTGGATTTAATGATGTGTGTGTTTGCAAACGCATGTCTGTGGTGTGTATATGGTGTGTGGGCGTGCGTGCGTGTGTGTGCCACAGTGAAAGGGCGTGCTTTTTAAATATGAACTATTTCTGTGTAAAGGCACGAGTTTTATGATCGCTCCCTACATTGAACTTTATTACAAAGCGCCGTAATGACATCTCAGTATATTTCAGTACGTCCTTAAAACATGAAGTAGATTTTCTTTTGGATAGTTTTTTTAATCAATTGATAGAGTGTTGGCATAACTTATATTTATTTTCTGTTTCTTTTTTCTAGGCTGCAAGCTGCTGCTACAATCATGGAACCGATACCTACATAAATCTTAAGGCTTTGGAAAAGTGGGAGATCATGGGAAAATTATGAACCTCTTATACTCTGCATCCGATACTCTATAAAGCTGCCACCTTATGTCCTTTTATTTTTCTTGACAAGAACACCCTCCCCCAAAGTGTTTGGCACAGCTCGAAAATTTGTGGAAATTTCCTCAAAATCTGGACATTAGAGACGTTTTAGTCCGAGTTACAGCAGGACCCTTCAAAGCGTCTCTCTGGATTAAAATAGTTATATTTCCTGTCTTTTACCCTCCTGCTACTTCTTAAGACTTTGAAGCACCAACTGATGGAGAAACGAAGGAAAGAGTCAGGATAAGGACGAGAGTTATTGTAACGGGAAGCGAAGGGAGATACTGCCTGTTGGCTTGGGAACTTGGAATAGGGCTCCTGTGAGCAAGTTTTATATTCCGTTAAATTTTTTTTTACAGCTTATATAAATTGAAACTGGGGATTGGCTTTGTGGCTACAAAACATCAAAAAAAGGCAAAGAAAACATTGGAAATTTTAGTATGACAAGGGTGTTAAGATTCCTATGCTGGCCCCTGTGGCCTTTGGCCCTTTTCAGCATGCTAGCTACCGTGGACATGCTGGAATTTGGTGGGGCAACAGGCCAGTACGCACGCTACGGCCGCTGGGAAGCTGGATCCGTGGGTGAGCTCAGCTTCAGTCTCAAGACCAACGTTAGCAAGGCCTTGGTGCTCTATCTGGACGACGGTGGGAACTGTGACTTCTTGGAGCTGCTTATCGCTGGCGGCCGCCTTCAGCTGCGTTTCGCCATCCACTGTGCCGAGCCGGCCATTCTGCACATGGAGACGCGGGTCAACGACGACCGCTGGCACATGGTCTTGCTCACCCGCAATTTTCGCGAGACTTTGCTAATGGTGGACGGCGAGACAAAAGTGGCCGAGGTCAAATCAAAGAGGAAGGAAATGGCGGTGGTCAGCGACCTATTCGTGGGTGGGATCCCTCTTGATGTGCGCCTCTCTGCTCTGACCTCCAGCACTGTGAAGTATGAGCCACCCTTCATGGGGCTAATCACCAATCTGAAGGTGGGGGAGATGCCACCCACGCTGTTAAACAGCCAAGGCATTGAGAGCGACCTGGAGTACCTCTGCACCAAACAAAACCCGTGCTTCAATGGAGGGTTTTGCTCAATTCAGTATGGAGAAGTTCACTGTGACTGTACCCACACCCGCTTCAGGGGGAAGTACTGCAAGGAAGGTAAGGACCCGCCTCACTGTGCATGTATCTGTGCTGACTGGATTTGTGTTGTTGTGTGCTACCAATTTGGACATCAGTCTTGCTTTTCTGAGGTAAAATTGCAGGTGAAAGTATTGTCTGACTTGGTTTGAAGAACATATTCAGAACAAGGTTCTGTTATGCTGTTAAGAACCAAGTAGCATGAAGAATTTGACATACTGGATGCGTACAACAGTTTCTCTCCCCACAACTCTAATGATGACCAAAGTAAATATTGGTAATTTCATTGCTTAAACACAACCAGCAACAAAGCCTGCATCAATGTGCCTTGTTTCAGGTGCCAGTGACCACCTGGAGATTTCAGAGGAATGCTGAAATGTTTATTCCAATAATGGAACTTATAGAAGTTTACATGCACCATATTCCCAAATTGATTGAGTCACCTTCTCAAAAATAGTAAAGGTGTTCCGATCCCTTTTTTGGCCACAGGTGTACGGGGTGCTTTATCACAGTTGAGTCCGTGGATTCTGAGGGGCAGAGGTCACCAATTTTCAAGAGAGTCAATGGTTCAAGTGGCCACCAAATTTGCTCAAGTAACAGGGCTCAGAGATCTTAGTGGAATGAGCTGAGCAGCTGCATTAAAGCCTTACATTGTAATGCAAAGTGTTGGATGAAGTGGTGTAAATCATGATGTCATTAGAACATGGAGAACTAGAAACGTGTTTTAAGGGACATTTCTTGCCTTTTCTTTTGGACTTCCAAGGGAATGGCACTTGAATTGAGTCGAACGTAAAGTTTGGTGGAGAGGGTATTACGGTGCGTGACTTATCTTCAAGAGTTGAACTAGGCCTCTTTTGACAACTTCATGCTCCGGACTGTGTGGTGACAGTTTGACAAGGTCTCCCCCAGAAAACTTGCTACGCCTGGTGGTTGGGGTGCTCGGCAGTCATTCATCCAGCTGCTGTTTTTTTAAGTTAAAAAAATGTTTGAAGTTGATAGAAAATTTGAAAATTTCATAAATCATTTGGAGTTGCAATCCAAAAAAGGTTTAACCTGCAAAGTATGAAATTCCCAATCACAGCCAAGGTTTAAAATCATCTCCAATTAGTTACTTATTATCATAATAAGTATCCCTGACACAGTGTTTATGTTCTTTTCATAATGATACTGTAATTGTCTAGTAGTTATGGTTAGACTTGTTCTGGACTATTCAGACAATACAAATTTCAGATTTTGTAAGCATTACATCAATATTACATTTATTTCAAAACTATATGTGCCATGAAATATGGAAAGATGCAACATACTAGATCACGTACAGTGCCGACACTCAACATTGTTGTGTTTTTCTCTTTGTTCTCCTCACTCCTCTCCTGCTTTTATTCGGAACCAACCCACTGCTCCTGCCTGCCTTTGCTCTGGGGATGTCGGCTCATGTCAAACCTGCTTCTGTTTTAAACCCCTGGAATGACACATCACATCTCCATATCTGTGGTTTCTCCCTATTTTTCACATTCATCCTTTTTTTTTCTCCTTTTTTTGATTCTCTTTATCTTGGAATAAAATTCCTCCCATCTTGCCTCCTACCTTCTTTTCTCAAGGCCATCTTGCTCTCCACCTCCCTTCACCTCTCTCCCTGTCTGCTTCTCTTGAGGTGACTCCCTTCCTCCTCTTATCTTCTTACCCTTTACCTGCTGTCAGCACTTCACAGTCCTGCCTCTCCTCCTCCTGCACTTATCGCCCTCCTCTACTGCTTTCATGTGTCTGCGTCCCCCCGCCCCATCCTACTTGTGAATTCTCTAATTCCCCATGTAGCCATGAGGAATTGCTGTCTCCATCTTGATCATTTGTACTCTGGGTGGGGGGTACGGCGGGAAAAGCTCTTCATCCCTCATTATCGCCGTGACTTATAAATGTTGCATTGTTACTTTCGGAATAATCAATACGCTCGGTATCTCGCAGCTTTTCCCATGTGATGAAATGACGTGTAATTAGTGCTAAGAACTGCAGATAGCTTCATCGCCGCCGGTTATGTGCTGGTTGTTTGAAGTGACGCGTTTTTGCGCGGCCCACACTTCAGTTTTGACAGCGCTGGAAAAAAGATATCTAGCCAAACAAAATTATTTAGTTCTTCTTTCTTTTTATTAACCTAAAGTGGAAAAACTAAAACTGGCATCATTTAGATCAAAGCCTTTTCAAACCTTCTTAGGTGAGACGGAGATGCCATATTGTCTCCTTTGTAATCCGGCGACTCAAAGTCTCACTCTGTATTCACTTGACTATTACTTCTTGCAGCTCAAGACTCAGGAGCTAAAGTGAAAAAGCCACACAGGTCTATTCTGTTCCCTCCGTTTTTCTGTCCAACTTTCTTAATTACTTTAATGTCTCGAAGCCTCTCTCCTCGCGTTCTTGTCCATGTACTTTACCTAAGATTGCCGTCTGGGTGAAGAAAAGCATACACTGCTGCCTGTCTCTTGGCTAAATTGAGAGTAGAATACCGATGTAGGGCTAGAATGACTGCAGGAAGCACTTTGAAATGGAGCGAGGAGGGGAGGAAAATGAGGTGGCTGAGAGTATATGAAGGTGTGCAAGGCAGGAACAAAAATTTGGGGGAGGTGAGAATAATGATGGTGAAAAAACTGGAAAGGGATGAACGGTTGGGGTGCTGTGGTGGTGCAGGGGGAAAGCACGACCCACATATGGAGGCCTTAGTCCTCGTGGCGGTGGTCGCAGGTTCGATTCCTGGCCTGGCGACATTTGCCGCATGTCTTCCCCCTCTCTCGTTACCCTCTTTCCTGTCGGGCTGCTTTCAAATAAAGACAACTAGAGCCAACAAAACCTTTAAAAAAAAGGAAAGGGGTGAACAGTTGCCTTGCAGAAAGAAGGTGCAGGTTTTGAATCCCAGCCCCTGGGGATCTTTCTCCATGTGTTCCAGATACTTCCTCTCACAGTCCAAAACATGACTGTTGGGTTAACCGGACTGTTGTGCCTCTGGGGTACGGACTGGCCAGCTGTCAGGCTTGTACCCTGCATCTCGTCCAATGACCGCTGGAAATACACACCCCGAAACAAATCTGAAACAAATATTTCACTCTGGAAAAAAATCAGCAAGCTATTTAGTAAACATGCAGACATGCTTAATTTGCTCAAAAGCACTGTTTCTATCATGCTTTTTATTTAATGTTAGATTTATACATGCAACTTCATCTATAAATCAACAACTGCTTGGCAGATGTTTAATATTTTGAAGAGCCTGAATACTAATCTTTATGTAAATATTAATATTTGTAACCATGGCAAAGAGACAAAGGGGGCGGGGTTTGGACCAGAAACTCACTGGTTACAGAACAAACCTCCTACATTCTGAAACACTTGAAACGCCGCCTATACTTCAAGTAAAACATCATTTTATTGTATGTAAAATCCTCATGATGTATGAAAGAACATTATGGAGCATAATAAGCCAGAATCTACTTACAGCATGTTGTGTATTTCGACCAAATAATTAGTCCTATGGTCTTACTCATGACAATGTGATTGGACTTTTTGGACTACTCAACGAAGTCACCCTAAAGTAAAGTATTTGCTAAAATCTGCAAATACTTGAGAGCACCATTCTAAAAATAGAACTGGCTTTAATAGCCTACACACCAAATATTTCTTAATAAGCAACAATATCCACAGTAGAAACCGCCTTAGCATGACAGCAGAAGGTAACATCTAAAGCCTTCCCCTTTCCAGTCTTGTAGAGTACAGCCAATTACCAGTGAAGAAAAATAAATTGTGGTCTATACAGCCTGTAGCGTGTCAGGTAGCAGTGCACCGAGATATTTCAGTTTTTGATATGCACTATGAAAAATTTCGCAAAAAGACAGGTTTTCCATGAGAAATATTGGGTTACATTCCACATATGAATATGTGAATACTCACCCTTTGTGTTTTTGCTAATCTAGACATCAGCTTGGATGAGTAAAAGTGATTTTTATAAGACATACATCTCTGTTCCACAACACGTCACATCTAAACATAGACCCCACATTGTGTCAAAAGACAATATGTACCATAATATACCTACAGTATGTTATGTTTTTTTTGTTATGTTCGGTTAGACAGAGATCACTCTGACTGCTGACCTCACTCACGCCTCAAAAAGATCCTGTTAAGTATTTTCCTTCAATAAATTTAGTGAAGACAGATTAAAATAGGAACAAATGTTTCATATAAACATTAATCAATAAGCCAAAGAGTTTTAATTATTACCAAGCATTTTCCTCTCAACATGCCACAGTAAAGGTTCTCAGAATGAAGCTCACATATTGCTTTAGTGATTGATGTGCCTTAAAAAAGAATCTTTGTTCTTCCCTGTTTTAATCATCCTATTAGAATGCAATTTGTAATGCTTAGAGGTTTGCGTTTTACTATTAGGAGTTGTAATTAAAGCAGCTCTGTGACTCTGTAGGCCATTGTTTTTGTAATTGATGTTGACCTCTGCCTCATTCTTGGGTTGACCTCCAAGTAGAAATGCAGGCAAGCCAGGAGTTCTCAGGTCAATGTAATTAGGATGTAAGTGAATGACTACTTTTATATTATGACAGTAATTAATCAGCAGGCAACTAACAATCGTGTTTATTTATTCGAAAAGAGACCATGCAGAAGAATTAGCATAGTTAAACTCTGCTAATGTGCCAGATTTAGCCAACAGGGTCGTTTTAGTCAGTAGTCTCCGGTTGATGATACGACGATCATAAGACGGGTAAAATAAAGGCGGCACAATTTGACTTAAACAGACATAGAATGAAAAGTATAAAGGGAAATAAAAGGCTTATGAACGTTCAGATTTATATTTTAAGATAAACCTTAAAGTCTAGTAAACCTGATTATAAACTATTCAAATATTTACAACCTGATGCCTTTCCAAATATTAAAATTCAACTATTTCTTTGTTGTAGCAATGTTTCCTGGGGAAAACAACAACAAAAAAACCGTATAATGTTCAAAATCCATTATACGATTCTATATGTGCTATAGAAATGCATTTGTTATATGAGTAGCAGAGTTGGGGGGACAGGAGTTTAGAAAAACAAGACATTTTGTCAATTTAACTATTTGTTCAGTGACTAAAGGGGGAGGAGCATAAACAACCACAGCGGTCTGGAATCGTCCCAGGCTGGTCATCTGACTGGTCACACTCTGTTGTGGGATGGCATCCTGTTCGTCAACCAAGACTTTTTCACAGGTCGTCCAAGTCGTTTCGCGATCTTGCATGTGTTCCTTGAGGTTGCAGTCAGGACTGCATGCAATGCATCATGGTTCTTGAGAATACAGAATTTTCTCAAATGCATTTGTGCCTTTGTTTAAAGTTTGTTTTATTGATTTATTATCTGATCTGTTTGTGATAAAATGATAATATTTGATAGGGGGGGGAAACAATCAAAATCCATTATACGATCAAAGAATTAACACGCATCCTAGTAGCAACAACTGCTAACTATGGTCTTAATGACTTAATGATTTTTGTAGATAAAGATAGCTTTTGGCAACCTTGAAATTTTATCAAGCTGCTGGACTCAGAAAACAGGAATACAACCTACAGCAGCTTAGAGTTGTTTGGGTAACATCCCAGGCGCAGTTGTTCAGTGTTCAATAATATAGATTCTAGAAGTCTGTTCTGCACTCGATTCATATGGGATGTAACAATCGATGATGCTTCTTGGACATTTATTTGCATGTTTAAAAGCCATAGTGTTGCCGTCATACGTTTGGACTGTCCTGAAAAACATGTCTGACAGAAACACTATTAGCAAATTATGTGTGAAGAAGGTTCATGGAGTAAAAATCTCACATTTCTCTTTGAAAAGGAAGTTTATCTGAGCGTGTCTCGCAAACATGCTTTCATTATTACGTTAGAATAAGGCATAAACTTTCCAGTCACCATTCCAGGGAGCCATGCAGTAAACTGACCCTAAACAGTCAGGCGGTCCCTCGTCTCACAGCGAGAATTTGTGACCTGAGGCGAGCCTCTGGCTGCAGAGCCGAGGAGAGGAACAGTTCTGTTTTCAGGAAAATCCCACATGCGCTGTTCTGATTGTCAGCTGCAGATGTTTTATATTGTATCGTGGACGTGTGCTAGACTCAACAGAGCTAAGTGACCCATCAGCTGTTTTAGTTTGGAACAGGAATTCAGCACAGAGTTGCACATATTCTAGATTAAAGGGGGTATCTTTTCATACATTTTACAGAGAGCTCACATTTGGAGCTTAAACATTAAATTGATAAGTTATTGTTTTGTAGAATCATCCTAAATTCCTACTTTTTTTATTTCCTGGCTCGGGTGTTTGCTGTTGGGAATAACATTTTTCTTCAACTGGAAATCAGTGTTAGAAAAACTGATTCATGTTGTTGTGCAGCTGAAAATGGGAAGCTCACCTTTTCTTTCTCTTCAGTGTGTGAAACTGAAGAGGGAGCAGAACGCTGAAAAACATTCTGCAGATCTTCCTGAGGTAGACTTAGCTGAATCCAAGACTTTGCATTCTGCGTCCAACTATGCAGGTATTAGTAAGGCAGTAACTGCACTGAAGCTTCAATAATCTGTATTTTAAAACCTACCACAATACAGCAACCGCAGGGACTTTGAGGGCAGAATAACATTTTTTATATGTCCTGCTAATAATCTCTGCAAGTTCGGAAACAGTGTTCAAGCTTTAGATGGATGCTTTAGACACACTACTCAGCTTTTGTTAGGGCTGCATAATATGACTGAAAAATGTATCATGACATAAGCGTTTCATATCAGCCGATATCGATAACTGCTGATTTTTTTTTCTCCTTTTAAATATCTGAAATACTGCCAAACTGGTGGCGAACGCTGAAACCGCTGCTGCACAAGTTACTCAACAGGTTGTTGCTAGGTAACCACAGAGCGAGTACGTTAGTTGATGCCACTCACGTAACTCACCTGACGTTGAGTAGCTAACGCTAAAGCCTTTTCTGCTGTGCAGATAAGTTCAGTGAAATTATAGAATATTCTATCAGTCAGACCTGGGTGTCTCCTAGGGAATGATCAGAAGATTTACCTGCCTGTCTCTCTCTCTCTCTCTCTCTGCTTGATGCTGATTGGTTGTACACCCACAGCAGAAATCAGGCAGGCTATTTATATTAGCTTCTGTGGTAGTGCTAAGACTTTCTACTGTGTGCATTGAATTTCTACTATTAAATTTTGTTATTATAGGCGTTTTCTGAAGTATTTGTGGATTTTAGATATGTGCATGTGACTGTGATGTCTAAGCCCTGAACCAGAGGTGCACAGTACTGCAGCAAATCCTAATAAAGTAACTAAATCAGACCTCACTTTCTTGAGTTTGAGAGGCACAAAACCTTGTTCCAAACAAGAATACGACATGAATTTTTTTTTTAGCAGATTCTTTGTACGTTGATCAAAAGAAAGAGGAGAGAAAAAGGCATGGAGAGAAGGGATCCTTTGATGATATTTTAGCCATTTCGTCTATATGGACAGACACAAAAGTGTACCGTGAATTCCTGATGGACCAGTTCTTAAAAAAAGAAAAACACCGATAGTTGAGATTAAACAACTTCTCAGATACAATGAGTCATGTTGTGTTTGCATTCCAGCACTTTCATCTTAGATGTGCTCATGTTGAATGTCATGACATGTTTGTATTACATGTTTTTATGTTACGGAGTGGAACGTTTTTTTTTTATTAACTTTCTGCTCCAAACTGCCATGCAGTTGGGTTTGATTCCTCTGAATCCATTAAAATGTTAGCTCCTGCTGTTTGTGAAGACTGCTAAATAAAGAATTCAAGTTCAACTGTTCGCCAGGTGTTGACAACTCAGCTTTACATTTAGCCATCTTCAGTATTTACTCCTGTGGTCTGGCTACTTTTCTTCACCGACTGGTCACCATTCTGCTAGCCTGTATGCCGTGCTTCTTATTTAATGTGAGTTGATACAGTTGCAGAAACGTTCCAGCTCAAGCATGTCAAAGGGAGATATCGATCCCAACATGCAGGGGAGCATTTGGCCTGAGAATACCTGAAGGACCTGAAACGCCACCAGTGTGGGTTTCCACACAAGCAAGGTGACATTCATTATTACATTACAGATCTCCTGCGAACCGAGCTAGCTCCCTGACATTTATTTCCTAATTCAGCGCTCCAAACAGACAGACCCACCTATGGAGTTAATACAGCACAAGCAACATCAAATTACTCGGAAATGAGCGTCTGATTGCCGATGTGCCTGCTGCTTTAATGCTGTCACTCAAGTTGCAGATTGTTGTTGCTCGTGGCTCATCAGCATTTAGCGAGGCTTCTCAACAGGAAGGCTAAAAGTTACCCTGTGTTTTTTTTCTATTTTAAACAGCCCTTGTGTGAGTGTTTGCCCAACTTATGGAGGAAATGCAAAGTCTCAGATCTGCTCAGCTTGTGAGTGAAAGATGCAATGAAGATGGGAGTATTCCTAAACGTAGCACTGAGGATATAATGGCTTTGCACTTTTGAATGCTGTTTACTGTGTGCCTGTTTAAAAATAGACAAAGAGTATGCTGCAAAGGGTGATTGCCTATAATTAAAAGAACGGCAAATATCGACCAGTTTTTTCGGACAGGGTGATGAGATCAAGGGTGAACTTTCTAACTTCGCATTCCTAAAAAAATAGCTGCCATTTTTTCTTGTTCCTTCATGCTAAATTGAAGCCATGGCTGACCGTGGTTGGTACAACAGCATCGGTTTGACAAGATGAAGATGACAAGCATCAACACTAGTAACCCTATTTTAGAATCAGCATAGTTTGGATGGGCAGAAATGTTTTGGCTACAAAACATAAAATTACATGAAGTAACATTATTCCACAGTGTTTTTCTTTAAACTGTGACGCAAAAGTTTGTTTTATTTGACCCTATGCAGGTATTTATAGAACGTAGAACCTGGTTGGCATTCCTTCCAAACGTAACATAACCACTTACAGATGGTTATATCTGTATACATAGGAGACACACGTCTGCTCCACATTGGTTACATTGATTTTTTAGTTTAGCTTTTTCTTTATTTGTAGCGTATATTTAAGCAGAAGGGATTCATTACTCAGCTTTGTGAATATGTATAAAACACTTTTCTTATGTTTCATCTCTGTCAGTTATTTCAGTTAAGAGATGGACAGTTATGTTCACCATTAGACTCTGATATAACAAATGATTTTTTATAGTCTCTACTGCTAGAAATGAACACTGAGCCTCTTTTAACAAAGTTCTGTATAGCATTGTGATGGCATACACATTGGGAAAGAATGTACTAAAGGACTTAGTACATTGTATACTTTAGTACTTTAGTGCAGATGCCTAAAGTACTTTCTAGAGACTTTGCTATGAGCAAACTATGAGTCTTGGAAAAATCACTGGATTCCAGCTAAGAATCCATGATGGATATGCCAATGATAAGCTAACCACATGGTGCACTGTTACCTGGGTTACGGTCTAAACCAGGGGTGTCAAACTCCTTTTTATTTTGAGCCATATTATGATCATGACTGTCATCGCAAAGGGCTGGTTGTTCCCAAATGTATTGATAGAACCCATTAACAAAGCGATAAAATATGAATAAATAGCTGTCTCTGGATTTGATAAGTACAGCTTAAAATTTATATGTAAACATCTTTTCACACTGATGTGATCTGGCGGTACACAGATTTAATTTGATTGATAAAAATAATAGTTAAGGGCACAAGGTTCTATTTATGTGTCCCTAAAGAAACACATAAATGGCCATTTTTTTTGGCCATCTATTTATGGCCATAAAGAAATTGCCATAAAAAGATGACCCACCATGGCCATTTTAAAAGCCATGCTGGGTCAGATTTGCCCCCCCCCCGGACCCTGAGTTTGACACACGTCGTCCAAGCGGCGACAGATTGCACTGTGTTGTTGTAGTTCTTCTTCTGAGTTCTAAAAGCGACTGGTGAGGCGAGTGAAAGCTGCGTTACTGCCACCAAGTGGCCTGAAGTGTAGCCAGAAATCACTGCCTGTGCTCTCTGGGTCAAGTGACATCATCACATCCATGTCATAAAAATGACATTATTGTAGTTTATAAATCATCGTTCATTACTACGTGACATTACTACAACAAAAACACTCAAAGTCTTAAGAAGAGACTTAGTAAAATTGGTCAGTAAGGATGGATCTGCTTGAGAGAGTGTGTGTGAATTTGGAAAGGCTATAGAAAGCCTGGATCTGCCTTTGATGCACCTTGGTGATGAAGAAAGTTGTTTTTTACCTTTTTCTTTCTCACATTCCTTAATAACTGGACGACAGTAGCAGCTCGAACCAAGCATAAATCTTAGATTTCCACTTGGACGGAATCAATAAAACGATGAGACGTAGCGACGCAGAGCGGCTTTTCTTTTCCCTCCGAAAGGATTATTGTTTGTTCCGACATCCCGCTCCAAAGCTGTCATCGCAACACAGCCCAACATTTATTCACAGCCATCTTTGTCAGCTAAAGGTCTTAATCACACATTTTCATAAACACACAAACACACTGACACACATCCCTCTGGCGTCACCGCTCACAAGCCAAGCAAGGAAGGTAAATATTGACTCACAGCCTTCTCATTAAAGAGCTCGCTCACTTCCCGAAGCCTAGGAAGGACACATAGTACACTGGTTGCAAACAGAAGACTTGCTGTGTGTTAACATTTGCTGGTGTTAATAGTTAATAGCAAACCCCTTTTGTCTCCTCTTGATCCGGTGTGAGCCTTTTGCCAAGGGATCGCTTGGATTATTGAATCAGTTTCTTTTTTTCTTTTTTTTTTTGGGTCATTCTGGATTGTAGGAATTACATGAGCGCACTTTTTATTCTCCAAAGATAGTTCATATAAAAAAGAAGGGTTAATCTTGTTATGCTAGAAAGTTATGCCAAGTCCATACAATGAGCAAAGCCTCTAGCCCCATTCTCCCTGCCAACTGTTGTCTGTACTCCACTGAGGCATGATTTGTTCTGAATTATCTTCCCAGCTTAGGGTTACAATGACGACGACGCTTTTCCCTGATGCTTATGTTTTTCTTTTTTTTCTTTTTTCCTTTTGGCTTCGGTTTCATTTTGGTCCATAACAGCTTCCAATACCAGTTTTGTGGCACTGCAGAAAGGAGACATCGCAGTGAAAACCGCGATCACGAATGAGCCTAATGAGACGGAAGGCAAAAGAACGGGAGCATTGTTCGAACGCGCACACGTCTGATCTAGCCTAAAAATGCTATTACCTTATTGTCACTCGAGCTGTTCTCCCTGGTTTAGCGCCAGAAGGAGCAGTGACCTTTTCAGCGCCGTCTCACATCAGGTCTATTAACGTGCTGACAGTTCACCTCTCCCTTTTTCCTTGTGAGAGGATAATGCCAACTGCCCTTTTTTTTGTAGTGATGAAAAAGCAAGACCGGCCTCAGTGTGATTTCATTTTGTCTGCTGCTGGAGCTTTTTTGGCAGCGGTGCTAACAGTCACTTTACCTGAAAGCAATCACAAGGAATGACAGTTCCTTTAGTGTGTGATTAAATATCAATAAATCTCTAAATCTCTATTTTTTTTTTACTGAGCATTGAATAGTGATGTGGATACCAGCTTGCATGGATAGGATTGGATTATCTTTAGCAGTGGATGATCCAGAATACCCACACACAGATTCTATCAAATATGTAGTTGGAGGGATTGATTAAAGCTGATACTGTAATCCATATAATACTTGAAAATGGAATATTCCATCAGCCGGTGCTGCATGTCTCTCATATATATACTGTTTGAAGAAGGATGTTCTACTTTTGCTGTTTAATGGCACAGAAGTTAGTTAAGGCTTATAACTTGTGGTGATCGAAATGTTGTTGATATTCTAAGCGTAGAAAAAAATGCAAGTTGAAGTTGCGGCGTTTCCAAAGAACAAGGAATGTGACCAAAACCAGACCTGAATAAGCTTGGTCACATAATAAGTCACTAAAAAACATCCTCATACACCACTTCCTGTCGTCTTCTTTGTCTTTTCTGCCAGTAGTAACATCCAGTTGTTGATCACAACTTGTGTGGCGCAAAAACACCCACCTCATCCTATGGCTGGAACTTTCTATCAAAAATTAGACTTTTTGTTACAAATTGGTGTGCTTCTGTTAAGGAAATTTAGTTTCGAAGTGTCAAATTGCGCAATTTTAAGGTCAGTGAAATCACTGCTGGCGTGATTAAGGTCATCTCTGTTTTTCAGCTTTTCTACAAAGCAGTGTTGGGATTTAGGGTACAACAAACCGACTTCTGAAAGTGTCGGTTTGTTGCTAAGCTGATTAAAATAAAAATGTTTATTATTGCAAAATGTTGTTCTCACTGCAAAGAAGTAGTCTTTTTGGAGGTCACAGCCTTTCTGTGAATGTCTTATTCACCATGCTGACGTTACCAAACCAGCACACCACACAAGTTAAAGCAGATTCAATAAAAGAGAAAAATAGTTAAAATAGCCTCTACTTGGCCTGTTTTAGAACAAAATAAGTTGAAATCATATACTAGCTTTGTGAGCCAGGACGTTGGCAAAGACAAACAGCAGCACTGCTGAGAGAGTGAGGCTCAGGATTATCACTGGATCTTTCTCTTCCTGAGTTTAAGGCTGAAACTTAACACAAAAATCCAGAAATTACTTCTAGGATGATTTTGTAATTCAATAGGAAACGAGAGGATTTATTGTTTTTAAAAAAAATTTTTTTTATAAATTGTTGATAAATGAACAATTGAAACTAGAAATCAATCCGAAAAGTGAAGAGGCAACGTTCCGACAAACATGAGTTTACTCTGCTTTTTATTCTCATGCACCGAGACTAATGGCTATCACCCGAAATCCAGGTAATGAATAATCAACCTGGCGTTATCCCTTTATCCTTCCTCAACATGGGTGTTGATTTTAAGCTGTGACAGTAATGGATTTTTTAAATTAAAAAATAAATAAATAAATGCATGCTAATGTCATTCATAGTTGCAGAGGGATGAACATAAAATCACAACGAGGATTCTACATGAGCTGATGAACTAGAAATACGTCTGTTTTCTCCAGCTGCACTCAGCTGAGTAACCACGGCGATAATGCCTGGGTTAGTTACGGCGTTGGTATTCAGCGCTGTGTGTCACGCTGCGCAGGTGGCCAGCAGCAGGGGCGGGAGCTAGCCAGCTAATATGTGGAATATTACTGAGGTGGAGACCGTGGTAGTGTGGGAGATTACGCTGCTTCAGGAGATCTGGAAAGATCTACAGATCTAACCATGTGCTGGACAAAACCTACGAGTTTGATGAATTTTTATTTTCATAGCAGTGAAAGGCGTGCAGTTGAATAACTGAGGTTTTTCTAAAAGAAACCAGAAAAAAACAATATAACAGATACAGGAAATTCCTACATGTAATCATGTAATTCCTACAATCCAAACAGATAGCAAGAGACAATAGAGAGTTGATGCAGAATCTTTAGGAGGTAAAAGAAGCGACTCTGGCAAAAAGTTTTAATTTTAACCACAGTCACATTTGTACGAGGAGTTCAACATATAGAACTGGTTGATTATTTTCATCAAAGGGTTGGTTATAGGCTGCAACAGTGGCCTAAATCCTGATTTAAGACGCATGGAAGAATTAAATGCAGCTGGGTTTCCATTACAACTGTACACAACACTTTGAATATTCCACTAAGGTCGACAAAACACAATTGCGCATTTTCAGATCGAACAACGGAAAATATCCGATAGGCACTCCCACCTCCCAACTTATTACCGTTGGTGTTATACGCAATAATCAACGGACTTTCTGTTTGTGCATGTGTGTGTATTACAATGACATTATTTGAATATTACTGCTGTAGTTTTGGACCTCACCAATGGAAGATATTGGAGGGAGGCATTTCCACACATTCTGCTCAGAGAATGGCGTCTGGGATGCGTTATACAGAAAAATCAAAGAATCAAGGGACTCATTAGCAGAAGACTTACACCAACTAAACCCGACCTTACACTTTGACTGAGAAGAAATACTTCAGTTTATAATTTTATGAATAAGATGCAAGGAATAACAATTTCCTTCTGGGGAGACCAGGTGCCTTTTTTTATCCATCTTCCCACTGAGCTCCTGGATAAGAAAATAAGAATAAAAAAGACAATGTCAGAAGAGTCCGAAGAGTGTGAAATTCTGAAATTGCAACGTTATACTCAGGTTTTAAAAGATGTATCGCATGCTTGACTCTGTCTGATCTGCACACAAGTGAAACTTTTTGGAATCTGAAAATAGCTACAAGGAGCAGGGAAGTAAAAGGAGACCCCCTTCTGTTTCAGCCGCTTTAAATCCTCTCTTTGTTCTTGGGATTTTTGGCAATTCAGTCAACTTTCACTGCCGTGATTCTTCAGTGGCGCGCCGCTAGTTCACAGATCTGCTCCACACTCGATGCTCAAAGAGTTTAAAGGGGTGAGCGTAAGTGCAAGCGCATCCTGTAAGGCCTGCCCTCGGTCCAGGCTCTCACATCACAGGCGATTCTCCTCCATATGCAAGTCCATTTTGCTCAGCCGGAAAGCCAGCCGCCGCATTATTTGAGCACAATGTTTTGGTTTTCCTGACCTGTTGTCTTTGTACTAAGGGCCAGATTTCCATGAATGTGCCAGTTTGTGCATTGCGTTTTAAATACAGTACTGCTTTCTTCATTTGCTCTGTCAAACCCAGAGATTACTGGAAGAGTCTCAAGTTGTTGTCCTGTCATCAGGAAGCTATAATGAAGAAACTGCAAGTAGCCTATCAGGATGCATTTAGAATCCTCCACAGGCTTCCAAGATGGACGTCTGAATGTCACAAGTTGTCCTGAGCAACGTTCTGAATTTTTAATGCTTTGCTGAGGATCAACATGTATGAACTTATGCGATGCCTGGATGTATCACAC
Organism: Xiphophorus hellerii; assembly: GCF_003331165.1. Classification (NCBI taxonomy): domain Eukaryota; kingdom Metazoa; phylum Chordata; class Actinopteri; order Cyprinodontiformes; family Poeciliidae; genus Xiphophorus; species Xiphophorus hellerii. Next base: position 3,785,550 of record NC_045685.1, read on the forward strand.
AGCTTAATAGTACGAGATCCGTCAACTGCAAGATATAGTGAAACGATATACCGCAAGCTTTTTTGTCAATATTGGAAAAGCTATCTACTTCCTGACTGATGTGTTGGTCTTTTTGACTTGATGATTTGTCCGACTTATATATATACAGTACAGACCAAAAGTTTGGACACACTTTCTCATTGAATTCAATGAGAAAGTGTGTCCAAACGTTTGGTCTGTACTGTGTATACCAACTCAATGCTAAATCTGTCTCATTGGCATGACAACTACCAATTCATCATTCCCGCACCTACAGATCTAGAAGAAGTGAGTTTAATTGTTCATGATACAAGAAAGAGTTTGGGGGGGAAAACAGAAGCTTGAGCTTCTGTTTAGTAAAAACCAGCTCCTTGTTCTACGCCTCGCTTCATCCAGAGGGTCTGGACCGTCAGCTTTTGAGAAACAATTGTGTCCTGGAGGCGTGGACTCTGTTAAAGTTTGAAATGATTGGCTCTGATTTTACCCAATTGCTGATGTTTGGTCACAAAGTACGTAATGCGCCAGTTCGTCCGTAAAGGAAGCTACAAAGCGAAACGGAAATTGCGTGCACTGTAAATAACACCGTAGGAAGTAGCACCACGATATCTTTGCCAGCAATAAAAATATCTTATACATTCCTCTTGCTCCGACATAAAAGTTCATAACTCCTTGTTCTGTTCGCTTATTGGCTCAGTTGAAATTTAAATGGAAAAATTGAGCTTTATGGAGGAAAGCCCATATGGAGCACTGTAAAGAGATGAGAATCAAACAGAACGGCCAAGCTAGCCAATTTCAACAATCTCAGCTGAATCAAAGGTCAACAGTGTAAGCTTTGGTTTCTTTTGGTCTTAAGAGGAGTCAGAAAATACCTTCTTTTACCTCATTAATTCTTGATAGGTTCTACTGCTCTTGCACAACTGATTTCCAGCTACAACAGTATGGTTCAGGTGTAAACTTATCATTCTGAGAGGTTTTATTTTAATCTTCTGCTTTATTGTACTTTTTTCTTTTACTTCATTTTTTAGTGCTTTATCTTTCACCCAATCCTATAGCAAAAATTTCATTTTAAAATACTTATGCAGCATGAGTAGTGCTGGTTTATGAAATGCTGAGAATCGTTTTATATTGCTCTGCTGGATTAAACAGGCATCCTGCTTACCCTTGTAGCGTCGTGGGGGGCCTGGTGTCTGTCTCCGGTGGTCACTGGGCGAGAGGCGTGGTGCAAACTGTTTTTGCTTATTAGGACCAACATGCAGCATGACCCACCTGGAAGTTCCTGACTGTGTAACACTTTGTTTCCACGTTTGGCAGAAATGCTTTCATTGCATTTTTGACATTCTCACCTATAATTAGAATTCCTGCTGCACATCCCATAAATCTTTCCCATCTGGTGACTCACTAACCGCTTATTCACATTTACTCACTCGGAAACTTGAAAGCTCCTCCTTTTTTCTTTTAGCCACCAACAGGCAATAAAAAATATTTAAGATTATCTTAAAGTTTTCACTCAATTTTGAATAAAGAATTATGCATTTTCCAGACACGTAGAGCCTTTTCATAGCAAAATCGATTAACTGTGACCTTCATTTGCTATGAAAATGTTGTTTACATCAACAATGACGACTTTAAATCACATCTGTATCTGATTTCTTTTTTTTTTTTTTTTTTTTTACCCCTCCAGGGGGTCTTTTGTGGGCTCTAGTGTCCCTTATATGATAGTAGGCTGACAGGAAACGGGGAAGGAGAGGGGGGAAGACATGCGGCAAATGTCGTCGGGTCCGGGAGTCGAACCCAGAACGGCCGCGTCGAGGACTCAAGGCCTCCAAATACGGGTCGCGCTAGCCACCACAGCACGCCCCGTATCTGATTTCTTGACAATGGCCTCTGTCTCTTTAAGAAGCTCCTGCTATTTCCAACAATCTCGCTTCTGCACTTCATCACAGCGGTGCTTTTTTCTGTGTGCATGTTTTCACTCAAAACAGGCAAAAGATTGCATTAATGTATTAAAAGATCGAATAGTTGCCTAATTACAAGGGAAATTTAGGAAAAAAAATTAAAGAACTGTGATGATCCAAATTTAGCTAATTTCTTTAGATTTTACCAAACCAAACTATTTCAGTCACTTTGAAGTGAACAAACTTTAAGCAGTTATAGATGTCTTCCTGAAATTGGTAATGTTATATTTTTGCCATTAATCATAGATTCCTGTTTATGTAAATGTATTTGATAAGATTTAATTTTGAGACCTAAAATCTGATAAAGAAATCTATTTAGTCCAAAAAGTTTTATTATTTTTTTCCATTTCTTTGCAACAAACATGAGTTGTCGAATGCAAAACAAAGCTCAAAGCTGCTCAAAGTAATTTATGTCAGCATTGGAAAACAATAGACTTTGTAATAGCTTTCGAGTTAACATCTATCTTTCCTCCTCAGCATCTGTCTCCCGAGCAATATTGGATTTTCAGCTCTGTGTTGAAAACAGCGGCTCAAAGCAGCAGCTATCGCCCTTATTTTTCTATCATTAAAGGTAATAAGATAATGGACCTCCTGCCGGAAATGGGCTGTCCAGTAAACCTCAGGGTCATCTAGAGATAAACTACACATGATAATCCTGATGGCTGTAATTTAGTGGGTGAGTCAGAGATGGAATGTAAAAGACAGATGAAAACTGCTAATAACAACTAGATTATCTACATTCGTTTTTTGTTTCTATGTTGTTGTTGTTTTTACATTATTATTCACATTTGAAGATTACTGCATTGTTTTTACCTCAGTCACATTTGTAAACAACACCTGAAGTTCACATTCACTGAATAAAAGGACATACAGTATGCACCTTTCTCTGCACTCCATACTATATAGATGACCTCATGAGTAAAGAACATTGTGTGGAAATTGAAGCAAAAGGCATAAGCCAGGAAAAGTTAACGCTTGTGGCGTGTAGCTGTGGGGTGCTGTTCGTAAGTTACAGTAAAAAATTCACAGCGCAAATTTGGGTTATTCAGCCATAAGAGGAAAAATATGTGGATTAATTTCTCAGTCATATTATCACTTTATCTTATTCATTTATTAATGTCAATTTCAAACTAAATATTTAATGAACAAGCTAAAGTTAGAGCTAAAGTTTGACCTTAAATATTTTGCTACATATATGCTCAAAGCTAAGTATTAGCATTTACTAGTACTTAGCTTTAGATGAATATTTACATTCATCTAAATATTTAGTTACCCAGATAAATATTTAATTTGAAACTAAATATTAAGTTTACAAATGAAATGTTTACCTTACATTTAGCTCCGTGTTTTCTATTTAGCCGATATGCAAATTTAGGTGCAAAAACTGGAAGTGGACTGTCAAAATAAAAGCGGAGTTTTAAGAGCCTCTATGTAAATTTCTGCCGGTTAACTGCCGCAGTCATTGTCAAATGTATATATTGGCATTAAAACAGCTCATCCTCTCTTTAAAGCTAAAATGTTGTACATGTCGAGAGGAAAAGAAACAATGAGAAATACGAGAGACACGAGCAACAATTGAAGCCTATCAGTTTTGCCAGTGGGAGATTGTATAAAAGTTCGCAAGACCCAGCTTTTACTTTGGTTGCCCACTTCTGGTTATCAACAAATGAATTAGCAGATCATCTAAATATTTAAACCTGAGGTAAACGTTTAGCTTGAAGGTAAACATTTTGTTTGCAAGCTTAATTAAATATTTAACTAGCTAATTTTAGATTGAGGTTGAACATTTAGCTCAGTAGCTAAATATTTACACTCAGCTAAATGTTTAGTTTGAGGCTAAATGGGTAGTTTGAGTTTTAGCTAGTTATAAGAAAAGCAGCTAACTAAATATTTAGTTAGCTAAATATTTAGCCCCAAGCCCACATTAGCCCTACAATGTTATCTTGTTAGGTAAATATTAGCTTAGAGCTAAATTTTGAGGCTACATATTTGGCTTGCTAGCTAAATATTTAGCTTAGAGATAAAATATGAGGCTAAATACTTATGTGGCTAACTAAATCTTTAGCTCAGAGCTAAATATCTAGATCGACATTCTGCTCCGATCCAAAATCTCCTGTTCTTTTCTTGACATACTGTAACACACATTTTCTTCCCGACATTCATCACTTTTCACTGCAGGGAACTAAAACACGATGTGCTCACTGCATTCAACGGCTCCCGCCTCTGAGTGGTGGCATTTTTCGAGATCTATGAGGGTGTTTATGAGAAGCTTGAAAAGGGCATTTTGCAGATTTATGGATGACAGGCCTAGCTGATTTCTTGTGTGTGTCTGAGACGGCGGTTCTCCCCACACCCTACGATATCAATGACTCCGTCAGACGCAGAAATTGACAGGGACGGGGTGGGAGCCGGGGGGGGGGGGAGATAGAAGGGTGGGCTTTCGAATGAATAAGTAAAAAGGGCACGTCAAGCCGGTTTCATGAAAGTACATTAACTTTTATTTGTTCAAAAAACATGCCTGCGTAATTAAATTGGCAGATCGAGGTAATGGCGTTCCAATAAACAGCGTCGAGGCGGAAGCGGAAAACAATGATGCAGCGCTCACATGTGCCTGGGACTTAATTGCGCGTTATTGACAAGTGACCTTTAAAGGAGATTGAGGTAGATTCCCAGTTGGACATTTTGAGTTTGTCTTGTATTTCTGGATGGCGTGTGGGGGTGGGTGTGTGTGTGTTATATCTGTGATGTCTGAATATTTTTGCTATATAGGACTTGCTCATGTGTGAGTAAATCACGTCCGTACAGTAACCAAAAGGTCTTATTGCATCTTCGACTTTCATTTATTGGCTCCATTATCCCCTCCTGGCGAGGAAGTGGAACAATAATATTTTTGACAAATGGCAAGTTGTCGAACAGGCTTTTACTACACCTAGAACAGAGTAAAAAAAAAAAAAAGGATATTACAAGCTCACATATAAAATTTATGAGCAGCTTTAACAGTGAGATTTGAAGCACTTTTATCCAGGCTCTCATAGTACTTGCCTTTACTTGACCATTTTCAAAAGCAAACCAAAGCAAACTATATATAATTTTAATATTGTCAAAAAAAAAAAAGCAGCAAGAAGTAATTTCAATAAAGAAAAAAAAAAGTCCTTTCAACCTGAGGAGACGGAACTAATTGTTGAAATGTGTTCAGGAGAAGCTGCCCGCTTTCTGCCCTATTTGATCAGACTTTTAGCCGGTCCCAATCGGACGCCTCTCCCTCTCCTCTGGATAATTGACAGCAGCTGAGAATATTTTTCACTGCGTGCTATTAGCGAGTCCGGGCCATAAGTGATGGATGATTCTTGATGGTACATTGATAAGACTACTCAATTCTCAGTCCGATTAATCATCTCGTCGCTTTAATATCTGGGAGCAGTGTGACGCTGAGACATGAGCGATGGTCAAGATAAAAATGATAACAATTTAAAAAAACAAAAGTCTCAAAGCCTCTGTAAATCCCATCTGAAGGTGCGTGAAGCTGCGACGCGTCACCCTTCCCGGCCCGCACGCGGCCTGGCTTCATTCTGCTGATAGCGGGGAGATTTGCCACCGCCCCTGTTTGTTCGCTGTGTGTGTCCTGATAGCCTGGCAGCCTGGTTTGTTTGTTTATACTCTGTCTAGGTCAAAGCAGATGCCCTCGCTCTCCTTCTGTCTTCTCACTCTCTTGCCAAGCCGATGAGTCTCTTGCAGGCCCTGTTGTTCTGACCTTTTCACAGGACTGTATGTGCTGTAAGGTAATGTCACAACATTCAGTTCTCACATCCGCCGCACACCGGCAGACAAAGCTGTGTGTTGTCTCTGGATTGTGTACTTTGACGGTTCAAATGCGACACCGGATGACATTTTTGATATTACAATCAAGTAAAACAGACTTGTTTGGTTTTGGTCGACATCAGTATTTGAAATAAAATTCTGGGCAGGGCATTGCCAACATTTTAGGCCAATGCTGAGGCTTATGTGGCCATATATTTGTGTCATTATACTTTTTTTTTTGATCTGTTCATTTGTTTCTTTTTCATAGAACAAGTTGCAGTAGTCAATGATAGAGGACCCGTCATTAAAAATCCACTTAATTAGCTCTTAAATACATTTTGATTTTGCACTTGGAATCTAAGAGTTCAAAAAAGTTTAAATTAGTGTCTACCGCTGCTACATAAATCGATGTACACATTGAAAAATGTGACCCAAACAGAATATGAAGGGATATACGTATACCTTTATATGCTTTTTCTGTCATATATAATGGTATATATTACAATACCTTTGTATTCTGTTTGGGTCATATTTTTCAATCTCTCCAGTTTTCTCTATAAACTACTAGGTTTTTTTATTTTTTTTTTTATAATGTCATGGACTTTCAGCTAACCAGTCTTCCCAGTCAGCCATTTTTATTTCTAGCAGCGATTTTGTAGTCTAAGTGCCGGGATGTCGACGCTACAAATAGATAAGTCGAAATGTTCTGTCTATGGCGCTTGTTCTTTAAATTATTTGTGCAAACAACATGGAGTTTCCACTTGCTTCATTTAATGACGCAAGGCGTTTTAAAGAGGTTCTCCACCAACATCAGAGACGGCCTCTGATTTAGAGGACAGTTGCTTCTGTCTATGGAAACAGCAAAGTGGCTGAACTGCAAATACAAACTATGTTGTAGACATTAATGATGATTAGTGATGATTATTGTTTTGATCGCAGTGACATCATGCTTTCTACTTCTACTTAGTGCTAGCTTTTAGCTCCTTCAGAATGTATCCGTAGTCTGCTACATTATTTGAATAGTCTTATCATATAAGCAGTTTGGCATTGTTTTTCTTTTGGGGGACACATGAGCCGAGTGCATTCAGTGACATTCTTAGCGCTAGTGTTAGCTACCTCGCTAACTATTTTGAAGTCTTGTTAACAACACATGTTCACTCCTATTGTGGTAGCATTTTCTGACTCAAATATGTGGGGGTGGACGGACAAGTGTTTCATTCTGTTTTTCTCAATTTGGGAATAAAAAGTTTGTGCACTGCTGGATATTTGTATGGGTGTGCAGTGGAACGCTCTACAATCTGGAAGGGGCGGTGGGCTGTGAAGGATCTCATTTGCATTTAAAGAGACCACACCAAAATAAGTTGCTCTCAGACAGGCATTAGAACAAGGCTAAATGAGGGACAATAATAGTTGCAGTTCCTCTTTACATAAACCACAACTGAATGATTAAAAGTGAAAAGAAACATTTTAAACCATGTTCACTTTAAAGTGAGTTGAATAAACCAATAGTTTTGTTTTTTTCTTCTGTAGCTCTACTATTATGGTGGTTTAGAGATTTTAGGTGTCTTTGTATTGTGATTTTCCAGTTCTTACAATTTGGGTCAAAAAAGGCAAAATACACAGAAGAAACAGACATTTTTTTCACTGTGACTATAGTTACGTTCAACAGTTTTATTTCCCCGTTGTTTTTATCGGTTACTGTAACACAACCTTTTGCCTGTTCTGTCTTCAAACACACCATGCAGCCAATGTGACTTTGACAATTTTCAAAGATTTGATGAATGACTGAAACATGGCATCGATCAATAAAATGGGCCAACCTATCCTTGTCTTTATTAACACAAAACATGACCAGGGGATAGGGCAGGATTGAAATGTTTATGTCAATTATTGATTTTAAGTGTAATAAAATGAATATACAGCAACATTTTTTAAGTGTATAATGTGGATGTTTTTGGACCTTTTGCTCATGCAGCATAGTTAATAAGCTAATTGCAGGTTAAAATTGTGAAAGTTGAAAAGGATTTAATTTTTTTTTTATCTCCACGCTGTAACCCTGCATGTTTTTCATGACCCAAAGACTGAATTTGCCTCTCAACCATTACTCACAGAGCCCTTGTCTGTACAGCCAGAGAAAACTCTGGTCAATTCAGCACTTTCTCCATTTAGCTATTAAAGGGATTTTCAACAATAGTAACAGCATGACGGATAGATTCAGTGGTATTTAAAGGTTTTTTTTAAAAAAACCTTGGTATATTTTGACATCAGTAACCATCTCATGCCTGTGTCTAGCACTTAACTGAAATTACTTTCAGACTGATATTTTGAAGATTAAGATATTTAAATCCAGCATCAATTTCGAAGAGTGTAAAAGTTAAATATCAGAACAGTCGGCAGAATTTTTTTTTTTTTTTTTTACTTAGCTAGCTTAGAGTTTTTCCTCTTCAATTAAATGCTGCTGTGGAAAACCTCACCAAAGGCACTAAACCTGAGGTATTTCTAAATATTTTTTCTATGTACACTTGCACAGTGTGCAAAATCCAAACATTTTTCTTGTTGCTTTATGCTTGTAGCATTGGGCTTGAAGCTGTTGTCATGCTGACATACATGCTACTTCTCATAGCTTGTTGTTGCTGCTGTGTTAATAATTTGATGACTTTCTCTCTCTGTGGATTGAAAGTCAAGAAATGATTCACTTCAGCCAGCTGACTGGCAGTTTGCAACTACAGTGGGGGTAGGTTGGGGTGCGCTGCTTCAGCTTAAAGGTTTCCCCATTATTCTGACTTCTAGCTGTCTGTGATGTAATCAGCTGTGAAACCCTGTTGAGAGAATATTTAATATGAATTAGTTTTTTTTGTTGTTGTTTTTGTTTGTTTGTTTGTTTCTAAAGTAACCAGTTAAAAACCAGACCCTTGTCCTACGCTTCACTTCGTACACAACGTGTGGACCCATTGAGAAACGATTGCTTGCTGGAGGCGTGTACGCTGTCAAAGTTTTAAATTTTACCTAATCGTTAACATTTGGCCGTGACTTGTGTTGTTTGCCACAATAACACAAGTCATGAAGCTTGTGTTATGAAGCTTACCAGAAAAAACATATTCTGCTAGAAGAATCCAGCACAATAGGAGAAATCCAAGATGGAGGACTGGAGGAAGATGAGAACCAAGGGGAATTGCATAGGAAGGCAATGGCCAGGCTAGTTTTATCGTGGTCAAACTCTTACTTTTAAAATTAATACTTTTTCTACAATTCTACAGTTGTTTATAGTTTAGCACAGAATTTCCAAGCTCCATGTTCGTTTTTTTTTTTAACAAAATGAACTAACAGAAACGCTGTGCTGTGCTTATACGTTTTGAAATCTATTATTTTCATGAATGTGGACTCTGTTATAATAGCAGAGTTTGTTGCAATTGCATTTCTACACATGCGTTAGATAATTATTAGGTGCTTTTTGTTGCACAGGAAAATCAATTAGTCGGTCTGTGTTTCCTCAAGCACTAAAACTCTCCCACATTTCTTAAAGTAAAAATTAAGCACCCTAATACAAAGTTCCCTTTTCACTTCCTATTACAAGCAGTGCAATGAAAAGTTATTTTCCCCACTTGTAACTTAAGAGTTCCCTCCGCTTGTTAGCGCTGACACGACAGTTGATACGCTTGAACTATATGTGGCCACTACTTAACTTCTTGGCTGGAGGTGCCTCACAACAGATTTTCAGCTCTCTGCAGACAAGCCTGCGTCTGTTTCTGATGTGCAGCAGCCACTATAATCTCCACGAATGACAACGGGCCTCATTGCCAGTCCGCTAGATCTCTACAGAAGAACAACTCCTGCTGCGACATGCTACTCTAAAATATCCGCATCTGCTTTCAGATGGGGGAAATCTCATGTGGGTTATGACAGTGTGCGCTGAGACATAGTTGAACCAAAGCAGACATTCCCTCTAACACACTGCAAGATAATGTAGGTCAACATGCACTCATATCCACACGTTGTGAAGATACGTATTTGCTGTCATCACCTTGTAGAAAACCCAGACTTTAACTAGTTGTTTTTTTTTTCTTCCATGGCATGTGAATTTTGCATTATGTGCTTGTGAAAACACAGTATTACATTATTTGTATTGTATTATTGTAACAATGTAACAGCGCTCAAGCTATGTGGAAAATTATATTCCTCGTCCGCTAAAAACACGAGCCTTTTTTTTTTTGCATTTAAATTTTTGCACTTTAAAATGTAGCAATACTATGAAGTGAGATTTGTGATTTTGAAACCATAGTTTCTAAAACCTCGGCATACCTTGAATTTCCCCATACCTAATGCCATTAGCTGCATTTCCATTGCAAAGCTGCGCAAATCTCTGTCTATGTTCCGCTAACATCATTTCGCAATTGCAGTGTTAAGAAGTTAAATTAAAATTACATGAGACGTCACCCTCCTACTACTTCCTGTCGTCTTCTTTGGCGTTTCCACCAGTAGAAACGTCCGGCTGTTTTTCGTGCGGCTCGTCTGATATGAAAACAGTGCTTCTGTTGCAGTTTTGCAAAATCCATCTGTTTTGATATGGCTGAAAACCCACATCATTCTATCGCAAAACATTTCTATCAACTTTTTGTTTTGTTTTTGTAATTGTCAGTTTCTATTTAGTGAATTTATTTCTGGAATTTAAATCAGTGTCTCATAATAACAGTGTTTCAAAATGTGTTTCAGCTGCTGTTTGTCACGCAGCAGAATGAATTCAGGACACAGCTGACTGTTGAGTATCGTTGGTTATAAACCAAGCCTGGTGTTGCAGTGCACATTCTTATAATATCCAATGTTGGATTACTTTTTTTTTTGTTTGTTTTGTATTTACTTTGTGTTGGAATTTTTTTTTTTTTCCATTTAGAAGAATCATCAATTGTTTTACAGAAATTCGCTGCTGTAAATCACAGAATACACCTCCAAGCTAGAAAATAATGACAGGTGTGCTCTATAAAACCCATCCAAGCTGTACAGGAAAAAAGAAAAGAAAATCAATACTCCTCTGTTGATACAACACAAGGAACGAAATAAGCAGCAATCGCAGTGCCCACTTTGTTATAAGCTTTCGCAAACGAAGACAAATATTTTGTCCCTGCGTGGCGTTTAATTCCCGCTCTCTGCACTTTTTCCCATTTAAGAATCCCCTTCGTCCAATGTAATCCAGGGCCATGACGCTGAGCACACCGGAGCCACTGCGGGCAGCTCCAGACAAAGTCACATTAGCTTCTCTTGACCTCACAGCTGTAATCGGCTCTGGGGAGAGGCAGGTGGTTAGTGTTTTGCAAGAGTCCCTTGCTCAACGTTAATAGTTTTGTAAGCACAAGGCTGAGGCTGAAGAGCAAGGATGCAAGCGTTACAAGGGCTTACCTGGAGATTAGAGCATCAGCAATTCCCCCACAATCCCACCCTACAGATTTAACCACCATATCCCCTTTACTGGATCCCTATCAGGAGGGAGGTTCAGCTCAAAACCAATATATTCATATTAAATTCAAACAGAAAATGTATTAATCTTGATCAGTGTTATTTTTGTGTCAATCTAAGGAACACAAAGCCAAACTCAATATTTTGAATGCGTGTCAAACTGGCTGCATTCCCATTCACTTTAACATTGCGCAAATTGGAGTTATGAAAATAAATGCAGCAGTTTCAAAACAACCTCCTGTTTTTTTATCTAAAGTTTTTGCGCTCAGGTGAGGTGAATATCCACCCTTATCGGAAGTAGTGTATTTCTATGGAACTATTTTTTTTTCACATTGCACAAGTCTTATCAATGACCCGATGTTACTACTGGCGGAAAAGACGAAGAAGACAGGAAGTGGTAGGTGGATGACTGCGCGGCGTGATTTGTTTATGACTTATAGCCTGAACAAATGTATTTAAGTCACTTTATCTGTAAGTTTTATTTAATGTAAACACCACAATTGCAAATTAGTTTTTTCTCAACATTAGCGGAGTATCAACAAAGTTTTGCGCTAATTTGTAATGGAAAAGCAGCTATCGATGTATAATATCCCCCAATTTGAGATTATGATAATGTAATTCCATTCTCTTGACTTAAAACCCAACATAACAAGTTAGTTTGTGGTACATTTAAGGTGCATTCACACCAACCCTGTTTAGTTTGCTTTAATCCAACTCCAGATTGTTTTCCTAGAAAGTCTGGTTCGTTTGGGGAGGTGTGAGTGTGAACTTTGACACGGACCAAAAATGCAAAGTCTCCCTACAAACCTAGGTATTGGTGCGATTTGACTGCATATGTGAATGTCAAGAGGACCGGAGACCTAAGTAGACTACAGTGCCGTGCATTTTGGGTAAATACAACCAAAACAAAGGAGCTTGTCGAGTGGGAGAAATGACTCACGTTCAGTTGTGGAATGAAGGAGGGAGAGGCCTTCATACAAATATGATCAGACGAAAATATTACAGTTACTCTTAACCACTCAAAAAAAAAACAACCCAAAAAACGATGTCTATGTTTACATTTCATGAAGAAGGAAGTTGCGCTCAGTGTTTTCTTCAGATATTTCTGTGTCATTTTCTTCAGTGGTTCTTGGTGCAGCACCACCACAGGCCAGGAGGGGAACAGGTTCTTCTATGGGTTAAGTTTGTTTGACACAGTGCCAACCGAATGCTGCAGTTTTGCTGCCCAATGGAACTGTGGCTTTATGTAGCGTGGTCTTTATAAAAAAAAATCTCTGCCTCATTTACATGGGGACTGGTACAGAAAAGTTTTCATCCACATGAATCCACACAAATCCATCCTGAGAGTTGTGTTAAGCATGCCAAACCCACAGCATGCCAAACCCACAGGGGTCAGTGTAGCGCAAAGCTAAAACCTTTGTCAGCCAATCAGATTGTTTCCAGACAACCACAGCTTCCTGTTAGAAATTAAACCTGGCACCATTTGTGTGAATGGAAATGCTGCATTATTTGTTACACAGGATCCTAAATGTATACATATTTTTTTTCCATGAACACATGCCATGTTTTCTGAAATCTCCTCTTTGGTTTGATTTTCCATGAGTACTCATTTTTAGTGGTATGAAGTTGTGTTTCTGAGTGGATAAACGGCCAAAACACAGAAAAAATGTCTCCGTTTCCCCAGACATCCGGCTACATGAGGACCAGACCTTAAGAGTGAGACAAGACAAAACTCTAAAGATTCTCTGCCTCAATAAATTCCGTGCATCCAAAAGCCGCTGCGCACCGCTCCAGTTTCAGAGACGGATGAGAGCGAACGGGGAATTGGCAGCACCCTTCTAATAAAATCACAATGGTAGCTGTGCCGTAGCAGCGGGAAAGCCGGCTAGCTCAATCCTAACTCAATCGAGGATCATCAACAATTGTCACTAAATCAGCCCCTTTAGTCTTTTACTTCTCTTTCAATTCATTACAAGTGAATGGGCCTTTATTGGCATGACAGTTTCAAGGGGGACTGTGGGAGTGTGTGGAAGCTTGTAATGCCGGGTTGACACAGGCAATTTACTAAGGGATCGACGGGCGTCTGGAGGCCAGAAAAGCAGCGCAAAAGTAACAAGAGATAGAGAGTAAGAGATTTATCTCTCCACCCCCAAAACTTCATTGTACATCATGTATTTTATTGTCCTTCAGTGCTTGATTTTTTTGTTTTTCCTTTTTATTGTGTTTATTTTGGTTTGCTAATCTTCCTTTGGTCCCAGCTGCTTTGCAGCTTTATTTATGAGTTTATTTTCCTTTCCAAGTTCAACACGGCGTCCATCGAGACTGATGTTCAAACTGCCTTATTTTATCTCGTGTTTTCATTTCTCCCCAAGGACTCAGACAGTCTAAGTACATTTAGAGTGTGAAGCACCATTACATAAGACCAAAACTCTTAAGAAGCATGTTCTAATTCCAACTTCTGTGGTGTAGCAGTATGCAAAAAGATAATATAACACATGGTATTTACCAAATTGGAAATGTGGAATCTCCACAAAGCTTATCTCTGTGGTAACCTCGTTGTTACAGGACATGGTATTCAGCTATGTTTTGTTAAATGTAGTCGGCACTGTAAGCTCTACAGAGAAGGAAGGGTGTATCGATGATAACTCCCATAGACCCAGGGTAATAGGGCAATAGGGTACTAGCAGTACCCAGTACTGTGAGTACTGCTGGTACCCATAATGTCTGGTAATACTAGTATTAAGAACATGTCTATGGAAAAACTCCCAAAAGCCAAAAGATAATCCTAAATATTAACAAAAGTCTGCCACAGAATAAGCTCTCCACACGTTTAATCAACTAAAAATCATATTTATTTTCAAAAGATACTATTTAATGAGGAAATTAATGTTCAGCATTCTTTTTCCACCATGTTGGTTTTAGACATAAGCCAGCATCACGCTGAAAAAAGAAGACAGGTGATCCAACTGAAAAGAAAAAACAAATCTGTTAATTTATTATAAGTCATCATATTGAGTTTATCCAAGTTTAAGATAAAAAAAAACAAGTTTAACAAAATATAATCCAAATGTAAGACTATGCAAACATAATTAAATGCCTTTGACTTCGTGGTGTATTCATCTGATCTGCACTGCAAAAACACAACATCTTACCTGGCGTTTTTGGTCTAATTTCTAGTGCAAATGTCTTAGTAAACTTGAATTACGACATTTGTTTTAGTTCAATAATTTATTAATCTTGATGAAATGGTGCTAGTTCCAGTGGCAGATTATTTCACTTATAACGTGAGAAAAAATGTCTTGTCATAAGTGAAATAATCTGCCAGTGGATGTTTTTTCATCGATATTAAGCAATTATCATCTTTAAACAAACTCCTGTTTCTTCCTGGAAAGTTATTTGTAAGTTAGTTTTGTCTCTTTTCAAATAAACTTGCACTAGAAACCAGACAAAAAAAAAATACTTGCAAGGATTTTGTGTTTTTGCAGTTTGTCTGTTCAGCTTATCTAGATTTGTCAGCACCAGGTCGTCTTTTTGCAGTGTTTTTAATGTGTGTGTAAGACAGATTTATGGGTAATGTGAGCAGTAAGAACATGTCCATTTATTCACAGTGCTTGTTTTTATTGCCTGAGACATGACATAAAGTTCATAAGTGCTTTATTATGGCAGAGTTCTGTAAAGTTTTTCATCCCTGTATACTTACTGTTGAGAAATATCAACTTTCTTGGCGCACTGCACAATTGTTCAACTCCCTTTCAGGGAAAAAAAAAAAAGCATCGACATGGAGTTTTGAAAAAAATCACACGAGTCACACTACTGAAAGTGTAAAATAAGGCTTTGACTGGGTATTCCTGCCAGACTTTTCAAATTAAAATCTGTGTCTTTCAAGTCGGTGCCTCACCTTTTAAATCTCCGCTCTCATCCTCCTTCCTCTTCCTCGTATATGATAAGCCGTCTGCCAAGACTTCTTACATCTCGTATCTCCCTCAGCCCCTCTCCCTCGGTATAAACTTCAACTCTCTCTCTCTCACTCTGCTTTTCTCATTATCTTCTCCCTCTCTCGCTCTGTCTCCCTTCTCTCTGTTCTTAGCTTTTCAAAGATAAGACTCATTCCCCCCAGTGAGTTCTTGGAGTCGATAATAATGTGCCGCTATCATCGATAATCTGTCAGGCCCCCTTTTCCTGCGCCCTGGTCTTCACTGTACTTCTCGTCGCCTCCTACACCCCACCCCGGCAATCACGGAGGGGGGATAAAAAAATTAAAAAAAACATCTAGTCACACACTGATGCTAATTTAGATGGACGAAGTTGAATCGTTCCAATCTTTTTATCCAGCACTGGATGTTGGTCCTGATCAAGGCGGCGTTTCATTGATCAGGATTGGAATTCCTGAGTGCGTTCAGCCTCCTATCGCTGTTGTTTCACCTCAGGTGAACTGGAAAGGCAACACAGCTGCCTTCAAGAAGTAAGGTAGGGATCCGAAAGCAGCCAGTTGGAATTTCACATGGAACAGCGGATTAATTAGGTTAGGATGGCCATTTATCGTATTGTTTAATGTGAGAAATTGATTTATTGTCGTCTTGATAAATTTCAGTTATTGATGGTAAATGTAATTTTTTTTGCTATTTTCTCCACTGTTTGTGATACGGGAAAATATGGTAAGGTACCGTTACTGTGTGCAGTTCATTGATAAAATTACACTTTTAAGTAAGTAGCATCCTAAAGAAGCCGACTGTTGAATATTTTTCAAGAACAGTATTTGTGTTTGTGGTGCTATGAATGCCGAGCTATGCAGCTGTACAGTCACCTGAAAAATAAGTTCAGAGTTTTTTTTTGTCATAATCTTTATTGTTATCACAATAGCACCTCAAAATATCGCAATAAAATTCAACATCCGTATCACTGACCCAAAAAATCCGATCTGATATCGAATGACTCCAGGTTTTTGATTCGCAACAGAAAACTGATATTTATTTTCTCATAAATATACTTTTTAGTTTTGATTCGGAACTCATCCTGAACTTTCATCTTGATAAATTGCATAAACCAGAAATAACTGATCACATGATCATCTTAAATATATATTTTAGTTTAAACACTCATTTTGAGATAAGGTTTTGGCGTTGGGTTTTTTTTTTGGCCGTACTTGACCATGATTGGTTTATTTTGCAAAACTTCAATGAAAACACTTTTATGAGCATCATACAAATCACCTGACCAACAACAGGATGTTTTCACCGGTGCAAACCATGAAGCAACGACAGGCAGTAGTCGGAAGATTCTTGCGCAGCATGTTTTTACTGACTTATCGCGTGAGCAAACTTATTCACGTGATTTTGATTGTTTCTTTTTTTAATGGAAACACCGCAATTGCAAGACAGTTTTTTTCGACATTGCCAGTACATCGGCAACGTTTTGTGCACATTTGCAGTGGAAACGCAGCTAGAGGTGGGTCTAGAAAATGTGGGGGCGGGAGAACAGCAAGAGACCTCAGCAGGTTAGCAGTGCTGGATCTCCTCGGTTAAGTATGAACAAAATTCCCTGTAGGTAAATGTTGTTTATGAAATATTTACAAAAATATTTAAAAACTATTTATGGTATCACTCTCCTCTGAGGCAATTTTGAAGTACAAGTGTCCTCTCTCCCCAGTTCAGCTGAACATCCCAGGCGTTGGAATACTTCTTCTGCTGTATTTTGCATTTCTGGGACGTCAGGCATCAGGTTTGCTCATAAAATCTAAGATCTCACGAAATTCACCCCGTCTTGTGAGGTTTCTGTTTCATCATGACCTCAGTGAGAAATGCTCAGAGTGGCTGTTTAAAAAAAAAACAAAAAATCACTCCTAGCTTTAAGGTATCCAACCTTTTAATAACTAGTTTTTTTATTATTAAAATCTGCCTTCTTCCTGACTACAGATGTATTTTTTGTAGAAATACTTTTGCACTCTCTCCATGTTGTGGACTTCACATATACTCATTTGCTTGAGTAACTTTATTTAAAAAAAATAAAAAATTTAAGTAGTTTGACAACACAGTACCGGTTATGTTTACTTGAGTTATGTAATGAAGAAGTCTCTGTTCTCTTGAGCCTGATTCTGCTGTGATGTGGATCTCAGAGCTGTTGATTAAACTCCAACTGAAAAGGCAAGCCCTAAGCAATTTTTCATTCTTAAACTATTCATAAACTGTTCTTTTGTTTATTGTAGGCAAGACTAACAGGCTTGCCTACAATAACTAAATAGGCTCTTAAAAATCACACGTGAGTGCGTCATTGTCGGGAAGCGATTAACGGGCGCGGTAAACCGCCACCATCTGTCACCTTCAGCAGACATTTCATTCATTGCAAACTTAATTGGACTTTAACTTTTGTTTGTTTTAACATCACCTGGAAAGAAACTGACTAAACCTGGAGCGAGCTGGTGGAACTCAGACACAAGGCCTTGTCAATGTGCCTGTGGTAGCTTATTTACAACCGTATATAACCCAAATTAAAGAGGGGGGGTTTATGCTAAATCGACTTTTTTAAGCCTTACGTCATGTTATAATGTTACAACCTGATTAGAAACATACCTGGAGTGCTGCTTTGAGTCTTTCTAGCACGTTTGAGAAATCATTGAATCTCATGATTATGGAGATATGGCTTAAAACCAGTCAGATTTTTTCCATACCAATTCCCACTTTAAGAGATTCATTTTTCTCGCTTTTTTTTTCTTTTCTTTTTTTTTGTACAATTCAATAAGTACCTTTTATTTCAATCTTTGATATTTTTCAAGTTGGAGTTGTCTTAAAATTAATACTTTTTTCTCCTAATATTACAACATTATTCTGGGAATATTATCACTTTTTTTTCTCTTAAACATTGCAGTCAAAACAATAAGAACCCTAATCCCTAATCTAATATGCAGTTATAGGTTTTACCTGAATTCAAAGTCCTAATAAGCAAAAGCTGTAAAACCTGCTTGTCAATCAAGATGGCTGTCATAGGCTGAATCCCAAGGAGTGCCTTGGTAAAAAAAAAAAAAATCCCAACTTTCCAAAAGTTACATCTTCAAAATCCAATAACAGTTCATTTTATCGGCCAACCCTCACCACAACGGAGAAACATTGTTGTGATGACATGCTGAAGATGGAGTGTCAGAAAGAGTCGGCGCTTCTTAAAGAGACAAGAGGCTAATTTCAAGGCATCCGATGAACATTTACATTTTTTGTTTTTATAACTACTAAAGGTAACAGTTACCTGTTTGTGCTAGAAAATGGCACTATGTGCCTGGAAATACATAATAGCCCTTATTTAATGTTTGATTTGAAGGCAATTAGAGCCTTCTGGACAAACAAGTGATTGGTTGTTATAGGTATGTTTTTAAAGACAATGCAGAAGAAGCTTCTTCTGCTGGGGGGGGGAGTTGCCCCCCATTTAGTTCCGCCCCGGGTTTGACTGCAAATAAACAGTCCTTTTGTATTTTTTTTTCACTCAGCCTGGACGAAGTCTTAAAAAGAAGAAGAAGAAGGGTAAACACACAAACCTAAATTAGAATGCGGCAGCTGCATTCAAAGCTGCTGTCTAGTCTTTGCTGATAGCTCAAAAGCTTCTCCAAATAGACAGCAGCTTTAGATGTTGTGAACAGAGACCGTTTTTGAACAACCAATCATGTCATTACTTTCACAGCTTCTCCTTTTTAAACCTACTATTTGGCAAGTGTGTGTGAATTCTGCCTCTAAGACCTGTTCTAGCTGACTGGAAGAGGAAGAAAGCGTCTCTTTAACTGCGTGAACACCCACACTGTAATTTACTACCCTAAAAACATCACTCTTCTTTCATCTAATGTTAGTGTGTAATGAAATTGGCTGGGCTGCTTAAAACATGTTTCTGATCAATACCTCTGCACTCTTAAAGTCCTTATGTTTTTTGTTTTTTTTTGTTGTTTTGTTTTGTATTTTTCTATCAGGCATAATAAGGAGTAAGTACAGCTGATGACGGCTGGATGTTCTTGTACATCGAAGAGAGTGATGTACAGAACACGCCGTGCCTTTTAAAAGAGAGTGACGACTGACGCATTGTGCAATGATGGGAAGCTGAACAGAAAAGTCTCAAGATGGTGGGAGTTGTAGAAGTAGCTAAGTTTTAGAACATGATGAATAATGTGTTTGAAGAGAAGAAGGCAGTCAGGATCTTTGAGGAATTCTGATTTGTTTACGGCTACAGCAAGTTCATCAACGGTACAAGGTCATTTTGAGTCATTTTGGGAGTCTGTGATGGCCAGAGTACGAATATTTTGTTCTAGTCATTATAAAAGTGTCCATGCATTTTTAAAAGTCTTAAGTCTTAAAATGTTGTTTCTAAAATTAAAGACTTAAAATTACTTAAAACGTCTTAAAATTGCCTTAAATATGTTAATCGCAGATCTTAGTTTGTTTTTTTTCCCCAGGACTTTTTTGTTTGAGTCCTATCCAAACATCTTCATTGTGTTCTGTGACTAGCGGCTCCTAGGAACCAGCTGCTAACTCCCCCTTCTAGCCAGCTAGCTTTTTAGTCTCTATCATGGACGCAAAACCAGGCTGCGGCAAGTTCCCCCACAAGTCCTCCATATTTAGTTTTTTTCGGTCTTAAAAATCACTAACAAAGGTGGCATTAAAAAAGGTTTTGAAAGGTTAAATTTGTAAATCATTAACAATTGCTGCAATAAATCTATCGCTATTGGCATCTGTGATACTGGCCTTGTATTTACTTGGTACCACATTAGTACCAAAATATGCAGTATTACACACCTATCTGAGATGCTACTGGCTGGCATTTGTGGAGTACCCAACCGGGAGGGCCATTTCTTTTTTCTGTTTGGCTGTTTCTCCAAGAGCACAGATAAGGAAGGCTGTATAGCTTCTGTGATACAGCTAAAATGGCTTCCATTATTTGCATTAATGCATATGAAGACATATATTATTTCCAAGCTATTAAAATAGACTTTTTTTTTTCAAAAGAGAATCTTAAGTACTTGTAGATTTGAGCTATTTTAGCTAATTAACTTTTGTGGCGGTTCAGAATACCTGGACTGCACTGTAAGCAATTTCTGCCGGCAGGTTTTGTGCAAATGCTCCTGTCATTTTCTGCCAAAAGTGATTTTTTTTTCTCTAATTCATCTTTTGGCAATAAAAGAGGTATTTTTATTAAATTATTTTTGCCAAAATCACTTTTGGAAAAATACTTATTTTAGGACATTGACGACATGTTAAAGATTACTTAGTATCACAAAATAGCCACCGCTGGTTTTTCTTGGGGTGGTAAGGGTAAATTGTCATGTGAAACACCAATAGTAAAATGTTTCTTTGCTTTAATATCCATCCAACGATGTAGGCTTTCTAGTGCTCAGAGTTTTTGTCAGTATTCAGCGGGGGGGCAGAAAGTCCGTGTTCGGTGAAAATGCCAAAGATATCCCACTGATAATAGGTTTACCAGATCAGAATGCCAGGCCCCCATGAAACCATGTTTTTATTATATCCAAAGGAATGCTCCATTTCATCTGAGAGGATAAAGCTTTATATGCTGCTGCAATTTCCACCCTTTATATAAAACAGGCCACATCGTCTGCTGGCTTTCAGAAAACATTCAAAGAAATGTTGGTGTTCACTGACTGGCGTGGACACCAACTGTGTGCGCGTGTGTGTGCAAAGCAGGCCAGCTACACGTGGACGATATAAAGCACCACTTTGAATTGTTTTTATTTGTTGCTTTTTTTTCTGGAATCAGTTATTCTATTTCTTGGTACCCAGTGGGCTTGAATTACACCATCAGAAGACAGGAATGAGTAACTGTAGAAAGAGACGGAAAAAAGAAAGGTTGTCTTTTGCTTCTGTATTTTCTCTTTGTTAAATTATTACGTAAAGCCAATTTGCAGAACTTCATTTTAAAGTCGTAACAAGGCGTTCTCAGGCCAGCCGACAAACTTAAGGGCTAAAACTGACGGAATCAGTTCTCATTATCGCAGTTGAATGATAAAAAAAATCACGTCATCCGGCCTTATGTCGTTGCAAAGGTGACGAGCCGCCTTCTCTGTGCCAGCCTGTTGTATGATTGGTTTGAATTTCATGGTTGTGTTTTATTTAAGTGGAAAAGAAGAGCTACTCATCAGCCCAGACACCTTGTGGAGGAAAGTCATTTCGTAAACCACACTTCCTGAATCGGAGGTTCGACTGTCCTGTCCAGAAGCCCTTAATAAACCTTACTTTTGTGATGAACATTTTTTATTTCTCTAGGAATATTACACTGTAAGAATGCAAAGGACAAAAATACAAACCAAGACAGCCTTAAATTGGATTAATACTACTAATACTATCTGGTGTTTTTCTATTGTTTCTATAATTTTCGGACTATTGAGTGTGCCTGAATGTAAGCCACAACCACTAACTTTGGCAAGAAATTTTTTTTTTTTACTTATATCGGTCGTACTTGACTCTGAGTCTCAGGTGTCGGCTTTGTAATGTAACTTTTGGTGAAGAAGTACCATGAATCCTTTCTCCAAGTGCCGGCAACATGGCTGCTTTAAAAAAACTTTTAAATACAGTAGGCTACCAGGAAAAGTCATTGATTGCTATTTTCACATTCCTCCTGCACACTAAAACCACTGAAGTTGTGAATTTTCTTTTACATTATCGGATTATAAACAAAGTTTGTGCATATTTGTAATGGAAACACAGCTATTGTCAGAACCGAACAGCCAAACACACACACACTTCCTCTCTCTCTGTCACTGTTGTTCTCAGTATCATTATCGTCTCGACGCAAATTCGCCCTTCATCTTTTTGCTGTCCTCTTCATGCAGCCTTGTATTAAACACAGTGCAGTATTCAAAGCGTGTGAAAAAAGGTTGAGGTTTATAGTAGTTTTCTACCTTTTATATTTTTAACCTGATTGTCTTCAGTTGTCTTTGTTTTTACCCCACTATTCTCACTTTTTTTCATGAAACAAAAAAAAGCCTTTCCTTCCTCGTCAGCTCAGGTTTAACATGCCGACGTTGCTTGCACTGGATGTCAAAATATATTTTCTTAAAAAAAAAATCCATTTTACTCATCAGACACATCTGTTTTCTGAATTTAAACAGTAACAGTCGTTTGTTATATCGACTTTATGGTTTTCTCACTAAATCTCGTGTAAAAGCCCTGCAGTGTCAGCTTATTGTCTTTAGCTCATCATCCAGCTGAGCGGCTTGACTTTGACAGGAGAGTCGGGACCTTCACACTTGAAGTTATTACATTTGCCTGACCTCCCTCTGAAACCTGCCTTGCCATCAAAGCAAATGACTTGGACCACAGACGTTACTCTCCTGTTAAGATGGACGTTCATGAGAGTCAGGAGTTCTTCCAGGAAGTGGCTCGGTGGTGAAGTGCACCTCCGGCTCATTTCCCGTTCACGCAGGTTAACAAGCGGGGCTAACCTGGAGCTCTTCACCTCGGCTGCGTTGACGACTGACATGAAGAGCCAAATGCGCTCCGTTTGGCTTTCAGTAAAGACAGCGACTTTTTTTTTCTTCTGGGACTCATTTTAAAACAAAACGCCATAAAGAGCTACGTCAGTGACTTCATAACGTACTGCCATTTCAAGTTTTTCTATTCAGGCAGCACAGCAAAGCAGTGAAATCTGGAGATACGTACGTAGCAGTTCCGTTTGTTTTATTTAATATTATGTAAATGTTGGTAACAATGGCAACCACACTCATATGGTTGATCTTTTTCTGCTTTTAAAGGAACGGGGTATTAAGTATTTTCTAGGCACAGATACATTTTATAACATAATTAACTATGTTACCTTCAGTAGGTATGAAAATGAAATATATATCAAAAGTAACTTTAAAGAAATTTGAATTTGATGCCTTAAAATGATCCTCTGTCTCTTTAAGGAGCCCCCACCCTGTCCGACAGTCCCCCTGTCAATGTTTCCCCATTACACCATTAACCATTGTTAGAAGTAGTTTGTACGATGAGCTCAGCAGACGTGTAATCCCACCAGGCGTTTGCTAATTTCTGCTGCCGCTAGTCTGGCGGAGCTGAGCGGGGGGCGGCGGACGCTTCAAAGCTTTGGAGTTTGCTTTGTGCATTGGGGCTCCGTCATGTTTTAACAGCTGGGGGCCAACCCCAAACAGCACTGAGCACAAAGTTTGTTCTCTGCTGCATCAAACTTCACATTTGACAAAAAGCAGTCAGAGAAGCGTTGTTTGACTGAAAGCTGTCAAGTTCGGACATCCACACTGGATTGTGAGACGGAGAGATTCAGAATTGCTTCTCCGCTGCTCTGTCCATCCCAGCCTGTTGCAGATGTACGCTTTACCTCCATTGACAGCTCTCTGGTTTTGCCATGGCAGAGACGGTGACTGGAGTTTCAGAGCAGCTTGAGTTGCAATTAAGGCTACGCTCACTCTGCAACCTGAAGTCTTACTGCCAGCTGCATCTGATCATTTCAGGACAGTCTGAACAACACAGGTCGGATTTATTTCGAATGCGACCCAGGACACTCGAACTTGTGGTACTAAATCCGGTACGCATCTGATCTTTTTAAATATGACCTGAGTCCATATGGCCAGGTCGCATTCATCCCACCTGAACAAATGTCACTATTCTGCGTCCTGAAATGTGCCAGCAGGAAGAAAAACAACCACCATGGCGGACCATAAAGAGGATTAAATTGTTAATGAGTTGGCTCTGGTTGAATAACAACCACGGTCAACGTAGTTTCTGTTGACCGTGTCGTAGTGCCGTATATCGTTTTCACTTGTGCATTGATTGGCCTGGTCAGTCTGTGTCGCAGTCCTTGCAAAGTTTGAAGCGTGACAATCAAAATGGAATAAATCGATAATTGTGACGGAACAAAGAAGTGGCTTGGAGATGATTGACACACGGACAGATGAGATTCCCTGAGTTAACCCAGTGCGGGTTAACAACTCGTGAGATACGCTCCACCGTTAGCATCCATGGTTACTTCCGCAAACACTCAGCAGCACAAATAAAGGTAGCTTATATTAGAGCTCAGAACTGAAGTATAAGCATTATTTATTTGTTGTATCCCTGTCATTTATTTTCAACCTTTTATCACGGCTAAACTTTAACCTGTAGGTGGTGGTGTGTATCTTTTTCCATGCAGTTTTTACAGACTTCACATCGTCAGTGAGCGCTACTTGGCTCCTATAGAACTCAAATGTTATATGGTACATTATGCAAAGACATTCTGCTTCTGATGAATCTATTTTTTTTGGTTATGATTGGGTAAGTTGTGCTGCTTCCTACAGCATACAAACAGGGGGAGAGTGATATGGAAAAGGCTTATTTTAAATGCAAGCAGAGCTTTCTTCCCCTTGGTAAATCCACTAGTTAGCTTAGTGAGAGGATTAGGAAAGAAAAGTCTCTCAGTTGCCTCCGAAGCCCTTTGGGATTTATTGTTGAAGAAACTCAGCTTTCCCACTGCTTCCATCTGAATTCAGTTGAAATACTACACTTCTGTTCTCCTTACCTGAACTTTCTTCTTCTTTTTTTTTCGGTACTATGGCAGTACTTATGATTAATTGTGGCTATTGTATTATTTTTGTTTGGTTTATTTCAGAGGAAAATTTGTCTTCCCCTATGCATTCGATATTGCTAATTAGCTTAAATGTGTTGTATCATGGGCTACTCCGGAAGGCGCAAGGACAGAAATACTATATTCTCTTAAATTTACTCAAAAGTCGTGAGCAAAATCCGTGGAAAAGAAAATAATTCAAAAATTGTCTCCGTTCTCCAGAATCGCGGCGCAAAGTGGGCGCGCCCAAATTAGCAAACATTTCAAATATTTTTAAATGTTACAGAAAACGAGCTGTTTTAAACCTAATGCAGTGCTGTAACAGAAAACCTAATGAAGTGGGAGAAATGGCTGGAGGAACCTCTGCGTTTGGAATGCTGAGCTCCTGGTGTGTTTTGATAAAAGACAATGTGTTTGGCTGTGGCTAGCGGTTCACATTTTAGCACCTGTTCCACTCCCCAAAAAAACAACAACAAAAGAAACAGACACATTTTTCTCCACAATCAGTTGTGAATCACAAACTGCCCTGACAAGATGAGAATCCCGCTGGAGTTTGAAGCCAGTGGCTATTTGAAATCCACCCTAATGAAAAAGACCTCTGGGATAAAAACCAATGGGTTGTAAAGACAACAGGAAAATAAATTGGATAAAAACGACAACGCTTCAAAAAGTGAGGATCTCCTGCTTTCTGAGAGCAAAGTCCTCTCTGCTCTTTTTGATTTCAAGGCAGCTCAGATGTGAACTGTCGGGTTCAAGTCATCCTGTTAATGCCTTTCATTCATCAATTTATCATTTATATTTGCAGTTCTTTTAAACACACACAAAGAAACTACAGTAGAGCAGTCCAAGCCCAGCTTTCAATATAAAACAATAAAACTCTCCATCTGCATGCAATACGCAGGGGTAACACTTTATGTGATACATTTCAAAAAATACTATTGAGGAGTTTATTTGATCTGCTCAATAATATACCTAAACAATGTCAGTTTTATTGAAATAGTACACAGAAACATAACAAAAGGTATTGCAAGATTGCATTAATATAAGACAATAATGACTTTTTTGGGTGGGGGGGGCTGCTTTTGAGTAAAAGCAGGTCAATAATTGTGGTTCTAGTTTAATCATTTCTGTTTCTCAATTCTACAATTGATACATTAGGATACATTGGATGCCATCAGGCTCTTATCTATATTATTGGTGGATGTTCCTATCAATTAAAGATAATTTGAATGCGTGGCAGTTTGAAGGAATTCACTATTAAATCTGGAGAAAAGTTTATACATGATTGAAGGATGTGTTTAAGGTGTTTAAGAGGATCTATTGTCAGGAACTCGGCTTGTTGTGGCTGATCTGGTTGACCGACTTCGCAGCCACACGTCTTCTCCGGGGATTTGTTGAAGTCTTATCCTCACAGCTCCACTTATCATAAAATCTTAATGTTAAAAGCAAGTGGAAGAATGCTCCGGTCATATTAACGCGTGGAATTCTGCTTTCTACTTTTTTTTTCTTTCTTTTTTTTACCCATTTATTTATTCATGCATTGGAGGCGGCATGATGTGGGGTATTTCTCATACCCCACATCATTTCCAGTTTTTTTTAATTTTTTTTTATGTGTCCCCGGGACACAAATTCCCGTGAGGATACCACATGCTGCTTCCATCAGACTGACTGAAATTCTGACTTCAAGACTCTGAACTAGTGCAGAGCTGGGTTAACAGTGTTTCATGAACACCAAAAGACCCTTACACACACACACAGACGCCCACACACCGAAAGAGAGAGCAAGATCAAAATGCCAAAATCTCCACAGGGACATATTGTCAACTTCCATTTTTTGGTCCCTTCTTATCTCCAAACATGGCCCTTTTAGTGTGGCAGGCGGCTTTAATTTTCTGCCGCTGAGCGATGGCTTCATGAAGTAACCGCAGTGCTGTTGTGTGCTGATTGTTGTAACACCGCCTTGCTTTCTTAACACAATAAAAAAGTCGGAGTAGTACCTTTTAGGGGTTGGTGATATGTTCTTAACGTAATGTCACACTTTGTAGCGCTATTGTGTAAAAGTGCCGATAAGAACCTTTATTTCTTTTTTTTTAGCTAACTGTAAAGCACAGAAGTCAGCCTAACGCAAATGCTGCACTTTAAAACCATGCGCATCACTTGTAATACGCTTGTTTAGGACACGAGTCACATAAACGTGTGATTTGTGTCGGTAAGCTACGGAGCTCATCTGGTGACATGGGAGAAAAAACTGATGTGGCCATGGCTTAATAACTCCAGGAAATGACTTATTATTTTTTTGTGATTTACTTAATTATAACAACTGGTAATTAAGTGGTGGCCACAAATGAAACGAATTTGTTGACACAAATGAAACGAATTCGCTACAAATTAAAGGCCACGAATTCGTCTCTAATCTGGTGACATGGCAGAAAAAAAATCAACCCACGGCCGCGAGTTGTCGTAATTTAGTTCTCACCAACTAAATAAGCCGTTCCCATGAGACAGTAAGTCGTGCCCACAACCTAAACAAGTGTGGACGCACTAAGCTGCACACATTAACTGCATTTTTATTATATTTTCAAATGTATTGCTTTGTGTCGACACACTCTTTGAACAAACAGTGAAGAAAATAGTAATATTAACAATCGCGACAATACAGAGTTTAAACAACATTGATTGGAATTTATTATGACGACAATAAATCAAAATCTCGTCACTAGAAATTCATTTCCATAAATGATAAATGGTGCGATAAATGCCCATCCCGGCTACGTACCTCAGCTCGTACTGGGAATCGGTGTGGTCACGGCTGGTTGACGGTCACACGTATTTACTGTTTGATTGATATTTCTTTAAAACAGTCATGAGTTTGGAAGACGATTTGACTTGTTTTCTGTTTTTTTCTCCCCCTCTTTTTCATGCATTTCGTTTGGATCCCGAAGCTGAAGAGTATGCTGTGGAAGGTAAGACCGATGCTTTTCTCCTCAGGCAGTCTGATTGCACTCCCCACTGCTGTCATGGCTGCTGATGCTGGGTGCTCGTTAATAATCTCTGCAAAGGTGGCATTGTCAGTTTGGACTGCGGTTTATAGTGACTTCCAGGGGGCCTAAATTCAAGTTTCTGAACGAGATAAAAGGGATACATTTGCAATCATATCGATCCCTTTTTATCTGGTGTTCTTTTTTTATTATTATTATTATATGGTTCTTTATTTTTGACTTTTTAAATATTTTTTTGTCTCCAATTTATTTATTTATTTTTTGGTTGTGATCCGTTTACAAAGATGCAAAACCGTAAATCGCACGCAGGTGTATTGACGTCAGCAGTGTTTCATCAAAAATAACAAGAAAACTTGAAATTTAGAGATCAACTCTTTTTACTTTCTTTCCCTTATTCTCCTCCCCTCAGAGGTGAACAAATGCTTTTAGCTGGGGCCCCTGAGGGACGCCCTAAGCCCTTAGGCCAGGCACTAAGCCTGAGCTGGATAGAGGAGAATTAATGGATAGATCAGTCTTCACTTGTATGTCTGTAGACACTTGCCTGTTTCACCTCTGCAGCTGAGGAGCCTCAACTGTTTAAGGGAATGCGGGTGTTAGTTACGTAGCGTCAGAGCTGGCGTCTCGCTGTGCTTGCATGGCTTGGCACTTGAGAGATGGGAACTGACAAATGTCATCGAGTTTTGTTGCTAAATTATAATAAATTTTTTTATTGCGGTCAGGTATCTTGGGTTTAAACATAAAGATTGAATCTATGAGGAATGTTAGCAGTGTTACTGCTAACACAGCCTTCTTCCAATCCAGGCTGCTGTCGGTTGTGATGCTACATACGGTACAGTCTGCAGATAGCAAGTTACGTATCTTAATTTCATTTTTTCCTTCACATGTGCAGTTCACTTACTTATAGGGAGTCTATCATTAGCTGCGTTTCCATTACAAATGTACGCAAACCTTTGTCGATATTCTGCTGATGTCGAAAAAACTATTTTGCAACCACTGTGTTTCCGTAAGATAAGAAATTAAATTAAAATCACACGTGAATGAGCTTGCTCACGCGATAAGTCATTAAAAATCACGGCAGCGACGGATCTGAACAGTTAAATGAGATATATTCATAATTCAGCCATAACGCTGGCGCTCGTTATGTATCAGCCAATCAGAGGAGACTTCGGCATCTTATTTAGGAGTTGGAGTGACAAGCCCTGCCTACTTGGGAGTGGCTATGTATGCGCCGTTTTGGGGAAACTGTAGTCGGCCATTTTACAGAAGAGCTATGGATTCAACATCCTGAGTGACACAGCTTTTTAATCATTGTGATGCTGTGAGAGCTCTGGTGGAGCCGGCTGCTCATTGTCTGGAAAACAAAACAAAACAAAAAAAAAAATCATCCTCCCACTACTTCCTGTCGTCGTTTTTACTTTACTGCCAGTAGTAGCATGGCAGTTTTGCGAAATACATCTGTTTTGATGCAGAAGAAGAATCGCCTCATCCTATCACAAAAATCTTTTTATGGGAAAATGTGCCTTTTCAAAATTGGCACGTTTCTATTAATTGAATTTATTTTCATAACTTCAATTTGCACAATTCAATGGAAACACAACTAATGAGTGAGTAGGAATTTTTTTCCCCATTTGGTCTATGATCAGTAGACAAGTCTATTAGTTTCTGTCATAAAGCATTGTCAAATGGAAGTGTTACCTGTCTAGATTAGCTGATATTTTAGTTAACCTTTATCTGTTTTATGAAAAGATCAGACTTTTTTAATGAAAGTTTAGTTTAGTTTAGTCTCTAAGACTAAACTCATGAATGTTTCTGAGTTTTCCATTGTGGCTCTGTCTTTAGGGTTTTCTTGAGTCTGTGTTCAGTGTGATTGGGTGGCTGCAGGGTGGAAGACCGGCACCGACTGATAATGCAGAGAGAATGCAAAAGCCAAGAAGTGGCAGAAGACCAAGGAGAGTGGATGTGAATGATATATTCACAGTTCATGGTGTGCTTGTGACATGTTGCTGGTTTTAGTGGCAAGCTTGAAATGCTTTGATTGTTTCACGGATAAATACGCGGACAAACGTGTTGTACTAAGAGGACTGTGGTCAGAATATCAGTAGTTTTATTTTGTAAGCACTGTTATTTTTTCTCATTGCTTTGTGTTCTTTCCTTGGGTAAAAAAAAAAACTGAAAGTCATGGCAGTAGTTTAACTGGCTTATGGCAGTGACGTAGGCGTATTGTGTCTGCAATGGGGTACTTGCTTTAAAAAAGAGAGACGCTTAAAAAAATGAGACGCTTCAATTTTCTGAACCGTCTACAAGTGTTGGAATACTGGTGAGGTTTTGTGTTGGAAAAAGAGAGGAGAAGTTCAACATGGTGCAAGATGATGCGTTAATTTAAGACTACTCCGCAACCAGCAGTGGCTACTTCTTTTTAAACTAGAACCAATAAAAAATGCTCAAGGTAGTAAAAAAAATGGTGGTATGTTTATGCTTGGTGTCACACTAGATTACTCTGTCAAAAGAACACATCACTGCATCAGATTGTCTCTTGCTTTGTATGCCAACCATTTTATCAATTCAGTTTTCTTGTGACCAGCCTAGGTATGCTCAAAGGCTAATGCTAGCTTAGCTGTGCTAATAAACAGCAGAAGAAATGGGTAAACCAGTGAGTGACCCGTCTAGGTATGTTAGTTGTAAGCCTCTCCAGTGCTAGCAGTAGCCTATTTGTGCTAATGAATGGCAGAGGAAATGGGCAAACCAATGAGTGACCAGCCTAGGCATGCTAGTTGCTAGCCTGTCCAATATTAACACAAGTGAATAGCTTCCTTCTCATCTGCCAGCACCAGCCGTTCAGTTGTCGGTGTCAGTTGCTCAGCTACTGGTGTCTGCCTTGTCTTCAACCAGTCAGTTGTTGGCTTCAGAATAGTTATAGCCGCCAAGAAGTACAGTAAGTAGCCACTACTGGGGGCGCAATAGTCTTATTTTTGACCCTAAAACTGCCCCATAGTTGAAACGATCTCTTCCATCGAGCATAATGGGCAAGAACCATATTCCTGATTCCAAAGTCTCCCTGCCTGTCTTCTCACATATAGCATAAGTACACTGTTTATTCCAGTGCATAGGTACAGTTTGGTCCATGACCATGAACATGGATAAGAGGAAAATAAAATTCTGGGTACAGGGACAAGATGATAGATTTAGTGACCAGCTGCTGTGTTTGAGTGAACAATGTCCTGAGCTGCCCACACTGATCTTAATCAATCTGGTCAAGGCTAATGATCTTTTCTTTCCAAACCATGCAGGCCTCCAACTTAATCTTCCTCTCCAGGGGAGAGAATAACTGATTTTTCCGCAGAACAACAGACAGAGGCTGACGTCGCAGGGATACGGGATTATTTATTTAAGTGGAGCCTGTAGACTCAAGAGATTACTTTGGATCATCCAAACCAGATTATGAAATTTGTTCTTATTTTGGCGAGGATAAATAAAACAGAACAATAGGCAAAACTGTTCCTATTTAAGTATACATGTTTGTGTGCATGTGTATAAAGCAGATATTAAATGTAGTGATTTCATGTAATCATATCAGCCTGGTAGTAACCTAGATTTTTTTTCCCTATAACAACTAATACTCATAAAGCTTTATTTGCATGCTAAAAATGTTGGTGTTTACTTCACAGCAGTTACTAAAAGGAAATACATTTTTGCCCTATAAACTGGTGAATTCAGTTATTATTGAAATAACACATAAATGATAATATTAGAGAATAAGTGACATTTCATTCTAAAAGGGAAAAAACATGAGATAATTCAGTCACTTAACAGAGCTAAAGAGTCGTGACTATCTGGTCCTATGCCCAGTGAGTGGTTCGGCCTGCACACTTCCTTATAGATGGCAACTTTTATTTTGATGGTCCTTTCGTATGTGAAGGGTTAGGGTAGGTGAACAAAGAAGTGACATTAGTTATGATTCTTTTTGGAATCTTAGATGCTAAACTTGTGGATGTTGTGTATAGTTATACTTCAGGAACCAAGTGTGTAATAAAAAAAATTATATATACATATATATACTGTACATATATATATACTTTGTATATATATATATACTGTATATATATACTGTATATATACAGTATGTGGTTGCATAACCAAGCCTAACCTAGCTAAACGTCTAGACAAAGAGAAAATACAATAATAGGATGTCAAGTAAGACATCCTATTAGGAACAAAACTGATTGCTTTGTTCCTGAAACAAAGCAATCAGTTTCAGGAAGATAAACGTTTTAAACGTAGCAAACCGAAAAGGCTGGATTACAGATACACGCGGTGACCTTGTTGGAAAAAGGAAAACTGGACCAATGGGAGGGAGGATAAAATGGCATCTCCCTTTGCCGCTCGCAAATTGCTCATACTGTTCAAACCGTAGGGGGGCTTCCTTTGTGTACCCTGCTTTTTGCCAGATGTTGGGTTGAGATTAAATCTCTCAGGTCCAACCATGCCAGATACTAGTTCCAATGCTCACACAACTCTCATTTTTTTCTTGCGCATGTTTGTCTTTGTCATAACTCATACTTGAGCAATGAAACGGGCAACTTTTTTTCTTTTTTGAGAAACTCTAGCTTTTTCAGTACCAGAACATGAATTATGTTGTATTATATTCTGCTTCGATGCACCATACGTATATCAGAGATCTCAAGAGATTTTGCTATATGAAAATATAAATATATTCCTGTTGTCAAGGACTTCTCCAGATGGTGAAAGAGAGACTGTAAGAAAATGTTGCAATACATGACAACTGACTAATGAAACTGTGGTTGCCATCTTATTTTAGTTTTTATAGTTAAAAATCTGGAAGACTAATCATCGGTTTTACAAGTTAATTTCCTGGGCTTGTAAATCCTTGTTCTGATTTTAAAACACTAAAAAGTCATTTTTTTGATGCTTATTTTAACCCCTAGGCACAAAACTGAGGAGTTCTAAAATAGTTATGACTCTTAAGAGCATTTGCTCAATGTCTAAAATATTTGGTCTGGTCAAACATGACTTGGATAATTCCACAGCTAAAGAGTTAAAATTCAGTGTGTAAAGCCATGTGTCTATGTGTGGAAGTAGGGTGGTAGGAACCAATCTGTAGTGAGCTGCTGTGTAAATGGGGACAATGGAGATGATGCACAGCTGGTGAGGTATGGAAGAACTCCAACATGTGCCAAACAGAAAAGTGTGGCTCTCTGTAAAACAAAGACATTTCCAACTACTAGAGAGGCAGCCGGTAAGGAAAGAAACTTTTAAACATACAAACACTGTTGGACATTGTTGTTTCTAAGATAGTGCTACTGCTAATGCTGGTACAGAGCTAATTGCTTGGTAGGGTGTGGCCCAAACACCCTACCAAGCAAAAAGCAAACAGTTTTTTGCTTGGTGGCTCATTAAACCCATAATGAGGATGTGCCTAGTGTATATTTATAGCTTCTTAAAGTAACTGGAATTCTTCTTAGTTGATTTCTGTGAAAGAGTATTGTATGGAAGTGTTATATATGGATTTTAAGCACAGCCATAATTTTTGAGAAGTTTAGTGCTGTTGATGAAAATTGATTTCCTGAAGTTAACGGTCTTTTGTCATTAACAGGTCAAGCATAGACTATTTAAAATCCAGTCGTGTGTTCTGTCTGCGGTATTTGTTGAAGGTTTTTTGTCTGAAAACATCGTGATAAAACGACTGAAAAATACCTTTAGCTTCCTGCCTGAAAATAAATGGTAAAAGGAAGAAAGAAAGTTTGGTGATTGAGCGGAGTCCGGGTGATAGAAGTCTTTTTTTTCTTCTTTTTTTTTTTTAGATGTCTGTCCCTTTCAAGTGCGGAAGCATGATGAAATAACCTGACAATATGTAAAATTGTACACTTTTGGTGAAAACAACAGAAGGCCATTTCTCTGCTGTTTGTAGCGTTAGGAACACCTTATATAAAGGGAACTACTGTTTTCTCATCCAGGCTCTGACTCAAATGTAGACTAATCTGATACTACATGACTTGAAACATGTATGGAAAAATGAAACCTTCATTCTTAACTACCGAAAACACATAAATTGGGCTAAACACATAAACACAATATTTTGTATTGTTGACCTTTGTGGTTCAATCTTGATGGATTTTTCTCTAGAATGCAATTCCAAGATATTGACGGAAGATTTGCCTACCTGCATATGTTTTTGTAGAGCACATTGGAAATATTTGACAATGGAGATTGGGAAGTTTCAATACCTAGGCAATGCTACTAGTCCAGTTGTTGCTCTGCAAAGCAACCAAACTAGGAATGCCTTCATTTTCCTTGAACTGATTGGCTGCTGCTGATGGTAGCTACTGGAGTAGTGCTAAGACAGCTTTAGACTGTACGTATTGATGCATGTTAAGGTATATTTGGTGTTTGAACTATTAAAATAGGCATTTATAAGTATTTTTAAAGGGGATGCCAAGTATTCTCAAACTTCAGCCATCCACGGTTGGTTGTGGCCTCTCATCCTGGAGAAAACCAGAGGTCTACTTTGTCATGAGGTCTCGTTAACTGAAAATAGACTCACACTTTTGCTTACAATATCAAATGATTTGCTCACTGTACAATCTGACTCGAACAAAATACTAGTTACAAAACTAACATTTGTAACTTAGCACCAGGAGGGCATTTTGTGTAAAGATGTGTTTACGACCATCCACAGAAACATGGAGGTTTGCCTGGTTAAGAAAATATCGTAATAAATAAGCAAATGCCTTCCCGTAAGCAATTGCAATTTATAAGATTGTTGTCAACTGAACTTATTCTTTCAACTTTTGAGTTGGGTGAGGTGACAAAGGTACTTCCAAAACGAGTCGCCCTCTATAGGAGTGTTGGGTAAATTGTATTTTTAGTAATTATCAAATATTTGTTGTATCATGTAGCCTTGTAGTTACATTTAGATAATGTTTCTGTGTGCTAAATAACTTTGATTCCATCCTGAGATTTCCCTGGGAAATAGGGGTGACAGCTACTCTCAGCAGCTGTTGCCCTGCAGGACTTCCTACAAGACAGAGGTGTTAATTGCTCCCAGCAGAGTTTTACATGCCTGACAATAAACTCTGCTCTGTGCTTCTTTGTGATACAAAGCCGTTGCTTTGAAGCTATGCAACGTGTCTTATTCAACGCCGTTCTTGGAGCAAAAGGGATCTAGAGTATAGATAACATGTGTCTAGAAGTGAATGTTATTTAGCGCTGCAACCATGTGATGAATGTTTTGACCCCACCCCATAGAGTTGCAGCGCCCCTTGTGGCAGGGTTCCTAAAGAGAAATAAAAAGAGAGGAACAGACAGATGTGTTTCAGAGCGGTTGGAGATTTGTAACTGGAAGCATCTCTCTGCTCTCCTCGCGAGTATAAAAGAATCTAACTCTCTTGTCTTTCCTGTATTTGTTTAAATTGTCTTTAATAGGTATTTAGACCTGACAAGGAGACAACTATATAGTCTAAATCCTCCGTGAGATTTTTTTTCGCTGCTCTCCAAAGTAAAGTTCCTCTGATTATTGTCCACTCCTGGTCACACACAAGCTTATTAAATAAAATTTAATGAAAGCGGATCATGGCGACAAGAGACTATCCAATTAATCATGTTTCATGGTATAATTGTTCACATTGTTTTTACAAAGTGGAGGTTTTGATAACACTTAAATGCTTATTCAAATGTGGTGTTTCTCTTCTAACATAAAAGTAAGTCTCAGTTTTTATTTTTTTTTTTGTTTTACTGACTCCAGCCAAAAACACAGTCATCCTATTTTCTGCCTGTTTTTGATCTCCACGTCTGTCAGTCAGGTTTTATTTCTACTTTTGTTCAGGCCATCGTCCATTTTATTCTGGGTTTTCCTCCTCCTTCGTGTCAGGCAGCTCTACGTTTCTCGTCTTGCCGCAGTCCGTTGGCCACATTTCCATCCTTTCCTTCCATATGTTGCCTCCGTTCCCGTTCCTTTGCTGCGAGTTGCGCTTTGAGGCTGAGCTAAGAGGCGTATTGCAGAGCTTCTCGTGGGGAGTTTTTTTTTTTTTTATGGCTGTGGAGTGGACAGTGTAATGAAGCTTTAATGAATTAGAGGGGAGCAGGGGTTTAGGGGCTGGTGCCTACCATGTGTACTTAACAGGATGACATGTCCTTTTATCATTTGTTTCCCCTGTGCTCTGATGCTGCTCAATTGCTAAACTATCAGAATATACGTAAAGGAAAACAAATATAAGACTTCAATCCTAAATTCAATGCTTGTGAATGCTTCTACAAGCCCTTAAGATTTTACACAGAGCTTTTTAAATAAAAAAGTCAAAGAAGGTGATTAACCTGAAATAACTGTGCGTCAAAGTGAAACCAGGCCCAAAGGAATGGGGATTATGAGGCCAGTGTAATCACGGCAGCACTTTAGTAATTCCTTCTCCCTTTGCATCCTTAGTCAGTTTCACTTTGTGTTGAAACACAGACACACTTGTCTTTAGGAAATGTCCATACCTTGTACTTTTTTAGTTATGAGGAACTCAAATGTTACAATTGTATTTCTTGTTTTTTTTAAAATCTTAATCCACACTCTGTCCTGAAATGACAAAGTTAAAACAAAAACCCATCCATTCATCCATCCAATTTTTTTTAAATATCTGCTCATCCTTCACAAAGTGTTTCAAATAAACCAAAACTACAGTCAAAAAACCACCTCAGTCAAATTTTTTATTGAAAAAAAGGTTTTTTTGGTTGTTTATTTTTTATTTTGCGTGTTTCCATTATTCAAATTTGGTTTTTTGTTTTTTTTTTTTATGTCTGGCTTAATACTGACATTATTCTAGGACTGAAGCAACTAAACCTGAGTTGTTATTGGCTGTATGTTGAATAATTTTTCTCTGGAAGGTTAAACTTACAGCGAAAACCTTTTTTTGCTTTTGTTTTGTTCGTTTTATATATTCGAATATCAATGGTATTCTCTGAAATTCTACTTAATTCGATGGTTAAAGAGATTTGTCAAATTCTCTGAAGTTTAAGTAGTTGTTGAAGCCAATTAAGAGTCTTCTTGCTTCATAGTAAACACTCTGCTGCTCAGCATGGGCTTCTTTGGAGATAATTCAGTATTTAGGAGAGAAAATTCAAGCTGTTTGTTTGCGGCTGTCTTTGTTGGTTGAGTCCCACGCCCTCTGCCTCTCAACAGTCTGTAGTTCAGATTTAACACCTCTGCTGCTGGATGTGAGTATAATCTCAAAATGATCATTCTGATCCTTACCATGTAGAAATACACAAAAAAATTAGATTAAATAATTTCATTTGTTGAAGAGGTTTGTTTTTGATGGGATATTAGACAAGCTTCATCTCCCAAAAAATGACAAAACCATGTACAACGAACATCAGGCTTTTACTTTTACAACTCTGTTCTTCGTGGAAGTTAGGAACCACAGCCGTCTATGAAAAGCTAAGATCTGTGGATCCTTTAAACTTCCTGTGGAAATGATTATAATTACCGTATTTTCTGCACTATAAGGCGCACCTAAAAACCTTCAATTTTCTCAAAAGCCAACAGCTCGCCTTATAATCCAGTACGCCTTATATATGGACCAATATTGAGCCACAACAGGTCTCGCAAATACGGTAAGCAGCCGCCGACTTCATTTTCCCCCGTAGAAGAAGAAGCGCGTGGTGCACGCTGGGTTTTGTGTAAAGACCCCAAAATGGCTCCTATTAAGAGACACGCTTACGACGCAGAGTTTAAGCTCAAGGCGATCAGTCACGCAGTAGAACACGGGAATAGAGCAGCAGAGAGAGAATTTAACATGAACGAATCAATGGTGCGGAAGTGGAGGAAGCAACAGCTGTTTATTCATTTTGGGAATGAACGGAGTTTTCAGAACGCTGGTTTGTAATCTTAATAAAGTTTAACTGACCTATCTTACTATTTTGTTGACGTTCCCTTTAGCGCAGCTTCATCTAATGGATGCATAACGTAACCCCAGCCTCTACTGTAGCCTCTATTCTATGTGCCTTATAATGCGGTGAGCTTTATATATGAAAAAAGTTTTAAAATAGGCCATTAATTGAAGGTGCGCCTTATAATGTGGTGCGCCTTATAGTGCGGAAAATACGGTACCCATTTTAAAAACACCATGTTGACCTTAATATGCTTTAACACACACGGTGGAAGCCTTCCTAGCACTAGCACAGAAGCTAATGTCTACGTTCTGATCTCTGCCAATCAGCGGCAAGGAAAAAGAATGCTGCTCCTGGATTGGCTGCTTTGCAAACCCCAGCC
The DNA here is from genome assembly GCF_003331165.1 of Xiphophorus hellerii. NCBI lineage: Eukaryota > Metazoa > Chordata > Actinopteri > Cyprinodontiformes > Poeciliidae > Xiphophorus > Xiphophorus hellerii. Next base: position 3,823,571 of record NC_045685.1, read on the forward strand.
AGTAGCGAGAGGGGTAACATTGTGTCAAAGTATTACAGCTTTCCAACCTGTAATGTCTTTTTGACAAATCAGTCAATACAATAAATATGTAATAAATTTGGAATCCACAAATACTGATCCACAAATAGACGACGCTCTGCTGTTGTTGGAGAGCAACAGAGGCTTCTCATAACTGCTGACCACCTCATTGCACGTTTTCACTTGTACTTTGACTATTTGTCCTTGTAAGCTCTCCTTGCCATCACCCTAATGTCTTTATCTTCCTTCAGTGCTTCATTATATTGTCCTAAAATAATAGCCTAAGTAAATTTTTTTTTTGCTGATTTATTTTTGTGTGTGTGTGTGGGCATGTGCGTGCCTAAAACACATTTTTTGGCCCCCCCAAAAAAAGAGGTGGTGATTTTTCCTTTTTTTTTTGCAAAAATGACTTGAGCCTTTATTTCAGGAAGGTGATTATATTCAAATTTGTAGCTGGGCCTCTCCAAAAATGTTTTTATTATTATTTGCAGCTAGTCTAAACATGCTTGTGGCATTCAGAGTACTGTAAACCCGAGTCTGTGAGGGGATATTAATTATCTTGAGCTGTGAGTTATGTGTGAAAGATTTAGCAGTTTAAAACAGCGTTTCTGTTTGTTCTTATTGGACAACCAATTTTTTTTTCCAACATCAAAATATTTTTTGTCGACTGATATTCAGATTAATTAGAAATGGAAAAAAAAAACAACTAATATTTGTTAAACATCTTCAATGTGCTCCAGGTGTCTCTTGTATTGTTTTTTTATAAACATTTCATTAAAGCTTGTTGTTGTCCGGCGCTTTTCTGTTCAACTCAACCCAAAGTTTATATGCTGGTTCTTTTTTACGGTTTATCTATATAAAGTCTGTTTGTTTGGTACTCTTGTGCACAGAGCCAGACTCGATAGAGTAACAAAATAGGAATCTAAAAACATAAATAGCTGATCTGTCCTTTTTACATCAGTATAGATAGAAACCCCACTCCTTTTTTTTTCTTTTCTCTTTGGAGTTTCGCCGCTCACGCTGTCATTGTGCTACGAGCGCTATGATGAGTTGTTATCAGAAACACCATAAATTTGTTCAGCATCTGCCACAAAGCCTCGGCCCCTGAAGCTCTTATTTATTTATCTGTCACCAGAGAGGACCGGAGAGGAGGAGCTTTAATGCCACTCAGGCTCGGGTCGCTTTCCGTCTTGTCTTATCTGCTGAGAAACGAGGAGGAGAGGGAAAGGCGTCGGAGGGGGCTGGGGAAAGGTGGTCTGGGGCGGGGGAAAAAAAAAAAACTGGCGTCAAAGAGCAAAGACGATGAGTGCAAAGAGGCAAAAGATGAAAACAAGCTTGACGTGAATCACCGTTGGGAGGGGAGGAGGGGAGGGCTGAGGAGTTCAGACATGAAAGTACCAGTGGAAGGAGACGTGGCCTAAATATTTCAGAAAGATTCATTGTTAATGACTGCTTAGTTTGGAGAAGGTTTCATTTTGTCAACTGAATTAGTCTCATGCACAAATACAGTAAGAAAGAAAATGAAAAAAAAAAAAAAGAAGTTGACGTGAAATGTATCTTAGAGGTTTGTATAGGAAGCACAATTTAGACCATCTGTCAAACTTCATTTTAAAGTATTCACAAGAAAAACAGCTATACTGACTAATTCTTCTTAATCTTACATTGTGTCACATTGATTTTGTATGTTTTCTGTAAAATTGTGACTTGACATATTGAAGTGAATGTCCTTTTGTAGAACGTTTTTGATTAAAGCATAATTTATTTTTGATTCGTGGGCTTTATTTTTTATTTTGTAGTTTTATTTAGAATTTCTGTGATCTATGTCTGTTTTTTATGTTGAATATTTATTTGTCTAAATAATGGGGGAAAAAAACTCAGATTGCGAGTCACATCAGCCAGTTTTCTTGCTGACATTTAAATCATCTATTCAGACTTTTTTTTTTTTTTAAGTGGGGGAATTAAGTGGAGTACCAGTTTTAGTGAAACAGATGGTCTGAAAATTTGGGTATTCAAATGAACAATACATTTTGTTTTTAAGAATCACTGAAAAACTGAAAATAAATACCTTTTTATGACTTGACAGTTGGCAAATAATGAAATCGACAAGCTCCAAAAAACGTCTTGAAAAGGTCCATGAAGGCGGTCTAGTCCAAGGCTGTTGCATGCAACAACAGTACGCTTGGCAGCTCCCTTAACAGCACTGCAGAGAGATGTGCTCCTGAGCCAGAGAGTCAGTAGGTCTGTTTGCGCATATAAGCACAGACTGCTAGCAGAGAGCTATAAGTGAGACCAAAGTTAATGGAAAAACCTGACATCTGAGTGAATCTGCAGATTTTTCCAGTTCCATCAGCAAACGATGTGATTTCACGAGCTAAAAGCCGAGAGTCGCGTCCACTCGTCCCCCTGAGCAAACACGAGGGATTTGAGTAGCAGCTCTGTCATTTTACTCCAAAACCATAAAGTTTTCAGTCGTGCCCCAATGTGTCGTGTGGACGAGCATTTTTTCTTAACTAATTGCCAAAATTGACCATGTTCTTCTCAATGTGTTACAGGTGCTAATTCTTGTCAGAGTTTCTCTTGTGACACAACCAGTGACTCCACCCTCTAGCCAATCAGTAGCTGGCAGCCTTCTGACTTCATGTTTGTAGCCTGACTCGGCACATTTGGAGCCCTAGCGAAGTACGTTCTGAAAAAAGGGCCGTCGAGTCACTCTGCGTAGGTACGAGAGGGAAAAAAGGGGCGATGGTAGCTACTGTATGTGTATGAGAGTAAGGGACAGTGTTATTGTGCAGGGCATAAATTGAGCTGTCAAACAGGCATGCTGATCAATGTGGGGACCAGCTTGTAGATAATAAAGTAGCTCAGCCTTCCCCCTTCGCCTTTAATTGAACAAGTGCTGTTGGCCCCATCCAAGCAGAATTCAGGGTATTGAACGGTCAATGTGATCGACAAAGAAGAAACGTAGTTATATGTAGCAGCTGAATTAATCTTTTATCTTAATGTCCAGTGCTGTCACTGGATTTTGACGCAGCTCATTCCTAAATATGCCGAACCAGTTCAGAGAGAGTCTTCTCCCACTTTCTCTGCTTTGTGTTTCTCTGGGCAATCTCTCACAGGCAGTGAATGAAGCTTTTCTTTAATGCTCTCTATCTGCATGTCCTGTCCCTATCTTTGGCTCTCAGGAGCAGAGTTGGTTGGATTGTACAGTCAGCTGTTTAAAGTGAGTCCAGCAGCCGCCCACTCACTTGGAAGCAGATTTCTCCTTCTGCGAGAGTCACAACCCTAAGCAGAATAAAGTCCCTGTTCGTTTGGGTTCTTTGGAAGTGAAAATATAGCACAAGAGAGAGTGTATCAAAGCACATTTATTAACATCCTGTTAGACTAAAGGCGTAGCCGTGAACTGGCGAAGGGTGTTACCTCTGTGTGCAGGCAGAATTTGCTAGAATTCTTTACCACAGTCGGAAACCTTGCAGAACAATTCAGCACCTGAAAGGGGCAGAATTATGTGAAGTTTTTTTGAGATTTACATCATGCCAAACAAGGCATGTTTTCCCTCATCAAAAACATGCCTTGATTCTTTTATCCATGTCTGAGAAATCCTTTATCTCCATGCCAACCGTTCAGCTGTTAAAAATACCTGGGTGGACTTAGCTCAGCCTTCGAGGACGAAGCTCCTCCTTGATGCTGCAGTTTCCAAGTTTCTAGCTTCTGACTCCCCCACTCAGCTCCTTCAGACTAGCCTGCAGCAATTAGCAAACACCTGGTGGAACAATTCATCTGCTGAGCACATTATAGGAGCTACATAGATTGGTAGAACCGTTGATAAAGGAGCTGCGTGATGTTTTTATGACTTCCTGAAGGCAGAGTTTTAGAAGGAGCAGGAATTTTTAGAGACAGAGGCCCAATTTCTCAAGGCATTAAATTGCAAAGTAAAATTTATTTTAAGTCAAGTTTTATATATTCAGCATTTTTATACAAACTAAAAGTTACATGGTTACTTGACTGTGCTATGAAATGGTCTGGAAAACCTAGTACTGTCCCTTTAAGCAGGTGATCCAGTTGAATAAAGAAGGTCAGACCTCCACTCATGATCCAAAGGATACAGAGGAGTTCCCATCTGGCTATTGACAACAACACTATTTACTTGAACTGCCTACCTGTCTTGTTTTTCCGCCTCTCCTTTCCATCAGCCAGGGCCCCGACACACTATTCATAAAGTTGGCCAGAGGGTTGTCTGACCTTTTTGTTGAAATGTTAGGGCAAATTAGTTGTCAGAGCGGTGGGACATGGCAGCCATGCCAAGACCCAGCAGTAGTCCCACACAGCTCCACCAGCCATCTTTCTTTTTCTTTTTTTTCCTTCATCTTTTGGGGATTTGGGGGGATTTCATCACAATGTGCTTGCCCTTTTACAGTTATGTAATGTTGGTCCCGACACAAAATACATTTTTCTTCTTTAGTAATGGATTGCTATAAGTGCAATGGCAGGTAAAATAAATCTGTGAGGGGGGGTGGGGAGGGACGCCTCGAAAAGCAAAATATGGATCCTAAAATGAAAAAATAAAAAGGAGACATTGGGTCTGTGTAATGAAGAGATCGTCATTACTGGGACTATTTTACTGAAATCACTGTATAGCATTGTTTAAAGTATTTTTTGCACTTTATTAACAAGCACTTTATTTAGCACTGCACTTTAAGTATAGATTTGCACATCAATAACAATTTGCACACAAGACGTTTTAGTTGTATTTGAGTATTTTTAGAGATTAGCATGTAGCCTTTTGTTCTGGGCTCTGCACAGCTGCTCCTCATTGACGAGTGAGGTGGTTGTTGCCTGTGGAGGGAGGATAATTGTTACTCAGAGCAATGAGCTACTGGTGGGTAAAACTCAGCAAATGTTTGTGCATAATCTGTTAGGTGTGGAGTGCTAATGTAGAGTGACTCACCTGTCTTTTCTGTGTCCTCTCCAGGGTGTTTGGACAAATACTGCCCCGGGGTCCAGACACCATATGTAGTCTCCGGGAGAGGCCATTGGAAAGTGTGGGGGGGGGAATTGTTTATGGGTTTTGTGGTGTTTCATATGGTGTAATGTTAAAACATAAAATATTTATAAAAAGTAAATGGAAATGTTTGTATTTAATAAAAGGTATTTTAATTAAATAAGTGGATATTGATGAATTGAGATTCCCCTGTGAATTAAAGGTGGTTTGATCCGTCACAGCTGGGACTATTTAAGACTGCAGTTTCACCTGTGAAGTGTTGTTGATTCTGTGTGAAGAATAAATCACTGCTGTTTTCCACCTGACTCTGCCTCAAAGCTTCATCCTCACTGTAAAATCCAACTGCGAAAGGCTACCTTGTTACAGTCTGTTTCTGGTTATGTCCTTGCGAGTAAAATGTACTTCACATTCAATCCAAACTAATTTTGAGCTATTAAAATCTGTACAGAGAGTCGGTTAGTGGTTTGCCTTAACTGGATCCATTTATCACAAAACCCTGATTTTTACCCTGAATGTGGGGGGAAAAAAAGCCTGAAAGGCAAGCAGCACCCTTTAAAAGCAAACTAAACACTACGCCTGCTCACCCACCGGCCACCTCACTGTATACATATTCATTACCTTACATAATGGATTTTTTTTTTTTTTTTAAGTAAACACCACGGCATTCAGCGAGCATTATTCATTCCTGCATCGTAATTACCTAATGGAGGCATTTTCATGAGGACGTGTTACTGATGTTGCACTTTTTTTTTTTGCCGCGCTGATTGAGAGTGAAATCATACTCTTGTGTTCATCTCTGAACTCTGATTTCTGCTCCTATTAACTGATCTGTCCTCTACGTGAACTTGATCTTAACTATCGGTTTGGTGCTGCGGCTGATCCCTCCTCTCTGTTGGGTCTCTCCTTGTACTTCTGACCTTAGCCTGACACTAATCCTGCCTTTTGAACACAGGAATAAGATCAAATGGGAATTAGGAGGTTATTTTCTCTTGAGGTCTCTCCTTTTTTACTCATTTTTTCGTCTTTGGATTCTTTGTTTTACTTTTTGGGTTTGCATAGCATGCTAAAGCTAGCTGCATAGGTCCTAGCAAAAGCATAAATGTATTTGGAGTCGGAACGTACAGCTTTGTTTTGGGTTTTTTCACAGTTTGGGAATTACCTTGCGCTATGACCGTCTGCCTGCCTATCTGAACAAAAGGAGACCGAATGCCTGAATAATTTCCAGTTGTAAAGTCAAAAGTCGTGTCTCACAATCAGCGATGTCTCCGGTTTCCCACTGAGACCTACGTCTTCCATTTTTTGTTAAGGTCGTCGTTCTTAATTTGCAATTGTGCTTCGTTAACGTCACTGTGTTTTTGAATATGCTGTTGTGTTTTTCAATTTGTAATTGTCTTTACTGATTTGTTGCACTTCGGGGCCACCGCAGTGTTCAGCTGAAAGTCATTTCATCAACATTTCAAGAAACTAGAAGGATCAATTTCAGTGTTGAAGGAATGAAAGGTGTGTGAGTGTGTTTAAATCTGGGCTGGCGTTTTGATCCGACTGTTTGGCTTCGCTAATTGTGGCGCACACTCAATTTTAGCATGTCAGCAGTCATAAAAAGTTGTAATTCTTTTGCGAAGTGGTGATCTGTTCAACTTCAGTAGAAGTGTCACTAACCCTAACCCTAACTGCATAACCAGTACCATTGAATCCAAACCATTGCAGTGGATAGGACAACAAATGAAGTGGCATTTGTCATTTGAGGTCAGTTTTCAGTCTTTATCCAAAAAAAAAAAATCCTTTGTCAACTCTTCAGTGTCACAAGTTGTCAATACATTTATTATTACCATGTCCTGTGAACATGATGAGGAATGCTCTTGAACTGTACCCAGCAATGGCGCGTCCCTGTCGAACATCGCTGCTCTACGCCGGTGTTTACGTAATGGCCACGTTGTTACTGTCGCCGTATCGAGGCCTATCACGTTCAACTGCCCTTGCTGTTTACCGAAGGCCATGATTTAGCGCTGTGATGGAAACTATCAACATCCATTTCATCCATATTTGATGAGCGAATGCCTCCCTCCCATTACACACAACAGGGGGAAGCTGTAATCAGCATCCAAACACACTGCGAATAATTATTCACCCAGATAATGGCTGTGTTTATGCAAGGACATGGAAAAGGTTGCTTTTTATTTCTGTTTAGTATTTCTTTCCCTCTCTTCTATGCTAAAGAGAACTCTGATTAGGCAACAATGTGGCTGATTTCTGTTTGTCTACATGCCTTTTGTGTTCCCTGATCTATAAGCTAATGTTATTAGCCCACATCCACCCCGAAACGCCCGTCTCCCATTAGGGGTAGCAAAACCAGAGGGAACTTATCAATATTGATCCCAGAATGTTGTCGTTTTATTATCCTAATTATGTGAGATATTAACTTATTGTCTAATGTGCACTTGGACTGAGCAGAAGGAGGTTTAACGACTCCGTTGAGCCGCGTTGTGTTCGGTTTCTGAGCCGTCCTGTAAACTGTAGATATGGGCGAGACGGACCCGATTCTAGCTGGGTGTCACCGCATTAAACTGACTGCAGAGCTACAAATGAGGTCAGCACAGAGGTCTTCTGCGTTTAAGGGCAGAGGAATTATCTTTTCTTTTCTTATTTTTTTGACTCCACCTATTGCAAATTCCATGTAAAGATTGATTTACACGAGACACTGAGACCAATTGTAAAATGTAATTTCAGCACAGGGTCACATTGACTCTAACATTTGCTGAGTTGTAACCTTATTAGATGACCTTATTTCACACCTTTCTTTTTTTTTTGTCTTCTGTAATCCTGTAAATGAGCTTTTACAACAAAACCTGTCCAAACATAGATTGTGTTGTTTGTTCAAGGAGTTGTTTACTCAGCAGTTAATTCATTTCGGATTAAATTCTTCCCTGTGTACACATTATGTTAACTTTCATATTGCATGTGAATAGTCGATCCTAATAAGGTAACAAGCCAAACAACGGTAGGTCCTGGCCCGGATGAGCCTGGGGGAAGATTCTGAAAATTTGTTGTACTGCGTGTGCGTACCAATTCAAACAGAAATATTGTTCATGTGATGCATTTAGACGATCACTTTATAAAACCTTTCAGATTTTACAAAGCAGGAAGTGCATACGCCTTGCTGATCCTTACCGTCCATTTAGCAGCCTGTTGCAGTTCATGTCTCAGCTGATCTCTTTTGGACACAGCTAGCATGTTGATGAAATGCAGCAGTGATGGTTTACAACTCAAAGTGTTTTTGTCCAAAGTAAGAATCAAAAGAATCAGGTCTCTAATGACTGAAAGAAACATTTTTGGTCAGATTTATTTAAGCAGTTTTTTATTATTATTATTTCAGGGTGTCATGATTCAAAAACGTGCAACTTCACAGATTTTTAAAAACTAGAAATACTGTAAGGTCAGTATGTTTATGGCTTCCAAGTGGAGTGAACTTCAGCTGCCTTTAAAACAAAAACCTTCACAGTACTACACAGCCTTCATTAGTAGCAACAGGACATAACACAGGACCAATCGACACCATTTTGTCTGTCAGCCATTTGAAACATACATGTCGTCTTACGCAGCTTGAGATGTTTTGTTGTTGTCCACTTCTGCTGTTTCCCATAATTCCAGAGTTGTGGAATCAAACAGCAACCACTTAGTAGTTTAAACTGACGTTGAAACTACTAAACAGTAGTAGTTTAAACTGATGTTTAAACTACTAAGTATTTCCACTTACTTTTTTTACAATTAGTTAACGCCAAACAAGTGGTTCAGGCGTGTCTCTTCATGGGCAGAAAGATATCATGGTTAGCTTAAGAGTCCAACGAGGAAGCTGCTTACTCATAAACACCCAACCATTAATGCATAAAACATAATGGATTTAAAGGTAAAAAAGAAAAGAAAACATTTTGAAAATGTAAAAAAAAAGTAAAATAAATAAAGATTTGTGTCGTTATTGGGTAATTAAGTTTACCTACCTAGTAATTTAGGTTGACGTTCTTTCTTATTCTTAATGTTTTTGGGGGGAATTAATAAAGTAGCTCTCCACTCATTACACAAACAGATTTGGAAGGATTAGGACTTGTGGCAGATTTCTACTAAAATAAAATCCACAACATACCAAGCTCTAGATAATTGTTGCAGCCTTACAGGCTACATGTCCTCGTTTCCTGAGAGTTAAGCTATTATTCCAGCCGATCCACATTGATCCCTGTTCCCTGTAGCATCGATCCTACTTTTAAACAGAACAGAAAGGTCTCTTTTGTACACCACTTAAAAAGGTGGGCCATTTTGTTGTCACTGCACTCTGTGTCTTTCCATTCTACTACACTCAAAGTAAATCTACGCAGCACACAGTGAAAGGGCCACAGTGCCAATGGTTTCATTTTTCTGCTCCTCTTTACATTTTCTTTCTGTGTTTTTATCTTTTTATTTTATACAGCTACTTTGCAGATACTTTTCTAGAGTGTGGGACACGACCAGAATTTGAAAGTGGTACTAGACGGGTGTCTAGTATTTAAAAAAGTGTATTAAAAATGGTAAACAATCCCTTTTATTTGCTGAGAAATCTGAGTCTGTTTTGTATTATGGGCTTTTGGTCATCTTTGTGTGAAACTCTAAACTCCTGTTGACACAAACTTATTTGATTTCAAGCAAAACCATATCAAAGACGGTATATATCTGTAAGAATCAAAGCCAATTGTAGAAATCCCACAGCCTCTCTTTATATGCAAACAGACGGCGCACACAGTTTCACGTGTTTGACTTTCTCGACATATGGCTCTAACTTTAAGCACACTCTTTTCTACATGCATACACTTTACATATTTGGCATCCCTCAGCCTTAAGCTTTGTATGCCTTGCCTTTTTTGATCACTCCCATTGCACGGCTCTGGCTCAGAAAGATTCTAAAAGCGCGCCCTGCAGCAACAAAATCTGACGTGGATCGAGACTCGACCAAAGTCTTGAGGACTCAGTTTTCCACATTTTTACACAAATTCCTATTAAATAACTCCATAACAGCAGCTCTGTCTCTATTACAAATGTGCGCAAATCTTTCAGTATTCTAATGTCAAAAAGACACAATTTCACAATTGCGGTATTGAATAAGAAATTAAGTTAAAATCAAACGTGAACAAGCTTCTTCATGTGATAAGTTATTAAAAATCTTGGCAGCAGCGAAGGTAAACATTTACATGAGAAATATTTGTGGCGCTAGCCCTCATCACCTATCAGCCAATCAGAGGAGACGTTTGTGTCTTGTTCAGACATTAAAGCGACAAGCCCCGCCTACTTGGTGTCTTCATCGTTTTTGCCAGTAGCTCAAAAATTTTTCGGAAAACTTGAGTTTTTTCGAAATTGCCTTGTTTCCATTCAGCAAATTTATTTTCAAATATAAAGTTACCAAGAATAAACAGAGAAATACTGCAAACTCCTGAAGCTGATTTCTGAATGTATTGTATTTGACCCCAAGAAAATTCACCCACAAACAATAAAAACCCTAAAAAGAAATGAAGACTCAAATTAAAGTCCCATCTTTATAAATATCAATATATCAACGTTACACATATTCTTTCCTTGCTCTTCTCAGTCTCATGTAAACAGCATTTTTTGTACTAAGTTCTGAAAACACACCAGAAACCTCCAGATTTCAGCTTGATCAGCCGTGAAGAGTGACAGGTGGTCAGATAATCAAAAATCCAATATTTTTCTGATCAGTGAATGCTCCTTACTAAGTGCTGCCAGGTTGAGCTAATTAAACCCTTCAGAGTGGAGGAGATTGTCACAGTCAGCTTTTTTCCTCTAGCAGTGACGACCTTGTAAACAAAACCGGAGCAAGCACAGAGATAAAAGTCTAGATCAAACCCACCAATATTGGATTTTCTGTTGCGTAGAACATTTAAATTTAGAGCGATTACTTAAATGTTCTATTTATTACATTTTGCCTCTTTCTCTGTCTCTCCACAGTTTCTTGATCTGTTCAGAATTTAGTTTTTCACATAAAACCCAACGATTACTGTAGCAATGGAGGCATTTAAAGAGCAACCAAAACCACAAGTCAGTTTTATTTTGCACATAAACTCTATGAATTGGGCCTTAACAATGCTCTCGTTATGTTTTCTGTACAAACTGACATTTTTATTTTTTTATTTTTTTCCTCCGAAGAGTTTTTGCGGCGCTAGTGGCTTGTATTTTTTCTACAGTAGGCAGACAAGAAGGAGGGTGAGGAGAGGGGGGAAGACATGCGGCAAAGGTCGTCGGGACCGGGAGTCGAACCCGCGATGTCCGCGTCGAGGACTAAGGCCTCCAAACGTGGGGCGTGCTAACCCCCTGCGCCACCACAGCACACCCCGCAAACCGACATTTTTAATGTTTATTTGTTTAATTCTGCAATATTTGACCTTAATCCATCAGTTAAATTTTCCTACTGGTTACAAACGTACAGCTTAGTCGAAATCTATGTCACAGCTTCGCTGGAATAGAACTGTAATGAAATTTACTTACTTAAACTTCTGCTTTTTTTTTAAACAAAATTTGAATGTGGAAAAGGAACTGAGAAGTTGTGCCAAAGTGAATATCACTTAGAATTTGAGTCCAGGCTACATTAATGAAGAGAAGCTGCATTTCCATTACAAATATGCGGAAAACTTTGTTAGTATTCCATTAACGTCGAAAAAACACATTTTCCCAATTGCAGTGTTTCAATTAACTAAGAAATGCAACTAAAATCACACGGAAATAACTTGTTAAACATGCTGCGCCATAATCCTCCAGCTGCTTCCCCTCATCGTCTTCTTTGTGGTTTCCACCAGTGGCAACATTCAGTTGTTGATCATGTGATGCAAAATCAGTGTTTCTGTTGAATTTCTGCGAAATCATTTTTTTTTTGATACGGCCAAAAAAAAAAATCAAACAAAAAAACACCCCATCCTAGAGACAAAACTTTCTAACAAAAATGTATTTATTTTTTTTCAAAACTGCCATGTTTCCATTAAGCTAATTAATTTTTCAAAATGTGGAGATGCGTAATTGTATAGTCAGTGGAAACGCACTTGGCAGGTGACTGAGTGTGAAACGCAGCGTAAGAAATTGCATCATATGTGAGGATCAGGCAAGTAAAAGCAGCTTTTTTTCCTCCCCCATTAGATGTAGTCGATTTTTTTTTTCTTATTTTATTTTTTTAAACCCTGAAGAACTTTCTGCTCCACGTTCAGGCAGGTGTTTACTCCACCCATCTGCAAACAGCAACCCCCGAGTGGATCACGCAGGGTTGCGTCGGAGAGAGGGGTGGGGCGTTTGAAGACAAAAATATTTGAAGACGAGCGGGGAGACACCACGACACGAGAAGTCACAGCTCGGCTTCCCCGCTTATTCAGTCAGAAATCTGCATGGCGCCCCCGTCGGTGTTGCTAATACAAAGAGACAACTCTCAAATGTAGGTGCTGAGACACTCTGCCTCCTGCTTCTGACTGCTTTGCGTTCCATCCTTTCACTGCGCCTTTTGTCTTACTGCATCTCCCCCTCCTGTTTGTGTCTGCCGTTGTACAGGTGACATCACACAACTAATGCATTTTTCATGACAATTCTTTACCCCTGAGCAAATAATAGATGCTATAAAAAGCTTAAATATGTTCCTGCTCATCTCAGGGCCCTGCACACACACCACTCCCCCCCCCCCCCCCCCCCCTCCACTATTTCATCATACCTTTTTGCCTCAGTAGCTGTAAGAGCCCTAGAAGAAATACATAAAAACATTTTTTGAGAGCACGCCAGTTGCTAATGCGAACCTGAGCAATAGTTTGTGGACATAATCTCTTTGGTTCTGTTTTTATTGTTAACGTGCTTGTACAGTTTGATGGTTTCAATTCAGATTCCCTTCATTAGTTTTTTTTTTTTTTAACTTTTCCTTCCTGTTTCAGAAATAAAGTTTGATGTATTTCCCTGATGTTTAAGAGAATGTTCGTCATCCCTCCCTAACTACCTCTCTACCCTAAGAAGTTAACCTTTAACCATCTTCCCCATCCGACTTCTGCTGATTCCTCAGCTTCAACATTCCTACGGATGTAGGAAATCTATGTATCTGCTTTATGTATGAAGACTCGCCTGATGGCCCATTCCTCTTATAAATCAAACTGAGAAGCTCTGCAGTCAAGTGGGATTCACACACCTCACCCATTTCCGTCCGTTCTCCCTCCATTTTGCAACTTGGTCTTGACTCTGAACCAGGCATCGTTGTGACTCATAAGGAGCCCCAGGCGTGTTGCTGATACTAACCTGGGGATTAAGGCGACCTTTACAAACCTCCTAGACATTTCCAAACTGTGCTCTAAGACAATATTACTATCACTGAAGAACTTAAGAGGTTAACTGACCTTCATTATCAAAGCATAAGAGAACTACTCTAGTAGTGTACGCTCATTTATAAAACAGTTGGTTTACTACCAGTGTATTTGACTTCCTATACGTCGCCGTAACAGACCAGCTACTCACAAGATTTCATGACATCCTCTGTTCCTCCAGTACACACAGAACTTGTGGGGCCAAAAGGTTTTTTTCTTACAACGCTCTTCATGTTTGAAGAAAGTCACATTTGGACCTGAAGTTGTGCAGCTTAACTGAACTAAAGGGTCTGAAACCTACATCCTACATTACTGGATGGCTGTTCCTGGTCTTTGTGCTTTATTGAGTTGGCTGATCACTGTTAAATGTCGGGTTTTTGTGCAAAAAAAAAAAAAAGTATATATATCAATGGGGAGCTTTTCTTATAAACTCTACATTTCCGCACAACTTTCAGTGGTGAAATTAGTGTGAGAAATGTTAAAGCATTAATTTCCAAGTGTCTGTCCATTTCGTTTTTCTCACAATGCCTAACATAAAGCTAATGGACACTAATACAATGGCTAGAGCAAATCTTACACACCATGAGTGCCTAATCACCCTGTTCTTTTCGAATCAAATGCATTTCTGACCAGTGCCTATGTAGGCCTTGGGCTTAATTACCTCTAATACATCCCTATGTGATGTTGTACCTTTGTGGTGTACCTGTTGAAACCCTCTCAGCCTGAAGTCAATCATACGTGCGTAGGTCAGGAACAAATTACAAAGACTGTGGCCTTGTGAAAGCCCACACATTTCATTTGACTTAAAAGATGTGATTAGTTCTGTGTGGATGTAGAGAGAGCCCACACTCTGTCTCTTCATGGGAAAAAGAGAAGTGAAAAATAAAAAAAACTTCTTGTTAGAAAATAAATTCATGTATTCTCTGCTGTATCTTTTGAACATTTATAACTGAAGTGGCTCCTGAGTCTGGTGTGCCAGGGTAAGAGACACCCACAGTGAACACTCCACTTCTGATTGGATGCTATTTGCAAAACCGACACATGCGGAGCTGGATTTCTTTGATTGCACAGCAAACATGAAAAAAAAAAAATCATCTGTATTCATATTTATATTCAACAGATTCCCACATTGAATACAGAGATGTATTTTTTTATATTTGTTTTTTTTTTCTCCCTCATTCAATAACATTACGATGCCCAAGGTCTTGGAGCCTGGACATTTAATCTGGAAATTTTTATATATCGGCTGAATAAAATGTGGCGTGGTAAATCGATGGTAGGTTGCTGGATCAACTATCCTATTGCTAACAGCTACACTCTTGGGTGTGGAAGTTGTACCACTGTCAAAGGTACAAAGTTAAGCGTATTTGGTATTAGTTTGGTGTAAAACAAAGTACTTCAAAGACAAAAATGTTTGTAGCGAGCTAATGTTGTAGCCAGGTGAGCTGAAACAGAGAGACATCCGAAAGCTGCAGGACAGCAGACCCGGAGGGCTGGAGTTTGAGTCGCTGCATTAGAGGAAATAAAACTGAAGTTTAAAAGGAACAGTGTGTATGTGTATATGCTTCTAAATTTGTTTCCAGCTTTTTAAAAGTCTATATAAAGCAAAGGAAAAGGGAGAAGGCTCGTTGTGACGCTCTGGTTAGAAAGTGTTCATTGTTAATCAGAGAAACATTCTGAGGGAAGAAACTGCCTCAGTGGTGGAAAGTCTCACAAAAGGAAGTCTCTGGCACCGACGTGAAGGTAAAAGTTTAAACAGTCTGTATCCAGGATGTGTGGGGTCTGCAGAGATGTCAGTTGCCCTTTTCAGACTGTACTGTGGCCGTGAAGGAGACGACCAGCAGTTACTGTAAAAGATTGTACCTGTGGAGGGGTGTTCTCCGGGAGTCAACCAAAATGCACATAGAAAATAATTGCTTCGATTTATTTTGTTCATAGTTTGAAAAATGTAGTTTTCTTTGAAATTGTGTGGCTTTCTGCTTGCGTGTCCTAAATCACCGTCTCCCTCTGTGCGAGCGTGTTTGCGTTTTTCCCTCTCAGGCTGCTACGAGAGATGCGTTTTGTCCCGACAGTTGAAATGAACGGCATTCATTATTGACGACGCTGTCCACGCAAAACTCACAACACTGCATCGTCACAATGTCAGCCGCTGACTGCCACAAGCTGGCGATCAGGGAAGAGCTGCTCCACTAGACCCCGGTGCTTGGGAACCCGCATAAATAAGTGTCTGCATGTGCTAAGATGTGGAATAGTGTCATGTCAAGACAAATGGAGAGAGATGCATCTTGCTTGTAACATCGACTGCGTTTCTATTAACCATATAATTGCGCTTTTGACATTTCGAAAATAAATGTGCTTAATGGAAACGTGGGAATTCAAGAAATATCTAGTTTTTGATAGTTTGGTGCTAGAATGAGTTTTCTTTTTCTGGCTGAAAAGAAATTGGTTTATTTTTCAAAACTGCAATGGAAAAACATTTTCGAGAACCGGATTTTGCCTCTGGCGCAAACCACGAAGAAGACGACAACAGGAAGTAGTTGGAGGATGATGGTGCGGCATATCTTTTAATGATATATCCCGTGAACAAACTTATTCACGTGATTTTAATTTAATTTCTCATTTAATGGAAACACACCAATTGCCAGATTGTTTTTTTTTCTTGTTCTTTTTTTCTACTTTGGTGGAATATTGACAGAGTTTTGCTCTCATTCGTAGTGAAATCGTAGCCAACGGATTACATTTCCAAAAATTGAACCTGAGGAAAGGCTCCCAAGCATTGGAGGATGCGTTTTGTTGCAGCACTTTATAATTACTGTAAGCAGTCAACACAATGGGGGCCGAGCTACACCAGAATGTTTTTGTCTGCTTTGCAGGCATCTTTTGAATTGAGCCATCGACTGAGGCATTTCCTCTTGGACTCCTTTTGTAATTACCGAATCGCTGAAAACACTCGGGCTGTCAGGTTTACCTCGTTGTCACCGTGGGATTTGTGGGACTGCGGCGTTATACTTTGTGGGCAACAAAAGTCACAATAGATTCATTAATAACTCGAGGAAGAACAGGTGTTTTGGCTCCAGCGTTTTCGCTCTGATGGAAAGTGTTGAAGGCATTTCATGATCAAACACCTAAACCAATCCAGCAATCGGCCTATGAGCTCGTCTTGGTCACATCCATCACCGATCTCCGTCTTTTGGCTGCTTGTAAAGCGCGGACTGACAGTAGTATAGGAAGCTGTGTCTTCTCCCTCCACCTTCTTCACCTCCTTTGCTCCGGTGGTTTGCTTGGATTGCAGCTAAAGCCTCATTAAATCCACCTCTGCCGCTCGTGTTTCCTTTCTCATTCTCCCACTTGTGAACACAGTGTCAAGATTAGGCTTGCAGGTGCAGGACTTCATCTCGACTGCTTCAGATTCCCTTAGACTGAGTTGCGTGGGGGCGTGGGGGCGTGTGTGGGCGTGTGCTGAGGAAGTTCTGATGAAGCCTGCAGAATCTGCAAAATGTGAGAAGGGGAGTATGAGGATGGATAGAAGGTTGAAGGAGAGAATGTACTTTTAAGGTTTTGTGATTTATAGCGTAAAACAACACAAATATTGTTGACTTTTCTAGAGCTGTGCCGCTCCTGGTGGTAGCATGTCGACGCGGTTCTGTTCCTTTAGCTCTGATTTGTTCTTTTTGTAGACTGTTGTTGACCTTTTTTTTTCTCCTGGTTGAGGCATTGCAATGTTCGGACAATGGTTCCCTCTGGGTTTGGATGCCGAGCAGCCGGAAGGATTTTCTCTCTCGCTTTTTGGACGGCTGTGATGTGTAACCATGGCAACAAGGTGGCGTTTAACTACTGCGAGCAGCTGATATGCATCTCAAAAGCTTAAAATAAAACCTAAACTGCAACCCTCGAGCCCCAGAAGGGAAAAAGTGACTTTGTGGATTAAGAGCAGAGAGAGTTCAAACCAACGCCTCTCTGCAGACACTTGGAGAAGCTGCAAAAGCAAACGAGGTGGATAAGCTGTCGTTGCCGACAACTGATAGTGTCATTAGCTGCGTTTCCGTCAACCTTTAAAATTGCGTAAATTGGAATTACAATAATACATTTGTTTAATGGAAATAAGCCGATTTCGAAAAAGAAAAAAAAACTCATGTTTGCACTTGGATGAGGTGTTTCTGGGTTTTGTTTTGTTTTTTTTTTTGGCCACATCAGAATTGAATCTGAATTTGTTTTCCCCTATAATAACAACTTAAAATATTAAATGCACATTTAAACAGTCTATACTAGGCTATGACTTATCAAAATGATTCCAAAGAAGGTTTTTCCAAATAAATGACCAGCATTCATTTGTCTTCTGACCCAAACTTGTATGTCATTATTCAACGCTAATGAGAGATATCTTTACTTTCATCTAGTATTGTTGATAAATAATCAATTTCCATAATTCATTTAGGTTCACACTTGCCTGTTGCCGGCGACTGTTTATTCATTTGCTCAGAATGTTTGTGAAATGATACATTTTGATCCTTTTTGTTTGCGTAAATATTAAATGCGCCTGTCAAGAGATTTTCCAGCTTCTGTCATCCGAAAGAGGCAAATTACTGGTCTTCTCAGTTTGAGATCAATCACACACCAGCCTATATTTTCCATTCCAACATTTTATTTGCTTAATTATAACCGTTTAGCTCCGTATCGACACTTTGCTGTCACAACTTTGCGATTCAGAAAACACTTTACGTTTACAAGGAGCAGATTCTCCCTGCGGCGTTGTCGGGGTGTGTGCGTGCGTGCGTGTGCAAGTATGTGTGCGTGTGTGTGTGTGTGGTGAAGGGTAAAGTAAAACACAAAAGATAACACAACCCTTCAGAGGCAACACAGGGCTTCAAACCCTCGCGCTGACCATCTTTCTCTCTTTTTTCTTTTTTTTTTTGTCTCTCCCCCCTACGGTGACATTTTTCAAGACTGTGTGTTGCCATGAATGACAACTAGGGGCTCTTTGGAGTGCATGATGGCAGAGTGGCCTGGTAGGAAGAGATAAGGAGAGAGAGGAGGAGGGGGCCACACACAATTCCCTCACACCCACATGCATATTGTCCACGTTAAAATAAAAAGCAAAAACACTGAGACCTCCACATCCAGAGGCCAGTCGAAGTTGCTATCATTCCAGAAGTGTATATGCCCTTGTAGAGGAATTTCGTCATGAAGCGGGCCGTCAGCCGGCCGCCGCAAACGCCGCCGCTTACGTCTGCGTTTGTCGGTTCGCTGACATGGACACCGTTTGCATTCTAAAGCGCCAAAAGAATTTCCACACGAGAGCTCCCCGTCAACGGCAGATAATTAACGACACGTGTAGCCACGTCTGACGGACGCTGCATGCAAACAACTTGTCCTCTCACTCCACAGCTGTGTAGCGTGGAGACCCGGGTTGCCACGGCTACAGATGGCGGCAGCCGTAGGGGTCTGAAGGAGCGTCCCGGGTTTTGTTGGGACGGATAGAGAAGTCGTTGAGCCTAGAGATGATATTTGATGATGGGAGCTGAGTTTCAGTTGACCACACAGTTGAACGGTTTGACGTTACAAAAATAAATCATCTTGGTGGAAGCATGGCAATAATTAAAAAAAAAACTTGTTTTTTTTAACCTCAGACATTTTGAGGTGGACATTTTGGGGGGGCTGAATCAAAATTGGTTTAATTCGTAAAACCTCAATGGAAAACATTCTTTTTTGCATCACACGAGTCATGTGATCAACAGGATGTTACTGCCTCAAACCACAAAGAAGACGGCAGGAAGTAGACGCAGGATCGAGACGCTGCATGTTTTTTAACGGCTTTTCACAGGAACAAACTTATTCACGTGATTTTGAGTTTCTCATGTAATGGAAAGACCAAAATTGTGGAATTATATTTTTTTCCGACACTAGTGGAATACTGACTAAGTCAAGCGCAGCTACTTTTTTTTTTCCTGCTCTTCTTTTTTTGACAAAGTGGAATTTTTTTTACATTGGACACTTTGGCTGATGGCCTTCTGCTACTTTTGTTGATACAGCACAGTTAAAATATTTAAAATAATAAGAAAAAAAGTGTTGATTCTTTTAATTGCTTCTGGCATGTCAGGAAACTCAAATCATGTTTTTGTGCGGCTTGGAAAAGTCCGACTCCTTTCCGAAATCCGGTCTCAGTCCGAATGAGATTTGTTTGAATTTCTCATTGAATTTGATCTCAGTTCAATGAGATTTGTTTTGCAAAGCAGTTAGTTTTAATTGCGGAAGTTTATGTTAAATTGACCTGTTAATAAAAACGGATTGATTGGGAAATTCTTGACTGGGTCAATACTGAAGGATTTCCTCCTTAAATGTGTGTGGGGCTTACTAAATTATCATTTGATTGGAGGTGGGGGGTTTTTTTTGTTGTTTTTTTTTTTACCAATTTTCTTGTAATGTGATGTCCTTTTAAGGAGCAAGACATATTTCTTATTGAACTCAAAGTTTTATTCACGCAAATTCAATCAATTCTGGACAACTAAGCGGTTCTAATGGTAATCAGTGATTGCATTTAAAATGTTCCAGCCAACATGAGTGGATGTTGAAAGAAGGAATGCTGGAAGCCTGGAAATCAGTCCTCGCTTGGTCGCTCTCCCCCCCTCTGTAAGTCTGCAAGCTCCCGCTGCTGTTGCACCATCCCCAGATAACGTGCACAGAGAGGTGTGATTGATATGAACATGAAGGAGTTCTGAAGCCTCCGAGTGTAGCTCTGGAGCCAAGGAAGGGCTACGACTTGGTCCCGTAGCTTAATACAAGCAGCATGCCTCTCATTACCTGCTCTTCTTTTTGGCACCTTCAGCCGAATACCACATTCAAAGCCATCAAAATGAAGCGACGCTCGATGCAGAGCTTGTGTGAGAGGTGCTGCTTCATTTACAGACGGGGGGGGGGGGTGAAGGAGAACACCAAACTGCTTGCTCATATTTTTGTTTCCGTCTTACTTCTGGCTTTCTAAAGCTAAGAAACTGTATCCAATCTCGTTGGTAAAATGTGGACTGTATTGTTTAAAAGTGTTGCAGCAGAGGAATTGGCCTGTACCACTGGATCCCCGCCTATTTGCGAAAAAATTAGCCCGCTTTTGGTGTAACGGTGATTCTTTACGGATTTTAGGCATTCGCAGGCAGTTCATTCGGCCTCAAAACCGAATGAATATCAGACTAGCAAATTATTCTAGCAAATAATTTACAGTTAGATCACATGTAATTGAAAATCTTGACAGTAAGAGTTGTAAAACCTTCTTATAGGACGTGTTACTGAAGCAGAGGTGTGTAATGACATGGGGAAAAAAGAAAAGAGAGACCAAAACCTAATGTGATGCGTTCCTTGGTAATTATCACTTATAATATTTCTTTGCATTTGTACCTATTGAAGCAGTTTTCAGAGATCTTGTTCCTGCAAGGGAAGTTGAAGGGAATGGTGAATAAAAGACCCAATTTATGTTTAAGCTACCTGCTAGTAACCTAAACTCATGGTCCTGTTGGTGTATGGTGATGTTCTAATAAATTTTGCTACTCTTCTCACATTTTACTTGTAGTGTTCCACCCAAAAGGTATGGTGCAGTTTTGTTTTGTATTTTTCTTTTTCTTTTTAGCGTAGACTGAAAGTTATACAAACCCCCCCCCAGCTCGGCTGAAAGAAACATTTTCATATCAGATTAACAAAAACTCATCAATAAACCTAACCAGAGGGATTTTCATAGGACATATTCCCTTGTATTTCAGTTTCTCTTTCTGTTGTGGCCATATGAAGCTCTTTTGCACACTTTTAGTCCACAGTGGATAATAACGCAGAACTTGATTTAGTGTGTCACTGACTTTCACTGTCTGAGATGGAGATAGAAATGATCTGTTGTGATGAGAATATATATTTATACATACAAAATATGAAAGTAAAACTGACGGTAAAGAAAACGATATAAACATGAACATAACATCTAAAGGCATTATAGAACATGTAATGTCATTTAAATTAATGCTTGTGGCTAACGCTAAAGTTAGCGCATTAGCATTGACTTCCAGTATATACTACAGTGTGTCACTTAAATATCTGCAGGAATATCAGGGGTGTACTCACTTTTGTGATGTGCTGTATGTTGATATACCGCTTTAGCGTTAGTGGAACTATTTATGATTCGTGCTTTTGTGTTCGCACAACTAACTTGTTAGCTAGTGGTACCCAGCACTGGATGGGTGGATAGAAATGTGAACTTGACGTCGGATCGAAACAGTGCTTAGTGTGTACAGCAGTGGAGTTGTCCTGATTTTTAGGGTCATGCTGTTGTGGACTACTAGGATTTATTTCCTTTGACAAACTCTTGATTAGAATTTTAAACACAAATTTCAGTTGTAGGTTTTTGAAAGTC
This sequence comes from Xiphophorus hellerii, assembly GCF_003331165.1. Lineage (NCBI taxonomy): Eukaryota > Metazoa > Chordata > Actinopteri > Cyprinodontiformes > Poeciliidae > Xiphophorus > Xiphophorus hellerii. Next base: position 3,845,331 of record NC_045685.1, read on the forward strand.
TTTGAAAGATTCATTCATTCAGTCAGTCCTATTTTTCAAATATGGAAGATCCTTCTGTGAATTAGTTGTCTATGTAAAAGGAAGAAGGCTAACTAAACTGTATTGAGGCTAGCTAGCATCATTCAAACCTAAACTGCTTGAAGCAGCTTCCTTAAATGTCATATCAGCTCCCCTAAACTTGTAACCAGGTAACGACCCCCTGCACTGAACACAGTAATAAACCAAAACTAAAGAACTCTCTCTGGTACATTAAGAAGCCCATTAACCCAGTTTGCTGTGGGCTCCCTGTGGATAAACTAATCCAGTGGGAACTGGACACACTGGTAGGAAGAGTGGACGAGCGCCAAATAACTGGAGGTTCCGCCTGATCCAAACCCCTCTGTTCTGCTGCCAGATCTGTCTGTAGAGCTTCAGGTAGTGGATGAAGAGGAGCGGAAACTCACCACATGCCTTCGACTGAAAACACCCTCCGCCACCCGGTAAACATTTTCCCTGAGCCTCTTTTTCTTTTTTATTGAAAATTACTAAAGATTCAAAAATAGCTCAGTGAACAGATTGAATGGTTTTCTTAAAGAGCTGTCTTGGGGCCTGAGCAGCACGGAGGATCCAAGGATGAAGTTTTGACAGATGGGCTCACTGGAGCCCAGCACAATAGCGCTGTTGGATTAAGAAATCCCACACTTTAAGAGCGCTGGCCAGAATGACTCTGCTGGTTGAGATTTTGGCAGCAGTGGTGATGACAATTTCTAAAACAAATAATAATAAAATTCCCCACAGCAACGGCAAAAGTTCACTTTTGCGCAGGCCCCTAACTATCCGATGTAGCACCGAAGGAGCTTCTAGGCTCCATGCAGGCGCTTTAAAATTTAAGTGGCTCACATTCAGCACGATCTTCTACAGAAAAACTGTATTTTTAACAAGCTTAGGGACACAGCTGCAAAACTTTTTTTTAAATGTAAGGAATGTGTTGGACAAAAGACTTTTCCCAACCATCCGTTGTATTTCTGCTCCGATAAGAAAGATAGTTGAAGATAAAATCCTAAATGTTTTTGTAAAGTTTTCACACCCCTTAAACTTTTTCATATTTTGACAAGTTATAACTTCATACAGCACATCAATATTTGTAAACGAAGGGAAAGGCTAAAGTCTAAATTTTGTATTTGTTACCGCTACATAACACATGGTGCAACATGTTCCCTTTACAAGTCAGTCAGTCATTGAAGAAGCAGTGTTTTAACTAAGAAGCTACATTTGCAGTTACCCACAAGCAGTGAATGGAGAGACAATAAACATATGGAAGGATGTTCTCTGGTAGGATGAAACCAAAAGCTAACTATTTTTTGCCTGACATTAAAACCATGTGTGTTGGAACAATGTAACACTGTATATCAACCTAAACTCATCATCCACACTGTGATTAACAGTACGGTGTTGACTGTATCATTCTGTGGTGACGTGGGAGAAGAGAGGTTGAACACAGTGGCTGGATCAACTTCCATCCAGGAAGTCCAGGATTATCCTGGAGGAACGTTTGATAAGCCCCTCCTTCATTGTCAAGTCTCACCGCTGGCTGGATTATGTCTGGTTCGGTTCTAGCCAAGTTGGATGTGTCTGCATCGGCAGTGTGTTCTTCTTAGTGGGAAGGAATGTGGGCTGGCCGTCAATGCACAGGGTAGACCTTCCAGAAGTACTGCCTTTACTCATCCAGTGACGTAAATCCAATGTGCCAGTCAATGAGTGCAGTCTGCTGCCGATCAAAATCGCTTGCACACATTACCCGGGTTGTACCACCCCTAAAGCAGTTCTGAAAAACAGGGAGGAACTACGCAGGATCTGCAAATGGAGTTGAGTTGAGTCTGGAGACGGGGCTATAAAGGTTGTACTTTCGACTGGGGAGAAGGTTCACCAGCCACAGCCATCAGAGCCATTACTGTACGGGAATAACTGAGCTGCATTGGAATGGATTGACTCAAATTATGTTCATGTGTTGCAAATCTAAAACCTAAACCTAAATCCTACAGGCTAGACTTAAAAACTTGGTCTAAACAGTTTTCCTTCAGCCGATGCGTCTTAAATTGATGTTGTAAAGAATGTGCCAAATCTTTATTTTTCACATTTACAAAGCTAGAAGAGAAGTACCCCAACAAACTTGCGGCAGTAAAAGTAGAAAAGGTTGCTGTATAAAGTATTGACTTGGTAAGGCGTCGGTTTATTGTTTGTGTAAAAAAGAAGAAAGAATTCTCTTTCCCTTTGCAATTATGGACTTAATTGATTTGATTTACTACATATCACATTAAAATGCATTAGAGTGTAAGGTTGTATTGTCACTAAACACTTTTGTAAGGCACTGTAAATTATCAGTTTGAAGGCTCTGATTCACAATTCAGTCAATGCTCTTGTAGCAACAACACAATTACTATGGTAATAAATAACATTGACAGCCCACTACCATGCTACAGTTAGCACTGAGCTATTTCAGTTGTGTGTTGTGGTAGAAAAATGGTCCTTCAGTGGGAGGTGGGGGGTCTGGACACCTGAGAGCCAGTTTAAGGGGACAGAAATATGTGAAACATAAACCTTGACCCAATGTTTTAGATAAACATAGCCAGTTGGATCAAACCTGACAATGCAGATAAAACACTCTTGCCGACTTATCTGTTCTCCCTCTCACACAAATGCACTTACTCAGAGTATGGTTCTCTTGGTGCATATTGTTCAGAACGGTGTCTGGCAAAATAAATCTAATGAAGTGCTTTAATAGACTATCTATTCGGGACACAGACCAATTATGTCATGTTCTGGATTGTATGTAAAGCGTCAGTGATGTATCTATTCGAGACAGGAAGACAAGTACGGGCCAACCCACCGTTGTTATCTTGTTGACGTGTCATTTGTTTCGCGTAAATCTGAGTCTGACTTTTAATGGGTTGCCTTTTCATGCCTGAGATGTGTCCTTGCGTTGAGCCTTTCCTTTTTTCTTGACATAAATCATCCAGGGAGGAATCAGCTGATTTAACAAATGCGCAAAGCTTATAACGTCACGTGTGCTACAGCAGTAGTTTATGATAGCACATGGATTCAATGCTGCTGTAAAAACAGGGAATTGGAGTTCTGTAATTCTAATGTACGTGGGGCAATGGTAGCGACAGTGGTGGAAGTTTCTCCTGTAATCAGTGGGTTGCCGGTTCAAGACCCTGCACTGTCCATTTCTGTCGTCGTGTCCTTGGATTCTACCTTGCCAGCTGGAGGTCAGAAGGTCAACTAACTGTCAGGTTGATGAGGTAAAGCACAGGTTGAAAATATCAACAACAAACTCAACTTACTAAACCTGTAAAGTTGGACTTACTTGATCAATGGAGCTTCTGAACATGGTCATCTTTCTCCCCACGTCCACTTGGAAAGCCTGTGTAGTTGATCCAAGCAGCGATCAAGTCTAAAAAGTCACGAGATCTGGAGGGCCATTGTTTTCAAAGTGTACTGATAAAGCCATAATATGTCTGTACACAAGAATGGACATGATTAACCCACATACCAGGCTTACTTCATTCTGCGGAAGTCCACACGTACTCTAAGTGGACTAAAAGTGGACGTCCACCAGACACGTACATTTTTATGACTGTGTATGTGGTGTTACACAGCAAACTGCTCGAAGAAAACACTATTCCCATCGAACATAAGTGACACCAAGCAGAACATTGAGTCAACGCAAGCAGTCACAAGGACGCGCCGCAGGGTGACTGCCACTGTATAGCACTAGCCGGTGTGCGGTTGCTGCCCTGGTGGAGAAGAAACGAGGCTAGGCGCCCAACTAGCTCAAACTTGCTAGCATCCATTAGGATTGTGGGAAACTAAGGAATCTGTCAAAAAAAAAAATGTAGACATTGGTACACATTCTTACAGAAATCGCTACCGTCTGCACACAGTGTTCGCAAAGTTTGCGCGGTTCATAGAACATGCACAGAACGCCCTACAATGTGGAGGCCTGACCTCTGAGGCAGTCATTAATAAGTTGAAATGGGTTCAATGTGTCACAGAGATTGTCATGAAAAGATCTTTTCCAGTTAAAATTCTGTAGTAAAGAGGCAGGTACTTTGGTCTCTATTCATTGGTTGCCTTTGTTTCAACTACTTCCCTCCTACTTTAGGTTTGAATTATTCAATTTTCACTTTGTATAAACAACCATGGTCAATGCAGTGTAACAGACGTAGTCTCCGTTATGTTGCTGATGGGATAACCACGAGAAGATTTGTTTTACAAGGAGTGTGTGCTGAGTTATCTCACTGAGTAATGATCAGATATTTTGCGTACAACAAATATTCACACTTTTTTGCGCCTGCAAGACACTACAGTCAGGTTTATTGACTTGTTCTGAATCTCCCTTGACCTTTGAGACTCACGCATTATGAATAACATAATAAAACTGCTTGCAGAGATAGCCAGTCTAGAGGAAGTGTGTAATATAGCGCTGAGGTCAAACAGAAAATGTTTCCAAAAGGTGTCGTTTTTCTGCCAGCTGGACCAAGCATTGACTCTAAATGGTGGAAAAATAATGAGTTTGAATTAATAAAGCGATTTAGTTTTATATCTAGGAAAACCAATTTAATTTTCCTGTTTTGTTTTTTTTTTTTTTTGTATTTCCTGTCGTACCAGTGTCCATTCAACCCCATCTGCACTGTCAGACATTTGTTACATTTTCAGAAATTTAACTAGAGGGATTCATCCCAGTCTAATTTCTTTTGATCAGCTCTCTTTCCTCTCCTTCCACCGTTGTGCTCCTTCCAATAGCTGGAAGTAAGGAACCATCTTGTTTGAATATGCATAGGACTTCCTGTTGCTGTTGTTTGTTCAGTTAGCCCAATTAGGGTTTGGCATGATGAAAGCAACCAGCAAAGCCTCTGCTTTGAATCTGAAAAAGGGGGATAATGTCATGTCTGCAGGAAAAGGAAACTTGACATTTGCTGAGGTCTGTTTTTTTTTTTTTTATGATGTATGAACTTAAGCTACAACAGTTTGAAATCATCATCATAATTAAACTACAGGAAAGATTGTCTATTATTGTCACTTTAAGGCTTTAAGGAGAGCAAACCTGTTAACGAATGTTTGTATCGTTAACCGTGACTAAATTGTATTGACCAAATAATTTCTAAATGTAATCAGTTTGATGGCTCAGGAAAATATTGTTTGGTTTAAATAACTTTGTCTTATCTATTACTAGTTAACTCCTGGTCCCCTTGGAAACAAAACAAAAATCTTTCCAGCCACTTGAAATAGACACCACAAAAATAGTGTCTGAATTATATTAACTATATAAAACCTACATTTAATAAATCGGGACGGTTCAGTAAAATCCAAAATTTGTTTGGTTTAAATAACCTGGTCTTATCTATTAGTAGTTGAATTTGTTTTTTTCTCATTTCATATTTGAATACTTTGTCAGATATTTTAAGTGAAGTTATAATATGATAGAAAATAAATCACTTTCAAAGCAGTGTAAGTGTAACACCTACATTGACAAATCAATTTAAATAATTTAAATGTTTCAATATTGACCAAAAGTAATCCTGAATGTAACTCTTGATGGTCGCGCGGCCATAAGAGAAACGAGGCGAGACTCGCCAATTTGAAGGAAATCAAGTGTTTCCCCACAGATTCCCGCTTCTCAGAATCGACCCATAAAAAATGAATACATTTGTTACGCACATTGCCATTAATTTCCCCCCATAATTGCCAAAACCCCTCTCAAACGACTGAACTTCCAGGAGCGTTGCCGTTGTCGAGGTCTAATGGTGTTTATGAGATGTCGAGTTAAATGAAGTTGGCACGCCGTCTCAGCTGGAGGACATTAATTTTCCATTAAAGGAAGTTGTTGTGGTTACCTGCTGACGCCCACCCCCAGACACAAAGCAGGGGGGGCTTCCCTGTCGGTACCTCTCTGGGAGCCTCCCCACCGTTTTTAGGAAAACTCATTACAATTTCATGTTTTATTTCTCCAGACGCAAATCTGCAGGACCCGGCGTGGCGGTGTCGATGCAGGGAAACAGGATTAAGCTCCGTAGCGCGAGAGATGATTGTCGAAATGAAGTATTAGGCATCAAGAGATGCTCAGGGCAAGGTGCTGTTTCGCTCTAATGTCCCTGAAGATCTCTTTGCATTTAACTTGAGCTTTTGTAGCTCAGAGGAGTAAAGAGACTTTGAAGGTTGTTCTGATTTCATTTTTGCGATCTGAAAATAACTTGGCAATGAAAGCTGAGATTGGGAAAAGAAGAATTAAAACAAGAATTTAATTCTGAACTTTTGCAGTTTGATATTTTCTATCACAGAGCAGTTGCGTCTACATGGGTAAGCGATGGGCCTTTTTTTTTTTCTTTCATAATCCCAGGAAAAAGAGTTGGGGGGGAAAAAAACTTTCCGTATCTTTACTTCATGTAATGAGTTCCGAAGTGGCAACCAGAAACATTCACTCCATGAAATTTGCTTGTGAAACAGGACAGACAGACAGACGAAGGGAACTGGCAGTCCAACTTGAGAAAATAGAAATGATCTTATGATGCCCTTATGAAACAAATGTGTATTATAAAATATCATTCCATACATTAAGCAGTATATTCCCATATATGGCATTTAGTATTTATATTTTCCAATATATTGCAAAATAAGTACAGACCATATTATATGTGTATATAAATATGGATTGCAATCACAACAAAAAAGGGCACGGTATTTTTACATGTATATTATATTCTACATTATATATATATATATATATATATATATATATATATATATATATATATATATATATATATATATACACTTATGAAAACAAATGTATGAATGTAAATATATGATAATATCTTGTAATATATTATTTTCCTAATACATTTTACAAATATATAATTGTAAATACATTGAATTATATTGATGACACATGTATTGTACAGGAAATTCTATATTCATGTAATGTATTCAAATATATTGCAAAATATACAAATGATTTGAGCTTTCCATATATTGCGATATGTTAAGCATGAATATAATGTATGTGCTTATATATCCCAAAATATGTTTTTTTTTAATATTTATTGATATCATCATGTACTACGATATGAAAAAATGTATTGCTAATATAGCATCACCTTAAAATAAATAACAGCCTGAGTCATTTTTGGCCAAAAGACGATTTAGGAAAAAAAAGAAGACATAAACCCCACTTGGCTAAAATGACTTTCCGCCATTATTTTAGGAACGTGATGATATGTATGTGGTAAATATATTTTAACGTATGTGGAAAATTATTTTTATAATTGTTTATATTTTAAATACTTGACCTTTCATTTGCTAATTTGGCAAAAATACTAACATGTAAGTAACATTGAGTCCATTACTCAAACCTGTGCAGTCAAAGCCCCTCCGGATGAAAGAAGTTGATTGAATACTGTATTCTTTTTAAATGCTGGTAGCTTATCTGAGCAGTTTTCCTCCTGTGTTGGGGTAGGTTGGAATAAGGGAAGTACAGCAGTTTTTCCCTGACTCCTTAAACACAAAATGAATCCAAGTTTTTCCCTTCGTGACATATGGACGTCCAATTTATTTATGAGATGTCTAATGAAGAAGGAAATGAAGCTGTACGATCTCTACACCCCCCACCGTCTCCAAGAATGTATTTCTTACAGCGTTTTCTGTTACATACTAGCAGCTATAATTAATAATAAAGTTATAATCAATGGGGATCAATTAGTTCTGTATTTAATTAGTTGATATGAGGAAGTGTAGCGAGAGATTTTCTTTAGTCACCCTCTCTGATCTTTATCCAGTGAAGCAATTAACTCGAGATTTAAGTTTTTGCAGTATGGTTAAAACTATCCAATCATTGTCTGTTTCCAAGTATCCATGGAAGTTCAGGAAGAGGAAGGTACCTACTTCCAGCGGTCATTGGGTGATGGACCCTGGAGGTACGCCATGTCGAGAGTCCATGACAGAGCAACACAAAGACAAACACAACCAAAAACAAACACACTCACTGTGAAGGGCAATTTGAGGGTGCATTCACACCAGTACTGTTTAGTCCACTTTACTTCAACTCCAGACCGTTTGCCTAGAACATCTGGTTCGTTTGGGGAGGTGTGAACAGTGACGTCAGTAACGTGTTACAAAGTAAGTCGGACCACTTTTTTCAGTAACGAGTAATCTAACGCGTTGCTATTTCAAATCCAGTAGTCAGACTTCAGTTACTTATCGAAACCACTTTGTGTTACTGTGCGTTACTGTCTTCTTTTGTTATTTAATCGTATTTCCTCTACGCGTCTTGTCGAGTGACCGACGTCTCTATGCAACAGAAATGTAAACAATGGAGGGAGACGCGCATTTTGTTGGTGGAAAAACTGGAACTATTTTGAGTTTCTGTTGCCAAGTCCGATTATTATAAGCGGCTTTGGGCTTTTTTTTTTTTTTAAGTCGCTTGCAAATTTAATGAGTGGCGGGTTGCACCTTTTTGAGCTCGTTTTTGAACGTGAAGTTGCTCATTTGGGCTTGGAAATAAGCAGAGACTCATCATAAATCCCAGAATTTGTCCGTCATTAAGGTAGTTTTACTCAGGCTCTCCCTGTCCATCATTTCCCGGATGATCCGTCCTGCTGTGTCTTTGTTAATGTCAAGTTAATATATTACCTCTGAATGACGTCGAGCTTTGCGTTGCGCTCCAGAAAACTGCAAACATCGAGACTAAGGAGGCTGAGCGTTGTTGTTAGCAGCTGCTGAAAGTAACTAAAAAAGTTACTTTTAATGTAACTTAGTTACTTTCCAAATCAAGTAGTCAGTAATCTAACTCAGTTACTTTTTCAAGGACTAATCAGATATCCGATTAAAGTTACTTTTTCAAAGTAACTATGCCATCACTGGGTGTGAATGCTCAATCGTGCTCTGATGCAGAACAAGAAAACGAACTCTGATCCACAAACCCAGGTTCAAATGTGTATGTCAATGTCAAGTGGACTGGAGAACACTCCCAAAGCAGGAAGCGGACTGTAGCGTAGGGCACTCTGGGTAAATTCATCCAAAACAAATGCATGAGTCTACCTATCCCTTGCTGGAGAAATACAGTATTTCATTGTGTTTTCCATAAGACAAAAGAGAAATACTCCATCTGCTAATATCTGATCCTACTCCATTTTGATTTACATTTCGTGAAGAAGGAAGTTTTGCTCAGTGTCTTCTTCAGAAGTTTTCTTCAGTTGTTCTTGGTGCAGCGCCAGTGCAGGCGAGGAGGGGAACAGGTTTCTCACTGGGTGTAGTTTGACACTCTGAAGATGTAACAAATGTTGCAATTCTGGTCCCAAATAGAACAGAGTTTACTGGACTATCCGATGTGAAAACATCCTTAGACTCCACATCTAGTCTAGCAGGCATATTTTTAGACTTTGGGAGGATCCAGATTCCCCAGAGAGAACCCATGCTAGTACATTCAAACTCTATTTTCCCCAGACCAAGATTGTGGTGAGGATGAAGCCGATGCTTTAAAAATACAAATTACTAGTAGAAATAGAATGTTCAATCTAATCAACCTCTACCAAGGCCTGCCACAATAACAAATTGTGCTGGATGATAAATTGTCCCACTAGTTGTTATAAACGATATTGTTGTTTGAAGACCCTTTTTCAATAATTAATAATGATAATAACAATCCAAGTTTATTTTAAAAAGAACACTTAACACTGAAACTGGAAGATATTTAAAATATTCAAATAAAACACAACAACCAAAAACAATACAAAAAAGTCAAATATAAACACAAACACACACATACCTTCAAAATCATAAATAAAATGCACTATTTTTAAAATTGCCCTTCAAAATATATTAATCACAAGGCGAGATTATCAAGCTCATTTAAATTTATATGATTAATTGATTAAGTGCTTATTGTGACAGGCTTAGCCAACCGCTGCTATAAACCCAATGACAGGCTGTTATAAGCCGGACCTGTATGAATATTTTGAGAGATGAATCACTGCCATCTCTTATCCCAGTTAGCAGCAACATACTCATAGAGTCGCAGCATCGCTTCAGCTTGATTGCAGAACCCACTTCAAACAATGATTTAAAGGTTCCACCTTTATTCTAAGGTTTACACAGCCCTGTAAAAGTGCTATCCTGTGGTAACATTTTGAAACTGAAAAGTTTTTCTACCTTGTTTGTGACATAATTCCTATAAAACGTTAGTACTGCCAAGATCCCAATAACACTAGAACCACCAGAGGGCGATATTTTGATGTCATAACCCTGAAAAACATGACGCCTCTGCTCTGCAGCATATGCAATAGTTAAACTCAAACCTGAAGTTTGCAGCGTCCTACTTTGTTCTTCTCTCATATCATTTTCAGGTGATTGTAACTAATCTCGTCAGACCTGTAAACTCTTTTACGATTTAACTTATTTTGTTATCCAGTAAATGAGCCACCACAGTAATAGTGTTGTTGATTCAATTTTTACTTTGAGATTCACTTTGTCATTCAGCAATACTTCAAGAGGTAGAACTTATGATTAACTTATGATTCTCATAAGTTATGTGCTACATCCTGGTTACCTTAGCAATAGCCTGTTGGTATTAAACAGCTGTCTGTGAGAAATGTTTTGTATTGCTTTTGTCGTGTCAAAATAACACCCATTGGCTAAGAATGCAGATGGGGTTTTTTTGTATTTTCAGTTCCTTTATTTCGATTCAATTCCTTTATTTAACCAGGTAAACTCCATTGAGATCTGGATCTCATTTTCAAGAGGGACCTGGGCAGAAGTCTGCAATACACAGCAACCTGGTTACAAAATAAAACTAATTAATACACATGCACAAGTGTAAAACAATATAAAACTATTTAAAAACAGTGACACTGTGTAAATCCAGTGAAATCAGTTCTGATATCTTGAGTTCCGACTGGAGCTGATTCCAGGCTGAAGGAGCCGTAACACTGAATGCTTGCTTCCCCTTTTCAGCTCGAACATGTGGAACATGCAAAAGAAAAATGTTATTTGAGCGTAAAGAATGGGAAATAACAGATCTGTGTAAAAGAGAGCTGGAGCCAAGCCTAGTAGAGATTTATAAATCATGATCATCAGGTGATTGTTTCTCCGTACGCTTAAAGGAGGCCATTCAGCTTTTACATACAACTCACAATGATGTGTAAGACGTCTGCTACCGGTTACAAACCTTAAAGCTCAATGATACACAGTGTTCAATGATTGAAGGCATTTGGTCGAAGCATTCATATATAAAACATCTCCATAATCCAGAAGTGGCAGGAAAGTTGCTGCTACCAATTTACTTCTAGCTTAAAGAGTGAAACAAGATCCATTTCGATAATAAAACCCAATCTTCATTTTCAATGTTCGTAACAAATTTGCTATGTGATTTTTAAAAGAAAGTTCTTTATCTAGAATAAAACCAATATATTTATAATTACTGACAAACTCAGTTTGTGCTCCTACACCAGTTGTAAGCAATAGAGGGATTTCTGGTAGTTTTCTAGAGTGTGAAAAAACCATTGCTTTTGTCTTATCCACATTCAAAACCAACTTCAAAGTTTGTAAGCGGGTTTAGAACTTGTGAAAGCAGACTGCAAATATTGTATTCCCTGTGACAGTGATGTAGAATAGCAGTAAATTCCTAAGTCATCTGCATAAAAATGATAAAAAGCATTTGACAAATTGTCACACAAGTTATTTAGATAAATAGAAAATAAAAGTGGACCGAGAACTGAGCCCTGTGGTACACCATTTAAAATGGTAAGGATAGAAGAAGTAAAACCAGCCAATTGAACTCTCTGGGTTCTGTTTGAAAAGTAATCAGCTACCCACATGGTAGCTTGATGTGAGAGCCCAATCCTGTGTAGAATTTCAATTAAAAGCGTGTGAGTTACTATGTCAAATGCCTTTGATAAATCAATAAATAAAGCAACACAATGTTTTTTGTTATCAAGAGCCTGGATAAGATCATTAAAAACCTTTAAAGTGGCAATAACAGTACAATGTTTTTTTTTCTAAAACCAGACTGTACATTTTGTAAAACACAATTTGAACCTAAAAAAAATCTTCAATTGATCTGCAACTAATTTTTCAAAAAATTTTGCTAGGATGCATAGTTTAGAAATTGGTCTGTAATTGTTTACCTGTGATGATTCCCCACCCTTAAATAGAGACAAAACAAATGCTGATTTCCAGACAATGGGGACTTTATTAGAGATTAGACTTAGATTAAAAATATGAGACAATGGCTCTTCTATAAACTCTGCAGCCAACTTTAGAAAAAAAGCATCCAGGTTATCTGGCCCTGCCGATTTTCTGGTGTCTATGTTTTTCATTTCTGTGAGAACCTCAGCTGTACAAATAGGGGAAAAGTTAAAAGTGGTGGAATTACAATCATTATTCAAAAACAGCTCATCAGTATTTACATTTTGACCGAATGAATTTGAATCATCAAATAGAGAGCCTACGGAGATAAAATGCTCATTAAGATAATTTAAAACTGCTAATTTATCAGACACCATTTTACTTTTTTCCAAACAAAATTTGGAAAATCACTCAGTGGCGCCTGCTCAGTAGCTGATTTCACCGTTTTCCAAAATTTCTTTGGATCATTTACATTTTTTGTCATCTCTCCAAGGTAATAATCTGACTTTGCTTTCTTAATTAATGAGGTAATAATTAATTATTTCTCAATTTCCTAAAACAAAGCCAGCTCTCCTCAGTATTGTTTTTTCTTGCTCTAGCCCAGGCTGCATCTCTTTGTTTAAGCAGAACCCCAATCTTTGAGGAAAACCATGGATTACTTCGCTCCTTCACCCTAATTTTACGTATAGGAGCATGTTTATTTATTAGTCTTAAAAACTCTTTATGAAAATACCGCCAGGCAAGGTCTACGTTATCAAAAAGAGAAAAAGAAAATGTAACAAGTCATGTACAAAAGCTTGCTCATTTAGGTGTTTTAAATCAAGGGTCATGATACATGGCTTAGGTTTTGGTAACTTGAGATTTCTAACTGTACCTACTGTATAGCACAATAATCACTAAAGTTGTTTGCAAAAACTCCTATTCCTGTATATTTATGCGGAGCGTTTGTCATAATTAAATCAAGGAGTGATGATTTTAGAGGACATTTGTTATTAGGTCGGGTGAGGTAGTTAATTAACTGGGTGATATTTAAAGAATCACAGATAGTTTTTAAGCTATCTGAAGATGTTGTCAACCAGTCTAGATTTAAATCTAACAAAACGAATTCATTATTATTTAGATCAGCTAGATATTTGTTCAAATTAGTGAGTGCATCACAGATAGCAGAAGGTGGTCGATAACACCCTGTAACTGTGATATGCTGAGCATTAGTTAATTCAATTTTCAAGGCTAGTAACTCAAATTGTTTTGGAATGGATACAGAAGATAGAAGTGTGACATGGAAGTTGTTCTTTACATACTGTAGATGGCAACACCCCCACCTTTCCTAAGGCGGTCACTACGAAAAACATTATAACCTTCTAAGGAAATATTTTTATTCGTAATGGATTTGTTTAACCAAGTTTCAGTCAAAACTAAGATATCCGTATTAGTAGTTTCAATCCAGATTTTAACCAAGTCTATCTTAGGCAATAAACTGCGACAGTTAATATGTATTATACCAAGACCTGATCTGTTTTTGAATTCTTCCGGTGTGTCAATGCTGTTGAAAATTGGACCTGGGTTTGGTTGCACATTACCTGATACTAAAAGTAAAAGTAGAAGGAGTTTTTTCCATTGAACATTTACATTTGATACCAAGCCAATTTTCCTGACCTGAGCAAGGTGTATTAGAGAAGAATTATTTAACACAAAACAGCTCCTTAAAACAGACAAGCACATTAAATGAACCATGTTATGTGTTGGCATTTGATTAAAGTAGTGCCAGTGAATAATAAGATCTGAGAGGTTCCAAATTGTCTGATCAAGGGTCATCGACCTGGAGACATTTTTGAAGGAGTGAGCCATGTTGTTATACAAGCCCTCAGAAGGCTTTGGCACATTTTCAAAGGTGTAAACGCCTAAGAACAATATCAGAGAGTGTCTCATACTTATCTGACCAAAAGTCATGTCCTCTCTGCACTTCTTCTTGGAATTTCAGGAAAAATTTTGACAATGTAGCAAGCTGAGATGGTGTCTAGCAGGCAGAGATGACAGCTAGCATGTAGAGACAATGGCTAGCAGGCAGAGACAATGGTAGCTAGCAGGCAGAGACGATTGTGGCTAGCAGGCAGAGACGCTGGTGGCTAGCAGGCAGAGACGATGGTGGCTTGCAGGTAGAGACGCTGGTGGCTTGCAGGCAGAGACGCTGGTAGCTAGCAGGCAGAGACGCTGTTGGCTAGCATGCAGAGACGATGGTGGCTAGCAGGCAGAGACGATGGTGGCTAGCAGGCAGAGAGGATGGTGGCTTTCAGGCAGAGACAATGGTAGCTAGCAGGCAGAGACGATGGTGGCTAGCAGGCAGAGACGATGGTGGCTAGCAGGCAGAGACGCTGGTAGCTAGCAGGCAGAGACGCTGTTGGCTAGCAGGCAGAGACGATGGTGGCTAGCAGGCAGAGACGATGGTGGCTTTCAGACAGAGACGATGGTAGCTAGCAGGCAGAGACAATGGTGGCTAGCAGGCAGAGACAATGGTGGCTAGCAGGCAGAGACGATGGTGGCTAGCAGGCAGAGACGATGGTGGCTAGCAGGCAGAGACGATGGTGGCTAGCAGGCAGAGACAATGGTAGCTAGCAGGCAGAGACTCGCAACTCATGTGGGAGTCTGCCGCCAGGAGGTTTCAAGAAACCTCCTGGCAGCATTTCTGATGATTTCCGTCTTTTCTCAGTTCTATCTTAGATTCTGACAATATACTGAGTTTATAAGCCAGAGGTAGTGGGATTTGCCGGATGCATTTCTGCATTCATATAGGATGTAGTGCACAACACTATGATCTCCATATGGTGGTAAAACACTTCTGTTATAATCCTTTGTATGTTACTTATTTGTATGAAGCATCATTTGTGGTATATGTACACAACCTTTGCTGTATTCAGCCTGTAACGGGATTGATGCTAATTTGCGACACTTGTCATGAAGGGCTCAAGATTTTATTTTTTTCTCCTTGTCAAAAACACACGGTAATATGTAAGAACATGCCTGATTCTGAAAGTTGACTTGAGAAAGAGGGCAGAATCACTCATTAAAGCATAAAGACATACATTTGACATTCATATAGTTCTGGTATTTTGAGATTTTCAAAAGACTGACTATATATAGAGCATGCTCAAATATGCAGATGTTCAATACATTTAGCCTTACTGTCTTCTGCTCCATTCTTCTTGTAAAAACACCCTAGCGATGTTAGAAATACCCACCCATCAATCGGATCACCAATCAGAGCTTGTCGGATTCCAGCCACCAGCCATTTTCTTGCGTCGTTCGTAGTTGGAAGTGTCGATGCTGAAGTGCCTATTATCAGACATTGTGGTTCCAGTCAAGTCTCAGTGGTGGTGTGTTACTCTGAGTGATTGTAACTTTGAATAGAGACTCACATCATCTGACAGACCTGGACACAGTTTAATGCATCACAACTGACAGATGACCGCTGTTGCTGCTTTGTAAAACGGAACGAGACCATAAAGACTTTATGCTTCAGTTGCTTTGTGCTTCTCCAGGGGTCAGATACCCTGTGGTAGTTCTGTGGAAACACTACACTGAGTAGTAGTGTCCGAGTCTGAATGAATAGACTCGGACTCAAAAGTAAAACAGCAGATATCACACGTACTAAAATAAGTGCAATCCCGTTTTCCCCCTTTTTTGAGAATCACAGGAAGACCAATCCTAGAAGACTGTTGAGGGGTTTATTCAGTCCAGAGTTAGATAATATGAAGAAATATAAAGAATAGTTGCTGCAATTTGAACAGCAAATACACGTTTTGCTTCTATTTCTAACATACCAGGTGTTCTGCTGTTTGAATTCTATCTATCCTGGGGACGTTCTAACCTCTTTTTTTCAAAACTTCAAATAAAATGTGCAAACTTACGCACCTGTAACACCAGACAGGCAAGTTTCTGATGTGAATAAGACATTGAATTGCCTGTTAATCAATTTAAACCTTTGTTTGTTTGGACAGAATTAGTTCAAGCAGTGGAAAGAAACATCCGGAAAACAGAGACTCACCTCTGTTATCAGAACATCAAAAATAATGTCGGTTGCTCTCGATTTGCAGTGACGTTTGTGTCAACCAAGAAACTTCAGCAACAATGTACAACCTTAATTTTTATTTATTCAATTATAAAGGCACTAATGTTTGGTTTGATAGTATTTACATTGGAGATTTGTTCATTTTCCCGTTTTGTTCGAACCATTGAGCTGCAGTATTTTGCATGACTCACTGCTTCCCTTTCCAATTTGTTTCTTAAAAATACTATTGGATTTTTTTTTTTTATTAGTTTTGTTTCGGGGCTAAATAATATGTAACAGTCAGCAATGCAGTTAAAATATAAAAGTGTTCTGGTAATTCTATTTTGCCTAAGTTGATTAAAATCTTCATTGCTACTCTTAAATTTTTTATGTAGAAACACCAGATCTGCTTGTGGGGGAGGAAAAAAAAAGTTGGTCTGGAGAATTTATTAATAAAAAATATTCCTCTTGATTCATTAATGGTCCTCGTGGTATTACAAGTGGTATTGAGTATTTTCATTGGTAATGAGATCTTTGCAGACATTAAAGGTTTTCCGCATTGCAGTTTGGTTAAGGTTCACTGTGGCCATTACATTGTGAAATCTCTAATAATTTAGGTTCTGATTGACATCAAATTGCTGTGAAAACAATGGGCTATACAAAAAAAAAAAAAATCCTCAACTTCACCTGAAGTCCTCACTTTATGAAAAGGGTTGATATTTGTTCACTTTTTGAAGCGCTGAAAGACGTGGAATCTATGTGGCAGAAATGTTTGTAGCCGTTAGCTCCTCATCACCCGCTTCCCTTCCTCATACAGTTGCCACTCAGACTGAATTATTAAAGCCTGCTGAAATCTGCTGCGGTTTTAATATTTAGTTTTGGAAAGGTCATACATTATAGATCAGGCCGATGAAATGATAAATGTTCACATTGAATGAGATCAACCTTAAAGCTATTGCGCTGTTATTTTTAAGCAGAGCCTGTAGCTCTTTACTAACAGAGATAAAACGGCAATCACACGGGTAACGTTGATCCAGGCCTGATGGAAGCATTTGCCTCATTTTTGTACATTCTATAAGTAGATGCATCCTGCATGCTAATTTACTATTTTAATGAATCTGTGGTGGTATGTTTTTCTATGGTGTCTTTTGGAATGTTTATGAATTTACATTTAGGTTATATTTGATTGATAAATGGAAAGCCATTTATCTGCCATCATCAGTGGCCATGCCAACTAGCCTTAGCATCTGTGGCAGGCTATTTTGAGGTGAACCAGCTGTAGCTTAGCAGATTGCTAGGAGTTAGCACAAGGGTGACTGACAAGCACTAAGACCTTCTTCCTGTCTCTCATTGGTTGTTTTTGACTGGTGCGTTTCTGCAGTTTATACTAGGAGGACTGGGAGAAGGCTTGTTTTTTTCACAGACTATCTGTCTTATATTGTAACAACATAATGATAATTTCAACAAATATGTAAAAATATATTTTTTTTTCTGAAAGTTATAAACTGTAACTTTAACAAAAAGTGCATGGGGTGAAACAAGGGCAGAGTTGCTTTGTTGTGCTTGGTACCCGTTCACAACTGCTTGCAGTTCTACTTTAACGTATTACTGCTGTTTCAGTTTGTACCTTTTGATCATACTTGTTCCCTTCTTCAAACGTAGATGTGAACAGCTGTTCTCAAACCCACTTTGCATTCAGCAAAAAACAAAACCTGCCTCTATCTCGATATGTTTTCAAGGAGAACATAAACCAGGAAATAACCAGATGTTGGTGTAAGTCTTTGGAAATTATACTTGTTAATATGCCATGTGGTTCCCACGGGAGAGGGGGTGGGGGGCAGACTTCAAGGTGAACTTATTCCTGTGACTCGTTCTGTGAAACGAGGGATGCGGCGTTAGATGAGAACCCAAGTTGAAAAGAAATAGTAGACCATAATGATGATGACGGCCATTTTTCTTTGTCCCCCTCGAGTGGTGAGTCGCTTCTGCTGTGACCCAACACATCTGCTCGTGTGTGTGAATGTGTCTGGGATGATGGAGCTTAAGATTTATAAAAAAAAATTGCGAGTAAAGCTGTGACGGTTCTTTCAAAACCACGTGCCGCTATAAGATAACCATTATTTGCTAAACATACAGGCTATGTTAATTGGATGCTACGCTAATTCCCACATGTTGTGGTAATTTAGAGGTCTGTTTTTTAGCGTCCAATGGTTTAAAAAGAGCAGTTAGAAAAATTAAGGAGCATTATGTGCTGGCAGATGAGAAAGGAGGAAAAAATAGGTGCCAACGTAGAGTTAAATATGGAGGCCGAGAAGGTTAAGGTGAGCAATAAAGGTAATAAACAAAAGGAAATGGGAGAAAAACAGGACATAACAGAACAACGTCTTCTTCTAATGACAAAATTATGACTGGCCTCCATCTGCCACTCGATCATAACCAGGCAGTCACACTCTCCAGACAGCACCCGTTCCATTAGACACTCCCATCTGTGCTCGCCACACGATTAACAATGTAATCAATGCTCAGATGTGGAGGAGGTGCGGGAACGGTGGCTCGGATTTCATCACGCTCCCAGGCTGTAAGGAAGCAGCACTGCTTTCCTTGTTGCCGTGGCAGTTTGATTTCCTCTACGATATCGATGAAGTCTTTGAAGAGCATTTCCTTGTGATCGGATTTCAATGTGTTGCAAAGATAATTGGTGTAAATGCTCAATCACGCCGCCTTATCTGTTGTCGAGCTGGTGGTATTGAGTAGAAATTGTTTTTTATTGTTGTGTTTGTACACAGGTCAGGCATTACATTATGACCACATGCCTAAGAGTCTGTTGGTTTTCTTACACTAAGATATTGATTTTTGTTAACATTGGTTGAACAAGGGTCATTACAGTTGAACATTATGACGTATCATCTAGACTGAAATGTTATACTTATAACTCGAACTTTGGTTTTCCCATCATTTGGTTTGTTCAAAGAAAACTGGAACACAAACTATGTACCATAATGGGTTTTTTTTTTCAATTTCCTTTTAAACAACAAATATTCTTTTTTTATTCTTAAGTTGCTTGATTTGGCAATTGAAGTCTCACATTTTTGTACTCCATTCAACATAATTCAAGTTACGTTATAATTGTTGTGGTTGGTATTATTCAATGCTGACAGCTTCAGAAATCAGTCACAGCATTGATTCTGTGACGGATCAATGCATGGCTGTTTTATCCATTTAAAGTTTACTCAAAACGGCTTCACCTAGTTGGAAACATTTTGAAGCAATTTCGACACTAGAGAATAATAATAATAATAATAATAATAATAATAATAATAATAATAATAATAAAAAAGACATTGAAATAAAATGGTGTTCTAAAAGTAGATTTCCAGTCAGTGACCTAAATAAAGACGGACACATGTTGATTTGGCTTGAGGATTTTTTTTTTTTTTTTTTTTTGCGATGATTATTACACATCAGTCATAACATTATGACCACATGTCTAAGAGTGTGTCGGTCCAAAACAGGCCTGACTCATTGCCATCATTAGTACCCTAAAAGTATATTGTAGTATTTGACATCAAGCTTGCCTACTTCTTCCTATTGTGCATCTTCCTACTGAGAGTTCTCCATTTAAGCGATGCAGATGCATTAAGTCATTCATGCAGTTAAAATGACGGTATGGTTCGTGGGACCAGGCCACCTCCTTCTATCGCTCCATGGTCCATTTCAGATGTTGTTTGGCTTTGAGGTCCGAGTTCAGGTCCTAGTGATCCAGCCTTTGCTCTCCATGTACACCACTGAGACTCGGCTGCTCACGAACCTGGTTGATGGGCAGCCTGGTCCGTCACTGTTTCTCCTCTTGGACGACTTTGATAGATAATGACCGCTGCTGCCTTTGAACGCCCCACAGGAGCTGAAGATTCGGGGCTGCTCCGCTCACCCTTCCCCTTCATCTCGCCTGTTGTTTCTCCTTCATTTCCGCCGTTTACTTATCGCCTAGCGTATTGTTTGGAGGAGAGACTGTGGTATGTTTTCGAAGTGTGATCCTGGATCAGTGCATACCTTTTAATTGCTTTCTACCTACGCCTTTTTGTTTTTCTTTTTTCTGTTTGCATTTTAACACCTCCTGATAAAAAGGCTTCTTATCGTTTATCTCATGTTTTCTTTGTCGTTCACCTGTGTGTGAAACTAAAGCTGGACGTTTAGTTGTGAACAGCAGCCATTTAACAACCTGCAGCTGCAGCCCTCTTTTTCTCTACTGCTTCTTTCTCTCTCTGTGGGTTTTCCTCTTCTTCTCATCCTTGTTTTTTTTTTTAAATGTATTGATTTTCTTCTTCTTCTGTTCGGCTGCTTCAGCCACGTGAGGCTGGAATGAGAGGACATGTAGACGGTGGTGTGTTTGAGCGGTTTGGTATGCAGCGACGGCAGCATTCTGTTTCATTGCAGGAGCCTCAGCCTTATCTCCTTAATGGACTATGAGCAGAGGGAACAAAACCAGAAAGTGGCACAGTGAGAATGATTGGTCTTTATGCAAAGGGGGCCGGCACGAACCCGACCTCCACCGGATAAATAACGCGCTCTGCATGCACATTTCCTCTAGCCCTGGATCACAGGATGCATTATATAAAGAGCAGCAGGAATATCTTGTAGTCATTTAAGTCTCTTTAGTCCGACATGCTAGGCTAGGTTGTGGGTAGCTATGCGTTAGCAAAATTAGAATTCTATAATCGGTTGTTGTATTTTGGTCTTTGTTTACATGTGGTTAATGTTTGGAAAAACTTTTAGAACCATCCAGCCAGTCGGTCGTCGGCTGGAACCCGAGTCTGCTCAGGAAAGCAAAAACTTTTGTTGTACTTCCTCAGATCTTATGAAGTTTTTTCTTTATTTTACAACTGCTAGATCTTCATCAGACGTTTATAATGTCCTGGTTTTTAGAGCAGAGTTAGAACATAGATGTGTCGTTAATCTATCAACAGGCCTTTATGTCGTCTTTGGCCCCTTAGAAGACTAAAAATAAGGCAGTATTGAGTAAAAACCTGAACTGCCTTTTAGATCACCGTTAGCCGAGTTGTTGTCTCTGCATGGCTCCTGTTTGGGTCGCTCCTGTTCTTCGTACAGTGCCAAAACGCCGCCGTTTGACACTGAATTGTTGCTGACATTCGATTGTTTGCTCAGGCTTCCAGAAGCTTTGTGTTTGAGGTGCTATCGATCACCGAAAGACAGGCCGGCTCGAAAAAGATTTGACCTTTACAGTCTCCTTGTTTGTGACCTGTAATGCCGTTTTATGTCCTGCTGCTGCCTGAGGATAAATCCAATTTCTTTTTAGTTGGGAATGTTCTCCGCTTTAGGCCACAGGGTTTAATTTTTCTGCTCCTCCAAGTGTTTTCTCGAAGGACTCTGTTCACAAAATACATGCTGCTGTACGAGTTCATGAATACAGCCCCGTAGATAGAAATGGGGGGGAAAGACAGACTTATAGATGAAACAAACAAAGAAAGAGAAGCAGGCAGGCAGCCAGGGACAGATGGACAGAAACAAACAGATGGACAGATATGGGAGACGGACATAAACAGAAACAGACGTCTAGACAGAATCAGACAGACAAACATATAGACAGATATTGGAAATAAATTAATAGCAAGAAACAGAGACAGATATGGAGACACAGATGTATAGACTGATGGATAAGAGGGATAAACAAACAAATAAACAGAGGGACAGACAGAGACACAGGTATACACAAAGAAACAGATATGGAGATAGATGTAAAGACACAAACAGAAACAGATCGAAATACAGACAGAAACAGACAGACATGGACAGACAGAGAAAGAGAGATGGAGACAGACACATAAACACAGAAAGAGATGGCGACAGACAAAAACAGAGATAGAGATGGCGAAAAAGATGAAGAGATAGAGACAAAGAGATAAAGATAGAAACAAAGATAGAGACAGAGATAGACAAACAGAGATAGAGTCAGAAAAAGACAGACAGAAACAGATACAGTAGATATGTGAGAGAGACAGATCACACATCACTTTGGTATTTAATGTTTCTGTTTCCTTAGAAGCTTGGATAAATTTGACAGAAACATAGACACTGAAATACTTGGCAGCTTGAAGCTGAAGTGAAACAGTCTGGCAGCAGAGCGTTCATAAGCCAGCATGTTTCTTCTGTCTACATTCAGTTAAAGATCAGTGTTTCTCAGCATAGAGACCTGCAGTTTCTACCAGGTTTGCTCTGTGGTTTGGGCTTACCCCCCCATCCCACCTTCATATATTTATCCAGTTATGACCGCAAGATTTCTGTGTTTTCAATAAATGTAGCTGCATGTCTTGCACAGTTTGTGTAAAGTAGCCGTCCATCAGTATGAGGTTTCTATGGCGACGTTGTGATGCTGCGGTTGTGCCGACGCCATTTGATCCGTTTCGTGTTGTTTCAAGTTCTTGGCGTGCCTTCCAAACATGATTCATTCCCCTTCAAACGTTTCCACACGTCACGGTCTGAGCACACACTTCAGTGTGTTTTTACAGGGATTTTGTGGGATAGACCGACAGAAGGCGGCGCATAATGGCAAAGCGGAAAGAGATCGAGGCATGATTTCCTGGATTTTTACCACATCAAAATCTGAAAAGTATGTTTCGAAACTGCATCCAGCCGCTGTGAGTCGACGCTTCGGAGAGTCGTCTTCCACTCAGATCACAGCTGGGGATGTTTTGATGTCTGCACCCGGTGTTAACGTCCAAAAAAAAGCAAAACTGAATTTTTTTGGGGCCACTTTTCTTTTCCCAAAAATGACACAGCTGGATGGAAATTGACTTTGAAAGGAGGTTTTTATTTCGTGCTGCAGTTTTTCCATTGGATCTAGGTCTGTACGTTGATGGGACCGTTCTAACGCACCAACGTGTTAGAATTGATCTAAACCACTTTGTTGTAAAACGGCTTTATTCATCAACAAAACTCAAACCTTTTCTGTTTGTAATGTTCAACTTTGTGTTGGTCAATCACACACTGCAAAATCACTAAATTTTGCCAAGTATTTTTGTCTAGCTTCTTGCAGACATATCAATCTTTTGGTCATGTTTTCTTATATAGCACATTTTAGTAACAAGGCAGTTGAAGACAGAAAATCAACAGTTGAAATTTTACATTTTTCCAAGTGCTGTCGTATTACACTTGAATTGAGACAAAATTAGCTCAAAAGTAACTTGTCATTAAGCTTGTTTTACGTCAATAATTCCTTAATATTGGTGGAAAAGTTCTAGTTCCACTGGCAGATTATATAACTTACAATTTGGGGAAAATGTCTCATTATAAGTGAAATAATATGTCCGTGGAACTAGAACTTTTTCATCAAAATTTAAGCAATATTGGCTCAAAACAAGCTCTCATTTCTTCCTGAAAAGTTACTGCAAAGTTAGTTTTGTCTTAATTCAAGTGCACCAGGATATTTGCACTCGAAGCCAGACCAAACCTCCTTTTTGCGCTTTTCCAGTGCTCTCATCAAAACGGCACCGGTTTGAGGTTGGCAGGTGAAACGTGACTGAGGTGGGGAAGCTTGACGGGTCTGGAAGTCTCTGAAAGGGCGTCATGTCTTCTCTGCAAATCGGCTCGGGTTCTTGCTTTGTGATTTGAGGAGCGTTGGAGATAAGCGTTGGAGATAGCCAATCAGATCCAAGCTTGTTTTTCTGCCAAACAGTTCTCTGTGTGTTCCATAAGTACTTCAGTGGAAAAAAAAAAAAAAGCATTTGTGTGAGCAATAGCCTTCGGCGGTTGCGCCAAATGAAAATGCTTTTTTTTTTTTTTGTTTTCCAGACCCCCTCACACCTCACTCAAGAAGTGTTTGCTTGTTTTCTGTTGTTATTCGCTCTCTATCTCTCTATCTTTCACTCTTTCTTGTATTTTTTGTTCTTGTTTTAGCTTTTTTGTTGTACTTTTTTCTTTTTACTTTTAAACTCTGACATCCAAGTCTGCCCCAGGATGTCTGTCACAAACTGCAGTCCAACGTTGTGACAATGCTTTTTTTCCTTCCCGTGCCTTTTATGACCTTCTTTTTCTTCCTTTGTGTTCCTTTTTTCTGTTTTTTCCCCCTCAAGGTCTGGCGCACCTGACGTTAAACGACCAAGGTATGGGTTTATTCGTTTTTTTTCCCCTTTTTTTTGTTTTCTTTTTTTGCTTTTTTTTTAAAGAGGAATTGACTCGGCCTCTACGCTCCCAAAGCTACTGTTCTCCCTCACAAGTTCCTCCTCTGCTTTCCACCTTCCCTCTGTGGCGTATCCTTCCATTTTTCTCCCAAATCCCCTGCTCTGTTTAATCCTTTTCATCTTCTTCTCGTCCATGTCCTCTTTAACTTTCCCTCGTCCCCCCCCCCCCAACCTCCCCCCTTTTGTTTGTGCCTCCTTCCTCTCCCTTGCTGCCATTATCTTTGTGTTTTTTCTGTGACCTCCGCCAATGTGTGTTCCACCCCTTGTCCTGTCCTATGGCTCACGTCCTGGACTTCATCACTGACCACCTTTGACCCCGCCGGCCTGACTTCGGGGGCTGAAGGTAACACTTTTCTGCTATCCCTTTGTGCTTGGGCTTAATCAAAAAAAAAAAAAAAAAAACTAACCTGAAAAATCTTCTGATTCTATTGGAAATGTGTTTGTTGGTCAATGTTTTAACAGCGAAATGCCTTCCAGCTTCCATTCACTAACACTTCGAGGTGAAAGTGTTGTCGAATGTGCAGAGTTTCTCATCACCACTCTGCTGACATTCCCATTGTTTGGCAATGATTTTGTATATTGTCTTCGATGGGCTGACTGTGACCAAGATGAACTGGGATCACGTTTTGAACGTTGGTTTTCATGGGAAATGCTTTGACATGAACACAGATTTCTACTGATGTTTTTCTATGTGTGACACAACAGCTGTTAAATGTCTGCTACACATCCCCTTTTGTCACAGATTTCCCTTTTTTTCTCTTTCTTTTTTTTTTTTTTTTACAGGTTGACAGAATTGGTTTTAAATGACTCGGCAAGCTCCGCCCCCCCCCCCCCCCACTGATGTGCTTTTATTTCCTGCCCTTTTTCAGCCTCTGGCCTCTCGCCGATCCGGCTTATTGAATGTGGTGTTAAAGCAAAGTTCACGAGAGGAAAGTGAACATGTGCAATGAATGTTTTGACCTTTACTGCAATAGAAAGAGGTGCCTCTCCTCTCATTATGAACCATGTCACACAAAAAGTAAGGGGGGAAAAAAGCTGCTCTACTTTTTATTTAATTGTCTTTTTTTTAAATCATTTTTATTATTTCAGCCTCCTATAACAATCAAAGCTTTTATACATTTGCTTTTCCTTCAAGTGGTTTACAAGGAAACTTTACCCAACACAGTTTGATCACCCTCTAATCCAGGTGTGTCCAAAGTGTTGCCGGGGGGCCATTTGTGGCCCCTGGGCTGATTTTCTGCAGCCCCCCAACTGCAATTCAACAATGATACAGATCTGTCCCATGTAGCACAGGAGGTTGATGCATTTTAATGAGGGTAAAATTATTTCTGACATCACTTTCTTACTATGGAAAATGTTAAGTACGACACAATGTATTCATCTTTTTAAAACTTCTATAATACATGGAGTCACGTTTATCCACAGACGTTACTGAAAAGCGGACCTTGCTGCACCCGAATCAGCTTTTATTCAATTTATTAAACCTGGTTAGATACAGCAGCCATTTTGAAAGAGAATGACCAAAGTCCTGTTCCTATAACTGAAAATAAATGTATTCAATCGAGCCCAAAATAAATCAAAAACTAGATGACTCTTTTCTAATACAGCAACATGAACAATCCTTAAGTTTTGGATTTACAATGAAGCTTCTCTTCCAAGAAAAAAACAAACAAACAACCCCCCTCCTCTACACCCCCCCCCCCCCCCCCCCCCCCCCAAATTTTTTGGTCAAAAAATCTTGACCATAATTCTGCCCAAGATTGACTTAGGAATTTTGGTCAATGAGACAAAGTTTGTAAACCGTTACTCTAAAGTCTGGTTCACATGACAAGATTCTAAAATTGTCGGCTGATTTTAAAAACCTGAGACCATAGACAAGATGGTTTGAAGAAGGATAAAAAAATCTTAGCTATAACAGGTTTAGTCATACAGTGGGAGGTGTCGCGCAAAACATCACATATGAACCGATTTCATTCACCAACATTCAGATGTAAGATGGGAAAACTCTCAAAACGTCTCGAGACCAAACGTGAGTTCAGAGTAAACAAACATGGCCGACTGGGAAGACGCTCTGTCGATCGTTCAGGGACTGCATTTAATGAAGGAAAAAACAGTAGGAAAAGGCATTTCCCCACCAGACTTTCTGGTGCGCAGTCGTAGTTGACGCAACAATAAAATATGTTGACTTCAGTTATATATACAGTACAGATCAAAGGTTTGGACACACCTTTTAATTCAATGAGTTTCCTTTATTTTCATGACTATTGACATTGTAGATTCACACTGAAGGCATCAAAACTATGAATAACACATGTGGAAATATGCACTAAACAAAAAAGTGTAAAACAACTGAAAATACCCCTTATATTCTAGTTTCTTCAAAGTAGCAACCTTTTGCTGTGATTACTGCTTTGCACACACTCTGCATTTTCTTGATGAGCTTCAAGAGGTCGTCACCTGAAATGGTTTTCACTTCATAGGTGTGCCCTGTCAGGTTAATAAGTGGGATTTCTTGCCTTATAAATAGTCATGAAAATAAAGAAAACCCATTGAATTAGAAAGGTGTGTCCAAACTTTTGGTCTGTACCGTATATATATATATATATATATATATATATATATATATATATATATATATATATATATATATACATGTATATATACAGTATATCATATGACTTCATAATTTAATGCCTTTAAATTGGGACTCTGTCTCTTGAAAAATTCCTGCTCCTTCTGAAACTCCGCCTTCAGGAAGTCATCACAACATGGCTCCTCTATTAACCCTTTAACGTTTTTACCAGTGTTGCACTGAGAAGTAGGAAACTGCAGCTTTGAGGAGGCGGGGCTTGGTCCACCCAGGCATTATGTACAGCAGAATGGTTGCCATGGACATTAAAGGATTTCTCAAACATACATGAAAGAATGAAGGCAACACTTGAGGTATGTTATTGATAAGGGAATAACAATATAACGTAAAGTACAGCTCATAAAGTCAATTTTACATGATACTGCCACTTTAAGAGCCATCCTGATAATTTGGGTGTCAGAAGTGGAAAATTGCGACAGAAGCGTAAATTAGAAATCAGCCAGACACTTTTTGGAGACATTTAAAAAGTCTGGGACCTGAGCATCGAAACTCAGAGATGCCATATACACCACACATAATCCATGCTGCTACTAAGTTGATTAAAAATATTGCAACAGTAAATCATAAATTACATTTCTCTATCTCTTAAAATGTGGTATTTATCTCCACAGGCAGAAACAAGTCTGCTTCATTCTAATGCTGTCAAGCTTCACTGTTTTCAATGTCTTTATCAAGCTGTAAGGCACTATGTCCACTAGGGGGCAGGTCTGAGTTAGCTTCTTAAATTTGAGGCATATTTCGACGCTAGCAAGGATGGAAAAAAATCAAATCTAAATATTGTGCATTATCTTAAAGAGAAATAAAAGGAGCCATAAAATACATCATGACATTCTGACTTGTTTGGGAATTGTTTTTTTTTTCTTTTTCTCTTCTTTGGTTCTTTTGCTAATCAGCTATACTGTGCTCCGTCTACACTCCCAGATCAACGACTAAAATAGCACAACAAATGAACACGGAACGCATCTGTGTGTTTACCAATAATTCACTAAATCAGAATAAAGTTTTGGCAAAATTATTGGGGCCTGCCATGCAAAGCAATGGCAGGAACCTATTACTATTTTTAATCTGCCACACACCAAAAAAGTCGAGGCTTTTTTTCTCTCGATTTTTACGTTATCACAAATAAGTTTCTTGTTAAAACAAGACGCGAAACTCGTTAAAACGAGAGCTTCTCATTATACCAAGATGAGTTTTATGTCATTTTATAAAGATAAGATATAAAATCAACATACAGGGGATAAACGAGCACAGAGGGGCTCGCTACACCTCTCTTCCTCACCCGGTTTCCTCTGCGCCATACAAATCCCCAGAGCTGTAGCTTTTTTACTGTTACGACCTTCCATATTTAAAAGATGTTTTGGTTTTAATGAGATATAGACGCCGTTATAATGTGTTTTTAAAATCTTGTTAAAACGAGGAACTTTTCCTCTTTTAAAACGAGTTTTGCGTCTCCCTACAGGGAGAAAAGTTTTCTCGTTTAAACGAGATGCTCAACCCAAATTTATTTCGGCGCTCGGGCACTTACACGCTTCCGTAGCTTTTGTGTGGCTTAGCAACTAAAAAAAGAAGGCATTGAAAACTCTGAGCAGATGTTTTCTAAGCGTAATCCTGTTATCTTTATACTGCCTCTTTTTCTTTTTTGTTTTTTTTGTCTCGTTAACATTTCCATAAACCTTCCTCAGATGAACTTTATCAGGTATGCATTCTGGGATCCACTCCAAACTGAGCCGCCTGTTCATCAAAGCCCACATGCTTAAAGAGAGAAAAGCACAAACTGGAAAAAAGAAAGGAAAACACTAGAACAGCAGGAAATCTGACACGACACCAGCATTTATCCATCGTGTTTTCCCTCTAGCATTGCTCTAAATCCAACATGAGACATTCTTTAGATTTTACACTTCAAGGGCAAACTCTTGATTTTTTGTTGCTTCTTCTGTTATATATATATATATATATATATATATTTATACACACGTGTGTGTGTGTCTGGGCAGGAAGCAGGATCTAAAACTTTTATCAATAACTTTTTGAAAGATAGCAAAGAGAAGCTGGTACTGTGTAAAATAATAAAACTTTAGTTTGGTAAAACATTTTTTGACCTTTTAATGAGAACTTTCAAAAATGACCTTTTGTAATTCCTTGGAACAGGAGTTCCGGACCTCACAAACGTTTGTGCTTGCTAGCTATGCTAACTTGAGGAGCAAAGCAGCTTGATAAGTTGGACTGGCAGCCAATCAGAAAGATGCGCAGGGCAAACGTCAATAAATTATTCCATCTTATAGTTTTATAATAAAGCTTAAGAAACAAATTAGAATTTATTTTTTTAAAAATGAGTAAAATATTTATTAGATTACATTTTTGCATTTTTTTCTCATCTTCCCTCCTGCTTTCTGAGGCCTCCCATAATTCCCCCATTTTGAATAACACTGCCATAGGAGATTAAATTAAATGACAGGATTAATATAATTTTGGAATTTCATAAATGCAAAACACACTTCACTGAGATTATCAGTCTGATAGTGTCAAGTAATTGGCATCAACTATGATTTAGTCTCATTTGTGTGTGGGCGTGTATATCAGATTTGATAATAAATGTTAAGCCTTTCTCCTTAGTGGACAAAAACATGTCAGATTCTAGAAATGTTGGCGATTTGCATGAACCTCACCGGGCAGCACACAGTTCAGCTCAGACTTGGTCTTCTCTCCTGGCCCACAGCAGCAGCTCAGTATAGGTCTTCCATCAAGAAAGCTGCTAAAAACCATCATGGACCAGCAGTTTGTCCAGACGGATGTCCCTGCCTGGGGTTGTAGGTGATGGGAAACCTCAGAGGGACTTGAGCAGGACAATCTGGTAATGGAGTCTGATCATCAAACTGGATCCTTCAGCTTCAGGGTGATGGGATCCGAAGCGCTTTGACATGGGAGCCATAAAAACAGAACAGGGTCTTGCCTTTCGTTTTCCCCCTAAGGCTTCTGGTTAGCCCCCTCCCCATCCTGACCAGTTCAAACGTATCCCACCTAAAATACATTTCAATACATTACTAACATCAATCCTTGAAAATGTCCTTTAAAATTATATCCAGTTGTAGTGTATAGATTTAAAATGTCCACACACTGTGGTCCAAACTGTGTCAAATGGCCGAAGATGTGGCTTCTTTTAAAGATATAAAAGACACATGCCTGAAACTTTTTACTTTGCCCCAAAATAAATGTGTAGGAATTTTAAAGCTATTTGCACCAATAGAGCGAAAACCTTGTAGATTAGTACTCTCTATAGGTGTCCGGCCTTCAAGGTCCAGTTTTTATGCTACGCTAACACAGCAAGCAAATCCAACCCAAATCTTTTTTTTTTTCCCCATATGCGACCTATATCCAACTTTATCACGGCCTAATTCCGATCCTTTTACCCCTAAAAATATCTGATCTGTGCCTCTTATTTGTGGTACTGAATTGGATACGTATCATTTCTCTATGTTATGTTGCATTTAAAGAAACTTTCATCATCAACTTGCGTCACAATCCCGCCCCAGAAGAAGCCAGACATGATCAATCCAGATTTAAACAATGGTTGAAAATTATAATGATCAAAATTCTGAAATGCATTTTGTCAGTGAAGTGCATCACGTCATAATCCTGCCGCTCTTGCTTCTGACTGCGCATCCAAACAGAAGCTGCAGTCATTACGCTACAAAAGCAGTGACTGCTCTATTGGTTGTGCTTTCTTTTTATTAACGTCCTTCATGTTATGATCTGGTGACAGTACTGTCAGCTCTGGAGAACTTTAAAGTCGATCCATAAGCAGCGGCATCCATTGTTACTCCCGTAAACAGTGCGCTGCCAAGTTTTTCTTCTGCGCAAACGGGTCACTTTGGGGTCATTAACCGTTCACACTGATTGCAGCCTTATTGGTCCAAAACACCAGTCAGTTTTCTGCACCGCTTCCTCGGCATGCAGCCATGTCCCCCAGAGTCCTGCTAACGACCTCGTTACTCGGCTCAGAGAAACATTTAAAAGTTGCAGGACACCGTCCCCTGAGGACTGGATTTCAAGACACCCTGCTCTAACCTAAAAATGTATACTGCGTTGTTCAAGGACATACTTTTAATATCTTATTCAGAAAAGAATTGGATTGAGAACTTTGCGACCGTGTGGCCGTGTGGACACGAGAGCTCAGGGAAGTTGTTGTGCCCACATGATCTTTGCAGTCTTTGTGGGGACCGGACCTTGATGACGTTTGTTTCTCCCCTCATTTTTAAACTCAACCAAAATACAAAAATGTCTTTAAATTTAACAGCAACAAACGGCCACAAAATGAGCAGACCTTCCTACATGATTTGTCAACAGTGCAACGGCGTAAAATAAATCTCAGTCCTGCTGCTAAAGCTGCTTCATCGTATTTTTAAAAAAGTCGTCAGTTTCTATGTTAGACCCGATACCCTGGTAACACAAATCCAATAAAAATCTACGGACATTCAATTTTGAGATGAAATTGCCAGGGTGAATCATCTCACCAAACACTTCATTCAATTTTAACATGGTTTTGCTACTGCTATATCTGCTGCTGCTGTCAGGTGAATGAGTCAACTCTGCATAGCAATGCCCTCCCTACAAGCAACTCTCACTTCTCTTTTTAGCTACTGCCGGTGCTTGAGGAGTTGCTCAAGTTTGAATCCTGGTTCAGATGCTCAGGATCAGAGGTTTCCAACCCTGGACCTCAAGATCTAGTGTCCTGCAGGATTTAGATGCATCACCGTCAAATCAAATGATTGGATTAGCTCTCCAGCAAACCATCAAGCTTGGGAAAGGTCTGATAATGAGTCATTTATTTGATTCAGCTGTGATGGAGCAGGAATGTATCCAAAACCTGCAGGAGAAGTAGATCTCAAGGTCCAGGGTTGGAGACCTCTGGTCTAGATGCTTTCTTTCTTGCTTTCACACCTATCACTAATCTATTTAACCTCTCCCTACAAACTTATGATTTACCCCATGATTGGAAATCTGTGGCTGTCAACCCTCGTTTTAGTGATATGACATATTAAACCAATACAGACCCAGGCCTGCCTCTATTTAGCCATACCTCTTACAAAATTAGTTAATAAACATTGAAGCCCCTCCATAGAATATTACAATAGTCTTAGCCGTATGCAGTTTGGCTTCAGAGCCAGGCGTTGGCTGTATTGCAGAAATACCCAAAGCAGTTGTATTCACAGTCTGGCCTTAAGGGTTCAACATGTATAACATGGTTTAAAGGTCACCCTGGGTCAACACACAAGAAACAAATTGGTTTGTTGCCAGATCTCCGTGGAGAGGTTCTAGATATTTAAGTCAGATGTGTCTGATCAAGGACACATCTTAAATCTGAAGGAGTGGAGTTGGACACTCCTGACCTAAAGTGTTTGTGACATTATATGTGCCATCACTACAGAATAATATTTGGTTTTATTTAGCATTCTGGCTAAAGTTGACAATAACATCTTAATGAGCCTGCTTAAAATAATTGTTCTTTTAAAGAAATGGATAGTGTGTTTTAATGTTCCAGCTTTGGTCATTGGAGGCTTTCACTGTCCAGTCTGACCCTATGATGTTGACTTTGGGGCGTTGCTCAGGGATCTATGCTAGGTCAACCCAATCTGAAATTTGAATCATTTCTATGCTGATAACACTGTTCTGTACACTCTTGTCAAATCCTTACAGCTCCATTGAGTTTCTTACAATATAGTTTTCAACATGTCTTCTCCAATCTTTTATGAAACAAACATCAAACCAGACAAATGATTTTTAACCATCACTTACCTCACACTGTGTCCTCTTCATGTCCATTCTGAATGATACGGCATTAAAACTTATCAGTTCATTTAAAGACCTAGTTACTGTCCTATGACACATTAATTCAGTACTTTGTAAAATCCCATCAATAATAATTTTTTGTATTATCACAAGTCATTTTTCGCCCTTAACCTACACAACGGCAAAACCGTCTGTTTTAGATTGCAGTGACAACATCCACAGGAATCGGACGTCACCTATTATACTGCAGTCTGTTTTGCCCCAGGCGGTCACACTGTAATCTGCACTCGCCTGTCAGCCGGCCATCACTCCATTCCCACAGGACGCTGCATTTTATTTCGGTTTATTTATCAGACGATCATTGGCAAAAACTCCTCCCTGCCTTCACACGCTTCTCGACCTCTCCAGGAATCGCTGCAGTTTTTGCTCCAGTAACTTTATCCCCAAACTCATTCCAAAAGTTTGTCAGCTGACCCTAACCACTGGGATAAGTTGGAGAAAATCTTTTTTAAAAAATGAGAAGTAATTCTCTTCCATTTGACCTGGTAAATAAAGATTGTTTTTAAACTGAGTTTATTCTAACTATACAAAGTAAGAGATTAACATTTATTTTAAATGGAGATACAGTCAGGACATGAAGAGGAGCAGGAATGTAATACGTTGCCAATTCATATTTTTCTCTTAGACATCTTACACATATTGTTACCAAATTAACATTTCAGATCAATGCACAGGTGGAGGAGTGGAAAAGAGGTGTCAACACTTTAGACAAAGACCAATTAATGTAATTGGTCTGACTTTAGCTTTTCCAAATCCAATTCATATATAAAGCACTTTAAAATCAGCAGGTTGGCCAAAGTACTGTACAAACGAAACACTGATCACTAACAAATATCTAAAAACTGAAGAAAAAGAAAATCACTATAATGCTTAAACAGGTTCTAGGTTTTATTTTAGACAAACGCTAATTGATTTTCACCCAAAATTTCTAATTTGTCTTGTTTTCTAAAGCATTTTTCACTAAATTATTGATATTTTTAAAAAAAATTTTGTAGTCATTTCATCCTAAAAAAATAAAATAAATATTAGGAATTAGACTATTTTAAGTCTGGGCTCTTCAGGTGACAAAAAGTATTGCACACATTTCTTCTCGCATGTTTGGTGCACTTTGGCGTGAGGGAAACAGACGCTGTGAATTTCCTGGCAGTCGTCCCATTAGAGATATCAAAACCCAGAAAAACGTTCAGGTGTTCAGCACTTCTTTTCCCAGCTGTAGAAAGTGAACGAGTTCATTCTTCGGTGAACTGAACAATTTTTCTTATTAACTGGGGCGTTTCTGTAAATTTGACCTTTCGGCTGAACAACACGGCTTGGCCAAACAACCGACAGGAGAAATGAAATCAATACAGCGCTCCTCCGTGTTTAAAGACAATATTTCAACAACATTGTTAGTTTGGCCCGAGGATTTAGAGATTATTCACTTTTTCATAAATCTCTGTGTTGTGGAAGTAAAATTTTAAAACGGGTCTTTGTCAGTTCTATAAATCTTACTGTACGCTGCCACATAATCAGGCCAGCAGAATCAATATCAGCTGTCCTTCACAGACTGAAGAAGGACAAACCCCAGGCTTAGGTTCCTATCTTCCTGAGGTCTGATCCTTATCTCCCCGTCTATAAAAAAATAAATAAAAACGTTTCCAGACTAACACACTGGGGCTGCACTCTTTCACAGAAGCTTGTCACATTTAGTTTCACGTTATTCTCAAGTGAAAAAACTTTCAAATACAAAAGCAATAAACATTTTTTTCTGGAGAGAAAGTTTATCACATTCATGATGGACATGATTACTACACTAGAATTAGTTTGCAAGTGACATTGTTTATGTGTTTTTTTTACTCTGAAAATCTAGTAAATAAGATTAAATTAAATTGTT
The DNA here is from genome assembly GCF_003331165.1 of Xiphophorus hellerii. Taxonomy (NCBI): domain Eukaryota; kingdom Metazoa; phylum Chordata; class Actinopteri; order Cyprinodontiformes; family Poeciliidae; genus Xiphophorus; species Xiphophorus hellerii. Next base: position 3,880,100 of record NC_045685.1, read on the forward strand.
TTAGTGTATATATATATATTTTTTTTTTTTATAATGGGGGTCCATCTGAAACTATTGTGAGTTTATAGGGTAAGAGTTGATAAGTTTCTTACTTCTTCCTACTAATTTTTGAGCATGTTAAGATTATTGTACAAAAATATTTTTGCATTCCTTGTTCATGTGTGTGATTTTATGCTTCTATCATGTTCGAAATAAACATTTTCAGCTCAACATGTTCACATTTTGAGGTGTTTTAAAGGGGCAGTATTATGTAAAATCGACTAATGTTGTTCGTAGGGCTGGTGTAGACGAATATTTTAGCAATCGAGTAATCAATCGATTATTCTTACGATTAACCGAGTAATCGGATAAAAAAAAATAAAACATTGGTAAATCTAACATAACAGCAGTGTTACTATCAAATACCAACATCAGTCCAATTGTTCATATTTGAACTTCCCTAACAATAACTTTTCTGTAGTTTAGGAAATTAACCTGTAATAATAATGGCTCACTTTCTAAGTTAACCTGAAGAAAAGTTGTACAAAAATCTGAAATTATATTCAATTTAATAGAGGCATGCTCACAAATATGCTTATATTTAAAAAAAGAACAAGTGTATACTCCAACTTTTTGTTTATGTATTCATCTCCAGTCAATTTAATAGATGAACTCTCACCTGGCCCAAACATCTATAGCTTTTCTGTTCATGTTAGCGACGGAATTTGGCTCCTTAGTTTGTCACAGAAACTCATCTACCAGCTCTGTACCACCACGATGCACTCCGCCACCCTTTTGTTGAGACCGGGATGATATGAAATTCCGGTTTGTCCATAAAGATATATTTACACTATAAGTAATATTTACACTAAGTATCAACTACACAACAGCCTCCCACCGTGTTCAGTCTATCCACTCACCTGTATAAACACACCTTCAGTGCTCTTCCTCGCTCTGAACACTGGCCACCAGGCAGCAGCTCTACGAGGAGCCGTACCTCAAGCATAACGCCAGTTATTTTAAGGATTGGTCCCCTGAAAAACAATAAAAGCCTGGACATTATCATGAATCAATAAAATCCTCCCAGAGCAAACTTGAAAATGCTGCTAGCTTTCATCAACTCAGGCAGAAGTGAGAGCACTGTGCAACGCTAATATTGACCTGGCCGGAACACAGTGCGCTAAATAACAAAACATAAATTAACTAAGCTTTGAGGCAGACTAATTTTCCTTGAGAATTTTAATAATCAAGGTTCTCGAATCAATCGAGGAATTGTTTCAGCCCTAGTTTATCCCTCATCAAGAACATACCTTAAATGTTGCCTTCATTCTTTCATGCATGTTTGAGAAGTCCTTTAATCTCCCATGGCAACCATTCGGCTGAGCAAAACGCCTGGGTGGCTCTAGCTCCGCCTTCGAGGCAAAGCTCCTCCTCTGAGCTGCAGTTTTTAAGCTTCTGCCTCACAGCTGCCCTCTTTCCCCACCCCCCCTCAGCAATTAGCTGGCTAGTTTGCTAATTGCAGATTAGCCAGCAACAATTAGCAAACACCTGGTGGAACTGTGACTCAGCTGAGCTCTTTGTAGGAGCTACTTCTCAGCGAAACACTGGGTTAATAGAGGAGCCATGTTGTGATGACTTCCTGTAGGCGGAGTTTCAGAAAGAGCAGGGATTTTTAAAGTGACAGCAACCTGATTTTAAGAAAGTAAAACTTCTAACGTCATATTTGATACACAGCATTTTAAACAACTTAAGGTAGTTACTTGACTGTGCTATAAAATTGCACTATGTGACTGGAAAACACAGAATACTGCTCCTTTAAAATCCTCCTTAACCCAATTTTAAGTCGTCATTACCAGCAGTAGTTAGTTTCTGTGTCCACATACATGAATTGGCTGCTTTGACCAACACAACAAATATAAGATCAAGGTTCCAACCTTTTTGTATTGTTGGATTCCGCCTTTTATGACTTGATCAATGCAACATCGCCGTCACAGATAAAACAGAATGTCCATTCTTTGTATTTAGGATCTTCAGCACTTTAAAGTGGATACTTTGGGAAACTTTGCTTTGGGACATGATTTCCAAAGGTTTTGCACACCTTTAATGCTGCCAATTTTATTCCAACATTACGTACAGTATATGTTGTTGTTGGCTTTTGTTGTTCTAAAAACCAGTGAAAAGTAAGCTAAGTATTTTTTTTTTCTAGAATTGTTTGTAAATTTCAGTTGGAAGAACCCCTAAAGTGTTGGAGTCAAAATCTCTCCCTATTATACATTTATTGACTACTTACTAAATAATTTTTAGAAAAGACTCACAATAATAGTAACACCTTGGATATGCAAATAACTAACCTTGTTTGTTTTAAATGAACCCTAAATTATACCTGATTTACAAAGTGAATTAAGGTAATTATTCCATAGAGTTGCATAATGAATATTTACTGTATTTACATGAAACAATGTCACCTATCTAAATAATTTCATTAATTACCAAAGTGTAAAAAACAGCCTTTAGGCAATCAGTTACTACAACCTTCAAAATAAATTAGATGTTTTAAACAAAAGAAATATTTATTATTCAAGAACTTTCTTTTAAATCTTTCAAACTTGGAACTTGTGACAGAGCCTTGAAATAGTTTTCCTTTCCTACTCATAACCCTTCATTTAGTTGAAGAATTTATTAAAAAGGGACCCAAATGCAACACAGATCTGTTAACGAAACAAAATATTTCATTGAAATAAAATATTCTGAACAGATCAGAGTACAAGTCTTGGAATATAAGAAAATGAGCGAAGAGACTAAGCCTTTGTACACATGTAGCCAGTTTTTATTAAACAAATATCTTCACCACATTATTTCAAAAAAAGAAAAAGAACAAAATTTACACAACACAAGTTTCAGTCTTCATCTACATGAACTGGCACAAATTCCCCCCCCTGAGCGTTGTTTTAAACATGCCAAGCCCTTAGGGGGCAGTGTAGCGCCAGTGATGGCATAGTTACTTTGAAAAAGTGACTTTGATCCGATTACTGATTACTCCTTGTAATTACTGGAACACACAAAAACACGCAAAAATTACTAACTTTTTTTTTTTTTTTTAAACTTTTGTAACCATTAATGTTGATTACTGACTACTTGATTTGGAAAGTAACGAAGTTACATTAAAAGTAACTTTTTTAGATACTTTCAGCAGCTGCTGACAATAATGTTCCGCCACCTGTGAAAATGACATTTAGCTTTGCCGATACTTCATTGCAAGTTATTTTATAATGGCAACATTTGTCTCAACTTCTAAGGTTGAACTGAAGGGGAGATTGTTTAATGGTTACAAAAGTAAAAAAAAATAATAAAAAAGTTAGTAATTTTTGCGTTTTTTTGTGTGTTCCAGTATTCTCTGGAAAACTCTAAGTAGGATTTTAGAAATCCCCCAAGCCCCCACCCTGTTCCCTACCTTCTCCAGCGTCCAGGTTCTGCGTTATGGCCCTGTTCTCACAGCACTTCTCCTGTGGCTCCATAATGCAGACGTCCCGTTTATCTTAATATTAGTAATTATGATGGCGTTTAGTTGCACAACTTTACGGACTCGTTCATTCGTGGCTGTTTTCACATTTATTGCGCTGCTCATATTAGTCTCAATATTTACAGTTGTTTTGTTTTTTTCGCTCGATGTCATTCACAGCAAATATATTAAATTGACATTAACAAAGACACAGCGGGATCATCCGGGAAATGGACAGAGAGTGTCTGACTAAAACTAATAAGCAACTTCATGTTCAAAAATGAGCCCAAAAGACCGCGACCCGTGACACATTAAATTTGAAAGTGAGTTTAGAAGAACACAAGCCCAAAACTGCTTATAATAATTGGACTTGGCGACAGAAACTCAAAAACTTTCCAGTTTTCTTCCTGTTAGGAATTAGACACGGCACCAGGAAGTTTGTTTGTGTGGACAGATATAGAGTTTGAACTACTTTTAAATAGCATATCAGATTATAAAATGAATAAAACACAAGCCCGCATCTATTAGAAATTGTGAAAGCATGTATGTGAAAGCCTCTTGAGCTAATACTATTCACTAACTTAATCATATTATGGAATAATACCCTGAATTTACAAAGTTACAAATTAGTAGAAAGGTGTTTTTTTGGATTTCTACAGAGGTATCTGTGAAATGTCAGACATGTGATCACTGTCCAGGTTAGTTTTCAGCAAAATTCAACTGAAAAATATTTGTAAACATGGATGTTCAAGGTTTGATATATATTTGCACATCTCAAATTGAGTCTCTGTAGAATGTATCACTGTAATTAAAAATCATTGTGACAAAACGTCTTTCATATTGCTATATCTGCAGTGTAGGGTGTAGATACAAGTGGAATGCCTTGGCCTTTTTTTTTTTTTTGTTGGCTTAGCAATTTCTATGATGCAGACATAATGCTCTAAACAAGCTACCCCGAAGCCGTTTCAACCATGGCAAAGTAATTAAGGGGCTCTAAATAAACCGTGGTTTACAATACAGTATAAAAAAAGAAAGTTAATAGATCTAAATTGAAAACATTTCCAGGCTCTTGGCTCTGGAATTGCACCTGCTTAGCTTGTGGACCATTTAATTTGCGTGTAAGAGATGTTCCCCCGCCGCGGCTAGCAGCCATGCTGCTTTTTTTTTTTTGTTTTGTTTTTGGTGAGGCCGGCCTGATGCGCGCTCGTAATAAAATAAGCCGAGCCCTGAGAGATAGTCTCTCGGCAGAGATCTCCTTGGAGATACTGAGCAGAAAAAAAAGAAGGGGAATATCTAGTCTGATCTGTATCTGACCTCAAATGTAATAGACTAGGTCCAGGGTGAGATAGCCATCTCAGCCGGCGCTCACTAAGGGCAGGGTATGTCCTGTTTTCGTCTGAGCTATGCAAAACACACACACACACACACAAAAGTGGACTGGTGGGAAATGAAGCAGATTTTGTTCTTCATTCTGTCTGTTTTTAGACAGTAACCAAATAAAGATTGATATCTGAAACAGGAAGTATACGGTCCTAGAAATGTTGAGTTTTATAGGATTTTCTGTTGGGTACCATCAAGACAGAATCAAAGATGAAAGTGGCATTCCAGTAATAAGAGACCAAGTCAAAACAAGAATATTACTTTCTTTCAGTTTGTCATCACAAAGGTCCTGCAGGAAACCTTGACCCCACAATATGGGGTCTCCTAAAAATGTGCCATATGCATAACAATAATAATGCGCTCTCAGAAAATTAAAAGCTTAGAAAACCCCACATATGCCATTTCAAATAGTCAGACACCATTTTCTTTATCTTCCCAATCTTTTAAAGATGAAATTCTAAATAAATTATTCCATTTAAAGAGCAAAAGTTGAAATCACCACGTTCTGAGACACTTTCGTGAACTCACACGACATAAAACCTCAAAGGTTATAGAAATGGTAAAAATGCAAAAGGTTGACGGCACACTCCTCTCTGAAAGGTTCCTTTAGAGCAGGGGTGGGCACTCCTGGTCCTCGAGGGCCGGTGTCCTGCAACTTTTAGATGCATCTCTACTTCAACACACCTGAGTCAAATAATGAGGTCGTTAGCAGGACTCTGGAGAACTTGACTGCACGTAGGAGGTGATTCAGCTGTTGGATTCAGGTGTGTTGGACCAGGGAGACATCTAAGAGTTGCAGGACACCGGCCCTCGAGGACCAGGATTGCCCACCCCTGCTTTAGAGGATGAAGTCTTGCCTCTCCGTTTCCCGCCTTCGTCACACCAACCATCTCTAAAGCCTCTTCACTGCAGCCATGATGATTCTCTGCGGTGTTCGTGTCCTCCTGACCGGCGGTCAGTCTCGCATATCAACCACCTCTTTTTCTGCTGTCACATAGTTGCAGCTTGATTCTTTTTCAGTTTCTACATATTGTCAAACAAATAAAGCGTGTGTGCAAAAAAAACAACAACAAAAAAACGTTCTAAAATATGATTGACCGCATAATGGAGCACGAACCATGAGCTTTGACCAAAACTCAGGAAAACCCAATAGAAATATTGACGCAATGAAGAAAGACGGCAGCCAGGAAGTTGAGGCTTTCACACAAATGACTCTAAGCAAACAGCCTGATAGGTTACAAAGTGGCTTAGGAACAACAAAGTCAATATTTTAGTGTGGCCATCACAAAGCACTGATATCAGTCAACTGAATTGCCACCATTTGACCTTGGTAATTTAATCAGCATTGGCAACAGTTTATTGGCCAATGCCTTCCTTAGTTCTAAACATCTCTTTATACTGAATTTGAAAGAAAACTCTCTCTCTCTGTCTGCATAACTAAAACAGAGCGCTGCATGAGTAGGTCTAAATGCGACGCATAAATATGCAGCAACCGTACAGTACACACACACACGCACCCCCACACGCCCACCCCTGCACACACTGTGTATTAAGTCATCGCTGTGAAATTAGCTGTAGCTTGACATTTTCTCAGCCATTAACCAGAGATACCTGCAGTTTGCAAAGCAAGCTGTCAATAAAACACTGAGAGAGTGGCGAGCCTAATGGCATAAACACAAAAGGCCGAAGCTGATTCAGTCAAAAAGAAAAACGAAAAAACAGCTTTCAGGAAAAAAGCTATATGAAATTTTACTGATGTCAGAAAACGGAATGTTCAGAAGTTACCAAAACACACTTGGTGACCTTAACATTTTCAATTTGTTCTTTTTCCTACTGATTCAAAGGCTAAACCATTGTTTTCTGTTGGCATGTTATTGATGGGAAAGCATATTCTTCTGGTGTAAGTGGCCTTTGACCTTGTGGATTACTGTAGCCGTAGAGGAGTGTGCTTTGATTATCGAAGGTATTTAGGTAGATGGTCACAATAACGTCCATTTGACTCACACTGGACTCACATAAAGAATCTAAAGAGTCAAATTCTTGTGATTCTTTTGAATCAAAAGAATTTGATTTAAAAAAAGAATGAAATTCTTTTTGATTCTTTTTTTTTAATAAAAAAGAATTTATATTCAATCTTCATTGAGATGCTGTAGCTTTTAGGTGGATGACCTTGCTTTTTATGCAGTTTAAAATGAATCGTCCTTATAGTGCGTTCTCTGGGACCATTTAAAATTAATTTGTGACCTCTTTGACCTGGTTCATCACACTAGCTATGGAAGTCAGTCCAGATCAAAGACTGCTGGAGACACAGGAGGACAAGACAAGGCAAATTCTCTTCAACCAAAAAACATGGGTTTTTTTATCTGCTTTTTATAGAGAGATAATAGTACTAATAAACTGGATATGTATTAACTATAAACCAATAATTGTTTAACGGTTCACTATTATGTGTTTTCCAGACACATAATGCCATCTTATATCATGATCAAGAAACTATATAACACGTCAGTTGCTATAAATGTCAAACATGATTTAAAAGAATTTTTACTTTGTAATTTAACGCCTTGAAATTGGGCCTCTGTCTCTTTAAAAAAAAAACAAAAAAAAACTCCTGCTCTTTCTGAGACTCTGTCTTCAGGAAGTCGTCATGAAAACGCTTCTCTATTGACCTGTTATCAACGTTTTTACCAGCAGTCCGCTGAGAAGTTCGAAGGAGCTGAGTGTGGGCTTGGGAAGCCAGAAACGCGGAAGCTGCAGCACCGAGGAGGAGCTTCATCCTTGAAGGCGGAGCTAGGTCCACCCAGGTGTTTTGCACAGCTGAATGGTTGCCAAGGAGCTTAAAGGAGTTCTCAAACATGCATCAAATAATCAAGGCAACACTCGTGGTGTGTTTTTTATAACATGATGTGAAACTCAAAGAAGTAAATTTTACATAATAATACCTGTTTAAAATCAAGTTCTAAAGGAGGTATGATATAGTGCAGGTACATTTTGGGGTTTAGTTCCTACATGTACTCTTAACTGTATATAGGAGTTAATGTAAGCACTAGAAACACATCACACTATGATTAACAGTGTCTGCAAATGAACTGGATAGATTATTAATCTGTAGCCGCTGTCACAAATCTTAATCACAACTTTGACGCTGATGCTGATGGACAGCAGCGCACCGAGGCTGCCCTCTGCGACCTTCAGTCGGCCCTGTGGGGGGAGCGAGCGACAGCGCGAGGTGTGTGACAGTCTCAGTCCCCGCGTCCAAGATTGATTAGAGGTCGGCGACTCGTTTCCCAGGCGAGTCACGTCTCGTCATTGGCAGCATCACTTAGAGAAACTGACAGGTCATGTCATGTGCCCCGAGAACTCCCACTTTATTATGCAATGATCACAGTTCAGCTCAGTCACAGAATGACATTATAAATGTATTTACCCCCCCTGATATGCTTAAGAGAGATGGGTTCAGGATTCCCTCTGGAGAAGATTTATAGAGATATGATTGGAGTCATTTTAGCAACACTCGTAACATAGAACCAAACAAAGACTCACAAGCTACACTAAATCTGATATGTTCCTGACATTTCTGCCCTTTGACCTTCACATAGACATGCCATCAGTAAATTCTTGGTAGTGAAAGAGTCATAGTGTGGGCTGGAATTTCCTCCTTTAAAATCTGTAATGGAGATTTTAGATGTTACTGCATATGACAGTGAGACATATCTTAAAGGGGCAGTATTATGTAAAGTCTACTTTTTTGAGCTTCACATCATGTTTTAGTGTTATTCTGTCATCAAAATCAATCTTGGAGTTTTTCAATGACTCATTCATGTGTGTTTGAGAAATCCCTTAATCTCCCATAGCAACCGTTCAGCTGCGCAAAACTCCTGGTTGGCCCTAGCGCCGCCTTTGAGACGCAGCACTTGTGGTAAACACAACATTACACCAAACATGGAGCAGGGAAACGGAAGAGAATGCTGCCAGGTAGCTACAAAAGAAAGATATCCATGTTCAAAATAAAAGCTGCAACATCATCTACAAAAAGAAGCTCTATGTTCCTTTAACCACAGCTGATGGTAATTGGAAAACATCTACACTGCTCATAAAATTAAAGGGAACAGTCAAATATCACATCCTAGATCTCAATTAAGGAAATATTCTCATCGAAAAACTTTATTAACACACATAATATCAACACCTTCATCCTGCAGGAACTGTCGACGCACTTCAGCCACATGAGGCCTGGCATTGTCACGTATAAGTAGGATCCCAGAGCCCACTGGACCAGCATGTGGTCTCACAATGGGTCTGAGGGTCTCATCCTGGTACCTCTGGCTGCATATGAAGGGCTGTACGTCCATCCAAAGAAATGCCTCCCGCACACCAGGACTGACCCACCACCAAGCGGGTCATGCTGGAGGATGTTGCAGGCAGCATAACGTTCTCCAGTGTCTCCATGTGCTCAGTGTGAACCTGCTTTGATCCGTGAAGAGCACGAGGCGCCAGTGGCGAATCTGCCAATTTTGGTGTTCCCTAGCAAAACGGCAATTGTCCTGCATGGTGTCGGGCTGTAAGCATCGGCCCTGCATGTGGACATTGGGCCCTCATGGAGTAAGCTTATGACAGTTTGAGTTGCAAAATACACATCAGTGACCTGCTGGATGGAGGTCATTTTGTAGGGCCCTGGCAGTGGCCCTCCTGTTCCTCCTTTCAGAAGGGGGAAGTAGCGGTTCTGCTGCTGGGTTGTAGTCCTGCTATGGGCCCCTCCATGTCTCCTGGTGTACTGGCCTGTATCACGGTACCTTAGTAGATGTTCTGGACACTGTGCTGAGAGACGCAGCAAATCTCACCATCGATCGCATTGATGTTCCATCTTGGATCAGCTGCACTACTTGAGAAAGTTGAGTGCTATAAAAAAAAGCCTCATGATGCCTCAATGCGTGACAGTAATGACAAAAATGAAAGAGTGACTAAAAGTTCAACCAGAGAAATCTGCAGAATCACTCTTTTATAGAGAAAGTAGCTCGAGGCTAATTGCCTCTCATTTCCACCTGTTGTGTGTTCCATTTGCACAGCAGCAGGTGAAATTGATTCACAATAAGTGTTACTACCTAACTGGTGACATTGATTCCACAATGGTGTGACTGATTTGGACTTACATTGTTTTGTTTAGGCGCTCCCTTTATTAGTATTATTTCTGTGACTGGAGTCAATCTCCAACAACACACGAGGAAAAGCAGCTCCAGGTTGATGAGACATATAGAGCAGATGGCAGGAAAAGAAACCATGGAAAACCAATCAAGCTGAACTCTGTGGTCAGGAAACGTCACTTTCTGACCGCACCGCTGCTGCATCTTGAACCTTGATAGGCTCCATGGAAGAAGGCCCACAGGGGAGCGTCACTGTTGACAGGCAAAATGCAAAGAGACTGTCAACCACCAAAATGCATGTTGACAAGCTCCAAAGTTTCTAAGAGAACATTCTGTGGACTGAGACGAAGCTAGGATAGTTGGCCATTATCTTTGTGTCTTTTAAAGTAAAAATGAAGCTTTCAGAGGAGAGGATAACACACCTGAACCATGACCTCGGTTTTGTTTTAAGGCTGCAGTGACATGTCAAGATTAGCAAGACATCTAGGAGTACTCAAAGTTGACAGCTAAAAGCATTAACAGGCTGATAAAACATCAGACTCTGGATAAAAGACCCTCCATGACCCCAAACCTCAATACTGTTGAATGGAACGATCCTTAAAATGAACTCCAGAGACGGCACTCTTCAAACCTAAAACAACTTGGACAGTTTGTTCAATGGACCAAATCTCCTGTTGGCAGACATTTTATTTCAAAGTAAAGCAATTTTTTGGGACGTGGCTCAACTTGTAAGGTAAGTTGAGCCATGAAGCAACTCCTTTTTGGACACACTGTTATGTTAAATAGTTATGTTTACACTCATGCTAATTGTTCTAAGGGACTCACAAGATCCTGAACTATATTCAGATATATGTTAGCGACCAAACTAGGGTTACCACGATGTAGTGATCCTAAAATAATCACCACATCGTGATGGCTCGTTTCACCCCAGTCCAACCTAATGAGTTATGTCAGTTTTTTTGTAGAAAGTAGCTCGAAATTATAAGTAGAAGACTTTTTTTTTTGGTAGATCGCACTTGAAACATTTGAAAGAGTTCTCCTTCTTGGCTGCCGTTTCCAGGAGCACTCTACAGTATACTTTCCTCAACATTGATTGGCTGGAGCAGAACTAAAGAAACTTTGGAGGGTTAGCATCTGTGAATTAATTCCATGTTATGGTAAAATTTGTGTTTGAATTGTTAAAGTAGGCAGTTCAGTTACCGCCACAGATACCTGACTGAGAGCAATGGTGTGGGGTAACCAGATTTTAAATCATGGGTTATTATTATAACCTTTAAAAATGTCTAACTTGTTGAAAACAAAGCAATCTGTAAAATTGGGTGTGGAGAGTTATGGAACACTAGTAAGAGAATCGGGCAGTAGTGTATAAAATAGGAGAAAACTTAAACTGTCTGACTCAATCAATCAAGTTTTCTTTGTATAGCAAATTTCAGCAGCAAGTCAGTCCAAAGTACTTTACATCATAAAAACAAAAAGTTATGAAAAGTAAGAGCTTAGACATGGACTGAGGAATTTAAAAACAACATACTTTGGGGGGGGGAAATACAGATTTATCCCAAATCTAAAGTCAAATCATTGTCTGCAGTATAATGTGCTTTACATAGCATTGCCATAGCAATGAATTCCAGCTCAGATTCGGACATTGAATATATCGTCGACCAGAGCAAAGTTACACTGAAAGGAAACACAAAGTACATTTGATCATTTAGGACTTCATATTCATGGAGCTTAATTTAGAGGAAGGCAGTTTGTGGTTCTATATTATCATCTTCATCCAGACTCAACAGCCTTTTTTTAATATTCAGCCTGACTTTCCCTGTGGGGTTTAGCCCCAACAGCGGTGAGAGATACTTATTAGCTATGCACTGCGAACAAAATGAATGGTTTCTCTTCATTAGCAAAATCAATACTGAAAAATTTAAACATTCAAACGTGCCTCTTACATTTCACTTCACGCACTTTAATTCCTCACCCCTATCAATAAGAAAACACTTAGATACGCTTTCTTCTCAGTGGTGCAAATCGATGGTTTCACCTCCACACCCATGCTGCGCTGAGGCAGGAGTCATTATTTAGAAACAAATTGAATTGAATTTGGCCCACTGAAGATTAATCTTTCATCATTGGGGTCAGAGGTTAGAAAAGTGGTGCAGGTCAGGTTTTTACATGTTGTAATTAGGGTCACTTGGGACAAAAATAGAGAGAGAGAGAGAGAGAGAGAAGCAGTAATGGTGCAGAAGCAAGCAAACGCGAAGCACTGAATTGAATGAGAAGTGTGTGAATCAAATAGGTGAACAGTAAAAACATGAAGACAGTGTAAGATGTGATTCACCAGAATAGTTGCAGTCCAAAGCAAGGAGACATTTAATACAGTTATTACAGAATATTCCTTTAAACAATTAATACTTTAACAACACAATGGTTTTAACATTTAGCAGACTTTTAACTAAAGGGTCAGTAACGGGTGAAGAGCAGCAAATACATTCACTGTGAATTATGTCTAACAGAGAAAAAAAACTTGACTAACAAATCCAAAGCATTTCAAAGACAAGCTAAAGGTAGATGTGCTCCCAACTTGGTTCAGAATTCTACTGTCATAATAAAACTCTTATGAGAATATGTAAATGTATATTAATATGTTGGACCAAGCCGAGACGACATCTGTATGGGCCACAACGAAACCAGGAATAAGTCTTCCTAGAGAGTTATTTCCTGATTCTGAAAGGATGGATTCTAAACTTTCCAATGATGTCAAACACAGAAATAAAATCAGATGACGAAAATGTAAATGTTGGCTCTGTGAAAACAAGATTAGTGGGAAAGTTTCAGGAGAAAGGGCCCCATAACTGATGATTTATTTAAATATATATATATATATATATATATATATATATAATGCAAAGAGAACAAGTTTATATTTATTTAGAAACAGCAATACTAATGTTTCTGAGAGTTCAGAAATCAATACTTGGTGGAATAACCATGAGCTTTTCAATGGGATTCAGTGCAGTGGCCTCTTCATTTTTTCCAGAGGTGTATATATCAATAAAGCATTCAGGCCGCATTCAACAATGCGCTTCTTCTTTGTAAAGGAAGAGACGGTCCGATTGGAACATTACTTTTATTCCAGCAACAGAGACAAAGTGACCAAAGAGCTCTTGTTTCCCCACCTTTCTCTCAACCTGCTGCTTTAATGTCACAGATGAAAAAGAAGCAAGACCACGCATGTACCTTAGCACCTAATCTATTCCTTGGCCACTTGTCGGAGGCTTTCTATAACCTCCTATTACATTCAACACTACAGAGGGAAGCCCTCGAGGGAGCAGAAATTTTCACAGAGAACATCAAAAGGATCGTAGACTCTGAGAATTATTCGGCCCGCTCTGTGGCACAGATTTGCGTTTCCTGAGATGGAGTCTTGCCTCAAATCGGTTTGCTGGAGCGACGTTGATAATTACTCCAGCGAGCCTCGCGAACCCTCGATCCAACACGTTCAGATAGCCGAGACCTGAAGCTCCTTTTAAGGACGGCCCTCCCTCCCTTCTCCGCTCTTAATGTCGCTAAAACACCTGTAGTGAACCTGACGGCAGCATAAGTAAATTTCACACCCAAAACATTTAATCATCTTTTTTTGGCTAACAGAAAATAAGCTGCGGCTGCCAGAGCAGCAGGATATGTAATGAAGAAAAATAATCACTTCCCCTTTTTCACAGCTCTCCCACACTTTGTCCAGGAGAAAATGATATTTCTGCATTAAGTGAATAAAAAAAGAGAGGGAAGCTAATCTCTTTGGTGAGAGGAAGAGAGGGGGGGGGGCAGCTAATGAAACATGTTGACACATGTATTAGATGTTGCCATAATTGAATATGGGGATTTGAATAAAAGAGGGAGAGCGTGCGCTACGAAGACACAGAGGGATTTATGAAGGGTAGAGGACAGAGGCGAGGCTAATGGAGTCAAACCGACAACTCCAAACGTCTCCTTTTGGAAGCGATATGCTCGGGTTGTTTTATATGTTCACGGGAAGATTATGTTTGCTTTAGTTTAATGTATTTTCACCAGTTTTCATTGCAGTGAGCAGTTCCACTACCACAATAAAGACAACTATTCAGTTCATTTGAAAAAACACTTTATTTATCCCAAAGAGGAATTAGATGTTGCCATAACTCGCATCATCCGAATATCTTCCAAGAGTCATTGTGAAAATGTGATGCTGTAGCAGTCAGTGTTACAAAGAATGTGAAGAAGCTTCTGACTGAAGGCTGTTCAAAAAACAGGGTGGAGACTTTCATGACATGCTAACAGCTCAGTATCCTATTAGCAGACAGGATATTCCACAGTAACATGTCACAGTAAATTCATCACCAGCTACCTTGATGAAGTTTGTACATTTCTTTGGACAATAAAATGGTCTTAAAAATGTATTGGAAAAGTCTTAAATTTGAGTCGGTAAATCCTGCAGAAACCCTGAAGAGTAATTTCTTGTCGCAGATCGTAAGAGCTGTCCGAAAAGAGAAAAAAGAAATTTAGGGTTAAACACTTTTCAGCTGCCAGAGGGAATGATTGTCCAAACATGCAATGACTCAATCAAAAAAGAAAAAAGATCAAACGTCTACAAAGAGAACAAATCAGAAGTAGCAGAACAGAGTTCCTCCAACCTGCTGTCACCACGAGTGACACAATTAAGAACATTCAAAACGAAGCCAAATATCAAACTTTACACAACTATGACTTAAAATTTAATTAACATTGTTGACATTCTTCCACTGCAAATGTTTTTTTTCACAAATTATGGAAGTGTGAGTAGTTATCATGTTTATGTAATGCAGCCCAGTTTTGTAGAGAAACCCCCCCCCCAGCCTATTAGTGGTGAAAATTCACTTTTTATCTGGTTTCATTTTCTTTCTCTTTTCAAAACTTGCATTCATAGAACCGACAGAAACTTGGTGTCAGCCAAGGGTCATGTTTAGGAAGCTTCTCTGCTGCACAGACAGTTGAATGTCTTTAAAATACCAGTGAGAATGATTCAGTCAGAGGAACTTTGACCTCCCCATGTTGCACATTTCCTTGTATCGTGTCTTCAGCGTTGTTGTTTTTTTTTTTTTTAAAGTAACAGATTCTGTGCTGAGGTTAATTATGAGAGTTGCATCATTTCCTTGTGGTACATTTTCCTCCAGCACATTTAGCAAAAGTATTTTTACCCCCTTGAACTTAAGTATGAAGTAGGAGGAAAACGTTGCATTCTATGCATGGCTATCTATATCTACATATCATAGTACAGCCCTGCTTTAGACTTCCCCACAACATCCTGTGACCTCCCTGCAGTGTTCCTTGGTCTTCATGACTTTGTCCACTAATCTTCTCTTAACTAACCGCTAGAGACCTTGAAAGAACAACTGCATTTATATTAAGATTAAATTACACACAGGTGCATGTTAGTTACTTAATGGGTAACCTCTGGAGGCGTTTGCTTGCACCAGATTGTTTTTTTTTTGTTTTTTTAGGGGTATCAAAGAAACTGGCTGAATATAAATATGAATGAGATTTTTTTTTTTTTTTTTTTTTTTTTGGTGAGGTAAAATCGAGGAGCTGTTGCTGCATTCTATTACAATTGGAATTAAAAATAACTTAATGTATATACAGTTAAAACTGGTGTTTCAACAATCTTCATGACTAGTTTTATGGGGGGGAAAAAGTGCAATCAGTTGGTGTCGAATTTCATCATGTGGCAGTTAATCTGTAATGCTGGTTTTTGACTGTGCAATAATGGTGTAAAAAGACGGAGTGGAGGCTTATGCCTAATCCTGTTTGCCCCGATTTCATGGTAATAAGAGTAAAGGGAACCTGTCAGTGGACTATTTCTTTCTTTCTGATGATGATGTAAACAACAACAAAAAGGGAGGGGAAACGAGAGCTTTCATTCATCATTATGTATCAATGACATTAAAACAAATCGTTAAAATATGTAAACCAGGATGTCTGTTTTAGGAAGTCAGTCGCTATAAAATGCAGTTTACGTGAGCAAAGACAAAGCACTAATTGAGTTTAGAAAATGAGATAATCCGTGTGATACTCATTAAATATTTTTAAACCTTCGGGTTTGGACGAAGTGTGGACCAAATCAATCGATTTCATTTGCGTCGCACATTTCGGCAACAAGGCGGTTCAAAGTACAGAGACAAAAATCAACAATTGAAACGTCAAATTATGCCAAGTGCCGTCATCACACGTCAAAATGTTGGCCAACGTTTCATTTATTATGGTCGAGAAGCAACAGGTGGGGTTTTAGTCTAGGTTTAGAAAAAAAAAAGTGTTTTGACTGTTTAACCATTTTATATCTGACATGCAAACGCTAATTTCAGAAGAGAGACATTATCAAGCGTCTGGTTTCTTTTACAGGCGCAGATCTTCTAAATGGTAGTAAGGCTAAATGT
Organism: Xiphophorus hellerii; assembly: GCF_003331165.1. NCBI lineage: Eukaryota > Metazoa > Chordata > Actinopteri > Cyprinodontiformes > Poeciliidae > Xiphophorus > Xiphophorus hellerii. Next base: position 3,896,533 of record NC_045685.1, read on the forward strand.
TGCAAAGGACATGCAACATTTTTAACATTTGGATCATGACCAATGGAATACCAAATCTAATTATGGGTACTATTTTCGCTGTTGTTTTTTTATTATAACGGGATTTCTCCATCTGCAGAGATCTTTTATGAAACAGTCGAGGACTGTGAGGCATCAGATTTGGGATTAGCAATCTGGGTTTGGGGACCAGAGGTTGTCAGGCAATCGATTAAATGATTTTTTAACAGGAGCCATTTTTTCATAAAAACATATTGTCAATGTTACAAACAGCTGGAAGTCTTACCATTTTCAGTTGTAGTTTAGCATGTTCTTTTTTTTTTTTTTTTTTTACTTTTCATAAAATGGCACAGAGTGTACCTGTAGCTTTTTTTGACAGGCAGTCGGGCTCTCAACACACCAGCTGCAACGCTTTGTTCATAGTTCTTTGATTTTTAAATAGACATGTCTTTGAGTGGCAGTCAACATGACAGCCACTACTTTAATTCAAAGCAAGTATACGGGCCGAGCTCTAAAATACACAAAATCAAAAACATTTTTCAGTCTTCACCAGACCTAATTTATCTTCTCAGTTGCTTTTATGTTGCTAAAAAAAATAACCACTTCAAAACACTGAAAAGGACAAATATTTAAACTGAAAAATCAGTTTTCCAGTGTTTTTGAAAGCCCAAATCCTGCTCTTTGTGTGACCCTGGAATACGTCAGTGGTTAGTTCAGTTTGTACTCGTCAAATTTGCTTTGCACAAATTTGACGAATTCTAAAGCGCACAATAAGAAATATCAGCTCTTAAAGTCGAATTATTGAGCACACAGTGTTTCTCTATGCTGCCAAATTCTCCTCATATTTAAGTCATACAGGATGACTTATTGCACTTTTGCCGAAAGTGGCTCAAGATGAAATAAATCCAAAATAATTTGCCCATTTTCTGGGCCTCATTTTTTATTTTATTTTTTCCAACTAGCAAGCTAAACACAAATGTCTTTGTAGAAATTTTTGTACTGCCTTCGTTCACCTTCAGTTGCTTTGCTTCTCACCAGAATCTAAATAGACTTTGAATTGTATCATAACAGCGATGTATTTCTCCTAAGACTCGCCATAAATGAGATAAAATAAGGGTTTTTTTGGGTTGTTTTTTTTTTTTTTTTAAATCATTGCTTGGCATTGCAGGTGAAGACTATGAGTTGTCAGACCTACCAGTCCACTGCCTCCGGCAGTGATATGTGCAGAAACACCAACCCAGAGAGGCTTTATTCTTTAAAAAGACTTTTTAAAACAGCATATTGCCAAAACATGAAAAACTATCAGGGAAAAAAAAATGTAGCAAGGTTCAAACTCAGCATCCCACGCATTTAACTAGAGTGCCTTAGCCTCTAAGCTACTGAAACAGCATGTATTGAGATGTGCAAAAGGACTATATTAAAAGTAAAGACCACGAAGGCCAATGTTTCATCTGATGGAGTTTTAGGGGCAAAAGGGTTTGGTAGCATGAAAAAAAATATATATATTTTCAGCATTTTATAACATATTGAGTTACCTATGATTGTTGAACATTCCTACAGCATAACGTAGGTCAGATGAGGAGGTGGCAAGCAAGAAGACGAACAATTTTTTTTTAAGTTTGTGATAAAGTGAAATTGGTTTATTTTCATTTAGAAATGTAAATGAACTACAAATTAGTAAAAGTATGTTTTCACATAACCATGTTGTAGTCCTTTTACAATCTGAAACCTTTCGTACTGTCAAAACTTTGAAGTGATTCTGTTTCTCGCGACTTGAGGTTATCTGCTGACAAAACAAACAAAGCAAACGGTAGTTTGAAATATTTTAAAGTTGGGTTTTTTTTCCCCCTTTTGGATTTTTTTTTCTTCCCTGAAAGGGAGAACAACATGTTACGATGTAAAAAAATTTTTACCAAGTGTGCTTTTCCATTGGATTTTTCTCAACCATCGAAAAAAATCTTTTTTTTCTTTTCCAGATATTTTTTATAGTCAGAAAGACTTGATAGTAAAGCACAACTGGTCAAATATTTTTTACATCACCTTCTTTCTTGTGCTCGCATTCAGGGGGAAAAAAATTTAGCTAAGAGCTAATTGCATAGTTTTGCAAATTTCCCCTTCGGTTTCTAACCGCTGTCCTCCTTCGCCCTCACCCTGCTCCTCTGAAACATGGTGGACGTCCTTCCTTATGGACTGAAATTAAAAGAAAAAAAAACAAATCTAGGGCTAGCGGTAGGAATCTTTATTTTTCCTTTACTTGAGGGACTGTGACGCACAAAAGCAATTAAAGTTTTATAAAATCTTTAGTGCGTCCTCTTAATAACAAACGCTGACATGGCAAGAAAAAAGTTTTAATTTACCAAACCTAATTAGCAGCACTTGTGCTTCTGTAATAACTCACTGTGTATCGATTTGTTTTGCCGGAGGCAGAGGTCGCTTCCCTCTAAACACACCGCTGTGCGTTGCTCCAGGTCTTCATGGGTAAATCAGCGAAGTCGTTGTTAAACAGGATGCTTTGTCTCTGCACTTCCTGTCCCCGGGGTTGTTTCTACTGTCCCAACACAGGTCCAAATATTAAACTACAAATGGAAATATTTAATATGAATTTATCATGTAACTTTCCCTTCACTCACTATATTCCTTTGGAGTGTTTAGGTCATATTTATAGCCAATGAATTCCCACTTTTACAATCAGATTTTAACACATTCTTGCAAAGTGTGATAATTCATCTTTATATAAAATAGTGGTGGCTTACTTATCTGCATAATCACTGTTTCACTAGCTGTTGCACATTCCAGCTATTCTACCACATTATATACACAAATAGAAAAACTATAACGCCCGGTTTATATTTCTGAACAGGACAGTGCATATGTTTATTTATTTTTCCAGGCTATCTTAAACCTAAACGCAGCGGTGGGCACACTTCCGCTAGTCCGCTAATAGCGGAGCTTGCTTAGCACTTTTGCTAATTTTTAAAGCATGTAGTGCACTTAGCTTTCCCTCAATTCGTTTTACCAGATAAATTCTAGAGGCCTAACTTACTTAGCTGTTTTGTTGACTTTCAGCAGAATAAAGTTTTACATCAGTGTGGAAGTTTTGGTTAACAACAGTTGAGAATTCTTCAAGTAGCTAAGTGTTTACATTTATGCTCTTATTTTGAAGTGGACAAAGACTGAGTATGAAGACTGTTTCTTCTCTTTTCCAACAACTTTATTTCAAACAAGGAACATAAGAGAACAATACATAAACATGCTATATCTAAGGGCGTTAATAGAACATGTAAATTGTAATGTCAAAATGAAATTGGCTGTAGTCTTTCAAGGCCAGATAAAATTTGAATTTAGGTTAGTGTCTAGCTTCCCGCTCATGCCGCATTGTTGTAGCTCTTTTGTGTTGGCGGACTTACATTTCTAACTAGCAGTGCCAACCACTGCTTAAACATTACAGTTTTTACATCCAGTGTGGGCAGCAAAATAAGGATTTTATAGGATAGGGAAACATGTTTCCTTACTGCTCATGTAAAAGCTTTAAAATGAAATTTGGATTTGACTTTTTCTTATAGATATGACATGTCAGCATTATCTACTAAAGTAGTCTATGACACAAAGCCTCTTTTAATGTTTTTTTTATAATCAATTTAATAAGATCAGTAATGTCACTGTTTTGGCATAAAAAAACTTTACCTGGAATCCATAGCTTTAAAGAAATAGCTCAGTCAGTGTAATAGCAGTTAGCCTGGCCTGTTTCAGTGGAAGCTGCAGTCTGAGCTCGACTCCAAATAGGAGAGACATGACCTTGTTCTCCAAATATCTCGGTACGCAGCACTGATCAAAGCTACCTATCTTATCTCCAAATGGCTCTAATTGGCCAGATGATTAGTGTAGTGAGAGGGTTTTTCACATAAGGCTCAGCGAACCAAAATAATACTCCAGCTCAGATTAGGAGCCGGTGTCAACCGTCTGGAGTGCTTTCAGTGCATTTGCTATGCTGCTTTCCATGAAGGTGAAGTGCTTAGGCAGCAGGATATGGGTGGTTTGTGGAGTCCCTTGTAAAAAAAAAAAATAAAAAATTTAAAAAGGGGGAAGCAGCTGTGTCTTAAAAAAACCCCAACTATACGAGGCAAGCAGAGCCTCTCTAAATCAAACGGCGTACTCTGGGCATCTCCACCTTAATGTCGCCCCTTGGTAGTTTTGAACATTCACAGGGCAGCGTGTAGTTTTGTGCTCGCCGGAGCATACGAGCATACCAATGAGGCAAGGAGAACAACATTACAGCCCTGTTTATTCTGTGTTTATTTTTGGGAGCAGGTACAGAGTGGGCAGGCGGAGGGGAGGTGATGTAGGACCTTGAATCCAGACCCAAACTAATCACTACACTAAATGTCTGCAAAGATCCAGACCTTTATGAAATATTTAGACCACATCTCAAAATAAACGTCCAATTACGGAGGATGTTAACATAAAGGTGAATTTGTGGTTCAAATCATAGGGAGTGACTCTAACCTAACGATGCCAGCATGCTCCATCAAGTTCATTTGCTCAGCAAAGAAAAACAACTTAAAGGATTCCGGTTTGTATTATTTGTCTTATCTGAGAGATTATTAAATCAGAATAGGCGATAAGCGGCAGGAGTTTCCACTGCGACGGTTGTCGAAACCAACGCAGACTTGGATGAATCTAATTTAATAAAACTTGAGATTTATATTTGTAGTTTATATCAACTCAGGCAAACTGTCTGTTTTTGCGCACGCTGCTTGCTTGGCTCTCCTGCTCTGCTCAAAGCGTACAGAGCCTTAAACATTCCCCACCTTCTTGCTTTTACATTAAATCATGATCAGCAAAATCTAGCTGTTTTTTTTATTTTTACCAAATCACAAAAGTCTTATTTGATATCAAAGTAAAAACAAATTTCTACAAAATAATGACAGCGACTGATGCAATTCATCAGAAGGGATAATTATGTATGCAATAATTTAGTTTTCGTTAAAGATTTTTGTTTGCCATTATTTTGTAGAAATAAGTTTTCAATTTGACAAAGTTTTGAGAGGTTTTTGTGTAAAAAAAAAAAAAAAGCTGGATTGATTTGAAAAAGCAAAGATAGGTGAAACGTACAAGGGTGTGAATACTTTTTACAGGTATTGTAAAACTAGATTATGGTATATACAGTATATGAAAAATGTTATCAAGAAATTTGACAGAGCAGTTTATGCGTATTTTATCGACAATTTTCTCTCTCCTTTAAATGCAGTACTTTTTAAAATGTGAGTCAAGTTTGTCTTTACCATTTACTGATCAGGACTTTACACTGGTTAAATATTGTTATAGGATATTTTTAATTAATATTGACAATGCAGAGCTACTAAGTTGTCTTCCGAACTTTCACCAAAGAAAATTAGCCAGAACTATCCCGAAGTAATATAGACATGTAGACATGTAGGTAAATAAAATAATCACCTCAATAACTTCATAGTTAATTGATATAAATTGTCAAAAGCTGAGAAACTGAAAGGTCGGCTTTCTATAAATCAACATCCTAAAATGGAGTTGTATTTATTCTTAAATTGTAGTTATGTATTTTCTTTACTCAGGTTGACACTGTTTAAAAAAAACAAACTAAACAAACCTGCGTAGCACCTGAGTTGATCTGGTGCTGAGGTTGAACTATTTCTGATCTGAAGGTAATTACAGAACAACCTCATTCAGTAGTTATGGTAACATTATTTTTGCTTTAAATGAACAGTTTTAGTTACCAGTCAAATCCATCTTACCTCTTCAAACGTTCTTACTCTTTTCTTCTTTTTTTTTGTCACAGTTGGCAAAAACTTCTACATTGTTGATAACGATGTTCCATTGTAGTGCCAAACTATTCACTCAGTGTTAATTCAACATCCAGATACCGAATCACGTTGTATCTGATTCAACTCGCCAACTTCCAGCAGAGTCGATAGTTGCAGACCTTCAGATTTTCTTTCTGCGTGGAGCGGCTGCGTCCGAGTGCTGCAGCACGGCTTGCCTCTCTGAGCATCGGGGGCTGCTGGACTCTGGAGTGAATTCTCCGGAGTGACAATCGCGCATCTCCGTCTGGCAAAACCAAGTTCGGGAATTGCCAGGAGAACGTGTGTTTACGTTCTGTTAAGTGTAACGTTTGGTGCTGGAGGGGTGATGATGTGGGAGTGTGCTCCAGGAAAGGGGCTCCGCCACTTAGAAACACCGAATGAATCAGCGTAGCAAAACTTTCTGGACATTTTTATGCTCCCAACTTTAATGGAACCTTTTAGGGATGGCCACTTCCTGTTTCAGCAAGATATCACACTAGTGCGTCTCTATGACAACGCCCATAACGACCTGGATTAGTGAGTTTGGAGAAGAAGAATTTACACCTTAGCCTGACAGAATACCTTTAGAATGAATTTGAGTGAGAATCCTAACCCAAATATCAGCATCTGACCTAGCAAATGCACTATTGAAAGAATAGTCAAAAATCTCCATAAGTACAGTAAGTAAGTAAGTAGCTGAAGGTTCTTTAGCCGCAACATCATTTTAAACCGTATGGATAAAGAAGGCAGACGAGGTATGACGTTTGGCGGTATTCTTTTATCAAAGATACGGATTGTGCCATTTAGGGCCCATCATACTCTATTCTGTTACATGTCTGAAAATGTATCATCTGATTTAAATCAGAGAGATGGAGAGAGGAAGGGGTTAATTATCAATTTATCAACAGTTTAAAACATTCGAAGTACTGGCAACAAACGCTCCACCAATGAAAGTTGATTCCTAATTCCATTTTATACCAAGAAAAAAAAGTTTTTGTGATGTGAATAATTAAGTTCTGATATAAAAGCCCTTCGAACGCTGGCATCTCATTGGCTGGCACCAGCCACTATGTTAACAGCACAATATAAAGGAAACACTGAGTGAATATCAAATAACAGCACTGTTGGTTAGTCAGCTGTTGCGCAGAGTCTCCGTTACAATCACTTTGACCTAGCCAATTAGCTGGTAGATTAATCTACTAATACTGAGTTAATTATTTAATCAAGTAGCAGGGCTTTGCAACAGTAACCACAGACCATTAACTTGACTAGAGCATGACAGCATTAGTCTAATAACATCTAGCAGAGCAGGCACACTCATCATGGAGGAACAAAGTCGGTGCTGTGATGGCAGGTCTCAGTAGAAGGCCACTCCAGTAATTCAAAGTAGTTTTTTTGTTTTTCTTTTTACCTTATCAGAGCAGCAAAATGTCCTGAAATGCTGCAAAGAAACACTTTCTAAGGTCTTTAGAAATTTTTCTCGAACCTAATAATCAGATTGTGCTATCCCTTTCTTTTCTTTTTTTTCTACACCCCTCTTTTCATTTGTTTTCCATTTTGCAGACTTCCAAGACAGCACACCTGTTTTCCCCTTTGTAACCATAATGTTTAGTTCATGTGATCCCGACAGGTCTCCGATATTTCTTTTTTCTTCAGTCGCGTGTCTTTAAAACGGAAGGCCTCCATTCCAACTGACCCACTGTTCAAAACAATTATATTTCCAGATAAAGTCATGAACTTTGACGAAAACAATTTGGTTGCTAATTCTTGCAAACACCCGACATAACTGTCAAACTTTTGGACGGCTGCACACACAGAGTTCTTACTCTGGAGGATCCTGCATTTTGAAGCAGGTTCCTCCATTAGAGTGTCCATTTTATCTCTTTTACCCCATTTATAATCTCAGTCTCAGTTCTTTGGCATGCTGACCGATGCCTCTCGCTGCCTCGCCGGCAGGATAAACTCTTCTGGGAACTCCGACGGCCATTCAGCCGTGACTTCAGTGTTTGGTGAAAACAACAAAGCGTCTCATGAAATAGTCAGAGGCGAAAGCTTTGTAGTGACAGTCGACCAAGATGTCAAACTTAAGCCACGCTTGGAGAACCTAACACTTGAAAACAAATTAATTTGATGCCGCATGTGCTTTACCTAATAGATCAACTTTAGACAAAATTGATGATTAAAAAAAAAAAGGATTTTGAAGAAGTTAAATTGTAATGTGCAGCCTTTACATCTGTTCACACCGTTTATGTTCAAGGGGGTGTATGTTTGGAAAAGTGTGTGTTTTCTGTCAAGGAGCACTTGACATTGGAGGAGAGGTGTGGGTTGTGGGGAGCAGAAGGGGATTTGGTGAATTACCAGGCTGCAGCCTAAGCATTGAGTCCAGAGGATTAGAGCAAGGACCGGGGTCCAGGAAGGAGATGTGCAAACGCACAAGAAGAAGGGGATCAGAGTGTGTGTGTGTGTGTGTGTGTCTGAGAGAGACAGAGAGAGAGAGAGAGAGAGAGAGAGAGAGAAAGAATCATTGGTTAAGCACGGCTGCAAGCACCACCTAACATTGAAGATGTATGTTGTGAAATCACAGGGGAACATCCTGAAGGTCACTGGAAGGCATACAGTATGTGTTAGGTGTGATTTTATTTTATTTTTTAATGCCAGCGAGGCAAGATGGCGGCAAGAAGTAAAAATAAAATAAAAAAAAAAAAAGGCTTTTAGATGTAGCGCCCTCTATAGTTGTTATTGGAAAGGACTTTACATGAATTAAATCCTTCATCTGAGTTTCATAGCTTGGGACAACAAAAGCAAAAATAATTGAGAGCAGTTATTCATGGGAAAAAAAATAACCACATCAATAACTTTTTTAAAATAAAAAGATCAATAGCGTAGTAGGGCTGTTGTAAGTGATTATTTGGCAACACTTTATTTGAAGGGATGTTCATAAGACTGACATGACACTGTCATAAACATAACACCTGTTATGAACATGAATGAGTCTTCATGAATGTCTGTCATGAAATGATTCAGTAAATAATGACACTTAATGCAACATTGTACTAAAACTAAAATAAAAAGTCCATTAAATTGACAACTTCACATGAAAAGTGTCCTGATTTACTGAATGTCACTTCATGACAACAGTCATAAACATTCATAAAGACTTCTTCATGTTCATAATAGTTATGTCATGTTTATGACAGCATTATGTCAGTCTTATGCACATCCATTCAAATAAATTGTAGCCGATTATTTTAGTAACCGGGTCATCTGTTGATTATTCTGATGATTACTCAAACAATCAAATAAAAGTAACCTCTACTTAAGCCAGCAGATACATGAGCTAGTAAAATAAATATATGAAAGAGAAAATGCCAGTAAGAAACAATTCAGTTCTTTCTATTCTTTGATAAAATATTTTATTCCTTAAAATACAACACTTTGTAAAATAAATGTAAAATACATCGATTTTAGTCTCAAGGTTGAAGTATGATTTTATTATTATTATTTTTTTTTGCTTACGTGCAAAAACAGACAACGTATAAAACATTTCACATTCACTTTTAAAAATTGAGAAGCAAACTTAAAATTAGGCTTGAGTAAATGCTGCACTTTATATTCCACCCCACTTTCAGACACAAGTCTGAAGTATGAGAAAACCTTTTCATAAAATAGAGTTGTAATTTATCTATTTTTTTTTTCGCCTTGATGAGGAAGTACAACAAGTGAGAAAATGGAGCTGGAAGATATTAAACAAAAACTTAAAACAGGGAGAGTTCCACTACTAAGCTTGCAGAGCAGTTTAACATAATACAGTTCACTGCGGGCTTTGATTTCTAGAGTTATTTGGATCGGGCTCAGACCCAACATTTACGTGCCTGACCAATCAGGCTGTAATTTTTTAGGCCTGATCTAAACTCTAAAGTTTCCAGCTGAGCTGTTGCAGCATAGAGGACGAGCTGTTGTGAAAAGCCAATTCTGTTTTTTGCAGTACTGAGCCGTCTTTCTTGGCGGCTCTTCTTTCCGTCCCTCTCTGTCTCCCTCCATAGATGCTAAAAGCACTTAGCATTCGTCAACAGCTCTTTGGGAAAAGTGAGATCGTTGCCCAACCCAAAGAAAAAAATAATAATCTGACGGGATAGAAGCAAGCTAAACAGCCAAAACATAAGTTAACAAAACCTCAAGACCTTGAGGACTTTTCAAAGTCCAGGTCCTTGAATCATTCAATCAGTCGTTATGACCCTATAATGTGGTTACTGGCTGTTATTACTTTCCACACATCCGTTTTGTTAACAGGACAACACTTTGTCTTCTCCTATGAGATGTGACAACGTTGGTCCTAGAGAAAAACATCTTTGACTGTTCCTTTCTGCACAAACACCCCACATCATCCCGAGTCCTTAAGTCTGCCTTATGCAGTCTTGTTTTCAGCTCACTGGTCAGATTTTTTTCATGGGATTTGGGGACTGAAATGACACGGAGTGTCTGGCGAACCATTTCTATGTTTGTTTTGCTAAAAATAAAGAATCTAATTTATTTCAGCATCAGCACTGAAATATTATCAGTCGAGAGTCCATGTCTGTGATTGAAGAGGGTTTTTTTAAATACCAGTTGTTCTTGAAATGCTTTCCAGTTGTATCGTGATTAAAACAGAAAACCTGCCTTTTAGACCTATCATTTCCAAAACCTTTTCCGCCTCGTTTGAAAACCACATGCTTAGGCCTGTCGCGATAAACGATAAATCAATTAATCGTACGATAAATTAAAACTATCGACGTCATTTCAATTATTGGCATTATCATCTCTTCCGTCCTTTTTCTCTTTCTGTTAATGACACCGAATGAAAAAAGGCTCAACTCCGGTGCTCTCCACTGACCCTCTTTCCTCATTTCCTTAGTGTAAAGCCCAGCGCACACTACACGATCTTAGAGCCGATTGTCGGCCCATTTTCAAAACCTGACAGATCACACATTAGCCGACAGAAATCCTAGGTATAACGGTTCGATCGGGTTCGTTCCTGCCGTGTGGTGTCCAACAATGGGCACAAAATAATGGCTACAAGTCCAGTGAACTAATTTTAAAACCAGGCATTAATCAATGCTTTACTACAATCTACCTGCAATGCATGTGGCTAGTGTCAGCGTAAAGTCCTGACTGAATGAAAATCATTATAACCTATTTACGTCACGTTAACGAAGAACAGCTGAAAAGTTACCGGGTTTATCAACTGCAGTAGCAATTTCGCTCCAACTCCTCTTGTCATTTCTATATTCTTTGCATGTTGAATAAACATTAATGTTGTTTCCACACATCATCTCCAATGTCCGCTGGACTTCGGGTTGCGCCGTGTCAGCTGTTTGGGATTACCTCCGTAATTTCCCCTCAGAAAGCGCGGAGGAGAATCCGCGCTTTCTGATTGGCTACCTGTCACATTCAACAGGCTGTGTTAAAGCTCCCAGTCGGGGAAAAAACCCTGATTTAGATCGGAGCGGCAACGACGATCTACCGTAACACACCACACAATCTTAGAAAGACCAACTTTCTAAGATTGTCTTAAGGGGGAAAATAGGAGCAAAAAATCATGTAGTGTGAACTATTGCATCAGGTAGTCGATGTGCCCATCTTCTCTATTTAAATCTAATTATTACTGAAGGGCAACATAATATACAGACATCATAATCTGCACTCTTTTGGTTGAATGCAGTATTTATTTCCACTTTGGCTTTATGTTGTTTAGTTTTTATCAAGTACATATTTTGTTAATGGAGACTGAGAATCCATTTTGTTTTTGGTTGTTTTGTTTATTTTGTTTATCAGTTCCAGTGTTAAATATTATTTTGAAAATAAAGTGTATCTATCTTTGGCAGGAAATCGCATGCGTTATTACGTCATTTCCATTACATCAGTGTAAAAAAGGTCTTCAAACAATATTATCGTTTATCGCAACAATTTTTTGAGACAATTAATCGCTCAGCAAAATTTGCTATCGTGACAGGCCTACACATGCTTCATAATGTAATCTCTCTTCAGATGGCTGTGGCACTTAACACACCCAAAGTCTCCACATTGGCTGGTAGAAAATTTTAGTAGAGTGTTTATCTTGAGCAAAAACAACTCTTTAAAAATGCACATGTGACCTCTCACCACAGATGTTCTGTGCATGCTCAGTGATGGGGGGAATCTCCCTGTCTACTTGGTCCAATAGGGAGCACAATTGTTCGGCTCACTGAATGAAACCTCATTTCAAGGGGTGAGAAAAAGAAGTGCTCTCCTTCCCTACATACGACTGTTGAAAACTCTGGTCACTCCATCACTTTCTCTGGCATCTTATTGTTAAAAGTCGGAGGCAGAAAATGTTAGCTTTGGACCTGCACCTTTCTAAAACCGTGCTTTACCTTAGTACTGGAGTGTGACTTTTATTTGTGTGAGCTAAGCATGAACATGCTTTATGATTTTATTTTGTGTTCACAGAACTGTAAAATGAGTTCTCTGATATGTGAATGCACATTTACAGTAAGTTCCCTGTAAAATTGAAATGCAGCCGTTTTACTAAAGTAAGCCTCCTTGGACTCTTATCAGGCATCCTTGACGGCCAGTGTTCTGCAACTTTTAGAGAATCTGACTGAGGAGGCAATTCAGCCAGGGACACATTTAAAGTTGCAGGACACAGGCACTCAAAAACTGGAGTTGAGGTTGCTTGGACTAGTTGCTAAACAACCCTTAAAAACAACATGGAATGCAAATTTTTTCTTTGGTTGGATTGGAAGTATTTTTGTGGGTGGTAATCTGTTGTTCTACAGCCTTCTGTGTAACCCATCATCAGTTGTGTTTTGACCTTCCATCACAATACACCCTCGCTCATGCCTGGCCCACTGTAGACTGATCAAATTTCGATGTGCGTCACATTGACGGCTTCATGAGCCAATGGTCAGTAGTTGTGTCTTGCGGCGGCAGTTGCAAGTTGTCTGGTGGTTTTCCGTTGAGCCTGCCCTCTGACCTCAACCTCCTTCAGTAGTCTTTTAATAGAACTAACTATGAGGTTCCTGGGACCAGTCTTCACTGGATGCACAAACATTTCCCGGCCCAGTCCTAAGGGTGTTTTGACCTTTTATCTGGTCTAATTTTATAGGATCACCACTGGACGCACAAACATTTTCCATCATCAGTTCTCTTGTTCATTTGCAAGAGTTGCATATCACAGCTTTTTCCTTTCAATTGCTAAATCAATGGCTTCCTCAATGGGACGGACAACTCCACAGTGATGACGGTGTCTTGTAAATTGTTGGTTGATGAACATGTTGGTTGATGTTGACTTGAGTCCAAATGCAATTCACAGTCCTAGGTAATCAGCAGACATAAGTTCGGAGATACATGTTTCGCCAACAGTTTCTCCCTCTCCCCTCCCAGAGGAATTCTGTTGATGACAGAATGCTCTCAGCTTCCAGGGGCATAGTGTTGGTAGTAACCCTCTTACCCACCAGTAAAGTCGGCAAGAACCTCAGCACTTTGTTGAGGCGCCAGGCGTATCTACCTTGGTTAATTTTTGTCAGACATCAATGCGTTCCCACGTAAACCTTCCAATTAGGAAGTCATAGTAAATGTTCCAGTCCTTGATGCTAAGTGTCTTCTGTTGTTTTTATTGCACCGATTGCACTATCTTGATTGAACCTACACCATCAGTTTGATCCATCTGTTTGGTTTTGTCATTCTTTGAAACTTGAAAATCTCACAAAACTAAGGTTGTCAGTCATGATTGTATTGTAGTGAATGTCTGTGACTTTTTTTTCTCTCTCAGAAAAACTACAGAAATGACAAAAGCCAAAGGTTCCTCTTTATTTTTGCTCAGATGTGAATGCTACTAGTTATAGGACTTTGATCAAGGGAGAATCCCAGCAGCTTTTCCTTGTCTGCTCAGTGATGGAGAAAATTAGAACTCAGTAATTATAGTTGTTGTTCTGTCAGTGTGAGACTGTGGGCTTAGATTTTGGTCCAGATTCTTCATGATTTAATACCTGGATTCACTATGACATCCATTTCATGTACACTTCATCCCATTATTCCTTACTCTTACTTTAAACATATTGAACAACAGTTCACTTTCTGGAGATCTTTCAGATTTAATTTAAATTCAAAATCCGATTTCATCCCAAAGGAAAATAAAGCTTCATAACTCGTGTCTTCCAAGTATCGGCAAAGCGTCACAGTGGGCAGGAATGAATTCCACTAGCAGTCAGTCTCGCAACAAATCTTAAAATGCCTCTGACTGAAGCACTGCTAATCAACCACATTTGCTTTTCCGCTCTTCTGTATATCTCTATCAGGTCACACGGTTAAAAAGTCACATATTGGAGTCGGCTATACGATCTTTGACTGTTCCGATCAATAGAAGAGATGGTTCTAACTTCCCTCTCGCTCTGCTCTTTGGTCCTGCTCTGCATCCATCAGGTTGTAGTTCAGGTTTTATTTACGTTGCTAGTCAGCTGCTTCGGGTTGTAAAAATAGTACCTTGTTGCTATGGTTATGCATCATAACAGATGTCCAAAAGAAAGAGCTAAAAACTATTCCAGGGGGAACCAGAGCAACCCAGGAAATCTGTGCAACCCAACCATCTAAAGTGACGTCTTTTAGAAAATTTTGGAAACACTCTTTATTGCTTTTGATAATGTAATAAAAAAAATGGAAGCTGTGCTGACACCAGTTTATCTCAATTTTCTTTGCCGTCGTTTCTAAGTAATTTGACATAATTGAACCAGTTCGTCTTGTGACGTAAACGTCTATTGGTGCAGAAAGAATTCAGGTGAATCAGGTTGTTACTCAACTGAACTGCTATTAAACACATTGTAAAGCAAGCTACTGAATTTTTTTTAAACGCACGTATAACCTGTGTGTGTATGGGTCTTTAAGTGCGTGAGAGAGAAAGCGTCAAAGGAATAAAAACCGACAGGTAGTGAATTTGAAAAAATATTGTTATTGAAATTCCCAACGCTAGAAGGCGAGGGAACATATGTACAACATGCATTCACTAATGAGAACTGATTTAGTTCTATACGTTACAAAAAGAGCGATAGCAGCTGACATCATTTCAGGGATTACTTTTTACTATATCATCTCTTTAGAGTTGCGCTGGCAAAGGATTTATGCTTCTCTTTTTTTATGGAAAGTAAAGGCGAGGCAACAACATAAACAACGCGTCTGAATTTAATGAATTCAGTGAAAAACCTCAGAATGAATCACATTCACACCGTTTCACAGGAAATATTTCATATTCCCAACAAAACCTGTCAGTTCACATGAAACGGCAGAAAGAAAAAAAATCTATTGAGGTGGCTTGTGTGTGAAAAATAAAATTCCGTCGGGGTCAGAAAAGTTTTTACAGTACTGAATGAAGTCTAAAATAACCCATTAAAAAATATATATATATTATTTTCCAAAGAAATCAGAAAATATACAGTTTTAAAATAGCTGCTTTGATGCGTTAATAGTAATGTTTAATATTTTGATGAATGTCTAAAATAATTACTCACTGACAATGGGGAAAAAAACATTAAGCATTTCCTTTTCCCCTCTTTTTGATACATTACTGCAAATAAAGATTTATTTAATAGTAAAATAATGTATAAAACACATTCATCCTAATACTGGAGAGGTTACTGTTTTTTTTTCTTTTACATATAATGAGTCTATGTTTGGCACCTGGTCACCTGTCGGAAAAGATCAAAACTAAGAAGAAATGGTTTTAGGTTTGTGAGTCAAGCTTTTTCCATATGTTCTCTTCAAATACCTCCAGGCAAGAGAATCAGAAAAGGGAAATGTGCGCTGATTTTAGTAGGAGGAGGAACGCAAAGGGGCAGACGGGGATCAGTGCCTGTTGTAGACAAAAGAGAGAGAGCATGCTGCATCGTTTGATCTAGTGATGGATTCCACGCACTACAAGGAGGTTCTGGCTCGGCACACTAAAGCCCTCAACGTCCCCGGAGCTCACTGGCCTCGGCTGAGGTATATTTCCTTCAAGGAACGCCTTCGTGAGTATTACGGTTCTTCTGGGATCCGGCTGCCGTTATTTACCATCCCGAAGGGCCCACTAGAGACTTTATAGGTTTTCCTCGGCGTCCTGTCAGCTCTCTAGAATACGTCCTCAGTAAAACATGATTACCCCAGCTCTGTGACCTGCGCCATGACGGCGGCTGCCACAACCTTGTGTCTGTACCCGGCTGCCATGACATTATATTTCTTAGAGACTGGTATCGTGCCTTGCAACAACTTTATTTCTCCCACGGTGGCCGACGGTGGCCTGGGAGAGTTGAGGAGACATGATGGATGAGATATGTTTGAGCGGCTATCTCTTCTTCGTGTCCGTTCCAGTATCTCTGCCTCCTCGTCTTGTGCGTGCATACTTACTTCCCCCTGCCTTCTCCTGACATTAGCAGTACGCCGTGTGTTAGGGAATGTTTTTCCGTGTCAAAAGGAGCAGAGTGCCCGGATATCACGCGGGATGTGGCGATACCCCTGTCACAGTCCAGGATATTAACAAACGAGGCCTGGGAGACTTCAGGTGTCCTCTACTATTTCTGCAGTGGCCTTTTTTCTGCTCTTTCAGACATTTAAGCTCCGTCTCTGCTCCTCAGTCTGGACCTTAGATCAAGAATACGGTTGGCACTGCAACATAAAGACAAACCTTCTGTGCCTCTGCTCTGGCTGGGATCCCTGCTCGGCTCCTCTGCTTCATGCATTGGGACCGAAACAGCTTCTTTTCACCTACGGGCTTTGAATGGAATCAATCGTGCCCATATGCATGGCAGCCCACTGTGGTCCGCTGGGTCTAATGTTGTCACTAAATAATGAATAAAGGAACTCTGGGTCTGTAGTTTAAAGGGTTGGGATTTTCTTCCAATGCGGTAACATTCGAGACACTTGGAACCAATGGCTGAATAAAAATAAATAAATAAAAAATCCAAAACAAACATAGGAGTGCAAGAAAATTGTTACTTCTTTTGAAAAGCTGGTATTGTTTTTAAAATTAGGAACAGCTGTTTAGCATTTCAAACCCTAAAATAATACATAAACTACGACCTCAAATCACTGGGGAGTTTAAAATGATTATGGATGCAGAGTAGGACCAAAAGGCAGAGGGAGAAGAAAGAAGTTCAGTTCATCTCTTTCATCAATCGTAAAGAGGAAAGATCATATCTGTGACTCCAATATCTCTCAGCCAGGATTTAGTTTCTTTCCACACCTGATAGTCTGGTAGACTAGGTTCCATTGGGGACTAAAACTGCACCATTTGTTGCATTTTCAGCTGATGTGGTTCGGTTTCACATGATATACGCTGTTTATCAAAAGATCTAAACTATTTGATAAACCTGTTCGCCTACTCGCCTGTGGGGGCGCTGCATCAAGAACCACTTAAAGAAACGACACAAAATCCTCTGAACAAGACACTAAATTCAACTTTCTGTTGTAGTAAAAAAGTTCACAAGCCATTTCTCCAGCTAGCGCTAGACTTGCGTGTTTATTTTGGTTGCATTTACCCAGAATGCCATGTGCTGTAGACCACTTCCTGCTTTTGAACATTCATTTGGCGTTCAGATGTGCATTTAAACTGTACCAGAGTTCACTTCAACCCGACTGAGGTTTTTAGGCAGACCAGAGTTTGCATTCATACTTCCCCCAAACGAACCGTCAATTAACTAGAGTTCGACTAAAGTGGCCCAAACAGGGCTGGTGTGAATGCACCCTAAAAAGAGGTGCAGCAAAAGCAAATGAGCTGGATTAGCTGTGCTTGCCAACAACAGATTTTCATCTCAGGCATGTTACTGTGGAATATTATCTCCGCTGTTCAGAAATTGAGCTGTTAGCATTTTGTAGCAACAAGATTGTTATATAACAACATTCTTCAGTCAGAGGTCTCATCAGACTTGAGGAAAGACTGACTGCTACTGGAGATCCTCTGTGCTCACACCATCACCGTCCACAATGACTCTTTGAAGAGACTCAGATGATATGAGTTATGACATTTAATTCTCTTTTACGATGAAAGTGTTTTGGTTTGTTTTTGTTTTTTAATTTAATTGAAGTCACTGGGCACAAGCTGATGAATAATTTACCACATATGTCTTTCTGTATGGAGCGATTTGTTTTTGCACACTGTTTTTGACAAAGGATGTATTATTAATATTATTCATTATCAACTTTGAATCTTTTTCTTCCCTTTATGTGATTTTGTTCAATCTTGTGGCTGTGTTCCACGAGAAAGTGCATGCTTCGATGTTTTTGTTTCGACTAAACCAACATGTATAGAGTCTTCCATTTACCGTGACGCTTCTTTTAACGAAATGACTTTCATAATGAGTTTCTTATGTGGACGAATGTCAAATGCAAAGAGAGCAGAGCCGTTGCCTGAAAGGTTTGCCTCTGACCTTTAAGTCTTATCTCACAAGGAAAATATGAATGCTGCTGTCGGAACATGATGATGGTTGTTTTCCCTCCACCGTCTCAATTAGCAGCTTTGTGTTGCAGCTTACATGTGAAACGGCGCTCTCCTAGACATGAAATGTTAATTACATTCTGACTCTCCGTTTTCTCACTCTGCTATTATACCTCATTTAGTTGTGACTTTCCCTTTGATGAGCAGGTGTGAACAATATTTTTGCTATACCCTTTAGACCAGGCATGTCCAAAGTCCGGCCCGGGGGCCAATCACGGCCCGCGGTCAGATTTCATACGGCCCGCAGCTTCGGTCTCATAATGTATTATTTATGGCCCGCCTGCACTGTGAAACAGAATAAATAAATCATAAAACTTGAAACTGTAATTCCTCCTTTCACCAAATGGTGGCAGCACCACTTTAATACTATCAGTCTCTGCCTCCGTGCAGCAAACCCCTCTCCACTCATTTCTGCCATGGCCACTGCAAAGAAAACAAGGAAAGTTGACAGTGAGGGCCGCCGCTTTCAAGAGAGATGGGAATTACAATACTTCTTTTCTGAAAATCAAGGCAATTGTGCTTGTCTAATTTGTAATGAGACGGTTGCCTTGTTTAAGGATTTTGACGTAAAGAGACACTACCAGACTAAACATGCTAACACATACAACAAGCTAACAGGGAGTGACCGTGCTGAAAAACTGAAGCAGCTCCAAGCTGCACTGGCATCACAACAGCGATTTCTTTGGGCCTGAGTCAAAAGAAAATACCACCAAAGCAAGCTACGATGTTAATGTTAACAGCTAAACATGGCAAACCTTTTACTGAAGATACATTTATCAAAACTGTGTTTTGAAAATGGTGGAGAACATTTGCCCTGAGAAGAAGCAAGAATTTGCAAATGTTTGCCTGGCACGTAACAGTGTGGCACTGAGAGTTGAGGACATGAAACTGAGTGTTTTGAACGGTAACGTCTGTCACTATCAGCAGCGAAAAGCCAAAAGAACATTTATGCACTTGGATTTATGGCACTTATTTTTATTAAACTCTTGAGTAAGATTTGGTTATGAACCTGTAGATGAAAACTATTAATTTCTGAAAGATATTGTAAATGACAAGAGCAAAATTCACTTGTTTTAAGATTTAATAATAACAGACAACTTTGCATTACTTATAACACCTGTTTAAAATGTTCTTGAGGCAAAGATATTTTTAAACTCATGTAAATTTAAGGTATTTCAAAAGCAGAATTTGTGTTTTTAGAGTTGTTCTCATCTGCCTGACTGGCTTATATTTGGTTTTTTTGTCATTTGAAAAATAAAGATAATTGTAACAATGAAAATTGTTTTATAAGTGCATGACACTTTTGTAGTTAAAAAATGTCCGAACAAACTATTGGCCCCGGGCATCTTGACTTTATCAAATCTGGCCCTCTTTGCAAAAAGTTTGGACACCCCTGCTTTAGACTAATCCACTGTTTTTTTTTCTGTTTTTCTTTCATTGCAGGTGACTCATCTCTAGTTGGTAAGTCCTTCTTTATGTTGTGCCTCTCCTCTGCTTTTTCGTTCCCTGCTCCTTGCCACACTATCTGAGTAGTTACAGCTTGTCTTTATTGGATATTAAACGCAGGCTCGTATGAACCATTTCATGCGCTCAAAGAAAGCTTTATGAGGTTTTGTTTCCACTTACGGAATTCAGTGTATGTCATGAAGAGTTGGAGAGATTTTTTTTTATTCTCTGTCTGCCTTTTCCTCTCTTCTCAGTTTCAGCATCGGTCTATGTGTGCCGCCGCTCTTTGATGTAGCCTGTTTCGCTAGCTTGAACATGTTTTTCAGACGAAGTTCTGAAACAGCGGTACAATTATCCCTGCTGGCACCTGGGCTGTCTTTATTGAGAACAGAATCGTAAAAGACGGAAGAGTATTGAAAGCAAAGGTGTTCACACTTCAGCTAATCCACCAAAGTGCTAACAGATTAGCAAATATTTTTTGATTAGCGCCTTTGCTAACTTTGAAAACGTTTGGCGCACTTAGCTTCCCCGGAATTCTGTTTCCGGGTTAAATTCTGTAGCGCTAATGTACTTGTGGCTGTGATGTAAACGTTCTGTTGTCGTCTGTGTTAAATTCTTCAGTTAGATGTTTGTATTTATGTTATTTTAAGGTGGGTGAAGACCTTTTTTTGCCGCAGTTCCGTTTCCTCTCATCACATTCTCATGTTTTTCCTTAACTACGGTATATTTAAAAGAAGAAACATACAGGAACAAACAGTTGATAACAAGATGCCAAAATTAATGTCATTAGGATGTCAAAATTATATAAGTGCTTGAAGTTTGAAGTCTTTCAAGAGCAGATGTAATTTGAATTGAAGTTAGCATGTTAGCTTCCACTAAATGCCCTGTTGGTGTAGCGCTTTAGCGTGAGCGGAACTAATGTTTACGATTTGTGATTTAGTGTTGTTCACGACTGATTTAAATCATCTAATTTTAAACTAAAGCAGACAAACTACCAGTAGTTCCCTGTTTACCTCTGAAGTTGTACTGATTTCTTTGCCGCTGCTCTTAATAAAGTCGTTTGCTCTTCTTTTGTCCTCATATTCAGGAGGCTGTCGCAAAGGTTCCTCTGTGGGCTAATATTCAAACTCAAAACCTCCCGGGGCTTGCTACATGCTAATTTCAGGGTTAGATTTATTAATTTATTTATTTCGGTTGGCTCGAGTATCTGAATGCTGTTCATAGTAGGAAGGCACAGAGCCTAATCTTCCCAGTGGTTAATTGCTCGGTCTCTATGGGCACCATGCTGTCGTTGCTCTGGTTTTCAAAAAGGACCTTCGAATTTATGCAGCTCTTAAAGCATAAATTTCAAGCCGCTCTTAAGTTGTATTTGTTGTGTTGCTAGACTTACGACAGCTGATAAGAAATTACTAAAAGTCACAGAAGCTTCGTGTGCAACATGCTGACATGTCACAATGTGCTAGCCAAGGCGATGGGCGAGGGAAGCGCAACACTGGACAGACTAATGGGACGTATCAACACCTCTCAAACAGTAAACACACAAGATGGAAAGAGTTTAAAAGTCTAGCTGATAGCGCTTTGTAACTATTGCTTTAGTGATGTGTCAGTGTTATTGCTTGCTTCTTAATAATTAGCTTTGTCTTGCTCCAGTACCCACAGTGCATTATATACTTGCTCCAGTAATCTACTGCTGAGCAGAATGTGTTGCCTGTAATGAGAAAAACACTGAGTTATTTTCCGATGATAAAAAAAATGTTTTTTAACCAATTGTGTGGTGAATATTTTCTCCCTGAGAGTCCCTGCGCTGTGGCAATTCGAGCATGTCTCCCGATTCTCACTCATGAATAGCTATTAATGTGTGTCTGCTTGTCAGGGTTTGTCCACTGAGTGTTTTGGCCCAGAGATCTGACGTTGTCAGAATACTAATGCGCCGTACTGTGTGACTGCAGGCGGCCGAGTACAGATTCGGTCTGGAACGTTTTCATCCCGGTGGTTTTGAAGGGAGTCGGGCAGAAATGCTTAAACACCGCAATGGTTTCTTCCTACCTATGGGACACTGATGGGAGAAGGAATAAAGACCAATTAAAACTTGGCCAGGCAGGATGTTCGTTAAAGAGAACATTCTGTAGTTTTTCAGATAAAAGTTGTTTTAATCAGCCGTCCTTTTCAGGTTCAAAGTCGTAAACTAATCATGCTTTTTTTAGCTTGTTTTTTGTCATGTTTTGTTCTCCGTACATCAATACTTAGTAATTATTTAGCACCCGTATGATCTTGCAGTTTAAATGTACAGTAAGTGTTGAACCATGTTCTTTGTTTCAAAGGAGTTAGAGTTTCTGTCTTTTGTTGTGAACTATAACAAGATAAATCATAAAGCTAATTTAAAGTTTGTGTTGTTCTGATCTTTATCAGAGGGAATATTTCACATTAGGTAGAGACTTCCTTTTTCCTGCTTTGGATCTGCAACCCAAACATTTTTCCTTTGCTGCATTTCTTTTTAAAATTATTTTACCAAAATTAGCCTTCTCTTAGAAAGCATCAACTACTGTATTTACTTTGTGTAGCGCAGGGTCTGAGTTACTTGCACCAACAATGGCGAACGTTATTGATTCTATTGGAAAGTCTCTGCAAACTGTTAATGGTAGATGAACCTAATCTTCATTCTGCTTTTTGCTCCTTTGAATTATCAACTGTTTAAAAGAGATAAGTATATGTGAGATGAAGTAAATGTACAGTGTCTATAAAAAATAATCACCTCCTTGCAGTTACATACCACTTACTGTTGGACTACTAGCACCAATTGGCTGGACCTCTGTTGAATTAGGTCAGTCACTTTGAAGGGGCTTACCTATTTTATGTTTCATAGTTTTTATTCAGATTGTAGCAGATTTTGTAGAAATCTGCTTGTACTTAAACATTTTTGTATTTTTCTTGTCAAAAAAAAAACAGACATTTTCTTTGCTACGACTGATTTTCAAAAGCAACATAGAGGGGATTTTAAAAAATATAGACACCGAAGATTTTTTTTCATGCACCAACAGTTTGTTTGTAAAGGTAAAATATTATTTTTTTATTAATTATGTCAACTGCGTTCTCATTTATTTGACTGAAAAGACCATTTAGCTTATAATTACATTGTTAAATCTTTATATTTAATGTATTGGATTTGGATAAACAGCAAAACCTTAAAATGCTTTTCCAATGAGGCACATATTAATTGTTAGGCTGTTATTTGTCGAAGCGTAGTAGAAAGAAAGCTGGGTGTTTTCTTTTAGCTGTCTAAACCAAAATTGTGTCAAGGAGAAGCTAACATAAAATATATTATCAATCCACTTCACAAGTATAAACTACTTTCTACGGAGCCCTCTAGGGGACATGGGGATTTTTTTTTCTTTTGCGTTACCACGCAAAACTTTTGCGTTCCCTCGCAAAACTTTTGCGTTCTCTCGCAAAACCTTTTGCGTTACCTCGCAAAACTTTTGCGTTCCCTCGCAATACTGTACTGGTCAGTTATGCAGCATAATTGAACACTGTAAGCCTTTCTTACGGTGGGCGCCGTACTTTATGCTTTAATATAAGGTTATGTGAGGTTTTTCCATGAATGTTAGAATCTTTTTGTGAAATATCTGAAGTTTTATATCTTTCTTTAGGATAGAAAGGCGCCACAAACCTACGATATAAACAGAAACTTTCCGTAAGTAGGAAAGAAATAAAAATACATCCTAATTTGGACTATTTCTGAGTTATTATCGCGGGTAATAAATCATCTGACAGTTTTGATTGCGTCTCTGTTGTGTTCGTAGTCTGAATGGTTTAAAGAGCTGCTTTCAGTGCCGCTCCATCTTCGCCTTAACAGACATAAACATGCAGGAAAAAATCGATTTTCAATTTGTTTTTTGCACCAAACAGTTTTTATTATTAACAAGTTTTTATTATTAAAAACACAACAAAGTAATGATGGTAAAGGGCCGCACTAGGTGAACTCGGGGAATCTCATCTGTCTGTGTATCAATCAACTCTAAACCTTTTCTTTGTTCTGTCACAATTATCGATTTATTCCGTTTTGATGATCAGGCTCCAAACTTTGCCAGGACTGACCGCCCCGCTCACCGCTTCCTCATACACACAAAGCCAGCAGACCAGTATCCTTCCCATTCATACCTGGTGACGTCACTCCCATGTCGACACACTAAGTGTCAAAGCCGCGTGCTCCTGTCATATCAATAATTACTCATTTCATTCATATGGCTCTTACAGAGCCTCCGTGAAAACTTGTTTATTATTATTAACAGTTTGGTGCAAAACACTGATTGAAAATCGATTTTTTTCCTGCATGTTTATGTCTGTTAAGGCTAAGATGGAGCGGCACTGAAAGCAGCTCTTTAAACCATTCAGATTACGAACACAACAGAGACACAATCAAAACTGTCAGATGATTTATTACCCGTGATAATAACTCAGAAATAGTCCAAATTAGGATGTATTTTTATTTCTTTCCTACTTACGGAAAGTTTCTGTTTATATCGTAGGTTTGTGGTGCCTTTCTATCCTAAAGAAAGATATAAAACTTCAGATATTTCACAAAAAGATACTAACATTCATGGAAATACCTCACATAACCTTATATTAAAGCATAAAGTACGGCGCCCACCGTAAGAAAGGCTTGCAGTGTTCAATTATGCTGCATAACTGACCAGTACAGTATTGCGAGGGAACGCAAAAGTTTTGCGAGGTAACGCAAAAGTATTGCGAGGGAACGCAAAAGTTTTGCGAGGGAACGCAAAAGTATTGCGAGGGAACGCAAAAGTTTTGCGAGGGAACGCAAAAGTATTGCGAGGGAACGCAAAAGTTTTGCGAGGGAACGCAAAAGTATTGCGAGGGAACGCAAAAGTTTTGCGAGGGAACGCAAAAGTATTGCGAGGTAACGCAAAAGTATTGCGAGGGAACGCAAATGTTTTGCGAGGGAACGCAAAAGAAAAAAAAATTCCCATGTCCCCTAGAGGGCTCCGAAACTTTCTGTTCAAGCTCAATGAAACGCTGAATAAATATCGAAGACTGTTGTTCAAACACGACAGAGTGTGAAACGGTTCAAGGCCTGCGAATATTTTTGCGAGATGCAGACGAGACTTTGAATTGCAAAAACCTTAATAAATTTCACCGCGTCTCACACGAGTATAATTAAGTCCAAGAATTCCCAGTCACGATTTTTTTTTTTTCATACCCATTTATGTTAAATACTTACTGTCTGCAAAGAAGAAGAAAATACCCCTTTGCTAAATTTTAGGCAGGAGATATTTGGACCTTTCTGACCTGACCTGGGGTCAAACCCGGGTTCACCTTTTCAAAACCCTTTGTGATCCGGTTCTAGACGTGTAGTCGGACATTGATTGGCTCATTGTCGCCGCAGTGACTGCTAATTCTCTCCAGTAGTCTGTTGCTGTTTTTTTGATTATTTTCTGTATAATTCTTCAGTGGATTCCACTGAGTCTGCTCCTGCTGTCTTGTCCCGTAACGATGTAACGATGAGCGGATGCAGGAGCTCGATGTTGTCCATTGTTGTGTCGCAAACTAAATTCTGTCACATATACAGATTCAAACGCTGTCAAGGTGGCACTCATTGCACCATATAAATCTTGCTCATGTTTCGAACCTCGTCCAATGACGATCTCTCACTTATTTTGTTTTTTGAAGTCAAGTTTATTTGTGTCACGCATTTCAGCAACAAGGCAGTTCAACGTGCTTCGCACCATGAAAACGTCACACAGTGACTAATTATAAAACAGCAATCAACATTACATTTTGTCAAATGCATCGAGCAAACACACATAAAATACACTGATCAGTTTTCCACGTATTCTGAATCGAAATCAACTCTGAACAGGTGAGTTTTTAAGCTTGATTTATAGGAACTCAGTGTTTCAGCTGTTTTTTGGTTTTCTGGAAGTTTGTTGCAGATTAGAGGAGCATAGAAACTGAA
Organism: Xiphophorus hellerii; assembly: GCF_003331165.1. NCBI lineage: Eukaryota > Metazoa > Chordata > Actinopteri > Cyprinodontiformes > Poeciliidae > Xiphophorus > Xiphophorus hellerii. The sequence continues at coordinate 3,922,244 of NC_045685.1, forward strand.
TACTGAATCTTTAAGTCTTCTGGAACCCGATGGAGGTCTTCCTATAACGATGCTACAGTGCGATTGGTCTTTGGTTCTGTCCAGTGAGCCACGCCGCTATACTCTGGATAAAGAAAAGGAGAGATGAGTGGCACAAGTTACAGGCGGAGGGTGACACTAAGTGAGTCATTTTTTTCTCTTTTACAAGCTCTTAAAGAAAACAATAGCTTTTCTAAGTCTTTTGTCGCCTTCCCATTAAGCCTTTTCATTGTGGAACTAACAAAGACTTCAGCATCGAAATGCAATTCTACGTTTTCAGACATTGCGCCCTGCTGTGCAACAAATGTAAACGTTGTACTCTTATGACAATCTAAGGCTTTAGTTTGCTGTCAGTAACAACTACTTCAGATTCCAAACAAAGCATCAGACGGTACATAATTGTCTGCGATCAAAAGGGGAGGTTTTCATTGATGCTTTTGTTCAGACAATTGCCCCTAAATTCAAAATAAAAACGTCTATGTAGATAAAAACACCACGCTCCGAAGGTTTGTAGTCACCTGGCAACTCAAGAAGTTCAATTCCAGTGATGGGGATTAACTTAAGACAGTCGGAGCGTTGTGGAGTGCAGCCTTGATTTAAGGCGTCTCACCGGCGGTAAGCGGTTCAGCTTCGGAGGAGAACAACAAAACGAGGAGCTAACGGTAAAACTCTGAGCCTGTGGCCACAGCTACATACCAGGAGCAGGACGGTAATGAGATAGCTACCTGAGATAATTACTGCTCACGATGTCTGGCTCTCATTCTGTACCACAGGGCACCAGTTTAGCTCGCTACTGTTTAATGGACACTCAATTGCCTCCATTTGAGTCACAATTAATGTCGTTTTATGCTTCGTTGTGTCTTAAAAATGCATTGGTTAAGAGAGCATTAAATGAGTCTGCAAACACGGAGGAACGCGTGGGGAGAGGGTGCAGCTTTCGCAGTCTGAAACCTCATCGATGTGAAGAATTGAACACGCTAGATTTGATCTAATTAAACAATGCAGCCAGGTAAAAATAAAATAAAATTTAGTAATTTATTAATTACCTTTGCTCAACTGCCTGGAAGAGCAAAGAGAGCGTTTGATCTCATCATCTTACTTCATTACATCCATCTTGGAAGCAGTTTTGTTTTTGTTCGAATCATTTTAATCAGATTTTTAAAAAAAAATTTAGTTGCTTTTTCTGACAGTTATTCCCACTTATTTTGGATGCCGTGCAGCAGGAGAGTTTTTACTCTCTCTCTCTTTTTTAAAATTTTTTTTATCCTTAGCAGCTATGATTTGAAACCAATGTATTATTTTCACAATTTGGTTGGATTTGTCAAGAGGAAAAGCAGCGTGAGATTATGCTGCTGCAAGTAAAATGTGAAAATCGAAATTTATTCAAACGCTTTCTTACATCTCTACTAGGATTGCTGAGTACTGTGGGTGCGGTATAGTCACTGGGGGAAAATAAGTACACAATCTTTCTGGAAAGTTCTTCTACTGTCACCATGTTCATGCTCATTATGAGTCAACAGCTACATTTGATGGACTGTCCACTGTCGCCACATGCTTTCTCAGGAGAAAGGATCACTGCCAATTCTGTAGCTCAAAGCTGTGAGCTGTTTTTTTTTTTTTTTTACCATTAGCATGATACATTTTAGTTGTATTACAAATAGAATCCAATTGGTAGATAGGTATGAACCAATATTTATGAAATGAATTGACTATTCTTTTTTAAATTATTATTATTTTACAAAATGGTTTGGTTTTAATTAAAACCACCTGATATTAAATTAGTCCGAAGTGAATTAAATACAACCTCAAATCAGTACCATATAGCATTTTAACAGTTATTTAAAATAAACTTTAACAAGAAAAAATGCTGATGGAGGCGTTGGGGGGTGGGGGGGTATTAATTATACCCTTATGGCTTCTATAGATGTTAACGGGGTCAGCAGCAGCCAGGTGGTGTTAATAAAAGCCACTTAATTAACTGAGTGTGAGCGGAGGCTTTGGCAGCTCGCTGTTCTGCTCTTTAGGTGCAAATTAAGAAGCCAATGAGGAATGGGATAAGCAACGAAGGAGAAGGAAATTGATATTGTGCCCATATTCCTGACCAGACAGGACAGGAAAGCATCTATTTTTAATAATAATAATAGTTGATATTTGATATAACATGATACACTTAATTCCTGATGTTACATATATTGTAAAAAAAAAGAGAAAAAAAGTAGACACTACAGTCCTATCGCCAGAGAGAGGACGATTTAGGTTGACATTTCATGCCATAAAATGACTTGTTTAAAATAAAAACTAGCATAGAACTAGAAGCTCTAGAATTGAAACAGGTTGAAATTTTACAACACAGGAATGTACTATATCTTCCAGTGCTTGTCTGTGGCTTTGTTTATAAATGATATTATGCTGTTTTGTTTTTTTTTTAAATGCAAAACTATAAGGAGATTGTTTTCAGCCATAGTAAACATTGTTTGTGTCTGGACCAACCCCGCAGCCTTCTTTTTTTTTTTTTTTTTTTGAGTCTAGAGAAATTCCTGTCGTGGCAATCACTCACTCCCACTGCCTCCGTATTTCATGCCGGCCCCGTCTCCAACAAATAAATTAAACCGTAATACCTCGACTGCTTGGGAATTCCATTGGATTGTTATAAACGATGGCGAGCTGATTATGTGTGATGGCCGGGCCGAGTGTATTCAGCAGAGCAGCGTCGGAGGCTGCATGCTGGGAATAAGAGATGCGGCGCGACGCCAGATGTACATTGGGGCCAACGTGCGAAGATTAACCGGCTCCGCTTCCATTAGTCTCAAAGTAATTGTAAAGACAGCGATGAGCAGTCAGTAACTCTTATCCTCAAATCACACACAAGTTGCGCAGACCTCCAATATTCAGATTCGATATCCCTTGCCTAAAAAAAAAAAAAAAGTAACTTAATCTTTCTATCTTGCTTTGAGTTTACATCACAGAAATTATTTACTTCCTCTATTTACTGATTAGCCATAATTTGATCGGAGTTCTTCAAAGAGGAACTCGGGGGCCAGCTGAATGTTTTTAAAGACGGCGTCTTCGTTCATTAATTCACATTTGCACCGGTGTGGAGTCCTTTTTAATAAAACACACAGTGTGAGTGTACGAATGCAGAACAAGATGGAGAACAGCTTCGAGAAACAGGGATGACTGGTGCATGAAATTTTACTGTTTTTAGTTGATGCCCTTCCTTGTTTCATTCTGCCCTCAATCAACATTTTGTCCTTTGGAGGTGGTGTTTGGTCCAAAATGGCCATCTTAAAGTTACTCTACCTTCATGAATGGAGCTGAAAAAAGGTCAATGTGATGTTGTCACTTCACAGGAACACCAAGTGTGTTGAAGTACGTGATCAGGAATCTTTGTTCCGGCTGTGGAAGTGATCTCAGTGTGTTGTAGCTCCACGGTTTTAGATGGAGTCTTTGCTAATACCCTCAGCTTATTACCAGCAGCTGCAGCCGGATAATTACCGCAAGTCATCACAATTCCATACAGCGTTCAATTTTTTACTCTAATGTGACTTGCCTGTGTTTATTCTCTAAGTTCCCAGCATGCGTTTTTTCATTATTATTACTGAGAACACAACAGACATTAATTGGCGCAATGTCTTGCCCTACCATATGTCCTGCTTTGACTTTTTCCCCCATTTAGTCACTTAACCACAAGCTGTAATTTATTTGAGGGGGATTTTTTTGTGTGTGTGATAGAACAACACAAAGTGATGAAGCTGATTGCCTTGACTAACACTTCCCAGTTAAAAGTGTCAACTTGTGTGTCAAACACAAATCCAGTTGTAACTTATTGTATCATAAAAAAGTGGTTTACATGCTTTTTATCAGTGGTGGGCATCACTAACTAAATAGCTAGCTGCACTAACCCTTTATCATTAATGATAGATATTAGTTCTACTAATTAATGCTAAAGCACTTCATAAACACTGTTATGCGGAAGCTAATGCTAAAGCGCTAGCTTGAATTCTAATTATATCTGACCTTGAAAGACTACAACCCTCAAGCACCAATTTCATTTTCACATTATAATTCACATGTTCCATAATGCTCTTAGATATCGCATTTATGTTCATATCTGGTTCTCAACTGTCCATGCTTCAACTTGTTTCTGTATGAGATACAAAAACAAGATGAAACATGTTTATGTTTTGTTTTTTTTAAAACATGAAAGGAAAAGGAACTGCTCCAAAAACAGTCTTTCATGCACTTCAAAATAAGAGCATGAATGTAAACGTCTAACTACATGAAGAACTCTTAACAACTTCAACACAGATGTGAATTTTATTCAGCTGAAGGTTTACAAAACAGTCCAAAAAATCAGCGCTTTAGAATTTATCCAGAAAACTTCATCTAGGGCAGAGGTGCCCAAAGTGGGTCCTGGAGGCCCGGCATCCTGCATGTTTTAGTTCTCTCCCTGGCTTAACTCACCTGGATCAAATGATGGCTTGTTAGAAGGCCTAAGGAGAACATTGACATGCTGAGGAGGTTGTTACTACCACCAGGGAGAGAACTAAAACATGCGAGATGCCAGCCCTCGAGGACCGACTTTGGGCACCCCTGATCTAGGGGAAACGTTTTCTAAGTTAGCATAAGTGCTAGACGAAAAATTAACTCCGAATTAGCAGATTAGTGGAAGTGTTCCCACCACAGTTCCTCATACAGTATGTTCAATAGATCTCTTGATTATAAAATGGGTTTGTGGAGTTGTGGACATATCACATTATGGAAACCAAGATGTTGCAACAGAACGAGCTGTGTTTATTTGGTAAGATAAAACACAGACTGTAAAATACATCTTGTTAAATTATGACTTTGCTAAATGATCTGGAGGTAAATACATGACAGTTTTTGTTGCATTATTATTTGTGAAATATGAAATTGTTTTAACCAGATCAAAGCAAAATTAGCACAGTTGGTTACTGAACTCTCCGCTGGTACTCCTCCTGATTCATTCCTCCGTATAGTGAAGCCTTGTGTGTTCTCCTCTGTGTAAACCTTAAAGGAAAAAATAAACGATACAGATTGACCATCCATCATCATGACAGACACGGAGCTTCCAGCAGAATCAGCTGGTTCACAGATGCAATATTTCAGATCCTCGATCTCGCACAACCAGTGCTGGACGGTTGCTGTCAAACTGAATGAGACCGAGTAAATATCTGATCTGACCAGATATGAAAACAGAATAATTTATCACATGGAAAAAGGCGTTATTTAGTATATTGTGTTTGTGAACTACAAGTAAAGTAGAGAACTATGAAGCAGTAAAAAACAAAGAAATCTGTAGGCCAACAAAAAGTTGCACTGAAACTAGGCAAAAAGAGTCAGTTGGGGTAATTGATTGTTTTTCTCCCCTTAGACGTATAGATAAGGAACATGGAACATGTGCAGAACATATGGAAGTGTTGAGCATTAAACTTAATCTGTAACTAATTCCTGACTCTCTAATACTTCTCCGGCGCTGTATGTATATCTTAGCGATAACTGCTCTCTGGCTCCCAGGCCACGGTCAGCAAAAGCCCCACAGTCGAACTGATCGATAGGAAACCCAATTGGAGGGATTAAGCTCATGAATCAACCTGTCAGGACATGAACCAGCACACGCACGCGTTATGCACTTAGCAGGGAGAATTCATCTGGAGCTTAGCTAAAGCGCAGCATGCTGAAAGCAGTTTCTAGCGGGGCGGAGTGTGTTTTCAGAAGTCTTTGTCTTGTCTTCTTTTTCTTTACAGTACAAAAGATGGTAAATCCATTGTTTGTCAAAGCATGTCTTCTATCAGAAGAACTCATTGATCGCAAATGAGCAGTTGCTGTCTGATCGCTGATGTAGAAACATTGGGATTCTCGTTTAGTGATCAACAACCTCAGTATGTAGGTCGGGTCTCTTTGATTCAGTCATACCTGCCTAAAGCGATGCCACCGTCGGACAGCAAGCAGAAACATCCTGTCATCCATTCAGTCAATAGTCACGCCATCTAAGAACGTAACACACCTAGTAAAACATATGTGAACATTTTTAACCCAATGACAAAAACTATGTATGTACAGTAGATCTCTTCCAGTATTGGTGGGAGTGAAGGACCACATCCACCCACAATGAATATGTCAGATCTCCTCTAAAAATGTTTAGAACCGCCCATTTTAATAGTTAAAGCGCCAGCAATAACTTAATATGTGTGAACCTCTTAATGCACACAGTGGAAGCCATCTTTGCCCTACTCCAGAAGCTAACGTTTGATTTTTGCTCTTGAGGCTACAACCAATCGACTCCAATGAAAATAACTGACAATCCTGGATTGGCTGCCTTGCAAGCGTTAGCCAGCACTGTCAAGTAGCATTGCACCTCCGTATCTCAGCTTCTCAAACTGCTCGACTCGATGGAAATTCAGCTAAGTCGCAATGCTGTGGAGATTTTTTTCAATCATAATTTCATTGATTGCACTCTAACTTTTGCTCCAACTGAATTGGGTAAGAAGGCTGTGGTTCACTCTGCTGCCTCTTCTTGGAACTTGTTACAAGAAACTCTTAGATTGGCTGAATTCATCTCGTTTAGTGCTTTTAAATCCAAACTAAAAACTTTGACGTACGATATAATAACACGTACCTGTTTTTTTTAGTTTTTTTTATAGCTTAACAATTTCTTTTTTTGTTGTTTGCTGTATTTGTTGCTGCCTCTTGGTCAGGACTCTTGAAAAAGAGGATTTTAATCTCAATGGGCTTTTGTCCTGGTAAATAAAACATTTGGACTATTTTGTGATGATTTTTAGAATTGTATTTACAATATTCTTGACTTTTATTCACTGCAGTGTAAATGTAGATCTCTAAGATGTCGGTTTTTCTGAAATATTACATACTAAGTTCTTCATTAGTTAGTAATGATTTAGACTTGCTGGTAAGTTGTTCTACTTATACTAATCCTCTAATGTGTACCGATCATAAATTATGATTGGACGTTATTTATGAGAACTACTAGAGCCTGAGTTTTATCGGCCCTGCTATAGTCTGCAAGGTATGAAGAATAGTGCGTTTGCTGTGCTATAGGACAAAGCCCCAGGGCCTGAGGCAAAGGTTAATCTATCATTGTGTGGCAGGAATAGAATGCATGTTGTTAGGGCTTAAGTGAAAGCTTTTAAAATCCAAAAGGTCCAATGGCTGCAAGATTCTGTTTATGGAAAGAACACAAAAAGAACCCAAGGTGAACTTCATACCTTGCAATGTTTTCAAAAAAAATTATGAGTGGATTTTTTTTACATAGAAAAATGGATAAAATATATTTTAAAAAATCAAGCCTATCTTGTTTTACTGCACACTGCTATTTTTCCTTTGATATGAAACATATTGGGTCGTGGGTTTGAATCCGGGCTCGAGGTCTTTCTGCATGAAATTTCCATGTTCTCCTTGTGCATGCAAAGGTTCTCTCTGGGTTCTCTGGCTTCCTCTCACAGTCTGAAAACAAGACGGCTATATCAACTAGTCCCTACCTTCAGGTATAAGTGTTTGTGCATGGTGGCTTATCCTGTGCGTCTCTGTGTTGCCCCTTGATGAACTTTGACCTTTCCATTGAAGCAAAGGCAAAATAGTGAGATGTAGGTGGAGGCGGGGCAAAGGGCCGACTTGGTGGGTTGGGCTTGGAACCCGTTAATAACTGCCTGCAGTTCTAATTTATCATTTGTTTGGTTTTTAAAGTTTGTTGGTGCATAAGAAATGCTATATACATAACCATTAAAGGGGAAGCCTTGGGTAAAATACATTTTTTGAGCTTTCCATCATGTTATGATCTTATTCCCTCATCAAAGACATACTTGGAGTTTTGTCTTGTTTCTTTCATACATGTTTGAAAAATGCTTCAGTCTCTCATGGCAACCATTCAACTCTGCTAAACGCCTGGTTGGACGTAGCCCCGTCTTTGACAACAAAGCTCCTCCTCTGAGCTGCAATTTCCAAGTTTCCACCAAACGGAGCAGCCCTCCCTCACTCAGTTCCTTCAGACTAGCCAACACCAATTAGCAAACTCAATGTGAAACATCAGTTGATCTCATTATAGGTGCTACATCTCAGAGAAAAATGTTGTTAAAGGGTCAATGGAGGAGCCCTGTTGTAATTTCTGTAATTTCTGAAGACAGAGTTTCAGAAAGAACAGGTATTTAAAGAGAGAGAGTCCCAATTTCAAAGGCCTTAAATGACGAAGTCAAATTTCTTTTAAGTCGTATTTGATGTATACAACATTTGTATAACAACTAAAGTTAACATAGTTGCTTGATTTTGCTATAAAATAGCACTATTTGCCTGTAAATTGCATAATACTGGCCCTCTAAATTAAAACGTGGTTAAATAACCTGCACAGCAGCAGCAGCAGTAGCTTCTGGCTGGTTCTCATATCTCCATGAATCCAGGGCAGACTTTCACACCTTACACAGCAGGATCTACCCTGACAGTATGAAGTCAGAAAATCTGCTTCTAAAACATGAGCGACATTTTCATGAAATCGACTAAATAACATCAGCATTGGTGTGCACCATACGAACCTGTGTCTGTGTGTGGTTTTTTTTTTTGTGGCTGAAGCTTTGGGGAGTGTGTGGGAATCTGCCTGATCCCGGAGCCATGGCCTTGAATAAGTTTAGCATCCTCCAGGAATCTGTTTGCGGCGCTCCGGAGCTCGAATTAAAGTGGATTTAAGAGAGATGAGGCTTGGAGGAGAGTGAGGGTTTATAACTCTGATTGCCATGCCCACCACTCATAATGAGGTGCATTACAGAGCTGATGTTGTAAGATTAGAGTGACTTAGGAGACACGAGGAGCCTTGCAGATCAGAAGAGCGGGTAGGGGGAGAGGAAAGAGAGGAGCCTCAGCAGAGCCCGAGTGCTTAGTAACAGGAAAGAAGAGTGCTGAGAGGTAGAAATAAAAAAATAAAGAAATAAAATTTGAGGATGGAGAAGAGCTATCTTATTTGATTGTGGCACTAAGGATGGGAGGGGCAAGAGGAGGAGATCAGACAGAGGGGACAATAAAACCAGCAGAGGTAATATCTGCATTCCTGTCAGCATATGAGAACAGGAAAGAAGCTCTCAGTTATTAAAGGGTTGACAGCCGGTGACGGCAATATCGCTCCATTTTGTTTGGCCCCGGTGCCACCCTGACTGGAATTGAAAACAGTTTGACGTGTTGCCAGGAAAAAAACCCAAAGGTGACTGCAGTTTGTTAGCCATTTCCCTCGATCCGCTCAACAGCATTACTGCATACGACGGGCGGCGTGCATTAGTGTCGATCTGTCCAGTTGAAGTCGAACATCGTAGTTGAAAATAGCTTTAATAGTTCTCGGGTGAATTTAATTGCGGTTCAATGTGGAAACGGCAAAATCTGATCATAAAAATAATCTGAAGGTAAAATTACTGTCCCGCTCAAAAGTTACACTGCTTTGTATTTTCACAATTCTTCCAATTTCTAACAGGTTTTCTGTCAATTTTACCCTGTTTGTACACTCTAAAGGTTATATGTAATATTACTGTAATTTAACTAGTGTAACATCTTTGCACTTAAAGTTTTCCATTTATTTGAATGAATGCTCTCCAGCTGGCTGCAGCAAAACATTTGGAATAAATCAATGTGATATTTTCAATTACATTGGAATTAAGCATCTCACTGAACCTTTTCCTAAAGAGCCAAAAAATAATAATAATAAATAAAAATCTGGTAAGCTTTGATGTTTGGAGTTGAGGAATCGCCTCTCTCTCTCCTTCGGAGCGCTGACTCATCCGGACCGAGGATGCAGCCATGCAGGGATCATTTTCATTGATCCCTGCCGTTTCTTTTAACATGTTTTTAAGTCTGCGCTGCTCAGAAGTTCCAGATGAATACAAGTGGATCTCAGGTTTTCGAGACAGAGAGGCCGTGATGTGTCTGAGAGGCCATTCTGCACACAGCGTGGGAGTGAACAGTTCCAGGCTCCCTCCACAGCTCAGGCGTTACAACAATTCATAAAGAATTAGTCAGAGGGTGTGTGGGTGATGGCCACTTTAGGAATATCACATTTTTATTAATAGAAGACTTTAGTGGAACCAGTAAAAAATGTACTTTGACCCTGAGACATTGTGATTTTTGATAGGTTAGTGTTCAACAAGAGACTAGGATTGTCACAGTACTAAAATTTCGAACTCGGTGCATCAATATTCAATATTTGATGTTTTGGAAACTTCCTTTTGAAACATACCTGGCGTGTTGCTTTGATTCTTTCATGCATGTTTGAGAAATCCTTTAATCTCCCATGGCAACCATCCTGTTGTGCAACCTAGACCCGCCTTCGAGGACGAAATTTCTCCTCAGATTTGCAGTTTCCAAGTTTCCAAGCTTCCGCCTCACAGAGCAGCCCTCCCCCACAACTCCCCCACTCAGCTCCTTCAGACTAGCCGGCATCAATTAGCAAACACCTGGTGGAACATCTGCTGAGCTCATTATAGGAGCTACTGCTCAGTGAAACGCTGGTGAAAATGTTGCTAAAGGGTTAATAGAGGAGCCATGTTGTGACAACTTCCTGAAGGCGGAGTTTCAGAAAGAGCAGGAGCTTCTTAAAGAGACAGAGGCCCAATTTCAAGGAGTAAATCAGGCAGTAAAATTTCTTTTCAATCATGTTTGATATAGATGGCATTTTTTTTAACATCTGAAGTTAACATATTTACCTTATTGGGCTGTAAAATAGCACTTTTCACCTAGAAAGCACATTCTTTAAACATTAAAATTACTAAGTAACTAAATTCTGTATTTTCCACCAACTTTGTAAAGTAAAAGTTGATGTTATGCTTTAATAACTTTCAGTCTAGAATATTACTTGAAGTAGACGGATGCTGCGCTCTGCCACAGTTCAGAAATACTTTGGGTGGGAGCAGAACTCTTTTTTTTTTCTTTTTGCCCTGATAAATGAAGGGAGTCCGGTATTTCGTTTCTGCATCTCCACTCCGACAGTTTTTTGTTTGTTTGTTTTGGTTTGTTTTTTTTACCAGAAGCTGCTAAGCATGTGGCAATTTCTGACAGGCTTTGGAAGTGACAGCAGCCCCCCCTGTTCTCAGAAGGGTTGGTGCACGGCGCCCGAGGCAGAGTTTATGGAAATAACCTTGTGGCAGGAGCGCGCTGCGAAAACGAAGAAGAAAACAAGTGAAATGTTCTCCTTTGGTTGCAGCGTTACGGCGACTAGAGTTAGATGGTGGCTGCGGTTGGAGTAGTGCAGCACGGCTCCCCTCATTATTATAATTTTTTTCCTGCAACTGTTAAGACACCGTGGACACCATTAGTGTCAGATAGCATCAGAGCTGAAGTTAATCAGACTGCACTGAGTCAGGTTTGACAGTTAGCTTCTCCCTGTAATGGCAGCCAGTGCTTTCATTATTCGCCACAACAACACTCTCCTGCAGAGTGGGTGGTGCGGCTGCTTTCATAATGCCGCTGCTGGCTGTCCACCACAAAACACTTCCAATGCATCGCTAGGCATGTAATGCATGCAATAAAGGAATTGTGGGATTTTAATGTTGGAATAATTGAATGTTTATGTGCCGTCGACGTCTTTTTCACCACAGCCGATGAGGTTTGCTTCAGCGATCGGCGTTCCAACTTTACGTTGAGGCTCCTGGAAAATATTTGGGCAAAATATATGACTGAGTGTTAGAGGCCATTTAAAAGCCAATAGGATTATGAGAATTAATGAAAAATTGCAGGAAAAAAGTCAATAATATATTTCCAGAATAAACTTGGGTAAGACTTTGACGGGTTGTGAATAAGACTGTCATGACACCGTCATAAACATGACATAACACCTGTCATGAACATGAATAAGTCTTCATGAAGATTTATGACTGTTGTCATAAACTGTCATTCGGTAAATCATGACACTTTTAAAACAAAGTTGACATTATTCAAAATGTCTTCGTTATGACAACTTGACATTAAGCAAGAAATCATGATCTGACATAAATGTGTTATAAAAGTATTACTGACTAAATTTGAAAAATTATGTAGCTTTCTGTTATTAAAGCTAAAGTTTAATCAGTAATATTTTTAGAATAAATTTATGTCAGATCATGATTTCATGACAGTCTTATTCACAACCCGTCAAAGTGTTACCTAAACTTGTACGAGAATGACATCATATTACGAGAAAGAAGTCATAATATTACTAGAAAGAAGTCGGACAAAGATGTAGCATTACAAAAACAAAATCTAAATAACACAAGAATAAAGTGGAAATAACATGAGAATAAACTTGTTGGAGAATATAGTCGTAATATTACAGGATTAAAGTTGAAATATTATGAGAAATTCATAATATTACCAGGAGAAACTTGAAATAATATTTGAATGTGGTAGCAGTATGAGAATAAACATACAAGAATATAGTCACAAAATCAAGTCATTGTATTACAAGAATGAGTTCATTTTACGAGAATAACGTCGAAATAATGTGATAATAAATTCATATTACTGCAATAAAATTAAGAACATAAAAAGTCAGAATATTAACAGTCATATTCTTCATGACATATTCATATTATTTTATTCTTGTAACACTACAACTTTGTTCTTGTATTCTTGTGATACAATGACCTAATCTCATAACATTCTGACTTTTTTTCTCATACAATTTATTTCAACTTTATTCTCTTAATACTGAGACTTCTTGTAGTTTTATTTCTTTTATTTTCTTAGCATGGCTCTAGCAGTCCGTTGTAAAACTGAAATACAAATAAGATAAAATGTTCCCAACAAGTCTTTGCTGGCTATCGTCATTTAAGGAACATCAGAAATCAGACGTTTTAAACCCATTCTACATTCTGACCAAGGATTTCATCTCGATTATGATGTCCGAATCCCATGTTTATGACCAGTTAGGAAACTCAAATGTGGTTTATTTTTGCATGTTTGCTGAAGTACTTTAATTTTATGAAGATTTGTTTTTCTTTTTCTTTTTATCCCAGGTTTACTTTAAACACACACCCCTCCTGGTTCCTGTGTAATCACAGCTGTAAGCAGGTTGTAATCATCTTGGCCGTGGCGAGGCTGGATCTGCAGCCTCTGCTCTGATTGGGAATAACAACGTGTCAGCATCCCGACTGATGGCGCAGCTATTCATCCTTAATGTTTATTCGCGGAACGGGATGTGTGTTAAAGAGGCTGGGCTGAGGGATATCAGGGGTTCAGTTAAACATTTTCGAAATGTGCTGGTGCAACTAGAAGGGATGAAGATTGGACTTTGACTGGAAAGGTGGGGTTAAACCCGAACACCTAACAGGACGTCATAGTTGTTCAGCGACAACAAAACGTTTTCTGAAGCTCTTTGTGATTCTTTCTGTTGACTCGTTTTTCCAGTATCCCTGTTTATTTCTTTATTTTATAATATTTTGTAGATATGAAAGGACACGTCTATCACGTTCTGTTGGACTTTGCGCTTAGCTTACTTGGTTTGAGTATATTCAGCTGGTGTATGATTTCTCTTTTGTTGTCGGTAAAAAACCAGGACATATTTCTCCTGCTAGCGCGTAGCAACCAAAACAACCAAAAATATAAAAAAAATAAATACAACCAAAAATAAATACAACCAAACTAATTTGTTTGTATTTACCCAGAATGCCCTGCGTGTTAGCCCACTTGTTGCTTTTGGAGCAATCTCCAGTCTGCGTGGTATTTACATATACATTAAAACCACGCTACGGTTTACTTCAACCAATCTGAGACCGAGGCTTGTCGGTGGACCAGAGTTCACTTTTTTGGTTCGGCTCGAAATTCGGTTACACATTCACACCTCCTCAAACCAACCAGTCTTTCTAGGCAAACAAACTTGAGTTTCATTAAAGTGGACTAAAAGGGTCGGTGTGAATGCATTGTTGTCCTCATGTTGGTCTTTTTGTTGTTTTGGGTCCTCAACCAAAACACAACCAAGGCATCTTATATGAGGAATCTCTATGTGCAGCACTGATTTGTACTTAAACCAGAAATATTTTTTGTGAATGTTTCTGGAGATAGTATGAAGATTATTATTGCTTGGAAAAGATTAGCATTGTTCCTACTTTTTTTTAATTTTTTATAACTTTGGTACTTCCACATATAGTGGAATGTTCTCTGGTACTCTGAGTTTTCGGAGTCCTTCCCACTTTGAACCGCTCTGAGCGAGGCCACCTCAGTTTGAGCCTTTCATTGTTGTTCCACACAAAACTCTTATTCGTTTTATCAGCGTTGCGACTGCTGCGGCTCACTGTCCTAGGGCGTTTAATTGTGTTGCCGAACCACAGGCCCTTTTGTCGAGCATGGCTTCCAACAATATGGCTCTGATTGTGGTTTCGGACAAACAATAGTGCTGTGATTTGAGCCGTTCGGTTGGTGATTGCTGTCAGAGTGGGCTTTCTGACTTGTAGCAGGGGGACAGCGTCAACATCCGCCTCAAATGCTACTTTGGATTCAGTTTGCTTGGTTTAAACTATGAAAAGAAGTGGCTTTAGGTATTTTTTCTTCTTCTTCTTATTCTTCAATGAAAAGCCCAGCACCATGCCTCATGCCGCCTTGATTTTAGACAACAATGATATTACCGCCGGTAGGTTCCATTGTGCTCCAGTTGCATCGGACGGCTGTAAAACGAAACAGTCGGACATGTTTGGTAAATGAAACCGTTTTCTGCTGTTCGCGCTCGGTGAAGGACCAGGGGTCCGATGGGGGTGTAAGCTTTGATTTAGAAAAGCAGCAGCAGAACTGTGAGAGCTCGCTGTCTGGTGACTACCTGCCACTTTGCATTGATTCCACCTGCAGCAGGTGGTGCGACCCCAGAACAGGATCCTCGCTCTGCCAGACAATGACAGATGACTGTTAGTGCTCTTTGTCATGATGAAAAAGAGCTATTATTAACACAAATTCACAGATGGGTTAAAGATTCCAGCAGAAATCGGGTTAATATGTCAATTTATTTCATTATTTCTACATTCTTTGACTTAAAGGGGCAGTTTTATGTGTTTTCTAGGCACATAGCATCGTTTTATAGCATAATCAGGTAACTTCAGTTGTTATAAAAATGCTATCTACATATATCAAATATGATTTAAAAGAAATTTGACTTTCTAATTTAATGCCTTGAAATTAGGTCTCTGTCTCTTTAAAATCTCTTGCACTTTCTGAAACTCCACCTCCAGGAAGTCATCACAACATGGCTCCTCTATTAACCTTTTAACGTTTTCACCAGCGTTGCTCTGAGAAGTAGCTCATATAATGAGCTCAGCAGATGTTCCACCAGGTGTGCGCTAATTGATGCTAGCTAGTCTGAAGGAACTGATTGTGGGTTGGAGGCGGTGGCTCGGAAACTTGGAAACTGTGTTTCCTAGGAGGAGTTTAGTTTTCGAAGGCGGGGGTTTTGCACAGCTCAATGGTTGCCATGAGTTGTATTAGTCTCCATTACTAATATTTCTCAAGCATGCATGAAATAATTAAAGCAACACTTAAGATATGTTTTAGATGAGAGAGTAACATTATAACATGACGGAAAACTAAAAAAAAGGTTAATTTTACATAACCTTGCCCCATTTGAACTACATGATTAACTAAAAATGTTTTTTTTTCACATAGAAAAGGAACTGAACAAAAGTTCTGGAAATCGTAGTTGATTCAGTTTAGCTCCGTATTTATAAATTTGTAGTGAAAAGTGAGAGACGACGGTGATGCGTGTATGTAAATATTTGGTCTCAACCGTATATGAGTGTAAAAGTTGGCATCATTAATATAATGGCAATCATTTTCTCACCCTCACACTTCACCTGATTGGCATGCTCTGGATTATTACTGTATGTTGATTTTACTGTTATTGTGAATGCACACTGGGGAACCAATCGTTTCTAGCTCTACTTCAGCTACTTTCAAGGGACAGAAATATGTTTTTGGTAAATTGGGGAGGGGAGGTGGGGGGGGGGGGGGGGGGGGGGGGTTGTTCAGAAATTACACATTCACCCATTTGGCAGTATCCCTGTGATTTACTTAGTAGACCTGAGCAACTCCTGTTTTCATTGCCTCTACTTTCATACAGTTTAAAGAAACTTGCCGCAGTATTCACATTAATTGTCATATTTCCAATGCCTGAGAAACCACACTGAAAATGTGGAAAAATACATCATTTTCAAGGAGTGATAATATTGTAGGTAGGAAGCTTGTGTGGGGGTGGACAGATGAGGGATGAGATGGAGGCTTTGCATTGGAGGAAGATGGCAGAAGGTTGAAGCAGCACTTTTTTGTTTTTCAGTTAAAGACTATCGATGTTAAATTGTCAGATAGCTTTAGGAAAATATGTGGGGAATAAGTCATACAGATAAGTGGCCATTATATCCAGCTGCTCAGGTTTTCCTCTCTCCATCTCTGGGACCTTTCCCTGCAAAGCTTAATGGATGCATGTCAGGTTTGAGTGTGGAAATTAAAGACTCTATATTTTCAAAACATTTTTGTCAGTGAGTAATTATTGAAACATGGCATTAACAGTCTTTTCAAGAGCAGTTTTAGT
This sequence comes from Xiphophorus hellerii, assembly GCF_003331165.1. Lineage (NCBI taxonomy): Eukaryota > Metazoa > Chordata > Actinopteri > Cyprinodontiformes > Poeciliidae > Xiphophorus > Xiphophorus hellerii. The sequence goes on from NC_045685.1 coordinate 3,938,808, forward strand.
TTTTAAATGATCTGCTTCTCCTACAGCTACTGTTGCCAACAGGTCATGCGATTGAGCCGCAAACGGCGAAAAACTCCCAAAACATACAAATGGAAAATGCCACAAATAGCAACAGCAAGTATGAAACGCTACAAACTGCTGGAGCAGGTAACATTACCGTTACGTCAATATGCTGCTTTTCTGTGTTATTGTGAAAGACTCTGTGCTTCTCCAGAAATGAAGTTGCCATGTCCAGCAGAGAGTTTCCATTCCATCAAATCATCCCATGCTGTCTTTTCTGAAGGTCTGGCCCCTGTGTGATTTAGTGATTGACTCCCCCTAGTGGTCTGGAGCACTTCCATTTTGTGGAGCAGGTTTGCAGTGTTTCACACTTGCCGGTGTTTTTGCTGTTTTTGCCATTTTCCCCTTCTGCTTCTCTTACCTTTGGTTGCAGCATTTTGTCTGCGGTTGCAGCAGTTTTTGTTTGTATTTGGTTCGATCTTATTTTCTACGATAGCAGCATATGTTTCGGATTTTTCATTATTTATGCCGTTTGGTGCGTTGTAACCGTTTACGGCATTTTTCGACATTTGCTACGTATTTGCATCTGTCAACCACCATTTATATCCCAAAGGACATAAATCTATTTTTTTATTTTGTGATCCATTCTTAAAAAGATTGAGGCTATAAGAAAAAATAAACTTTTGTCTCATGGGCGATTTGAATAGATGTTTGACCTGGCCTACATAAAATTCAAGTGCTGCAGACAGTTATTATAGATAACTGTTGATTACCTAGTGGTAATGCAAGCTAATAATAAGTCATAACTTATTCCTCCTATGAGGGTTTCTGGTTTTACTATAAAAGGTGTCCTGGTTGTGTTCTTGCCTCAAAGTGTATGTCCTCTGCATGACCTTTTTTATTATTCACCTTAAGAGAAAAAGGCTGCATGTGAAACTTTTTCTTTTTGCTCAGCTGTGTAACATGGTTCATCATTATAATTGAAATTACCTACAGCTGAAACCAGACGTATACACACACCAAGTAATAAAAAAAAACACATCCACCATTTTTTTCTCATTGTCTTAAGTGAAATTGGCCAAACTTCCTCTGGAGCAATTTCTAGATTCTTAAAGGTACAACACTCGTCTTGGTCATAACAGTTGTATTCAGTAAATAGGAATAATTCTGAAGATTCTAACTCATTCAAAACACAAGACGTTTGGTCTGATTTCACTTCAGACAGTGAGAAAAAAAATGGCATATTTTTCTTTTTGTTCACTGTCTGTAAAGTTGTGGTATAAAAAGTACTGTAATAAGTATCTTGCTGTATTAAGAACTTTTTTTATTTGGAATATGTGGAGCAGACTGGTCCTCTTTGTTTGAAACTTGATGCTACTGTTACCTTAACGTTGCAATTTTTTTTTTTTCCATTCCCTTTCGGCCTCAAGCTTTCCAGGTTGTGCCTGGAGGCCGCAAATGTAAGAATGAACATTTCTAAATCACAGTAAATTTCCAAACTGTGTGTGGCTGCTGCTCAAGTGAATTAAACAAAAGAAAACTGTCAGAACTCTTGCGGCAGCTCTTGGGAATCGTATGCTGCTTAATTTTTTAGGCAACTTGCATTTTAGAAATTTTTGTGTCTCCTTTGGCTCTTGCAGTTTACATCATTCTTGAGCTTTTTTTTTCGTTTTTTTTTTTTCTTGAACAAAACTGAGGTGGCTAAAGGGGAGCTAGGGATATGTAACCACATTTGAAATATGAGCTGAAAACAATTCCTTTTACTTCATTTTTTATGTTTCGATTCACCCACTTTTTTGACCAACTGAGGCAATATAATGAAGCTATTGAAAAAATGTCTCATAATGAAATACCTTTCTGGAGAATATAGTTTGGTTGGTAACTTTACTTTTTTAATGCCTTGTTTTTAAAGGAGCAGTGTTATGTGAAAATAGAATTTTTTTTAAAAATTTTTTAGCTTTACGTCATGTTACGTTATTTACTCATCAAAAACATACCTGGAGTGGCGCTTTGATCCTTTAGTGCATGTTTTAGCAATCCTTTAATCTCCATAGCAACCACTGAGCTGCGCAAAATGCCCGGTTGGACCAAGCTCCGCCTCTGAGGACGAAGCTCCTCCTCTGCGCTGCAGATTCCAAGCTTCTGAGCTTCTGCCTGATGGAGCAGCTATCCTTCAGACTAGCCTGCAGCAATTAGCAAACACCTGGTAGAACTGCTGCATCTGCTGAGCTCATTATAGCAGCTACTCAGTGCAATGCTGATAACAATGTTGTTAAAGGGTTCATGGAGGAGTGATGATGTGCTGACTTCCTGAAGGTGGAGTTTCAATTTCTTTTAAGTCACATTTGATATATAAGTGACATTTTTATAGCAATGTAAAGTAACATAGTTACTTGACTGGGCTATCAAATGGCATATGTGCCTGGAAAATAAATATAACCCTCCCTTTAACAGAGAAGCACATTACACACTGGTGGTAGATCTTTATATAAAGTGTATTATTAAAATTTGCATCACTTGCCTGCATTTTCCTAAGAAACTCCGAGATCAATGAATTAAAACTTCCCCACATGATTTAAATCGATTCCAGAAGGACTCCTCTTTATCTGCTGTATGTCAAAAACCATTTTTGTTGCTATAGCCTTTTTTTTTTTTACTTTTTCTTCTTCTTAGTTTACTTCGGTGTTGTTATCTCGCCTAAAGTAAGCTCAGCCTTTTAAGCTTTGTTTGGCCCTGCAGCAGCAGCAGCTGCAGCAGCAACACAGAATAAAGTTCAGTAAAATTCTTGGGGCCTCTTGGGCCCTATGCAGTTTGTGGGTTGGGGTCAGTTACAGCTCACCAAATTTACGGTTGCACCTTTATGCCATTCAGTATTGGGTGAAGTCTACATGTTTCTAATCACAATCAGGAGGTGGAAAAAAAAGATGGCTAGTCTACCGACGGTGTGTGTGTGTGTGTGTTGGTGTGTGGGGGTGTGTGTGTGTGTGTGTGGGGGTGATCTGGTCTTAGTAGAGAGAACGACAAATGTTGAAGCGCGCTGCCAAACACCGTACGTAATCACATTACGTCCATCCTGCAGAACAAAGGCCAGAGCCGGGAGCAAATGTTAACATCTGATTTACATTTCAGTCTCTTCGTCTTTGGAAGGATTTTGTGTTTGCATGGATGACTGAGCATGTGATGCGTTGCGTGGAGAAGCGGCAGAAGTGTGGTAGGGACCCGATTATGCCGGTCGATGTTCCGGTTCTTAAACTCGGCACAAGTTTAAAAACTCCTTCCTGTTTGTGTTTTACATCCGTGCGTTAATTTCTTTATGTACGCTGTTGTGTTCTCCGGTCTACATCTCGCACCGATGGAGACTTCCTTATCACCATCTGTGTTACTTCGCGCGGCTCATTAGGGCCAAAGGCATATCTGAACCCCCGTCGTCATGGCAACAGTAAAATTAAACTTCCCGTGGCATCTTCTGGGGGTTCTCACCTTTTCGGCTCTGAAAACGGGAAGAAAGTGGCGTGTGAGGGGTGTGTGTGTGTGTGTATAAATATGGTGTACATCCACACTGAACATGGGGCTCTTTACAGGAAATGATCCAAATTGATTATGACCTGTTCGTGACCCCCCAGAGCCATTTGAATTTACCTTGAAATTATCATAAAAGTTGTCTGTCCTCGCCCCTTAAGCAACACCACTTACCACATGATGGGATAAGAGCAGACTGGCTCATCAATTTGTATGCATGGAGACGCTCCGGCTGTCACGGGGTGGGCTAACCCGGGAGATTAAGAGCCCACAGAGTCTGTCGCGTCAGGGAGAGATCATGTTTGAGTTCTAGTGATCAGAGCTCGCTGCCACATTGCGGCGTGATAAACAGCAGGCTCAAATGGCACATTGGGATTGATTTAAAAGCCACCCTTCACACTCACCTCACCATTAGCGGGGGCCATAGCTACTTTGAAGGATGCACTCACCATTGCTTATGAAATATCTTGGTCAGGAAGGGCAGAGCGATGATAAACAGCATTCTCTCTCTCTTTCTCTCCTCCACAGGCACGCACGCATTATAATCTTTATATTTTTTTTGCCATAAAGACACATGATGTGTTGTTCTGAGTCATTCAAGGAAACTGCCATTTTCTCCCACCCTCACACCTAGTGGCAGTTTTTGTGGGAGTATTGGTGTGCAAGAGTCTATTTGCTGCTCTAAATTGAGTTTTTCCTCCTGTGGCCTGTAGTTTGCCTCTTTGATTTGTCTGTTTGTCAATACACTGACTCTGTTGTAAAAGGTGATATTCTCAGAGTGGACGTTTTCAGCAGAGTTAGATTTTTACGATGCCACCGCCTGTGTTACTCAACCGGGTTTTACCAGAACCTCCTTTAGGCCAATGATGGGAAAGAAATCATCTAGGTTTTATTGACAGGTGTCCTTGTTTTGAACAGATTTAGTACTGGGTATAAAATACCTGCTCTAAGCAGAGTAAAAAACAACCAGGATGAGAAAAGATATGATCAAAGTGAGGCGTAGTAGCAGAGTTCTTTGTGTTGCAGCTTTGGAATTGTTTTAAATAAATTAAACTTGTATGCATTTTTCTGAATGATGTCTTACTGTTACTGTCCTCTGGACTAGCACTAATCCAGAGCAACTGTATGCATCTTTCATTCATGGTATTCATTAGAGAGTGATTGTTTCTGTTTTTGATTTCTAATTTCTAATTTTTCTAAACGGATAGCCATTGATGGACAAACGTCCGCTAATTTGCTAATAATGGAACTAATTCTTTGTTTAGCGCTATTGCTAACTTTTAAAACATTTCATACACAGATGGGCACACTTCCGTTAACTCGCTAGTAGCAAATCAAATTTTTCGCTTAGCACTTTTGCTAATTTTGAAAACGTTTAGGACAGCTGGCTTCCCCCAACTTCATTTTTGGGAGCGCCAATTTATTTGTCTGCTTTGTAAGCTTTCAGTTGAATACAGTTTGACATCTGTGTTAAACTTGTGCTGTTAAGAACTCCTCATTAAATGTTTGTGTTCATGGTCTTATTTTGAAGTGGGTGAAAATTGTGTACACAGCAGCACTCCTGTGCTTTTCTTTTTTCTCCAATAACTTCATTTCGAACATGAAACATACAGGAACAAAATACAACAGACAGTAGAGAACAAAACAACATAAATGCTACAGAACATGTACATTACAGTGTCAAAATTAAGTTTGTAGCCTTTGGAGGGCAGATATAATTTGATGTGAAATTAACACTTTAGAATTAGCTTCCATGTTGGTGTAGCGCTTTAGCGTTCGTGGAACTACTATTTATTTACTTTAGGGTTAACGTTTTAGCTAACGGTGTCCACCACTAGAAATGACTCAGGGCGGCTAATATACAAGGCTGTCTGGCTGCTGAAAAAAAGTCTGAATGCAGCTGCTGGATTAAACCAAAGAGCTGAATAAACAGTTCCTGGGCTCTTTCCCCTTCTCCCAACTTTGATCTGTGAGCTTTTAGCACTTGATGCCAACAAAACAAACTCTCTACTGCTTTTGTCAGACACTTAAGATGTAGATGAAGAGACGAGACAGAAGGATGTCAGCTAGGTGATAAAAAAGCAGAGAGGGGGGGGCATCGCAGCCGGGAGAACATAATGGATCTGAACTTAATCAGCAATCAACATTAATGTTGATGTTCTCGTGTTTATTCAAATTAATCATCAAGGACATGGCACCCCCCCTTACCGCCAACACCAGCACCACCCCATGCTCCCCTCCTATAGCAGTAGGCTGTGACTCTGTGGTGCCTTGGCAAGGAAACTGATGATGAATTACTCTGTTTATCAAGTCACCCTCCCTAACAAGCCTGCTGACGGCTCCATCTCCATTCCAAACGACGTATTTGGCTTCACTGGGTTGTTGTTTTGAACCTGGAGATTGCACCCCCCCCAACACACACGCGCACACACAAACCCCTTTCCTGTCTGTTTGTCATCTGAATGAAAAGTGAAACCACAGCATGCTTCAGTAATGGCTGAAGGTGTGATACTGAACCCTAATGCATTTCACTTTACATCTCCCCCCCGTTTGGGTAAGTGGGTGAGTAGCACCGAAAGGAGCAGTTATATGGAAGTGAGGAAGCCAGAGACTGCGTAAATCCCAGGGTATCTTTTCTGGCAGCTAGAGTAAACAAAGATTAATGTTCTTCGACTGATTCATCAGAGTGGAGCTGTGCTTAGATAAACAAGATGTACTTAGGATATTGAAGCTCTGTTCGCAGTGTTTGTTGTCAACGACGCCTTTACATTGAGCCGAGATCAGTATTGTCTTTCCCAGGGTCAGTGCACGGTGAGATAAGTGCTCGCCTGCTCCCAAATCTCTCGAACACACGTCCAAAGACGAAATGTTGCAATCCGTTTGCCTGAGGTCAAAATTGAACAGCTTTGGCTTGATTGATCACCAGATCAGAAGCTGAGAAATTGGATTTTCCTTCCATCTCCCACCACCTGATTTGGGTCGAAGGAGGATCCAAGCCCATAACATCTTGCATAACAAAAACCCTATGAAAATACATGGAAAACTGCTCAGGTCCTGACCCTATTTAGTTAAGCAAAGACACCAACAGTGAGGCTTGGTCAGTCTGACTTGATTGACATTTCAACCTGATTTTAAACATTAAAAAATGTCTTTATGTTAAGTTTTTTTCCCTAATTTTTGTTTTCCACCCACCCATAATCCTGATTAACCAAAGGTCATTGCTGTATTTCTGTCTATTCAAAACTAATGTTGCTTCGGCGTGCCGTGGTGGCGTAGGGGATAGTGCGACCCATGTTTGGAGGCCTTGAGTCCTCGACGCGGCTGTTGCGGGTTCGACTCCCAGACCCAACGATATTTGCAGCATGTCTTCACCCCTGTTCTTCCCCCTTTCCTGTCGTCCTGCTTTCATATAAGGAGCCCACAAAAGACCCCCTGGAGGGGTAAAAAACCCAAAAAAGTAATGTTGCTCCGCTAGGTACTTTGAGGCACAAAAAAAGTGCTGTAATTTTGTCATTTTCTAATTTGGTTCAAAGCTACTACTTTTACAAATAAGAAGCAAACGGTAGCGTTGGGGTGGCTACAGTTGGCAGAAAAGACACTCTTAGTGTACAGGATACAGTCCTTGATGTGGTTGTTCTAGGTTCGAGACCGGGCCGTTTGCTACATAATGGCTAGATGGTTTCTTTGTCAAGTTTACTCAATCTTCAATCAAGGTCACTTGTGCCAAAAAAAAAGCTTAAATATGTGTTTATTCTTATTACTCTGTTTTTCGGAATTGTCCAAAATCAGAATAAGTAGATAAGGTGTAGAAAAAATAAAACTGCCGATGTGGATTGGCCTGGAAAATACGTCAGTTCTGAGCATGAAACCTTTAAGAGAGGACACCATTTAGCTTAACCGACCAGAGGTGAAGGTATTTGGCTTAGATCAGCAAAGATAGCTCCAACTCGTCCAGCTGCAGATTGAGCTAAATGAAAAAACTTTTTGAGATTCATAAACTACCAACCTTCGGCGGGAAAACGTATGAACGAGGATGGCGAAAAAAGAGGTTCAGAAAGCTGGTGGCGAAGGGAAAAATTGCTAGATATCGCTGTGCACATTTGTTGTACGGTCCATTCATCATGTACAGCTGGAAAAAAGGAGGCAGAGAATAGATGGAGGTGTGAAGTGGGGCAACGAAGGAGAGGCAGGAGTGATGAACAGCTGGCCTATCCCATCAAGGATGCCTTCTAACCTGTGCTACAAAAAGGAGCATCCATCACCCTGGCAGGCGGGAGTGCTTTACACAAATGCACCAGAGCTGGAAACACACAGCACACATCCATGGTCTTGCGTGCACAAAAGGGCACGGTGATCACAGCCAGAGGCTTCATTACGCTGCTACCAGTGGAGACATGTTCCAACCAAACGTTGTTAAGGCGCTGCTTTCTCATCCTGTTGTTCGATCCCAGCTCTCCGCCCGGAATGGGTTGACGTCTTCCAAAGGAAGCTTCAATGTGACACGGAGAACCTTTTCCCGAAATCACAATCACGTTGAGCACAAAGGCAAACTTAATCTGCACCTGATAAGCTAATCATTTAATTAACTACAGAGGGAAAACACATGGTAGTGGGTCTATTTCTGGTGCTCGTGTAAATGCTGATGCGGTTGAATCCGTCGAGGCTCGCTGAAGTCGCGAGGACAAATGAAAGGGTTTTCGCTTTGCTTAAGACAAAAAAAAAAAATTCCGTCATGGTGGTTTGAGGGCAGTACTGAAGGGGAAAAAAAGAACCACACTTCTTGTACGTGTTTATCATTGCGCACACACACACACGCCCAGCACGCCTCTGCATTTGCAGTTTCACTGCAGCTTTTCTATCCTCCGAGGAAACACCTTTGTTTTCCGCGTACTGCAGGGCAAGCATTTATCTGCTCAGCCCTGACACTCGCCCAGCTGTGTGTCAAATGAAGCACACTGGATGAGTCTGCGCGTAGGGGTGTGTGTGTGCAGATTGAAGCCCGCTCATCTGTTTTCTGTACGGTCGGCCCCGCTTTCGATGTGGGGGGAACGCGAGTGTCGCTCCCGGCTCAGCAGATGTGTGCGCTAATGCCGCTCCAATGTTCTCTCTTAATCACGCGGGCTCGCGTCAGACGCCCCGCTGCCGTCGCAGTTATGGATTGGTTTCTTCCTGCTATTGACTGCTGGTGAGGCTGAAGGCTGGAGAGAGGCTGATAAAAGACACCTGGGTGTGTGTGGTACGCCACAGCTCCGGCTGCGGTTTTTATTGACTACCTGGCCTAATCAACACTCGGGAGTCAAAGGGAGATCTTGTTAACGGCCATGTTCAGTTTAGACGCCTGCATGATGCAGCAGTGACGATGGATGGGTGGTAGGCACCTTTGTGCAAATGTCAATATGTCGTCAATTTCAGTAAGATAAAAAGCAAAGGGTAAGGAACCAAATTAAGGAAAGGGAAACTTCAGTCATCATTTTTTCTGGTTAAATGTGATGATTTAGCAGTTGTGTCAGATTGAAATGTTTGGATCTTGTTTGAAAGTACTTGTGGTACTGATTAAGTATATCTGGAATACAACTGTTTTCATAAAACAAGATATTTACTTATTAAACAAAAAAACAATATTCACAGCTTGGAAGTAAATAATACCGATTTTGGTCTCAATTGTCTTTTTTAGACTCGAAAACAAAATGGTATAAAATAACATGTATTATCTAAACGTGTTTGTCGTTTTGTTTTGGTTATTGTTTCCATCGTTCTTGTTTTCCGGGAAAGTGTATTTTTTTTAACCAGTTCTGCAGAGGAGACAGGTGGCGTGACATTGGATTCAATATCCATAAAGCATCTGTTGGAAGTCACTGGCAGACATCGCCGCGGCGATGATCATTTTCATCTGCTCCACCAATGAAACAAATGCCACATTAGTTTCTTTGGAATGTTTTTCACCGTTTCATGGCAGAAATATGCCGAAAATATTGTGTCTGGAACGACGCTGGACTTAATGTTACATCTTTTACAACTTTCTTTTGCCATGATGTGACAATAAATTGTAGTTATATGTTGGTGTATGTTGAAGCGACAACAGAAACTCTGAGTAATTTCTGCATTTATTTAACCAGGAAGACCTCATCGACATCAAAAACCTCTTTTTATGCTTTACAGTGTTTTAAATATCTGAAGATTTTTAAGGATGACTTATTGAATAACTTGTTTTCTGAAGCAGTTTAAACTTCATTATGCGTTTCAGTTTTTCTTTATGGTTAAATTTTTACATTGGCTTTGCGACTTCAGGATCATTTCATCACAAAATGATGTAAATGCCCATTTTGAGATAATCAGAAAACGTTCATATTCATTCTGTTTGTCCCCAGCTATTTGTGTTTGCAGATTCTACTGTGGAACATAACTTCAAATTCTTCGTAGAGAACATCTAAAATATTCAAAAGAAAACGTAGCTTTGAAATCCCACATATCAAGAAGCGATGCTAATTGCTAATTTAAACAACAGCCAACCCAAGAATGCCTCTTGTATTCCTCGGCAATGATGGGTTGTACCCCAAGACAGTAAATACGGAAAACTGTAGACATTATCTTCTTCTAAGATGGTTTCCACTGTACATATAATACATATTGGGGTATATTTTGCGCTTGAACTACAAAAAGAAGTGTTTTCAGATATTTGCAGATTGTAGCTATTTGTGTTTAGCTGCAGTCCCTAATCTCCACAGTACTGGGATTCAATTCTACATGAGTGAACAAACTCTTGTCTGTTAAATTTTATTGAAAGCTTTGTCAGTAGCTGTTCTTTCATTACAAACGTGCGCAAAAATATTTCAATGTTCCGCCCATAAGAAAACAACACAATTTAGAAATGTTGATATTTCCATTAACATCTTTAGTTCCACAGTTAAAATGACATGTGGAAATGTTTGTTTGAAAAGCATTCCACGCCATCCTCCTCCAACTACTTCCTGTTGTCCTCTCCTTCGTGGTTTGCATCAGTGGAAGCAGCCGGTTGTTGGTCATGTGACTCGTGATGCAAGAAAAGTGTTTTCATTGCAGGTTTGTGAAATTTAGAATAATGCACCTCATCCTACAAGCAAAACTGTTATTGTTTAATAAACAGATATGTCGGACTATTAAACGGGAAATCCACACGTGTGGATTCCTAACTAACTAGATCTTAACTAGCACCAAAAAACGATATGAACATGAAACTATTTAGTTGAATATTAAAGCTTTGTGCAGAGCAGACACTGAATCTGAGCTTGCTTCCTATTAGCGTAACTCCAGACCTGTTGGATCCTCTAAACAGCTGCTTTCGGCTGATCCCTGATGTATAGCAGTTAGTAATGGAGACTGTAGAGGCCCCAAAGCTCTGAAACAAGCTCCCACTGTTAATTAAATACAGACCATCCATTGAGATTTCTAAATCACAACTCAATCACTGCTCTTTTAATATCATTCTTCTGTAGACATTTTATGAATACATATTTTTTTATGTTCTCCTTGCTCTTTAAAAAAAAAAAAAATTATTTTAATGTTGTCTATAATTGTTACTGGTTCTGTGAAACAGCCACAGCTGTGGTTGTTTCGACCCGCTTTTCTGTTTCTGTTATTTAGTTTATCAATGGTAAATGGCAACATATTCATTCATTTATTGATGACATGCAACAACAGCATGACATCTGAACAATCCTCATCGTATGACACAATAATTGTAAACAAAGATGAGTAAAAACTGAACTGTTTCTGTAAACGCCCTGTAGAAGGGGAATGTTTTAATGAAAGAGCCAGACGCGTTGCTTCTGCTCCAGCATATATTATCTAAGTTAGCTTACAAACATAAACAACGATATCAAACTTGAAACAGCAGTATGGCAGCTAAGAACGGCACTAACAACAGAGCTAAAAACGGAGTGTGTCAGAATTCGGATTGTCAAAAATCCAAAGGTTAATAAACTAATTTACTACCATACAGATGTCTTTCATATATAAACTCACACCTAAAAAACTGGAATGTTTTAATGAAAGAGTCAGACATGTTGCTTCTGCTCCAGCGTATTTTATTATCTAAGGAGGAAGTTCCCGTGCTCTTCACCATAGCTGGCGCAAGCTCTAAACTCCCCCTGCTGGTTGCACCTGACCACTTCATCAGCCAAATCAGACTAGACATTAACATCTTTAGTTCCAACAGTTGGCAAACCATTACAATCAAAAAGAGTAAATGTACCTCTGAATGTTAAATAACCTCATTTTAATCCGTCACATTTTGAGTAAAATGTTAAATTGGCTTTTTTTAGTACAACAGGTGAACATAAACATGCAGGTTGACCGAATAAAGTCAAAGTGGTTTAATCAGTAGCGCCAAGATGGTTTCCTTATTAAAGTATATGTGGTGTTTGAGCTACTAAAACAGGTAGTTACAAGCATTTTTAAATGAGGTCTCATATATTTTCAGATTTTATTCACGGGCAGCTGTGGTCCCAACACATGGTCCACTGTATACAAGCAAATGTTGGAAAAAAGTGTATTCTGTCTGCTAACAAATTTCCTTATATTTCTGATTTTGTGTTCCATTACAAATCATAGTGGTGGGCACCATTAAGTAAAAAGTTAGCTGTGCTCATCCCTAGAGAGCACATAAATATTAATTCCGTTAACGCACTGCACCGATGCAGTATTTCGCAGAAGCTAATGCTAAAGCGCTAACTTCAATTCACATTGTATCTGGCCTTGAAAGACTACAATATCTGAGTACTAATTTATGTTGACATTATAATTTACATAGTCTACAGTGACCTTAGATGTTGTATTTGTGTTTGTACCTCATTTTCCACTCTGGGTTTTAGTTTGTAAACCTCGTGTTGTTTCAAATAAAGTTATTGGGGGGAAAAAACGAGGAAAAGGAAATGCTGCGTAAACGGTTTTAACTCACTTCAAAATAAGAGCATGAAACAAAATGTCCAACTGCTTGAAGAATTCGTAACAGTCGGTAACCAAAACTTTGACACAGATGTCAAACTTTATTTAGCTACAATTATATATACATAGGCTATATATATAAAAGACAAGTAAATTAGTTCTTTAGTATTTAACCAGACATAATCATTTACGGGAAGGTAAGTTGTTGCAAAATATTTCAGGGTTTTAGCTGTTAATGATAGAGCAGTGATGTTTTATACATGTCTCCATAGAGTACCAAAAAAAATGCTCCACATGTTTAATTATGTTTTCATTCTAGTGAAAAAATGTCTCGAAGCAAATCTTTTTAAAATGTGAAATATGAACGTGCCTGTAGACGTAACCTTGATGAAATCTTGGGGCAAAATGAAATAGTCAGTAGGCAAGTGAAACGCATATCTTTGCAGAATCGAAATCTAAAATTACTTCAAGTTTTCAATTTTGTTTTCTCCGTGTGCATATCCAACGGCATGAGCAGGAAGACAACAAAGTCAACAACAACACCACTTACTTAGCATTGTTAGGCCTTATTAAAAATGGATGAAAGCATTACTAGCTTTTTTTTTCCTTTTTTTTTTCCAATATCTGATTTAGAGTTAATGAGGGAAATTAGAGCAAAGGGAGGGGAAAATGACTGATTGTAGCTGGGAACGGGGAGGAAAGTCGGCTGTGCTTGCAGCCTTTGTTGCTATGGAGATCAGTGGGGAGGCAATTAGAAATGTGCAGATTGTTTGAACAGCGTATGCATAATTTATTAAAATCCTCAACAGCGGGGTTATGGTCGCGTTAGTGGTGATGACGATAATGAAGAATCAATACTTCATTTTGTGGGGAATATCAAAGTGAACGTGAGAGCAGGACGGTTCTCAGATATGAAAAATCTGAATCCATTATGTCTGCACATCCCCCCCCCCCCCCCCCCCCCCCCCCCCCCCCCTCCCAGGTCTTCCTGAATGTTGACAGTAAAAAGTTAAAGTCTCTGGAATGCAATTTTTGTTTTTTCATCTTCCGAGATCATAATGATCATTTCTTTGGATTAAGTTTGACTTTTTTTTACCATTTCATTAACAAACAATCAGAGTAACTGAGACAATTATCAGCCAGAGTTTTCACATAAACACACCCTGAAGCTCACCGTGTGTAAAACAATGTGAATTTTTCACTGAAAGCTGGAAACTTTATGCTCTTTTTATTATTTTGTTATTAAAAGTTGGATAATTTGCTTTTACTACTCTTTGATTACTCTAATTTTCTTTTGCTTAGGTTCCATGGGGTTAAATGGTTCAGAACAGCACTCTGAGATCGTAATATCTGACCAGATTTTCATTTTTCACTCAACGAGCTGCTAATCCCAAATGGGAATATTTTCATTTGCTGTTACAAGCATCATTTCTTAATCAGTGTTTTATATTGCTCTGGTGTCACACAAACCTTAAGAGAGAGCTTTAGTTCAGAGAGGATTTGCTTTTCTTATTTGTGGGGTCATATGATCACCTGGCTGATACCAGAGAGAAAAACCTACCGCCGTTTTGAAGCTTTTTCTTATTTACTTTTTAAATTTTTTCATGTTCTTCAATCACTTCATTTACTCTCATCATTCAGCATGTAAATTAATATTTCCTAACCACAAGTTGGAGTGCGTCACTAATCCAGCACTAAATCGAATCTACAAACTTTTTGTTTTGGTAGCTTGGGCTAACGACATTTTGCCAGTAATTTGTCGTAGATAGAATTTGTGACTCGGTATAGATGGCACAGGTAGATAAATCTTTGGTAATCAGATTACTGAAATAAAACAAATGATAAGTTTATAACCAGTGATTAAATATAGCTATTGCTCATGTAGAATATTTGGCAGGATCTTTTCCCATCAATCAGGCAGATTGATGACATTATTTGCATTGTTGCCAAATGCATGATAAATATCTGCAAAGATCCTGAAAAAGCAAGTTAACAGTAGAAACACAATAGAAATTTTTGTTTTTGAATTTTATGTTTGTAATGAAAACAAACATTTGAGGTTTTTTGCCTTTTTTTCTGAATTTGCCCCTCGACGTAAACAAGCTTAATAAAGTAGATCCCCAATTTTTGGGGGGATTAGCAAAAATAATAGCTAAAGTCTCCAAATACTTGAGACTCCCTCAAACCTTTAGAACTACCTATTTTATTACTTGAAACTCCAAACATACCTCAATAGGCTTTAAAATCCACAGTAGGAACCCTCTTAGCATTACCTCAGAAGCTAACAACCAAGGTCTTCCTCATCACTGCTCTAGGGCTAAGTACCAATCAGAAACAAGGAAAATGAATGGAGCTTCAGGATTGGCTGCTTTGTAAATGGTGGCCACTGGTGTTTGCCATACAGTACAGGCAAACGCTAAGGGAATTTCAACGTTCCAACCTATTTTTCGTCGACTAGTGTCGATATACTCAATGAAAAAATCCATGGCCAGGCAAATTTTTGTCAAATAAATTGGAGACGCCTTCCACAGAAACATCTATAAATCCATGTGAACCTATGACTACTGAACGGTGAATAAGCAGGGTTCCACTGTGTAGGATATTCATGTTGTGCGGTACATTCAAGTGTTGCTCCCTTTCGCTTTGGTTTGTGATGGTAGGAAGTTTCTTCACATAAGATACTGGATTCAGTTCCGTTACTTTATTATCTTATTTGTAGACTGAAGTGCTTAAAGTGCAACAGCACTACGCTAGTTTTAGTCCAAGTTAATGCATCTGGACTCATGCAGTGATTTTTAGGTGAAAATGATTTAGTACACCTAGAATGTGTCTCCTTCACAATTCAAGCAAAAAAAAAAGGCAAACAGTGATATGGTTTATTTGAATATTCTTAAATATTGTGATTCTGCTATATTTTTGACAAGCACGCATGATCTTATTGTTTTTATTATATGATGAAACTGCAGTCAAATCTTCCTCAGGCTTGCTGTGGTGCTACGTTACAGTAGCTTTTATTAGAAAAGGAAGCAACATTTGCTGAATCAGAGGCTTGAATGCAGGAGAAAAATGACTACATTTTAAAGTTTATTTCTTAACTTTTGTGCCAGCCGCTCCTGTTATTCTTTTTAAACATGGCTATGATTTTGACCAGCTTCTAGCCATGTCCTCGTCGCCGTGGCGATGGGATGTCCCTGCCACTGCTTTGGCGTCAGCACTCTGGAGATTGTTGCTCTTGCCCGGTCTGGCTGCCAAAATTCCCTCTTTGCAGGTGCCAGTGTTCAGGCTAAGCAGATTTGGGAGTTTTCAGCGTTGTCATGGATATGACACCAGAGTTATGATTGTGACTGCCTCTGTGATGTAAAAGACTTTCAGGAAATCTTTTAGACTTTAAAAAGGAGCTATCCGCAAACACTCAGCGTTCTTTCGTATAAGAGTTGTTGACTGTTGATTATAAAAAAAAACCCAGCATTGTAGTGAACCTAATTGTCATGTTTGTGAACTCCTTCAAATGTTTTAGTAGTGACTACTTCTGTTTAATCTACATCTTTTGCCTTTGTGTTTTTTCCTTTGCTACTTTTCTTTTTTTTTCGTCTCTCCACTTATCGTTTTGTCTCTTAGATGTAAAAACATTCTCATGGAAGTAGTTTTGGACTTTAGTTTAGCATTTCTTCCATTTTCCTCAAACAGTCGCCGCGTCACCGTCAGCGTACTTTTATGTGCATTTTGAAGCATCGCGCCAGAAATAGTTGACGGAAACGCCTCAATTTTGCAAAATGTGTTTACACTGACCTGAGGAGGTTTTTGGTTTTAACAAAAAGAGTTAATGCGCTACAGGGAAGATGGAAGCACATTTGCCAAATAAATTTGTTTCACATTTACCTCACGAGACTGATTAGCTGTTTCTGCTGTGGCCGTTCATTAGAACTGCATTTCTTTCTCTACGTCTCCGTTCCGGCATGTAACATCGCCAACGATAGTCGACGTGGCAGAACAATTACAACTTGTCTGTTAGCAACACGTTCCTTAAAAACTCTCTCCATGTTCCAGGATGTGTGGTCCATGCTACTCCTAGCAGCCTCTACTTCCTGTTTTATAGGAAGTACAACTATTTGGGATATACTGCTTGTTGACTAAAAAATAAAAATTTGGTCTAATTTTGCAATCCCAGAGCGCTGTTCTGAGCTATTGAACCCCATGAAACCTAATCAAAGGAAAATTAGGGTAATCTACTTCCTGCATTACAGGAAGTACAGGTTGCTAAGTGAGGTTGTTAAGCGCGACATCAGCATCTCACAAAATTATGCTGGTTGATTTGCTCCAAACCAGAAAGTGGAAACACGGAAAATTTTCTTTCTTTTTTTAAAATATATATTTTAAAAGTTGCTAAACATTTTCATTACAATTTAACATAGCTATTGACTAATACTTTACAAAAATAAAGTCACGATTTCCCTGTTTATTGCTGACCTTAAAACAATGACAGCCACATTTTTAGCCCTTGTGCTTAAAGTTAGCAACATTGAGCTATTTAATTCTCCTTTGAGAGTTACATTTTTGTACTTTTAATTGAATTAAATGTAAAATATTTTATTTTCTTTCTGTTTTTTTTACAAAGTGGTTTCCTCTTTGTGTGGTCCTGTTTGCTGTTCCCTCAGATTGTGTTATGTTGGTAGTATTGGTGGTTAAGTTTGCATTCTGACAAATATTGTGTAATACTCAGTGATATGTTGTCAAAAAGCAATAGGAAACGTATAACTGCTTTACATATCTGTAATAATACATTTGTATGTGCAGTTGAAACCAGATGTTTACATCTCCTCTTGTTTTAGGTCAGCTGGAATTACCAGAATCATTTCTAATTGCTAAATGCCACTATAATGAGTGAGAGAATGTCAGAAATTTATTCATCAGTGTCATTTCTAATGACTTTTTCTGAAGCACTTCCCATCTGTAGCACCATTCGCAGCATATACACATGTAGCCTATATTTTCTTCATAGGTTTTCACACAGTAAATTGTGTACTGTATAGTAAAAATGGGCCTCAGGCTGCGTTACTGTGGAACAAAGCGCTGTGTGCGTTGCCTTGCGGCAAAGCAAAGCTTTAATGAGGCTCTGATGCTTAAGGTTGCGCAGCTGATGGCTGTAAGTGAATTTTACATTCACGTCACATTTCATAGGAAGACGCTTTATCTTCGTTTTTTTACTGAAAATATATTCCTCGGAAGTGTTTTTGGTATAATTGCACATTTATGTCCTCGAAAGCAGGTGTTGTACTAAACAGTTTGTGAATTAAATTAAAACAAGATTCTTTCTGACTGAAGAAATAAAAATTTCTATTGGATACATACTGTTACATACTGTGCGTTTGAATCCACTCTGTAGATAGAGCTGTGCTTCATAATGACCCCCGACCTTCTGTGCTCATTTACACACACAAAGTGCTTTTGCTAGCCTATATTTTTTTTAGAAGATTGTCTATACGTCCTGTTAGTAGACGTTTTATATTTAACGCCATCTCATTTCCTTCACCTCCCAATCAAAAATACATGTAGAGGAAATTTCTTGAACCCATTTCCCCTGCTGAAATGAGCAGATAAAAGAAGCTTAGACTTACTGCTACGACTGTTAACAACTGATATTGTTGAGAAAAGCCTTCAGTGCGGTTTCCGTTTTTTGGACCTCTCTCACCCTCCGGCTGCAAAACCCATCAAAATTCCTCAGATTTAATTCAGCCTCAGATAACACTTACATAACGCCGATCTTTTTCACTAAGCCTGCCTGTTGGAGGTTTTATAATCATTAGAATATTGATATTTTTGTCCCCGTCATGCGCCAGACTTCTGTTTTTATTATGTGTACACCAACGTTACTTAGCCTCATCAGTGTTTGCTTTGCATTGCTTTCCTTTGCGCTCTCTGTGGTTTTTATCCATTGTGTGAAGAAATATTCGTGATGAATATTGGATGTAATTAACACTTTGCACTTAAGTGATGTTAAAAGCTCATTTACAAAAGACAATATTATCTGGTTTCTGTGTTGTGTTTCTTGAAATATTTTAATATTTTGAGTAATTTATTATATTCTCTAAAAAAAAAAACATATTGGGGTTAAAATATTTAACATTGTTCACAACTCAAGTAACACAAAGAATTTATACTGAACATGCATACATATGTAACTGTCTGATATTATTTTATAGATATGGTGCATGGGAGAAATCTTAACGCAGGAAAAAAATCACCTTAAAAAATGTTTCTGACTTCTATTGTTGGTGCGATTATTGGTACGCAAGTAACAAGGGTTGTCCGGGCGACTTGATTTCTCAAAAATATGAATGCATGGAAGCCGTCAGGTAAAAAAAAAAAAAAAAGCGATGCTAGAAAAAAAATCTTTCAATGTGAGCATGGCTTCACTTTCACAATAAATCATCTTAAACTGCCTGTACCTGACTTTATGCTACTTGTCTACCGAAGTATCTGCAGAGGGATAGAGATGCACATAATGCTGAAATAACACCTGTAGGCGTGTGTGTGTGTGTGTGTGTGTGAGCGAGAGAGAGAACGTACACCAGTCAATGCCCTGTTATTGTTGTTTCCTACATGCAGATTGACAGCTCTAATTGTGATCTCGTTTTCTCCGCTTGCATACTGCATCATTTCGGCGCGCCATACATCGCCTCGGCAACTCATTACGCGTGTGGCGCTCTGACACGTTCCAACTGCGGAGGCCTCCGATGATTAACTCCGAAAGGATTTTAAGTTTCTCGCTGCATAATGGCGGCGGTGGCGGGTGGGGCATCTCCCGCCATAAATCAAGTGTGTCAAATTACAAGACTGTGTTACATGATTAGCATCTACATAATGAGAGGAGTTCATTATCCTCCTCTAATAGCTGTGATTGGGCGTTCCGGGTACATTATGGGAAAAGCAGAAGAAAAAAAAGAAACGAAAAAGAAGAGGGGGGAGCGTGTAGCGTGTTCACGTTAGTTGGGATCAGGGTGGCTTGGTGTCGTGAAGGTGAAAGAGTGAGTGTTTGGTTTACCAAATGTTCATTCATGAGACATTTTTGTTGACAGAAAACCATTTACATTCATAAATGTTTGCAAGAATGGTATGAATTTATGTATGTTGCTTTCAAAGAGCAAGTTTCAAATCATTTTATGGGTATTTTATCAATCAACCAAGTTTATTCGTATCACATTACAGCTACAAGGCACAAAAATACAGTCATAAAAAACACCATGCAGTCACCGATTGAGAAAACTAGTAACATACATTGCATTTTGGTGAGTGCCATCATCAAATTCACCAATACACATCAGATATGCTGATCAAATGTTTAATTTTTTATGGTTCAAAAGCAAGCGGTTGGGTTTTCAGCTTTGACTTAAAGGAACTCCATGTTTCAGCTGTTTTGCAGTTTTCTGAAAGTTTGTTTATATGGTGGACTGAGAAATAGTGCTCAACTGTAAAGTTTACAGACAATTCTGCTCTGTTTTGTCATGTTCAACAAGTACAGCCGAAAATCCTTTGATTATTTTTTTTTTTTTTTTTGTCTCTACGAGCATTGCACATCTAAAGGCTAACACTTTTGTCCATTCTTGTTTGCAACATACCCCAAAATCAGTCAGACTGGATTTACAAGCATCTCTGAACATCAGTTTTCAAGTCTTGCAGTTAATGCTGGGCCATTATAACAGATAAATAATCTGGCTGTATATTTAGTTTCATCTTACCGAAAGGTGAATCTTCACCCACTTCTGCGTCGTCTGAAAACTTTTCCTCCGGTGTTCCCTTGTATTTAGCTCCATCTGAGCCTCCAATCGCAATTCTATAACTGTAAATTGCAATAAACATATTAACTATTCATACATATTATTCTCACTCCTCTGTTTCTTTCCCATCATAATATCCACGCCGCTCTCCCCAATCGTTAGCATCTCAGCTGCCAAAATCATACATCAGGTCTGGGAGAAAAAAACGCAAACAGGGAATTGCATCCAAATATCCATTTGCCATTGTGATTTTGTGCACATTGATGTTGCGATGACAACTTCATTTTGATATTTAGCCATCTGGTGTGTTCTGGTCTTCAGGAAGCTGTTTGCTCACTAATCTTCTCTAACAAACCTCCGAGGCTTTCGCAAATTGCATCAAACACAGGTGGACTGTGGTTACTAACTGGGCCTCTTCCAGGGTTAATTGTCGGCATTAGATTGTTTTTTAAAGGGATAAACCGCAATTTTCATATTTTGGTTTGTGAAAGGAAATTGAGTCTCTGACTTCTTGCCACCTCACAGTTATGCAATGCTTTGCTTTTGTCTATCACGTAAATTCCCAATGAAACCCATTGATATTTGTGGTTCTGACATGACAAAATTTGGACAACTTCAAGGGATATAAGCAGTTCTGCTTGGTACTGTAAATCAGGGTTTTATTGTATTACGCGGTTGGGGACAGATGTCTTAGAATATGTCATACTGCTAATTAATCCAAAACAAAGACGATATGTGTTACTTTCTCAAACGCTACTCGGAGTGCAATGGGCAAAACGTAATAATTCTGACAGTTACGTATGCCGCAGAATGCCATACGACTTTTAAATCCTTCATTGTGTCACACGGAGAAGATCTTGGCAGGAGTGTGTTTATGTAACTGAAGCAGAAATAATTCAGAAGCTCTCTCCCCAAAATAATCCTGGAGATGTGCATGCAAATGTCTGCCAACTTCTAGAGTACAGTTTAGTTTTGACTGGGTTTTGTTCTGTCAATTTAAGGACTGGATGAGTATGTAAGGTGGATAAAAATGACCTTTTATAGTCTAAGACATTCTTGCCCAGAAAACCACGGTGAGCGTTGGCTTGTATCGTTGCCGCTCTACCCGCCAGCCACGGAGGAGTTCTCTCTTCAACCTTTCAGAAGCTTCAAGATCTTTTAAATAGCAAATAAATAGACAGCATGGAGAAAGCGTATGGCATAGTCAATACTGCTCTGTATGTCAGTGTATTTAAGAGCTTACAAGCTGGCCTTGGAAACCTATGTCATTATAATATCTGAACAGTTTGGGTGGTTTAAACACTAAAGCTTGTCCATCTAATGGTACGTTTTGTGTACGCTGCCATGTTGGACTGTTTGTATTTTGAAACAAATCTCTTCCCAAAATCGTTATACCTTTTGATGCCTTTCCCTGTCCCCGTCTACTTCCTTTTTGTCACGCCTAAATCCTTCAAAATTTTAATTGCTGCCGTAAGTAAATGGAAAAGGCAGTTTTGAGAGGACGATAGTATTTTTTTTTCTTTTCAGAGAAAAACCTTTCAAACTAACGTGGTCCTATGTGAAAAGGTAGCAGCCTCCTAAATCAAATACGTAAATGGTTGTGCCACCGTTAGCATAGACAGCTGCCGTCAAGCAATTCCAATAGCTGGTAATTTTACACTCTGGTGACCTATGGCAGCATGCTTCTCCGGTCTACATGCGTTTCATGGATTTGGAGAAAACCTTCGCTGATGTCACTCACATATTTTGTAGAGAGTACTGTGGGAGTATGGAGTGCCTGTTGTTGTTTTTTTTTTCAAACATATTTTTATTGGCTATTTCTGTATTTTAATACAGGCAAACAAGCAAAAAAGAGAGAGGCTGAACAAAATGCCATGCAGTAACATCAACATTAACATTACCCTGGCTCAGACAAAAAGGGAACGAAATGAAGACACATTATTGCAATATATTATGTAAGGCTATGTGAAAAAATAGCAGAAATATCCAGACCAGTATACAGTATAAAGGGGTCCCAAATATTATGAAACATATTTTCTCTATTGTGCAATTTACTATTTAGAAAGTCCAACCACACATATTCAAGGACAGTCATCTTTATGTACCTTACAACCAGATGTAAGGTACATGAAGACGTACCTTACATCTGGTTTTTGTCTGGTTTTGTTTGATATCGGTCTACAAAACTATACTACTAACAAGGACTAAGCTCTGAAAAGTTACATAAGACGAGAGCTCTTACGATTTGACTGGGTGCATCAGGGTCATTATAAAGGAAGTTCTTTGTGCAAATTGTAAAGCCGTTGTCAGTGCCAAACGAGTATAATGTAGTTATGTTGACATTTTAAAAAAAAAAAGGCTACATAGCCTATAAAATGTATACATATACATGTATACCTCTGTATGTTTATAGACTACATAGAGAAGTACTGCTTGAAATTACTGAAATCCTTTCAAAACTTGAAAACAGAAGCATGTTTTTACTATGCTTCACTAGCGCCGTCTGAGGACTCCTTACACGTCTCTCTGAGGCACCAAGGCAAGCAACCAAAGTGGCAGCATTTGATGCCTGGGATGTGAAGGAGGGGCGGTGTGTGTGTTCACACATGATGTAAAGAGGCTTTCAGCGAACACAACATTATATATAGCATCAAGCTCCACTTGGAGGTCAACACACAGGGTGTCTTTGAAATGTAATTATGTGGCAATTGGTGAGGTGTGGATGCCGATGTGGCAATTTATTGTTGGTTCAGACTATCACACACGCACGCACGCCCCCCCACACACACACACACATTTCAAGGCCTTTGTGTAGACCAGAGTAAACGAATGATGGCGACAAGGGCTTGTGATAGTGACTGCATGGCTCAGTGCAAGGAGAGGCCAGTGGAAATATTCTGTGCCTGACTGATCTCCATGTTGACGACGTCCATCTGATTTGAAATTAATGACATGGACTTTAAACTCAAGTTTTGATACTTTACAGCTGATTATTTAATGCAAGAAAGATGCTTAGTTTAAAATACTTGACGCAACTTGTGGAGGAAATTTAACAGATAAAGGGAGTTTTCACAGCTATTTGTCTGGTAGACTCTATGAATTTGAAGTAACGACTGATTGGAAGTTGCAGCATTTGTTTCATTTTCAGCTGGTGCGCTTTGCGTTGACTGAGCCAAAAGTTTTGATAAACATGTCCCCCTCCTCACCTGTGGTGGCGCTGCACCAAGAACCACTGAAGGAAACAACACAAAAACCTCTGAAGAAGATACTGAGTGCAACTTCCTTCTTCACAAAATGGAAACTTAAATGGAGTCGCATGAAATTTAAACAGGATTTCTCTTTTGTCTTTATCAAAAAGACAACAAGCCATTTCTCTTGGTTGTATTTACCCAGAATTCTCTCCGCTATAGTCTGCTTCCTGCTTTTAGAGCGCTCTCCGGGTTTGCCTGGCATTCACATATGCACTCGAACCGCACCAGTTCACTTCAACTGAAACAAGAACCAAGTTTGTAGGCGGACAAGTGGTCGCTTTTTTTGGTCCACATCAGAGTTGTGTTATGCATTCACACTTCCTCAAAACAAACCAGACTTTCTCTGCAAACTAACTAGAGTTTGATTAACGTGAACTAAACAGGGCTGGTGTGAATTCACCCTAAAAACTCCAAAACACCTGTTTAACTTGGAACTTGCAATTGTGCAGGGTCACTTAATACAGACTGCACAAGGACCAATCAGCACACTGAACAGACACTAGCCTAGCTCAAACTGATGCCTCCTGGGAGAGATTAGGTTTAGTTTATTTCAGTAATCTCATATAGGAGCCACCGGCCAGTGGCAGTTGGGAGAAATGGAGATAAATATGTTGTAACCACGTTGTAAATATTGTTTCTACATTGTAATTTCCAGGCGTTACCAAATGCTTGTTTGCAGATGTGGTTTGCTGCTGACGTGTGGGTTGTTAAATGTAAACCTGCACGTAGAGAACAGAGTAAACCCCATCTGAGTGTTTGTTTCCTCTCTGCTGCCATCGCTGCTGTAAAGTGTGTCTCTGTCCTCTCCTCCTCAGCTCCAGGAACTCTTCTGGTTTCTGATTACCCTCATTGAAACTTAGCGGTGGCAGTGTAACACGTTGAATAGTCACAGCCCTTGCACATTCCAGAATGCATGTATCCATGTAGCGCGTTTCCAAGGGCTACATCATTTTTTTGCTGACAAATGCTAAAAAATAAAAGGAGCACGGGGATTGTAGGCAATAGTCTATAAATATTTAAGGACCAGAGTATTATTACAAGGCTGGATTTTATAGTAAGCTTTGGCTCTAATTGTTGTGGCTTGGAGGGATTCAGAATCTGGTGCTTGGGCCCTGACTCAGGTTAGAGAGGCCGATTTCTCCTTCATATATTTTGTTTTTATGATCTCAGACGTTCTGCCTCTACATCTTTAAAAATAAAGCCGTGCTACTTCCTCAAGTGGAATATTTTTGGTTGAACTGCCTGTACAAAATATTCCAGATTTAATTTGATGAGCGTCGTACGTGACTGGTGCAGAAGCAGTCAATATCAATTTAAATGAGAGAGAGGTTTGCGGTTTCTGAAAAGTAGAACAAAGCGGTACTGAATTGGCTTTTTGTCATAGTGTTCATAAAATCTCTCGACTTTGCAATTGTGGTGTTAGCATTAAAGAAGAAACGCAACTAAAAATCACACGTCCATTAGTTTTTGCTCGTTGCCGCGTCATGGTCCTCCAACCACTTCCTGTTGTCTTCTTCTTCGTAGTTTGCGACCAACATCCAGTTGTTGTCATGTGACCTGTGTGATGCGGAAAAAGTGTTTCGGTATAGCCAAGAAAAACACACACACTTCATCACAGCGGCAAAACCTTTTATGAAAAAGGAAACAATAGTTTTTTGTTATGTTTTTTTTGTAAAGTGGTGAGTTTTTAAGTGAATTTAATTTCGGAATGTCAAATTGTGAGATCGTATGCCCAGTGGAAACGCAGCTATTGTCTAAATATGAAAGATGGATCAACAAAGTGTGAAGTAAAGGCTATGAATACTTCTGTAAATCTGATTTCCTGCTTTTCTATATGTAGTAAATTTGGAAATATCCCAAAAACATATTTCCTTCTTGTCATAACAGAGTATTTCTGTGTAGAATTGTGAGTGCAATTATGAATTAGTAAGGCTGTAACATAAAACATGGGGGAAAAAAGTGTTGAGAACTTTCTTAATTCACTGTAAGCTAGCATATTGACTGTTATTTACTTTTAGTAGATGTTTATTGTGGTGCTTTTTTTGTTTTTCTGTGATATTTGAAGTCTCTTTATGAAGTTTTATTGAACCCTGGAGTTTGTTTTTTGTGCGTCTCAGTTATTTATTTCAATATTATTAATGACTGCTTTCATTGTGTGACAGGATGGTGCCGACACTATTCTGGAAAAACTTTGGATATTTTGATATGAAAGTGAAGAAATGAAGATTTCTGTGGAATATTAAGTCCACAGAATGGATGTGATGTCTTTAGAGGGCGTGTGTGTGTCATGTTTGATATTCTCCTGATTTGAAAAAGTGTTACAGGAAGTGTTTCCTATAGCTTTAACTGCTATAGGTGTGGATTAAAACTTTTACCTCTACCACTGTAAACACTTTTCTTTTGCTATAGTTCACATCATTTCATTGCAGGGGAAGCTAAGTGCTGTCTAGTGAGACATAATCAGAAGTCTGATTAATGGAGTCAGTGATATGAAGAGGGTTTGATTATTTGTCCTCTGTGAGGATTTTCTGTGTCGCTCCCAGACGATGCAGAATTTCCTTTCCGCCTTTTGTCTCAGATATTCTTTAGCTGGTGGATGAAAAAATAAAAAAATAAATCCCTCTGACATTCGTTATTGATTCCGCATTAACTCATCGGATGCCATGGTCGCCTCAGACGTATTGATTTCTATTTTAGCTGTCACTAAAGAGCACAAAAAGGTGAAGCTTTCCAAGCTTTAAAAAAAAAAAAACCTTAATAGGTTGTCCTTTTTAAAAAAAAAGAAAAGATGAAATCTCACCACACCGTTTCTTAAAGGTGACAACGTCCTCTGTGGCTGAAGTTTGTAAGCCTTCAAGGCGGTAACAGTTTTTTTCTGCCGTCAGCCTTGTGTATAAATACATCGCTCGGTGAAGACTGGCAGGTTTTTGTAAAATGTTTTCACACCTTTTAGGACTTTAGCAGACTTCTGAAATCAATGCGTAATCATTAGCATTTTGAAGAAAAAAAAAATTCCCCTAGTAGAAAAAAACTTAAACTGGGTCTGTCTCAGACTGGTGAGGATTTTCAGGGTAGCCGCGGCTAAAGTGTAGCAGCCATCAGCCGTCAGCGTGTGAATGTGAGCGTGAATGGCTCAATGTAGAGTTCTCATGACTCCAAAAACGGATCCTGAATTGCTTTTGTGAGATTCCAAATTACTTTTGCAAAATCATGAGTCATTTTTGTGAGATCCCATCTTACATTTCTGAGATCCCAATTATCCCGAATTAGGTGTTTAAGATCACGCAACATCTTTAATATGTAGTTAAGGTCCATTCCTTAGGTATATGAAGCAACCACAGCTTCATAAGCTAGACCTGGTGGTTATGTCTTCCATAACCATGGTGGACCTTTATTGATTTTTATCTCAAGATCGCCCTGAACACAGTTGATTGCGCACGGGGAAGCGTTCAATGCTAGTCCTACTCTTAGTTGGCAATTTCAGCTGAATACATTCATAACAAACTGCAGTGCTCTCAACAGCTTAGCAGGTATTAGGTCAGACTGCAATGCATTTAGTCATCGATGTGTTTCCGCTTCAGCCAAACGGCGAAAAGGTGGGGAAAAAATCCTCACATCGTAAGCTAGTTTCTGTTTGGTAAACCGGCGCCTTCTCCTGGCAACGCTGGGGAACTGCAGCCACTGCGATGACTCAAACATCACCTGCGCGGTGTGGGGCATTGACAGAAAACTCTAATTCGAAGTAGCTGTAGGAAATGTTTCCGCTAAGCTGCAAAATACAGTAGCTCCTTATTCAAAACTCACCTCACAGTCGACGTGTAGCTAAATTCATTCTGAACATTTTCTTTCTTCGTTTTGGCTGCTGCTGGCTCCTTACTCATGACCTCAGCAAAAGAAATTAAAAAAAAAAAGTTAGACTGAAGTTATTGTGTTCCAGCATTTTCTCTCTCTCTCTTTGAATATTTGTACAGATTCACCTCAACACTTGGCTGGCTGTAAAACATCATTCTGGCAAAGTGGCAAAAAGGCAGCTGTCGTGTTAGAGCTGATCGTGGCATGCATGCAGTAAGGCAGGTGCCTCTAAAAAAAAACATTCACACATTTTATGGATAGCAAACAAGAGCAGCATGAGAAATTAGATGAATATCTACTTCGTATATCTTTGGTATTGTTACAAACAGGTGGATGTATAGTGGTTTAAGAAAAGTCTACACACCCTTTATAAAATGCCCCAGTTTTATGACAGAAAACGAAACCATAGTATATAATTTTCCAACTTTTCCCACCTTTCATGTGTCACATTTCATCTCCAGTTGTGAATAAATGTTTAAGGAGAAAATATATATGAAACAGATACATAAAGCTGCAATAACCATTCTGGATAAGCATGCACACACACACACACCCTTAAACTAAGATTTGGTTGAACCAAATGTGGATTCAACTTCACCATTCTGTGTTTGTTAGGAATTTATCAGCATCTCACGACTTGACTTCAGAACGTCTTCCACCTTTGTCTTGCAAAGGTTCTTCAAATCTATTAGATTTCAAAAAAACTTCTCTACGCACCACAAACCTGGGACAACCTTCCAGAAAACTGCAAAGCAGCTGAAACACTAAGTTCCTTTAAATCCAGACTAAAAACCCCACTTGTTTAGGGTTGCTTTTGATCCATAATAACTGGAACATTGACCAACATATTTGATGTGCATTGCTTATTTTGAGGATGGTAATTGGCAAAATGCTATGTATGTCACGGGTTTCTCAGTTGATGACTGCATGGTTTAATGACTTTTGATTTTTGCATTTTTATGATGGAAAGCCCTTTGAACTGTCTTTTTGCTGAAACGTGCTATACAAACAAAATTGATTGATTGATTGATTGATCTCTGACCAGATTTAGTTCTTGATGGACCATTCCAAATTTTTTTAGTTTCATCTAATGAAGTCGCTCTTTTGTTGACTTTGACATGATGCTTAGAATAACAGCAATGCTGAAAACTATGTTCAGTTTCTGAGTGTTTGGGCCAAAACAAATGATTTCTAAACGATTTCACCCACCTTTATTTCCGTCTGAGGAAAAGAGCCCATTATGCTGCAACCATAATGTTTTATGCCTATTTTGGTGATGTTCTGTGCGGTTTTTATCGCACCGTAAGACCTTCTTGTAAATGGCTTACGGAGATTCTTGCCAGGCTGTTTGGAGTTTGTCTTCCAGCCCTAGTGAAAATTTCAGACCTTATGGGGAATACGAAACGCAAGCATCAAGTGTAGAACGGAGAGGCAACCAGCATTTATTGGAATTTCACGCAGCCCAGAATGCGCACCGCTCTCACCAAAACACCTGCGGCGAACATCCAAGAGAAAACCCTACAAAGTTATCATTTCTTTATCAGTGTTGTTGTTTTTTTGTGTCGCAAAAACATCTTCAGGAAATGCCAGTTACGGTTATTACATTGTCAAGGGCCTTGGATGCAATTAAATTTTCATGAAAGATTCTCAATCATAATTTTTTATATTTTTTAAAATAAATTCAGAACATATTAACTGTCTGACAACCCAATTCCCTCAAGGCATTCAGTTAATTGACAGTCCTCTTGTGCTGTCGTAAGCAAATTAGATTGTGGGTTATTGACGTGCCAAAACAGGATTCTGTTATTGACAGAAAATGGCAAAATGTTACTTGCATTTTTTTTTCATGTATTGCCTTGTTTTCTACCATTTACATCCAAAACTTAAAGGAAAAACACACACACACACACACACATTACCCTAATTGAATAAATGAATTTCTTTGGTTTAAGCCGCCTTGCTTTTTTTCTGGTGTTGTACATTTGAGTGTGCAGTTGTAACTTGTACGTAGAGGCCACAAAGCTGCGCCTTAAAGGAAGACGTGACATTTGTTTGTTCACAAAGGAGACGGCATACAGAGATCGATGACTAAAACACAGTGATTACTCACCCTGTTTAAAGCTGCCCTTCCAGTCACCCATGCCAAAGGCAGTGAGTGTCAAGTTTGTTGGGCAGCAGTGATTGACAAACACATCAGCGCTTGAACTCGTGTCCCGAAGAAACAGAACGCAACGACTCAGACGTCAGAGCCAGAACCTGCGTCTTTACAAACCCTTACCTTTAAAATGAACTGCAAAGATAAAGAGGTCTTCTGTTACGGTTTGTGGCACCCCTTCGATAAATGCTGCCTCCGGCTTCACAGGTATGTAATTTCATCTCAAAACCGGCGGAGTATCGCTGGGTGTATAACCTCACCAGTTGACTGCCTGAAATGTTTTTATTGACAGAAGAAACTCAATCCCTTCCATCTACCTCGCAGTCAATGTCAAGCAGCTTTATTGAAGGCTGACAGGTGGCCTGATTCCTGGAAGAGCAGCTCCTTGTGAACAAAAGGGCTTCCTGACACTAGTTTCTGATTTAAAACGGGATCGCTTTAAAGGCTCTTTTTAATCTGTTTTCTGACGCATCTGCCTTTTTTTTTGAGGGTCAGGTAAGGACTTATGGAGCTTCAAATGCCATTGTGTGGAGTATAAACAGAAACACGATTCTAATCGGAACAAAATGTACACATGCTGCCAGCTTGCCAGCATGTCTCCTCTGAGTTGTGGAGATATTTATCAAGGTATGCCAAGGTTTTAAAATGGCCTCGCTGCACTCGAGACTTAGAATGCTTTTAATTGGACCAGGAAGAAAGCGTTTGAGTCATTAAATGTTTTTCTGCTAAACGTGTGGTGCTCTATAAAGAGCAGACAAGCAACAAGGTATACCAGATCATGATCCAGTTTTCACAGACTCACTTATTTGTGGACTTTTCTGTGGAACATATCTCCGATTTATTTGCAGAAAATTTGCAGAATCTTTTCATAGAGCACATTTAAAACATTTCAAAGAAAATGCAGCTTGGAAAGCTGAGATACTCGGAAGCAGTGCTACTTAGTATGCTATTGGTTGATGATTTGAAAGCAACCAGTCCTTGGCACTGATTGGCTCTTCTCCCAACAGCAGAGATAAGGAAGACTTCAGATGTTAGCTTCTACGGGTTGCTTCAAGATGGTTTCCACTATGTGTATTAATGCATTTTGACTTATACTTAGTGTTTGAACTATTAAAATAAGGATTTATAGTGTCTCAAGGGGCCTCAAGTATTTGCAGATATAATCTACAGTATTTGCGGGTGGCTGTCGCCCCTAACCCCGGGGTTCACTGCCTAGCAAATTCTTACTAACGGCTGTTACATTTAATTTAAATCTAGAACGATTGTTCAAGCTTACATTAGTTTTTCTGTAGCAGTTGGAATATATTACAATATATTTAATATTTTAATTGTATAATTTTAAGTGGGACTCAATGAAAGTTTTTTTTTGATGAATTAGTAGCAAAATCTGTAAATAATTGCATTTTAATCAAAAACTATTGTAGCATATTTATAAGAATAACAATATTCTATATTGCTATTCAATATAATTGGATTTTGACCAATAAGGTAAATGACTAGTTTTTTCCTCAGAAGATAAGTAAGTACGACTCAAAAAGAGCAGATAGGCTGGAAATTGCAGTTGCAAGTTGTTTATATTTGCAATGTGAATAATACAGTATATATACATATTTACAATATCATTGGGAACATCCAAATGGCCTTTAACAAACATAAGGGAAAAAAAAAATAAAGAACACAACAACAAAGGAAACTAATTCAATCAGTTGTTCCCAAAGGTTCACAATTGAGAGGCCACACCTGTTAGTTCATTCATCCCAAATTGGGATCAATTAGGGCTCTCAACAAGATAATTATGCTTTGCTTGGTTCAAATCCTGGTAGGAAACTGACGTCTTCGATCACCCTAAAAGAGTGAATTCTTTCTTTGGCTCTATGCCCGATCTTCTAGCTCGCCATCAACCTGGCCTGAATAACAAAGCAGGACCATTTCCTTAATATATATATATATATATATATATATAATCTAAACATCTAGTGTATACACAATTCAATAAATAGCACTCTTTATACTATAAATAATTCTAAACAATCATGTTTAGTCAATTGCAATAAATCTAAAATTCACTATAAATTACATTCATGAAATATTCAATAAATATACACCATATAATCAACATGAAATGTAAAATCTAATTTAAACCAGTGTTTAATAAATATTTAAGCCACCTTTTTGCTTATCAAAAGGAGTGTACAATCAATAATTTAGCGGCTACACAATAACAATGATTATAAGCCAACGCCAAGTCACTGACGAAAACACTCACCAGTTCCGCCTTTTTATCTCACTCTACCGGGGTTTATTTTTTCCATCTCCCTTCTAGCTCACGCCAGTTGGCTCCTATGGTTTAGCACATTAAGTGAGCATCGTACAAATTTACGGGAAATGAACAACACCACACTTAACTGACCTGCAGCTCTGCTCCTGCCAACGTGTTCTAACCTTCATGCCTCCCCGCTCCAGCTAATATACCTAGCAGGCAACACTGCAGCGGTACACGTGACCCCAATACTCAATCGCAATTGGCTAATTAATAGTCTCGCGAGAATCGCCAATCATTCTATTAAAAGCATCGTGGGGTTTGAGATATAAAAAGGTTAAAAGACTGGAAAATCGGAGGAGGAAATAAAGGTTAAAATTTACAACCGGGTTACACCATAGATTCACAAAATACGCAACACTTTTATTTCAAACGCCACGGTTGCTGCTAAAATATTGAAAACATAAAGACATGGGCTCAGCCATAAAATATAGTTTTTAATCTATTATTATTAGGTTATTCAACCATCAGATCGGAGCAAAGTGATATTCTACTCAGATTTTAAGTGTTTCAGGATCTTTTGATCAGTCATGGAACTTTTTTAGAAATGTGGATTGTGGACACCGACATTAGCGTTGGGGATCTCTATGCTGCTGCTACATGGTAGCATTGAAATGCTATTTTAGGCGTAAATGGCTTCACTGATAGGCTAACTCCTTTTAGCACACCTTGAATACAACCACAGTCTTTTCCAGCTTCCCATCCAATTGTTTTTGAAACAAAAATGACCTCCAAGTGGGCTGAGAGAAGCAGCTTCGTCGCCCATCACTATTTGCCGATGTCACTTGTGCATCAGATTTACGAACGTACCAGAAACAGGCGAATACAAAGGTTCCAGCTGGAAAAATGTAATTAAATGGCATTACATATTCATCAAAATTAATCCATTAACGTCTCATCTGGAAAAGGGATGATATGTAGTCAACTTCAGTACTATATTCGGAAACCCTGAACCACTACAGTTGGGTTTACTTGAAAGCATACGTCAGTGTCATATCTGGTAACAGTATAAAACATTCATAATAAACACACCAGGGTAGTGTTTTAGTGCACCAACTCGTTCTTATCCATGAAGTTGACACTATGAGGTTACGCTGATGAGCAGATGTTAATTTATGAAGTCGACGTTCTTGGAAAAGCAAGTTGTGAGATCACACACAGCTGGGTTTATTAGTGTCTTAAAGAAAATCAAATGTGCAGCAAAATGTGATGATCCGATGATGATGCATCTTCAACACAGCTGATGGAGAGAGAGATGGAAGTGGGAAAAAATATAATCTTTACGTAATTACCGCTAACTTCCAGAGAGAGGCTTATCGAATGACACTTGGCAAAGCATGGCTGCGGTTCATCGCAGCTGGTGGAGGAGGGAGAGGACGGGCTTTGACTGCCGGGAGAAAGAGCCGGGCGAGCCAGTGAAAGCCGCAGAGGAGAGGTTGCAGGAATGCAAACGGAACTAGCTTTAAGGGATTCAACACATGGGCGAATGATGTGCAAAGGGCAAGGAAAGGAGGAGGGTAGCGGGTTTCAGAATCCGACTTTTTAACGCTTGCCAATACGGAGGATAGATAGAGGAGGATAGAAGAGTGGATGGAAGGGAGGATGGAAGGGAGGATGGATGGATGCTGGCAGGGGGAGCAAATGGAAACGGATTTGATGCAGTAGAATGTGTGTGTGGGTGTGTGTGGGGGAGAGGAGTAGGAAATGTCATCCCATTGTCCTTCCTTTGATAATCTACTGTATACAATATTGCACTTACACATATGATATTCCAATAAGCTGCTTGTCTTGAAAACTATATTCCACAGATGAAAGCCATTCAATGCCGCAACAAGCCGCATACGGAAAGCAGTGAACCATGTAATGATGTAGTGGTTTCACAAAGAATACCGTTTTTGATATTTTTATTAATAGGAACCGGGTTTTGATATATATTTTTTTATGTATATTTAGAAGCCTGTTCTGATTCACTATTGATGTTTTTTTTCTGTGTCAATCACAAGAGCAAGGTTTAATAAAACGGAGCGACAGCTTAAGTGATCAAAGCAGAACGAGAATCTTTGTTGGCGCTCTGCGGCAATGAGACGGCCAGTCAATGCTAATTTCAATAACTCTTTAATTATCGGTGTCAGGCCTCCTTTGGATCACTTTGTGCTGCGTGAGCAGGAAAGGCGCCGCGGAAGGAGGAGGCGGCGGGATACAGTAGGGTTTCTCCACTCTAAAATATTAATGAAATATGAATGACGGCCGATACTCGGATGCTGCTCCAGACAAGATGAAGCGGGAGTGAAAACGGTATTAGCGATGTCTCGTCTGTAATATTGATGCAGAGGGTTTGGATGTAAAAGAAATCAGGGATGGGATTGGGAAAAGGGAGGCTGAAGGTCATAACGGAGAAAGTATTTCTCAAACTTTTAGGCATTTTTGTCCCGTTACAACCTGGACCATCAATGGATTTTGTTAGGATTTTAAGTGATAGACCGAGATGATGTGGTGTGGAATTGTGAAGTGAAAAGAAAGTAATGCAAGATTTTGAAATATTTTGGACAATAAAAAATCTAATAATGCTCTGATTCTCTAAAATAAAATCAATTTAGACTAAATTCCTTCACTTAACCAGAGACCACCTGAACCCGGATAGTTCTGTGCTTTATTTGAGATACACTACTCGCAAAAATCAGGGATATTTGGCTTTCAGGATGAACCTAAAATGCACTATAACCTTTACAGATTGTGGCCTTCTCTAAACTTTTGAATGGACATGTCCAGCTGTTAAGTGTCTTAGTACTTTTTGAACAATTTGCTGTTCTCTAACAACTTTTTTAACAGCAAAACTCAAAACTAGGTGTTTGATCCTAGAATCAATCCAAGCAGTACATTCCAGGTTCAATCAGAATTGGCATTTAAACAGTCCTTGTCATGCTGTTCACATTTTGACATCATGAGACCAAGACGACACCTAGCAACTGATCAGCAGTACCTCGCCGTTGCGTGACTTCAAACAGGATGTTGTCAGATAGAAGGAAAATGGCCACTGAGCTTAGAGTTTCACAGATATAGACACTGGAAGAGTCAAAGAAAAGCATAGAAGTGGACATCTTTCTGCATCCCACATCCCACACTGATAACTTCATTGTGAACAATTCCCTGCAGAACAGAATGATGAATGCTGCTCCATTCCTGGCACCTTTAAGGGAAGTGAGAGGCAACTACGTTCTGTGCGTAGTGTTCTGTGCGCCCTTTGGCCCTTATAAGGGTACCTGACCACATCACCTGGCATAGGTGTCATTATCCTGCAAGGGTCAGGAAGGATTTATGGGGGCCTGGGGACCAGTTGGCGTCAGTGCTGTTCTCTATTGAACGTTTATTCATGTTGGGGTGCTATGGTGGATCAGGGGTTAAGCGCAACCCACATATGGAGGCCTTAGTCCTCGACATGGTGACTTTTGCCGCTGGTCTTCCTCCTTCTCTCATTACCCACTTTACTGTCAATTCACTATCAAATAAAGTCCACTAGAGCCAATTAAACCTTACAAAAACAGTTGATTCACGATCAGAAATGATGGCCTCCAGCTATGTTGGAGATGTCAAGGAGCGTGCTATGCATCAGCCTTTGTTGTCATCAGAAACTTTGGTAGTGGTGGTCTTACAGTGGGATCAGGTATGTCTAGTTAACTGCCCTATACTTTGTGAACTGTACAGTGACAACCTTATACTACCAGAACGTCATCATTTACCCAGTCATTGTGTCACTGTGTGAACAATACAAGCCTAATTTCATCTTCTTGGACAGCGGCGCTCCGGCTCATCGAGGTCGCTTAACTGGGGAACACCTGTTGGAGGCTGGGGTACCTTGAATGGAGTGGTCTGCACTTTCCACAGACTTAAATCTCGTAGAAAACCAATGAGACTGGCTGACTCACCGTGTAGAGGCTGATAACTCTGGACCCCAGAACTTCAACGACCTGACTTCTGTCGTTCAAAAAGACAATACGTCGAACAGCATGAGACGTTGTTGCCTCAAGGGCACATGACACGTTCTTGAGACATTAGCCACTGTTGTTGGCTTTTGTTTCAATACATTGTTTGAGATGAGGGAATCAACATTGTTTGCTTTTACTTAAATGCTCTATTTTCTTGATGCGTACAATATTCTAGTGTGAACTTGTTACAATAAATAGGTAGTGAATTTATAAAGAAACTTTTCGAAACAAACTACATCAACTATCACTGCACAACACACATTACGGGGATGCACGCATCGTACACGTAATATGACCTCAGTATTATGCTGTGGGGAAGCATTTCTTTAGACCATACAGGGAACATTGTCTAGGTTCTTTCTCCAGCAAGACAACAACCAAAAAACATACACCCAGAGCTTCAACAACATAAATTAGATGAAAAGACATTATTGTGTTAGACTCGCTCAGGTGGAGTCCAGAACATAATTCTACTGAGAATCTGTTACCAGTACTTTACAGACACTCTCCAATCTAACTTAGCTTGAGTTATTTTGTGAAAAAAGAACAACTAAAATGTGGAAATCTGGTGGAGACAAAACCCAAAAGATCAACCGTGATAACCGCATCGAGAGTTGGTTTGAGAATGTGTTCAGGAATTTATTTCTGAAGGAATCTGAAAAGCCTCTATAATTGCCTTATCACTTTATAATTATACTCTACTTTGAGTTTATCACAAAAGAAAATCAGAATAAAATCAAAAAATAAAATAGTCTGATAGAGGTGAATACTCCACAGTCATTGTATTATTGATGTCTTCCTTTCTAACACACGCTGGAGGCTGAGACTTTGTGAAATGACTTATTTAAATGCTCTGTTTTGATCCTGCTGTGTCTTTAGCTTCCCCCCCTTTAGTCTGTTCCTCCATTCACGAGAATAAAAAAAAAAAAACAAAGCTCAGGGATTTCCATTTGCTCCGTTCTCTCAGTGAAAAGAACATGCTGGCATGCTGTGGAGTAGCAGATGCTTCCTGCCCTGCGACAGGACCTCAGACAATGGCTGCCAGCCTGCTGTTTGTAGGATAGTTGGGATGCAAAACATTCGCTGACTTCTCTAAGGATTTTTGGTGGAAGTCCAAGGGCATGAGAACACGCTTGGTTTTGTCTCTAGTAAAATATCTCTCCCCATATACCAAGAGTCACATATGGATATCATGACAATCAGTGACCTAGTTTCTCTGAATTTCTAAGATGTCCTCAAAAATATCACATTGAACCCAAAAATAAAGAGCTATAGCCACGACAAACTTAATTGAAATCAGTTCTAAGATATTTTATCCAAAAGGGAATTTAAATGTTGTCGTAACTCATATGATCCAAGTGCCTACAAAGAGTTATTGTTGTTTGGGCAGGAAGGATCTACTGTCGACCCTTTGCAACTATCTTTAGCTGCGAAGGTTCCTTTAAAAACACGAGGCGCCGTGACGGACGTTGGAAGTGAGGGACGGGAGTGTCAAGCGGAGGGACTACAGTTGTTTTCCTAAGTTTTCTGCCAGTACAGCCACGGCTTCTACTTGTTCAAGTGAAGATAATTGGTCTGTGAAAATAGCTCAACTAGTTGGGGGCCATAGATGACGGTATTTACAAATGTTGAAAATAGCTAGCTTAGAAACTAACCCAAACTTTCTCCCTCCTGATGTTGTTGATTTGATTAAATCACTGACTTTGCCTGAATTCACGTCACATGAATTATACCAGTATGTTGTAAACAGCAGTTCCCTGCAAATCAGAGCAGACGTAACCAGTGTTTTTTTTTCATATGTCTTACTAATCTTATTTATAAAGTATATATTTTTAATTACGGCTGCACAGTGGCGCAGTTGATAGCCCTGCAGCAAGAAGGTCCTGGGTTCGATTCCTGGCCCGGGGTCTTTCTGCATGGAGTTTGCATGTTCTCCGTGTGCATGCGTGGGTTCTCTCCTGGTACTCCGGCTTCCTCCCAGAGCCCAAAAACATGACTGTCAGGTTAATTCGTCTCTCTAAATTCTCCCTAGGTGTGAGTGTGTGTGTGCATGGTTGTTTGTCCTGTATGTCTCTGTGTTGCCCTGCGACAGACTGGTGACCTGTCCAGGGTGAACCCCTCCTCTCGCCCAGAACGTTAGCTGGAGATAGACACCAGCACCTCTCCTGACCCCACTAAGGACAAGGGTGTTAGAAAATGGATGGATGGATATTTTTAATTATTTCCTTCATTTAACAAGGTAAAAGCCCAGTGAGATCCAGTTCTCATTTTCTAGAGGGATCAATGAAATAATCTTACCTTGATTTAACGTTAAGCATTGTCCGCTACAATTCACACCTGGAATATCAGTCCTTACAATTAATGGCTGCCATCCATCACAGTTGTCTGTTCTCATTAAAAGGTTTACAATAAAATGACAAACTTGTTTTGTATCCTGGTCTGTTTGTACAACCGAACGTGCAGCACCTTATGATCATTACTACAGTAACTGTTTCCATTACGAATGAGCGCAAAACCTTGTCAATATTCTGCTAATGTCAAAAGCAGAATTTTGCAATCGCAGTGTTTCCATTCAATAAGAAACAGAAGTAGGTTTGTGCATGCAGTGTCTTTTAAAAAACAAGTAAAAAAAGGAAGACGAAAAATCTTCCTTGCTGCAGAACATACAAAATCAGATGGAATCATTATCCCAAAAAGCAATACATAAACAAAAAGAGTCAATTAAAAAAGCGTACAAAAAGAACAAACCGGAACTGACAGAGCCACTCCAACATGCTGCCACCAGGAACAGTTTTAGAGTTAGGTTGGGTTTTTTTTTTTAGCTACATTGTGTTACCTTTACTCCACTTTCATGCACTTCAAAATCCCAGCATACAGTTCTCCTTGTAGGGAGGTGATGGTCTTCTCTCTAAGCGATGACTGGAAGGGTCACAGTCCCTCACCCCCCCTGTGGAGCTGAACAGACTGCATCTTTTAAGTTGTTCATGCAAGGTTACGTAACACAGCCACGGGCAACACTTCAGACATCTACACAGGAAGGAGATGTGACACTGACATGCGAGTCAAAGTGCACTCACCCTTCTCCTGTCTTGACAGGATTGATGAGGATGCCGACATATTTTGGGGGGAAAGGAGAATAATCAGAGTAAGATCGGTACAAAGGAAAAACCGGGCAACCGGAAAAAAAAAATCTGTTTTGCAGATTTCAGACAATTAAATTAATCAATCTTGCAGAATACCAAGAAGCCCAGGGAACTAAACACCCACATGCAGTCAGCCAAAGACGGGCCGATCCGCTGAAGCGTTTGTGCGTATGTGGTTTCACTGAAGCAGCAATAGTTCTCGGAGCCTGCAGATATTCAGAGGGGGCGACATAACGAGTGAGACAGAGAGGGCCCGATGTCTAATTAACTTAGTGCCTTCGGATACTGTGCGTTCTTAAATTCAAAGCAAATGATGACCACTGGCAGGGTGGGGCGAGCGAGAGAAGGGAATGCAGAGGAAGAGGGTGTTGTGGCATTGAAGAAAGTGATTGTTTTTTGATAACTGTGATGGATAACCTCCATCACTTCCTGTGACTGTTTGCAGTCACTAAGAAAAATTCAGCATGCAAAAAGCCAAGCAGCAACTCTGCCGGTGTTGAAAGGAAACACCTGATGGCTATTTGTTCACGTTCTGAGACGTTATTCCCCTCTCTCTCCCCTCCCCCGTCGAACTTCCACCCGGGACCACATTGTCTCACACCATGTTTGGCGTCTGGTAGAACTGCAGAAGTCCTTCAGCTCGAGTTTGGAAAGCAATCCGAGATGGCGAATCCAGACAGGAAGGGGACGCAGTGGCAGAAGCAGAGGGAGGCGCCATATCTGAGTCTTTAATTAGACGAGGCACGGAGCGCTGTGTGCGTGTATCGCGCAGGCTAGGCCTGAAGGGAGGAGCAGAAAGGGAAAGTCACTTTCAAGCTCCGCTAATATAATGGTGGGCCCCCGTGGGGACCGCGCAGGGGGAGTGTGGAGGTAGACGCTGCGCTTTTTACGTCTCTTGTATTTCTGCATCTGCGAGTGTGTGCTTATCTCATAAAAAAAAAAAAAGTTTCTCATTGCTCAACCTGTTTCAAGGCTCACTCCAGACGATGAGGTTAATGTGTGAGTTTTTGCTATTATCTTTCTCAGCCGCAGCGAAAACACACAACAAAAACTATATATACTGTATATATATATATATATATATATATATATATATATATAAAGAGCCTCTTGCTAAGCCTGGTGTCATATCAGTCTTGTGTGGCTAAGCAGGCTGTTCAGTCAGTTGTGAAATTGAAATGCAGCCTTGGTTATTAGACAAACAGCCTATCACATACTGCTAGTTCACTGTCAATAGCCACTGTAGCGTCAACTAACAACACAACTCATTTGTAGATTAAAAGGGAAGTGTGTGTGTTGTGTGTGTGCTTTTAGGAGGATGAGCTCCGGCGCAGGTTCACAGACTTGTGTTTGGGAGCGCCGGTGTTTAGGTGTCACCAGTGTATACATCACTGAGACTACATTAGTGTGACATATTAATCCTTAGCAGCGGTGAAAATAAGAACATGACTTCTGTTTGAATGTTCCATTTAAATCCATTTACGCAAAGCCATAGCTATATCAGGATGAGCCCACAGTACAGGGGATGAATAAGATATGCATTTAATGTGGTTGTATGCTATGTACTATGGGCATTCAGTCAAAAGTACGCCGCTGCCAAGACAAGGAAGAATAGTTTTGGCAGTAGCTTTATTTGAGAAATGTATATAGTTTTTATTGTTTGTTGGTGCAGATTGTTGAACTAAGACTTAGACTCACTTCTGTGAGTGAGTTCAAGTCTTAGTTGGACTCACTTTGTAAGAACATACTGTACATAGTATGTATACATAGTGCTGGTGCCTATAGTATACATAGTATGTTCTTACAAAGTATGTAAAAACATGCCAAAGTATGTTCTTACATACTTATGCATTTTTTGTTATACATACTGTTGGCCACGTGGACTCCAGCTGAGATTTCAACCGATTGCGTACATTTCTCATGACAAATTTCCCATAGTGGGAGTGGATACCAGCAAGGTTTGTGAACAAGTGCAGCACAGAGCAGCAGTCACGCTGCGCGATCTCGCGACTGGTTGCGCCGACTTGCAACATCATCAGCTCGGAGTCGCATACGAACTCGTACACT
This sequence comes from Xiphophorus hellerii, assembly GCF_003331165.1. Taxonomy (NCBI): domain Eukaryota; kingdom Metazoa; phylum Chordata; class Actinopteri; order Cyprinodontiformes; family Poeciliidae; genus Xiphophorus; species Xiphophorus hellerii. The sequence goes on from NC_045685.1 coordinate 3,979,795, forward strand.
GGAACACAGAGTACGAGTTTATGGCCGTAAAAATGTGTCTTTCTCAGACGTGGCAGGTGGACGTCCATTCTGAGTCTGCCTCAAGTACACATGGAAATCCACAAAGTGAGTATGTGGGGGGGGTTAGTGCCACAACCGGTCACCCTGGCATTTCATGGTATTTAATTTGGGCTTATTGATATATTTAACTTGCTCCTATTTCAAGGATGGAATGGTGATACACACTCACCTTGAATGAATTTCAAAATGGCAGTATTGTGTATTTTCTACCCACATCGTGCCCTTTTGTAGTACAATCAAGTAACTATGTTAACCTCAGTTGTAAAAGTACCATATGTATCAAATATAACTTAAAAGAAATTTGCCTTTGCAATTTAACGTCTTGAAGTTGGGCCTCTGTCTCTTTAAAACCTCTTGTTCTACCTGAAACTCCGCCTTCAGGATGTCATCACAACATCACTCCTTTATTAACCCTTTAATGACCATTTTTACCAGTGTTACACTGAGGAGTAGCTCATATAATGAGCTCAACAGATGTATACCTCCAAAAGATGTTTGCTAATTGCTGCTGGCTAGTCTGAAGGAGCTGAGTAGGGAGTTGCAAAGGAGGTTCACTCCGTGAGGTGGAGGCTTGGAAACGGCAGGCGGAGCTAGGTCAGACCAGGCATTTTGCACAGCTGAATGGTTGCCATGGGAGACTAAAGGATTTCTCAAACATGCATGAAAGAATCAAAGCAACACTCCAGGTATGTTTTTGATGAGGGAATAACATGATGCAAAGCTCAAAAAAAGTTGATTTTTACCCCTTTTAAAAACAGTAACTGTTTGCATGAGTTTGATTTCATTGGGAATCTTTTCTTTCCTCTGACTATAAAACCTGCCTGCTCTCACTTCGGTCTTCCAACAGTTTCTACTCGTTGGCAGGCTGAAGCCTTTTGAAAGTTGGGTCTGGGATATATGGTTAAAACTTTGACACAGTTGGGTTTTACAACAGGACAATAATCCCACAGATCAAATGTAAAAAAAAAAAAAAAAAAACAATCAATTCTTCCAAAGAAAGTAGTCAAATATCAAACATGTCATTTAGAGTTTTAGAAATATTCTGGAAATCATTTGTTGTATATAAAGAAACAGAGTAAATGGATTATCAAAAGGCCAAAGTTATAGTGTAATTCATCACCATTGTGACTGTATATCAACTTCTGACTCAGTCAGTATTCGATAACTCGTTCTGTCCATTCCAGGTGGATCTGGATTTTGTTGCACAGAGTGTCTCTTTTACCTAAGTTACATCCAATTGTATTGCTCATATAATAAGCCCCACTGGTCTAATTCTGCAGCATTTTGAAATGATTAGTCTGGTCTAATAACATTGAAAATCGCTTCGGGCTCATCTGATGCGGCTGAGTGTGCGTGCAGTCAGAGTCAAAACCTTCATACACACAAACTGACGTTGCGCGTTCGTCAACAGTGACTACCCCAGCGAGCTAAAAACGGAAATCTTAGCTGTTACGTAAATGAGAAAGCACTTTTCCACAGATTAGAGAACGCTGATGTTTCCAAGGTTGATTTTCTGCCTTGGAACATTGTCATGTTTGCACAAGTCGGTTTCTAATCCCTTTTTAACGACTTCTTTCTCTGCGTAGAGGACAAATGACTGTCTGATTTAGGGAAAAGTTAGGACAGGAGTTTAGTGTTACGGTATGGCACTTTTTATTCTGCAACTCACCATGTAAAGCCCTTATGCCTTTTCTTTAAATTTAGATAGTAGTTCATTGGCGTGCTTGACTTGAAAATACATTTTTATTTTTACATATAAAAAACATCTTCAAGCATATTTTTACATTAAAATCGTAGTAGCAGGAGTTCATTTGTCAACCATCTGACTGCGCAGGTCGTGATGTATGGAAACGCGCGCATTGACACAGCCCTGAGCTGCCTCTGCCTGAGCTGTATGAATTACCAGCGTAGAACCACGGAGACTGAAACTGGGACATGGTTTTGTGCTGATTTAGCAGGAGTGCTGTTAGAACCGGGCCACTGACTCTGCAGCGAGTACGGCTCTACCTTCACATTTGTTCAAATGAACTCGCCTCGTAACTTAGAGTTTGTGTTCTCCTTGGTGTTTTTTTTTTTTTTTTTTCAAAGACAGCGTTGCGCTTTTACTAAAATTAAATTGCACATGATTAAGCAAGCTTTTCTTTCTTCTTTTTTTTTTTTAACCCCTCCAGGGGGTCTTTTTGTGGCCTCTAGTGTCCCTTATTAAATGAAAGTAGGCTGAAAAGGAAGGGGAAGGAGAGGAGGGAAGACATGCAGCAAATGTCGCCGGGTCCGGAAGTTGAATCAGCGCCGGCCGCGTCGAGGACTCAAGGCCTCCAAATGTGGGTCGCGCCAACCCCTACGCCACGCCATTAAGCAACTTTTCAATAAAAAAAAAGATGTTTTTAGCTGGATTGACGCCTGTGTTTGTAATAAATACAAACCAAAAAGACAAAAACACTTTTTGATGATTTGTTTTTCTGTATCATAATTCAGCGATATCATTGCACGTCATCCTAATTTTGCTCAGCCCTGTGTTTAAGTAAATGCTCTGAAAATTAAAGTGGAGGATCAGTTTGTGCAGAGGGACTCTTAACATCCATCTCTTTTGGAGGAAAGTTTGGTAGACATATGGTGTGTTTTCTCTGAATTCGGAACCCCGGATTCTCCTCGTTCCCGGTTGGAAAAAAACAACAAGAACGCTACAAAAACTTATAATTCCGACTAGAAAACTCTGAGCAACTCCGAAATCACTACATGCACACAGAGAATAGTAAAGGCTCCCAGGATGAACTGTTAGCTTGCCACTTCTAATGATTAATCTCATCACCAATAGTAACGCAAAACAGCTACTTAAGACGATTCTTTTTTGTCTGGATGCAGGAAATCTAGAAAACTATACTACATGTATTGCTAACAGTAGCTAGCACTAAAACAGCTACTGTCACTGTTTTCTAATTTACAATTGGAACTCTCAACGAAAGGTGGAATGTCTTTCCCACCTCTTCACTATGAATATTATCTTAATTATATACGTCTCAATTTAAAGAAATGTGTGTTAGTATTTGTTTTAATGATCTAAAACAGAAAACAAGCTTCAGACAATTAATTTCTCTTTAAATTTCTTGAAAACAGTTGTCCACATTGCTTTTCTTAGTAAGTGTAACTGAGGTCATCATGAATGAAATGATGTGACTCTGAATGAATGAATGAATGAATGAATGTTTTTATTGGCACTAGTGTTCCTTATTGATCAGAAATTTGACTGGAACGATGGGGTTCCAGGCTAATGACCTGTTAACCAAACCTTCAGTTATTGTAAAAGAAATGTTGTACATATCAAATATGACTTGAAAGACATTTGACCTTGTAATTTAAATTGGGCCTCTGTCTCTTTAAAAACTGCTCTTTCTGAAACTCCGCCTTCAGAAAGCCACCACCACATCACTTCTCTTCACCAGGTGTCGCTAATTGCTTCTGGCTAGTCTGAAGGAGCTGAGTGGGGGCGTGGCAGCGGAGGGCCGCTTCGTGAGGTGGAAGCTTGGAAACTGCAGCTCTGAGCTGGAGCTTCGTCTTCGAAGGCGGAGCTAGGCCCACCCAGGTGTTTTGCACAGCTCAATGGTTGCCATAAATGGAGAATAAAGGATTTCTTTAACATGCATGAAAGAATCAAAGAATGAGGGAATAACCTTATAACATAAAGTAAAGCTCAAGAATGTTGTTTTTTCATAATACTGCTTCTTATGTAGTATTATATAAGAGGCAGTAATACTTCTACAGTAATAGTGCTACAGTGCCTACGTTGCTGTCTGATGATCTGAATGATGCATTAGGTTCGTTAAAACATTATTCTGCATTAGTCCTTTTCTTGACTTTTGGCTCTACGGCCTAATAGATCACTACAGCTCAGCCTCTGGGGAAATCTTGGCACTTAGTGATTTAGCCACAGAATAGCCACATCATGTGAAGTGTTTCCCTCTGTTGTCGCAAAATAACGTCACACAACATCGAGCCTGCTTGCGGCTGGAAGGAGTTCCGTTTTGTGGAGTTAAATGTTTGTCCGTTTTTTTTGGAACCCAATGTGTTCTGCTCACTTTGAACATATCGAACTTAGCTTTCATTGTCAGCGCACGGTGTTTATTTCCTGCTACATGCCAGGCTCGGTTTGGATTTGGAAATTAAAATGACTTGGTGAAAATAAAAAGAAAAAAGAAAAGCATGTTTGTGTTTTTAAGCAGATTGAAATGTCCTCTCTCTGCTTTAGCCGCCGTTTGATGAGTCCCAGTTTATCTGGAAAATGCACAAAACATGGCGCCGACAGGGGAAGAAGGAAAAACTACAAAAAAAGAAGAAAAAAAAACACCCAGACACAGTCATTCATTTAATGTCTTTCATATTTCATCACGAGACCTCGTCGAGACCTCGTGTAAATCTTGATGAGCTGCTTCCTCTAAAAAAAAAAAAAAAAAAAGTAATATTATAAGTCAAAGCCTTTTTTTTTGGCCTCAATTTGTGAACAGAGAGAAGCCAAAATGTTATCTACTCTTCTATAATCTAATACTGGGAAGCAGTTATCTCTCCCGCTCAATGCTTCTATCTCCCTGCCTGCCATATGGGCTGATTCATGTCTCTGCATTTATCACTGACAAGCCTCCAGAGGGAAAGGTTAGCATTTAGCTAAAGGCTTTTCCAATACATCAGTGGAGAAAATCTCATTTAAGTTCTCGGGTTTTGTTTGTTGTCTAGTCTTTAAACTCTGCAAGTTAATAATTTTAACAATTACTTTTAAATGCCACGTGGAATATTGATCAGGTGACAAAAGAAAGGAAAAAGAGCCGGTCCTGTGCGTATGTAGACTTTATCAGCAGAGTTCCGACTTTTTTACATATTGGGAATTTCAGCAAATTCTGATTTATCCTTCTGTCTTTCAAATTGACTTGAGGGACACAACATGTAGAGCCATCTTTATAAGCAGGCACTTTTTTTAACTGCTGCTGTTCTCATTTAAATCTTCAGAAAAAAGACTTACCAATAGATAGAGCCTCAAGCAATTTGTCAAGGACTCTTGATGAGCACCAAACATCACCTGGCGCCCTTCCAAATATACCCCACATTGTTTTCATTCTTTGCCTGTTTCATCAACTAATTAGTGATTCAGCGGATCAGCGTGCGACTGGAAAGTCATTTCGTAAAAATGACTTGTATGTATATTTAATATATTGCGCAAGGCTGTTCTGTCATTGCCACTTTTCGGACTCATACCAACACGGTCAAAGTTGATGCGTATGTCTGTCAGATTGAAACTGTTGGTTTTGTAATAAGTATTTGCATTGGTGATATTGTTGCTTTGCTTTTTTTCCACATGTATTGTAGAGTGCCCAGAAGAGTCAATGTAATGAAAAAGCCGAAGCGCAATAACAAAAAGCCACAACGCAACAACAAAAGATACGAGAACCACAGTGGAATTTATACTAAAACTGAAGTTACGCTAGCAAGGTTAGCTAAACTTCTGTTTTGCTATCACTTCTGTTGTGACTTTTTGCCTTTACATTGCGACTGTCATTTTTGCATCTTTACTGTTGTTGTTGCGCTCTGGCTTACTATTGCATTGTGGTTGTACTGTAACGATTCCTCGAATGATTCGAGTACCTCAATTATTAGAATTCCTCAAGGAAAATTTATCTGCCTCGGAGTTTTGTTAAGTTATGTTTTATTATTTAGCGCATCGCATTCCGGCCGGATCATTATTTGTGTTGGGCAGCACTCTCACTTCCTCCTATGTGTTGTTGCTGAGTGCTAGCAGCATAAAGTCCAATTTTACAGGTTATCATTTTTTGGGGGACCAATAAGCATTCCTAAATTGACTGGAGTATGACGGCCTTTCTCCTCCCAGAACTGGTGGCTGGTTCAAAGCGAACGGTGGGAAGAACACAATAATTGATAGAGTACTCGACTACTAGAATATTCTTTTACAACAGCCCTACTTTGTGGCTTTTGTTATGTTGTGACTTTAGTTGTTGCATTGTGGATGTTTTGCCGTTGTGTTGCGGTTGTCATTTTTGCGTCGTTACTTTCGTAGTTGGGATTTTTTGCTGTTGTGTTTCGGCTTTTTGCTGTTTTTTTAGCTTTTGTGGTTGTGTTGTGGCTTTGTTACGTTATCAATTTTGCATTTTGTTGACCCTTCTAGGCCACCGTCACGATAGCATCACCTCTTTATAAGCTTTATAAGCTTTTATCTCCATCAAAGTAGCTTCTCTGTTGTATTTGTAGCTACATTTTTTAAAAAAGCAGCAAAAAGTCTTTATGCGTCTCGTGTCAGCCATATTTGAATGTTTGCCAGCTGACATGCCGTTTCTGTTGCTTCCTCTTCTGCTCCCGTATTCTCATAATTATGGTAATGCATCAGCCCAAGCTCTTAATTATACCTGCAGAAATGGGTAATGTAAGGTTGCTAACTGCTTCTTTCCAGTTGCTGCCTTGAAAATAAAAAGAAAAAAAAACAAAGTTACTAAAAGGGTCTAAAAAGGTGCTAAATGTTGGGAGTAAACATTCAGATGCCACAGAAACATCAACAGGCTTAAACGACAGCGGAGCAGGCGTCGATTCAATGTGTTCCTGCTTAAGAAGGAAAGGAGCGTCTTGGATGGTTTTTGACAAAGAGGGAACGGCGGGTATTGTTTCACTCTTGAGAAATACTACAAATACTTAGGAAAAAAAAGAGAGTGCTAAACTTGTAAATGAGTTGACTGGCAGGTTATTATGAATGCAGGCTCTGGGTACAGGTTGTCCACAAGCCCTTAGTGACATAATAGTGCAGACCAAGGTGAGGAATAATTAATTAGTACATGACGCTCCAGTTTTTCCATCCTTGCCCTAATCTCAACATTCAAAAGAAATCAGCTACTTAGAATGAACCGGATAGACTACTAATGTCTTTTCAGCGTTTTAAATGTACTGGAATGATGAATATTGAAATTATTTTCAACTTCACCACAAAAATTGACCAAACTTAAAGGTGTGGGCCCCTCGCCCCACCTCTACCTGTGTCTTGGATGGTCACCTGCAACGTCCGAAAAGCTGTACTGTTCCTTTGGGAACCTTAGCAGAACTCATTTTACAAACTAAATTTACCAGCTGATCTGGTAAAGTCTCTTTATACGAGACATATGTTCTGGTTTCTAGAATGAAGACTCTTGCGTAATTACCTACCTTGACCTGCATATAGCTTTCAAAAGAGCACAAAGGCTCAAAAGGGACAAAATTAATTAAATAAATACACCATTAAATCATTAATTAAATGTTTCATTAAATAAATGAATGTTTAATTAAATGTTAAAATAATTTAGCAGACAATGAACGCATTAAATATGTCATTAAATGATTAAAATGCAAACTAATAATAGCCAATGCATATAATTAAATATGTGTTTAATTATTTCATGGCTTCTCTTCCTGCAGTCGCCGGACCTGAAGTGAAGTTGTGACTTTTGCAAAAAATGAATCTACCACGCAGGATTTCTGTTGAAATTCTGCCCGCAGTGCACTGAACAGTAACTTTATTCTTCATTCTGTTTTCATATATGTTTTATATTCTGGTTTTGTGTGAGTCTTTTCGGTGTTGCTGCCCGTCACTTTGCTGCTGTTGCGCAGAAATGTCCCCATCGTGGAATAATATGGAATTCATACAGAATATTCCTACATTTATTTAGCCATTTTCTAGTGGCATTAATGTATAGCTACATAGAAATCGACAGAAATAGTGCACATCGATGAGTTCTAAATACTATACTACAGCACTCTTACTATTTTTTTTTATAAAGATGCTGTAAACCGAAACCTGAGTTTGCTTTCTGTTAACTTTTATTCATCTTTAGTTATGGTTGGTCATATTGCAGTGATTTAGTCTAATACCCATTGTTGAAATGAGATGAAAAAACATTGCCGGAATATTAGATTTTACAGCAAACACTTGTCTAAATAAAAATATAAGGACATGAAAATTCTAACGCAATTGAAAGCATCGGTCCCTACCATGCAGAACAATGCTAGCTAATCTGCTACCCTGTAAATAAGCAACTTGTTCCACGGGCAACAGATTTGGCTGAAGTTTTATACTTTTTTTATGCTTTCCTAATGTTGTCTGCTTTTCAAAATCTCATTTTGCTGTAGAAGACAAAATAGTTCTTGAGCTTCCCCGCTGCGCTGACGGAGTAAATAAATACTTCTCATCAGACTCTGTGACAACGTGTTACAAAAGCGTCGAAGACGGCACAAGTTCTAAGTAATGTGTGGCAACACTTCAAGGAATTCAGTTAGAAATGAAACTGACAGACAGCAGACTGCTTAAAAGCAATGTCAGGCTCTGACGGCTGGCTAACCATTAGCCGCTAATGATGCTAAAGCCTGCATCAATCAGTCAGACAGTGAGCAGTCAGTCTTGATGTACCGGGGGGTGAAATTCAAAGATTGGAGTATTTGGAATCTGCTGCAGTTCTAAAAGTGTAAAGGGACAATCTGGGCCAACGTTTAGTTTTTTTTGTTTTGTTTTTTATAGTAAAAATATTGAAACTGTGGATTTATGTGAAATTTTGGAAAACCTTCAAAGTTCCATGCTGGAATTTTATAAAGGTTGCATGTTATAAGTGATACTTCTAAAACTTCAGTCGTGTACTGTATTGTAGAGGTGTATGGCACCAGGAAAGCATGATGATGTGATGTATTTTTGTATGCTATGTTAATATCAATGGGAATTGATCACATTTATCAAAGTGCTGTCTATTCTTCCACGACCACATTGTTCTCTAAGATTTTCCTTAATTAGCATCTTTGTCGCTAAGCTCTAGGCGAACAGTAAAAATCTACCCAACTTTCCAAATATATTATTTAGAAGCAAAGTTTAAATGCCCATGAAATCTAACAGTCTACTAAATGTAACACTGTGAGGACGACTGTGTTTCAATACTTCTGGCAGAGGCAGAAAATGTGGATGTTATTAAGTTAATAATGCTTATTTAGTTCATGTTAGGAGGGCTTCTGATTCACTTTCGGCTGCTTTTAGCTAAGTATCCCGCCGCTTTAAAAGCACATTTGCCTGTCCTATAATTTTAGTTGACATTTCCATTTTGTTCATTTGAGTACAAAGACCAAACAGCATTCGCTTTGGTAATAGTCACCTGCAAAACTCCTACGGTGGAAGAAAATAGGAAATGGCTGGAAGAAGAAGAAGAAAAAATGTCAGAGAGTTAGAAAGAACAATTGCAAAAGTGGAATAGAGAGAAATGAAGTCTCCTGTCGTGATTTCCAAATTTTGTGGTAACAAGACGAACTGTTTCCCTGGTGACAGATCTGAACCAAGCTGTTATGTCCTCTCAGTTTCTAACTTCTGGTAGCACTTACAGAACAGGAACATACAAAGCAGTAAAAGGACCAGGGCAGGTAGTCTCTGAAACCTTAAAGGAAAGACAGTGAAAAAGATAAATGATGAAGGTCGGAGGTTAAGAAAGGCACAAGCTACTATAGAGTTAAAAGGTAACATGGCCCAAGTCATTTTTTGCCAAACTGATTTTTTTTTTTTTTTTTGCTTAAGTCATTTCTTGGAGAGAAAAAAAAAGGAATGCTGATTAATTTTTTTTATTTTGTCAAAATCAGTTTTGGCAAAAAATGACTTGGGTCATTTTTTTCTTTCTTTATGATATGCAGTAATATTCAGCTCATTATCACCAGTTAGATCAGTGTCAACTATTTACGACCAATGGGTTGCAGGAAGCGCTCTTGGAATAGGTCAAATTATGTCATTTTTTACCCTGTGATAGCTTTCAGATTTTTGGTGTTTCATGTTCTCTCATAAGACGACATGCAGTGATTTGAATGTGATGCCTCACGTCAGCCTATTCAGCTGATTCTTTATTCAAAGATAAACGTATTAAATGAATAATAAATCGAGCACAATCTGATACAGGATGTAGTCGTATTCCAGCTCACATAAGCTTAGCCAGCTATTGCCACTGGGGTTTAAATGAATGGCATTTTGAGAAAAATCTAAGCTTTTGTGCATCACTTATGCACTTCCATTTTACATGGTGGTTGTACGTACAGTACAGACCAAAACTTTGGACACACCTTTCTAATTCAATGGGTTTTCTTTATTTTCATGACTATTTATAAGGCAATAAATCCCACTTATTAACCTGACAGGGCACACCTATGAAGTGAAAACCATTTCAGGTGACTACCTCTTGAAGCTCATCAAGAAAATGCAGAGTGTGTGCAAAGCAGTAATCACAGCAAAAGGTTGCTACTTTGAAGAAACTAGAATATAAGGGGTATTTTCAGTTGTTTTACACTTTTTGGCTTAGTGCATATTTCCACATGTGTTATTCATAGTTTTGATGCCTTTAGTGTGAATCTACAATGTCAGTAGTCATGAAAATAAAGGAAACTCATTGAATTAAAAGGTGTGTCCAAACTTTTGGTCTGTACTGTATATTGGAATGAAGGGTATTTTTTCCCTCCAATGTATTATCTTTTCTACATTTTTTTTTATTGTTTCATACGCAGTCTGAATGCCAGCAAATTATATTTTATTAACTGACTCATTAGGAAATGGGGCAGACTCATAATGCAGATAAACCATTGAAGAAAAACTCTAAAGCACTTGTTTTCTTCTTTTTTTCCCCTCGCTCTCCGTGTTGACTAAGTTACACACAGACCCGTTGCCATGGCAACTAACTGACAACCTCTCCACTAGTGTATCAGAATTCAACGGCAAAAAACTTGCAAAAATTTCCCACACAAAGAACAGAACATTATGTCCGTTACAGTATTATGTTGTCAGGCTTTGTTTATTTTGCAAATATTAACGTGATGGTCTGAACACAGACCATCACATCGGTTGTTGATTAGCTCATTTTAACATCTGCGCTACTGGTGACCTGTCAGAGTAGATGTGTGGGGTTGCCTTCCTTTTTTTTTTAACTAACCAAAATACACTGAATTCCACAGCACATCTACACGTTACATTTGTCATAGTCAAGCTAGCACAACTGACCTACTTCTCTCACCCTCACTTTTTCTATAGACCTCTGAAATGCGATACCCTTAAATCTTGTCTAGTTGTTGTAGTGTGGAAAATTTGTAGCAAAGCACTGCGTCCCTTTTTCTTTTATATACCATGCATATATTTAAGACTTATGTTGACAACTAAAACCAATGCTAGTCGGCGTCAGCGAACAATGTGACGTCACGTTGCAACGTGTCTATAGCAGACCTGTCTCTTCTTGGCTCTGTCTTCACACCAGATTGGCCTAACCAGGGTTGGGCAATTCTGGTCCTCGAGAGCCGGTGTCCTGCAACTCTTAGATGTCTCCCTGGTCCAACACACTTGAATCCAACAGCTGAATCACCTCCTAAGAACAGTCAAGTTCTCCAGAGTCCTGCAAATGACCTCATTATTTGACTCAGGTGTGTTGAAGTAGAGATGCATCTAAAAGTTGCAGGAGACCGGCCCTCGAGGCCTGGAGTTGCCCACCCCTGGCCTAAGCCATCTTTCTTTGCTTACCTTTAGAACTCCCAACATGTACCATGCAAGTTTGTCTTCATTGTATCCCCATCGGTCTCACTACCTTTAGCTTCTGTCAGTCAACATAATGACATAAAGAATTACATTAAACAGCCAAACACCATAAATGTGACCTTGAGCAGCAGCTGAAGGTGAAGGAGTAAAACGTTATCTTAATGATTCTCCTCTTGCCAGGGACTCTGAAAATTCAATTTTAGAGTTTTGTAATTTATTTCCCATCTAGAAACATTTTTGTCATTTCGCAAGGATTAAATAATATTGAAAAGAAATGTTGTAATTATATATTTTTTTGGAACTGAGCTTTATTGAACTAAGGGAGGAAAGGTCATTGGAAGGTTCTGTAAGTTTTCATCTGTCTTCTGTGACCCTTAGGCCTTATGTCTTAACTTAAGGCGTGATATTCTTATTTAAAAATAGCAAGGCCATGTAGATTTCTTACTTTTTCCTCCTGATGGCATGCATGAGATATGAAGAAACAACCTGTTGTTGCAACAATCACGCGAGACAACAGATTTTGCATGTCACCAGAACAATAGCTCCAAGTAAATTGACTGCCCAGATTTAAAATTATAGCTCTTTCATTTAAGGTTCACATTCAGCCTTTAGGTCAATATGTGCAGTAACCACCCTCTGTAAAGAGGAAGAGGAGCAGTGAAGAGGATTTGTAGATGGAACGTTGTTCCGGGGTTTGAGTCGATGAAACTAAGCAGTCACAGGACATGCTTAACTCTGGCAAGAACCAACAAATACATTAGAAAATAGCAGAGTTTTCTCATCACAATATATAATTATCGTAATTACTACCTGCTTGATTGTATACATGCCTGCATGCACTTTTGACTTCAGCAGTTCGTAGCAAACATTTCTGTTTGTTAAATTCTAATGCAGAACTGCATAAATGCCCTGGGAAGTTCTCACAACGGCTTGTGTTCAGGATGATGTGGTGATATATTATTGCAGAATGATGTTTGGCAAGTCTTTGAACTTCCAAATGTGTTTCTTAAACCGTGCGTCTGAGAATATATTTCATGCTTTCACATGTGTTTAGAGAAACACAGCTACAACAGATGGCTCAGAAACCACATTTTCGTTTTACTTACACGGTTTTCCTTGCGAAATTAGATTTTTTTTTTCTCATTTCATTTGGTGTTGCTGTTATACCATATGATAAGCCATAGACAGTGGACCCCCGGTATTCACAGGATTTAGGTACCACAGCTGCAAATATTTGAGATTCACTTAAAAATGCCTATAACAACCTATTTTAATGCATTAATACGCACAGTAGAAACTGTCTTGGCACAACCGTACAGGCTGATATCTACAGCCTTCCTTATCTATGCTCTTGCCCACAAATAGCTAAAATCTGTACCTGTAAAAATTGTTTGTAAAAACACAAAATATATCCTAATATGTATTAATCCGTAAAGTGGGAACCATGTTAGCCGTACTGCAGAAGCTAACTTCTTCAGTTTTCCTTTTATCCGCTCTTGGGGGTACAGCCAAACAGCGCCAAGTAAAATGAATAGTGCTTCTGGATTGGCTAGTTAACTTTCGATTATTTTAGATAAATAATCGATTGGCGATGGGTTTTTTGCCAATCGAGACCCATCCATCTCAGTCGCCGTGTCCAAAAAATCATACAGGTGGATAATTTGGAGTTACGTTCCACAGAACAATGAGCAAAGAGGTGAATCTGTGAATACTCAAGAGGTCCTCTTTATTGCATTTAGAGGTCAATTATATCAGTCAAAAAGTCTTGGTTCATTGGCTTTTTGCCCTGGCTTAAAGTACTTTAGATGTTTTTGTGAAAGACAACTGAAAGTTGAAGAAAGACAGCAAACGTAATCGATACAGAACCTACTGAGACTGAGGGAGGAAACAGTATATCATTCCGCCTCTGCAGTTTGTTTGCACCCTAGCTGTGACTATGAAACTTTTCCAAACCCACTGTCTCAGCCCTCAGTGCTGCCTTTACTTTCCTTTCCATTTTGATTCCACAAGATCAAAATGTGTTATGTGGATGAATAATCTTTTGTGCCCTATTGGGACTTGTTTGGTGTTTGATTTTTGTTGTTGTTGTTTTTTTAACATACACAGCTTACACACTCACAACATAGCTAGTACTTGAAAAGCGTACAAGGAAACGACATGCCTTTTGCAGGAGCTTTGCAGAAGGCGCAGGAATCTAACCGCCGCCTGTGGACCCAGCAGGCCTGTTTGATTCATGAGGCAGCATCTAAGCTTTCAAATAGCCCTTGCATTTCTTACCGCTCTCTCTCATCTTGCTGTTGAAGCTTTTTTCCAAATCTGTCAGATACGCTCTCTGCAGGGTGGACGGCAGTCATTGAAAGCTAATAGAGGGTGACTGTGCATGCACACGTGGGTGCGTGTGCGTGTGTTTGAGAGAGCGCGGCGAGGTAATGTGTTGTGACGAGCAGTTTTGCCAGCGTGTGGTCATCTAGGTTTAGGATCCTTTTCCTACAAATGCACACGTGCGGCGACAGTTTGCCTTCTCTTGATCTTTATTTGTTTCGCCTTCACCGAAATGATCTTATGATTTGTGATATGTCATCCAATCGGCTGCAACTTGTGGGAAGGTTCATTATCTGTCGACTCCTGCGTCCCACGGCTTGGAATAGAGCTTCTCATGTTTGTTGTCTCTCTAGTTATTCTGGCCGGACAAATTAGAAACTCTGGCTTTTTCATGGCAGCCAGGAATTGTAGCATATTCAGTCTCACACTCACCGTCTCTCTTGGCTTGCAAGTGAATCTCTGACAGCGGCGTCAATACTTTTTGCGTGCCGTGCGTGGGCGGGGAGTCAGTGTACGAGTCCAAGTCTAAGGCTACTGAGCTGGCTATTCTGTTCTTTCTAATCTCTGTGGGAGATTAGTTTTCTCCCACCCGCTTTACGTCTCGCACACAGAGTGCAGGAGACACGCCGCTTGACACAATGTCTTTAGTGTAGCCTTGAGCTTATTGTTGGTGGCACCCTCATGACAGATGTGGCAAAGGTCAAAGTTAGTAACATCTTTTGTCTGAGAAGGCTGACTGGAGGGAAAAGGTGGGGAAAAGGAGGGGTTTTACTGTAAAATGGACCTGCATTGGTCTGAAAGTAACTGATTTGATGTTGTATGGATGCGGTCATTGCAACATTTGCTACTGATTAGCGTATTCCTTTTAAAATAAAAGGGATGTCACTCTTAGGCAATTAGAAGTGATTTTAAACTTAGCTTGAAAAAATAGGAACAGTGAGGGGAACAAAAGGGTTGTAAACTAGATTTTACCAGTTTAATTTTTAGTTTTACTGTTAATTAGGGATGTAAAAAGATGTTGCGTAACTTTATTTATTGTCTTCATGCCTCGGCATTCGAGGCATACCGTATGAGGGAGCTGATTGCGGACATGTGCCAGGGCTTTTTATTTCTCTACAAAAGCCATATCTGGGGATAGTGTCCTAATTGCATAATTGATTTTATTAAATGAGGCTTGCCCCTGTAATCAAAGTAGACGGGTTGAATTATGTTGAACCAGTGTTGATATGACCTTCAGCCTTCTGTATAATGTACATTTTTACATGGGCATGTAAAAGAGAGTGTATGGCTGTCTGAGGTGGAGTCTGTTTGAAGTATATGTGTGTGTACTCATGTAGTTATTTTACACTACATGAGTATACTTCATGTAGTGTAGAATAACTATACTACATGTAGTAATATTCTCAGGCATATTCAGTATACTTCATCTCGATGGGCTTTATTGGGGCCAAAGCCCAGTCACTATTTGTAGGACTAGGGGTTAAGTTTAGAGGTATGGAGTGAATAAAGTTTGGTTAAGGTTAGGAATATACTGATAATGGTTTGGTCAGGGTAAATGCTTTGATTAGGCATAAATGCAGTTACTAAAATGATTGGAAGTCAATACAAAGTCCTAATATTGGTAAAAATATGAACTTGTGTGTGTGTGTTTGCAGTAGATGTGTGTGCTAATTTGTCACCTGGAAGTGACAAGAAGCTATTAGGTTGGCAAAGGACATAAATCTTAGAGCATTTACTACTGAAGAACAGCAGGGGGCAGGAAGCCTCAGCTCCTGGAAATGGCAGCAATCCCTAGGAGGTGGCCACGAGGCATTCCCCCACATCTATCCTCTAAACATGGAGGTAGGTTGACAGCAAAGCATGGGGGCAATAGGCCTAAGGCCAAAGAGGCACAAGGAGAGAACCTCCACCAATCCTCAGTACTATGTCCCCCCTGTGCAGGTTGAGGTGGGGTTGTTTCACTCTGGCCACCAGGTGCCTGCTCAGGCCCCTGACAGCAGCACCTATCTTACCAAACTTTTTCAAAGAAAAGTTTGGTAAGATAGGTGTAGTGCTTCAGTAGTCTTGTTGCCTTGTCAGAGTAGATTACTAAGATCATTAGAGCACAACGCTTGATTACAGAAACTCTTAAGGAGGCTGTTTTACTCTCTTTTAAAATGTTTGTGTAGCAACCAGTGTGTCCCGAGTACAAACAAAAGATGGTAGCAAAGTGATAGGCACAATGAAAATGACTTCTACAGAACGTGAGAATGCTACAACTAACAGCTGGCCTCTAATGGTACCAAAGGTGGCGTCTGCTTCTTGGTTTCTCCTGTAACTTAAAGTTTTATTTCTGTAGTCTTTATATCCATCTGTCCATCCAAGCTGACACCTTCTAGATTATTGTGAGGGGACCAAAGCGATCCCAGATAGAAGGGATTATTTCTGGATTCTCCTCTGGGTGGGATGTCCTCTGGAGATGGAAGTAGAAAGAGCTCACAGAGTATTAATTACTGACAGCCGACTCTTTTGGACTTAATAACGCAGTTGCTTTGCCGCAAGTACTTCCTGCTGTCTTTCTGCATGAAGTTTGTAGGACAAAGCCCTAACTCATTCATTTATCATTCATTTATCATTCATTATGAGACTAAGTCTGTCTGTCAGTCAAGAATGTAACACCCAACCTCCTTCACTTAAGAGAGAGGCCTCCTCCAATCAAGAAGGTGTAATCCACCTTTATCTGATTGAGAATCATGGCCTCAGACACTCACAGGTTCAGCTGCATACTCACCAGCAGAACTGCAGCTTAAAGTAGCAAAAGTGAGACTTTCACTTTCTTGGTGTTTTCATCTCTCACCCGGAAGTTGTTTCAATACATTTGTTGATCTTTGGAACAGCTGTTGGTTGCGTCGCCTGAAAGCGAAGCGGTATCATTTTTCTGCTGAACGGTACTAAGTGCCAAAGGTCTGTCAAACAAACTCAAAGGCAGAGCTCAGGTTTTAATTAATAATAAAGATGCTGTTACGGGTGGCTAACTTTCAAATGAATCATCTCTGAACAGTGCACAGAGCTTCCTTTGAGGTTAATTGAGACCTTGACAGCACTTTAGTCTGTGCTGTGTCTCATCTTTGTTCTGGTTAGACAGTCTGCTCACGGGCTTTCTTCAGAAACAGATTTGATCTAAGTGAAAAATGTATACCCCAAGTGTGTGTGTGTGCGGGGGGGTGTGCGCGCGTGTTATCACAGGAGGGCTGCCGTGGGAGAAGGAGGATGAGTGAGCTATGGGCACCAGAGGAAAGAGGGAAAACAGATGTACGGTGACGAGCCTGCATTCACGGAATCTGAAGTGGTCTCTGAGACGAAGACAAATGAGACATTATTTAAAATAGTTTGCGCGTGTTGGACGGGAAAAAAAAAATACTTGTGGGATTTTTCTGTGTACTGCTGTGCAAAGGGGGATTGCAGATTACCTCTAGTGCAAAGAAGATAAAGGAAATAACTTCATAGAGATAGGACAGTGTATCTTACAGTGGTGTGAAGCAGGGTTTGATTGATGGCATATTTCTCATTTTCTGCATTTTCCAGAACCATAAACGTTTGACATCATCAAACAAATATTAATATCTTACCATTCTAACCTGAATAAATGCAAAAAGCTATTTTCAAATGCTTGTTTGTGCTTGTTAAGGGGAAAACAACTGCTTGTGTATGAAAAAAAGGAGTTGCCTTCACGTTTGGCTTTGTAATTACTATCAATGAGAATTGCTGTGCAGGAATTGATTGCTTTTCTTTTATTTTTTTACTATTTTTTGAAATACTTTCTACCACATTATGCAATAACATTACCTCCTTATTTAGAAGTGATTATGTGATTAACCATCACAACTTAAACTGAAACTTTGGTGAATAAATGCTGGAGCCTCTGGTCATGTAGCCACCTTCTCAGACTCGTAGTCAGAACCCTCTGTATTATCCTACATGTTGTTCAAGGCAAAACAATTCAAAACAATTTCAAGGATTTAATTACACTTTGTGTTTCTTATTACGTAACATGGTTTTAATTATGTTTTGTTATATTTTAAAGCCCGATTTTATTACATTGTTACGTATTGCGGCATTACTACCAGGGTTCCAGTAGTTTTGAGTTTTTCATTATAGCTTTTATTTCATTGACTTTTTGTCTAATTCAGATGCTGTTAATTAGTTTTTATTGTGTGTTTGCTATTTTGTTTTAGCTATTACTAGTTAAATATTGATTCGTTTTAGTGTAGTTTATATTACTTATAGTAGTAGTTTTAGTTTTTTCACACTTTGGTTCATTTTTAGGTGCAGAATTCAAAAAGATCAAGGCATTGTATTGTGTTTATGTATACACTGATTGGGTATTATTAATATGCCATTTTCAAAAAATCTATTCAATTGTTGATCAACCAACTGACTCTGGTGTTTTCTCCCAACTTTTGCTGTCGCCATTTTGCAGACTAGCGCAAGAAAAAAATCATTTCTCATCAGTTCGAAAGGCGAATAAATGGATTCATAAACATGAAAGTGAAGGTTGTTGCATCTGTGACTTCAATATGTCTTAGTTAGTTTTATAAACCCACAATATAGTTTCAGGTAGTTGGGAATTAATGGGGAAAAATTTTTATTTCAGTAAACGAAAAGGTTCTCATTGCATGGTTAGTTTTAGTTAACTATATGAATTATTACATAACAGCGTTACGGCAACCCTGCTTGGACATAAAGGTGTAGAAGATGGACAGCTGGATCTGAAACAACTGTGCAACAAAAAAAACAGAAAAGAAAGCAAAAAACTAAACAGGAAGTCAAACCCCTTTCCACAGCGCTGCTAAACGCAGTCTGTGCTTTCAACGTCTGACTCCAAAGTCGGACGGCTTCATATGTTTGTGTGAGGCTAGTTTATGTAGTTTATAGAAGAGCTGCAGCGGCGTCGTCACTGGACTGACTGTTGCTTGCTATGAACAGTCCCACCGCCTCCGTCACTCACTGGTCCTCTCCGGCTTTATCGCCTCCTCTCAGCCTTCTGTTCATTAAAAAGACATAAACAAAAGAAAGTTTCTTGTTTGCTTCCCTCCCCCCCCCACTGCATGGGGCTCAATCTCGCTGAGCTCATGGAAGCAATCACAAGCTGTTTGTTGCTTACCGTTAACAGCCTCCTCTGGGTGGGTGTGTGTGTGTGTGTGTATAGCGGTGGTGGGAGCTGATGGGGGGCCAACTTAGTACATAATTGAAAATGCTTGCCGTGGTCCATTTCCTACGCTTTTGTTCTTCCTACATCAGCAACGGAGGCGCCG
Source organism: Xiphophorus hellerii (assembly GCF_003331165.1). Lineage (NCBI taxonomy): Eukaryota > Metazoa > Chordata > Actinopteri > Cyprinodontiformes > Poeciliidae > Xiphophorus > Xiphophorus hellerii. Next base: position 3,999,022 of record NC_045685.1, read on the forward strand.
CCAAGATGCTGCTCTTAGGGGATTTGCTTTTTGTGTGTCATTTTTTTCCCCCTCCCCATGTCATTTCCTCTCTCCTTTGATGCCCCTTTTTTTCTTTTTATGACAATTCACACTTCAGTTCAGATTGCTCTAAATTTTGATTCGTGCCAAAGTGCTCTTTTTTTTAAAGTAGCTTTTTCTGTCTGGATGCCATTTGTCCCTCACTTCCTGCCTTCATCCCAGAGATGTTTAGTTTTTTTGTGAGCGTATCCACCCATATTATGCGCTCGTATTTGAGCTGTGTCAGACTTAAATGTTTCCAAAGTACAGCAGTTAGCGTGTCACTTAACACTTACGCCTTCTGAGAGGCACTTATATTCTAGACGAAATTGCGCAGCATTTTCTATCTCTGCTTTAAACCTCCATGTGTGAAAAAGTTACGCCATATTCTCACTCCGGGGTTTACAGGATGGCTGTTTTTCCTTCCCCGCCCCACTTGCCCTTTGACCTGTGATTGCTTGAGTGGTAAACATATTCGCTCATGAGATTTGGCTTGCAGTGTGAAAACCGACCACCTCCTTAAATTGGCCCAGCCTGTTTTCCCCAAGGCAATGCACCCAGGACTCTTAAAGTCATTTTGTTGTAATAGAGCCTGAGAATAAACTAGATTTGGCGGTGCACCAATCCCAGTCTTCCTGGGTGTTTTATTTTTTGGGGGGTTGTCCTGTTTCCCTCCTATTTCAGCCCCAAACTTTATTACCTGAGGCTGGATTGTCCATGTGTCCTCCTCCAGGGAGTCCAAAAATGTGGAACTTCACAGAGACGCAGCAACTCCAATGCATCTTTAAGTTATTGCTCACACAATTGTTGACTGCAGAGGGAGTTGAGGCTTTTTGCTGGCGCTGGCAGCATCCGTCCTTTCCCCAAAGAGCTTTTCTGTTCTATATTTTGTTTTCAGTGCCCAGAGATGATTCTAAATTACACTTCCTAGCCAGCTTTACCTGGCAGAATTTTGTCTGTTTTGGCTTTATTTTCAAACTATGATAAAAGTTGGTTCATAGAAGTTTGAACATCATAATATACCATAGCACAAACCTTTTTGAGCTTTGTTCAAAGTGTTTTACAGAAAGGTGTAGAGGTTGAAACCACAGACATAAAATAACTAGGAAAGATAAGGAAGAAAATCCCTGCCAATTTAAATTAGAAAAGAAAATGTTGGTAAAATACTTTCAACTGTTATATTCACAGCTAAAAAGACTACAGTGCCATTCTCTCTGTCAGATTTAAGTTGTTTTTTGATATTGAAGTTACTTGATGTTGCTAAGCTGGCATTATTAACCTCCAATTTAAGGAAATATAAAAAGTATTCCAAACATTTCTCAGCATGTTGAGTTGTACGTAATAGACCAATAACATTATATATTGTGATAAAAACATGCTCAAAATCCATACATAACACATCTGATAGAATATTCACTGAACTCCCATCCAGAACTGCACAGCATTCTGGGGGATGTAGGCGGAGAAAACGATTTGAGCCGCTCAACTGCTCATTGCGGCATCAACTCACTCACTATTTGGTTACCTAGCAACAACTTGTTGAGTAGCTTGTGCAGCAGCTGTTGCAGGTTTTCATCATAGCTGCTTAAAAATAAATAGAAAACAGCAGTGCGAAGTGAAAACTGTAGATAAAAGAGGAAAGGTCGCGCCACCAGTTTGGCCGAGTTTCAGATATTTAAAACCTATCCATAATTATAAATATTGTCTGATTTTAAACACTTATATCATAATACATTTTTCCGCCATATCGTCCAACCCCCAGGTTGAGTATCTGACAGGTGAAAGAATAATGACAACAGCAAATAAATGGAAGCAATCAAAGAAAGTGTTGTAGAATTAGACGAGCGGCGCTTTCTCCTCGCGCCAGTTGAGCTCACCGTTTCTACTTTTGTCGAGCGAGATTGAGTTTTCACCGTTGCGAACGCTCTCGAAGGCCCCGCTGTCTGCGCAGCGATAGCTGCAGGTGTGTGTTCTGTTTTTGACAGATGCATACACAAAGTTCTCCCTGGCTGCTGTTAGTCTGATGCCTGACATGTGTCCACTGTGCAAGCTGCCTGTTTTGACTGTTAGTGTGTGAATGAAGCCTAATGCAGTGGAAGGGGGCCATGTGCCGTATACAGGCTGGCAGGCTTCAGCAGAGATGTCAGCACCTGTTTTTATCCACCATGATGGACTAGCACAAAGTTGTGGATTATTGTAAAATTGAAGAAAAATGATATATGGTTTCCTTTCGTTTCTTTCAAAGGAGAAACAACGTGGTGAGCATGTGTTTGTAGCTTCAGCGTCCCTTCTGAAGAGAATACCCAACGCCACATGACGGTGTGTTCTTGGGGTCGTGACGCGTTAGTAATTCTCCCCACATGCAGTTTTACATGCAGGTCAAAAGATCATTTTTGCCGTTTTCTCTTGGTGACTTACAGCAAACTGTATATTTCTATCAACAATGCCTTACTAGTTGCTGCTCTTCTATAGGGGCCAATTCTGTGGAGTGCATGACTAATAGTTAAAAATGCTCTTCTTGCCTGGCCTGTCAGTTTTTGGCGCAGGGCCATTTGCAGCTTTGCAGTTGTGCCATATTCCTTCAGATTTCAAATGTTGGAACAAACGGCGCCCCACTTCACTTCAACACATCTTTTCTTCTCCTGACCACTGTTATGCGTTCCCAGTCTCTATGTTTCGGTTTTCTGTATTTATGAGATTAAATTGCTCACACTCATGGGTTTATTTATTAATTAGTCAACTACTGAAATGCTGTTGGTGGCTTTGGATTTGATTTAAGCGCACGAGAATGTAAATGGAAAGGGTACATAAAATGTTTATTTATGCACATGTGAAATTCTGAAAAGTGCACACCGCACTATATACAATGCCTGGCCAGGAAAAAGTTCTGTTGTCTCTAGCTTTGATTACAGCACACACACCATAAGTTTCTGCAACATTACAAGATTGGTTTCTGTCTGTCGTTTTGTACATTTTTCACCAATATCTAGTATTGATGATGAACGGAGAATCTGACCACAGCACAAAGCCTTCTCCAGACATTCAGGAGAGTCTCAGTGGGGCGAAGGTCCAGACTCTTTTTAGGTCAGTCAAAGTGTGAAAATGATGTCTCATGTTCACTGATGAATCCTGGTGTTGTCATCTTGGAATGTGAACGTCTCATTAGGGAAGAAACAATCCACTGATGGAATGATCTGGACATTCGGTATGTTTAAGTTGTCGGTGAACCTCAATGTTGCTGGACATAGAGGTCAGTACTTGTCTACTGCCAAGTCCAGTAGACGCTAGGCATCATGGGTACATCAGTTCAACTGCCTCTCTTCTAACTATGATGTGCCCATCACTGGAAAAAAGGTCAATCTGAACTCACTAGATCACTTTGCTCAACAGTCCAATCTTCTTCTCTTGTTTGCTTCACTGATTAGTGGTTTTCTTATGGCTACACAGCTGTTCAGTCACAGCCCCTTGAATTCCCTTCGCATTATGGGTTAAGAAATCCTCTTTCTTTCACTAATAAAGCCTTGAAGTTCTACTGGTGTTCTTTTTTCTGCTATGATTTCACTAAACATTAAAGTTTTTCCCCGATCACAATCAGTCAGGACTTTCTCCCGGTCACATTTCCTCCTCATTGAAGACGATGGTGCCGCACTTTTTCTTAACGTGTCGGGGTGTTCTTCACCAGATTTCAGTAGTTCCTCCAATCTCCTAAGTTGTTCTCTTCTTAGACTTTCCACCATCTTTTCCATGACTGTGGCATGCGTCTTCTGACATGGTTGTTAAGAAATGAGAAGGTACTCATTGCATCAGTTGGGGTTAAATTACTTGGTGCCATCTTTCAAGCTTGTGCGGGTGGCAAATTCTTTTTTGGGGGGCTAGGTAGTTTATGGTCCGTCACAAAACATCCAATAATTTTAAGGAGTGTGAATACTTTCACACGAAGAGGTTTGTTCATCTTCTCCCTTTTTGATTTATGAGTTTTTCCTCTCTTTCTGTGTGTGTGTTCTCTCTGAAGGCAAGGAAGAGTCCGTCGCCACCTTCAAGGGCAACGAGTTCTTCTGCTACGACCTGTCCCTGACCCCCATCCAGAGCAGCACCGACGAAATAACGCTCTCCTTCCGAACGCTGCAACGCAACGGCCTCATGCTGCACACCGGGAAGTCGGCAGACTACGTGAACTTGTCCCTGAAGAGCGGCGCCGTCTGGCTGGTCATCAACCTGGGCTCCGGGGCCTTCGAGGCCCTGGTCGAGCCAGTCAACGGCAAGTTCAACGACAACGCCTGGCATGACGTGCGCGTCACACGCAACCTGCGCCAGGTAAGCGGCTCACGGTGGTGCTGTCAAGCTGGTTCCTCTGTCTGCCACTTCCTCCTCGTTTCTGTAGGGTTGCGTTTGGAGAAAACCAGAAGATCCCGCTTTACTATGCTCATGTCCCATATGTTTGTTTTCCCTCAATGTAATGTCTAAAGTTTCTCTTTTTTTCTAGGTGAAAGTTGAACTTTTTTCCCTTTGCCTTTGACGCAATGACCAAAGATCCACCTCACCATCATTCAAAAGGGAAATAGTTACAAGTACATCACTTGAGCTGCAGCTGAATCGATACTCGCAACAAGCAATAAATCAATTCAATCAATCAATTCAATGAATTAAAACAAGCTCAATAATTTTCTTTCTGATTTATCGTTTTTCTCTTTCTGACAAAAACTGGCTGGCAAAACTGTTTTGGTCTTAACTAGCCCATTTCTTTGAGGATAATTTTTTTTTACAGACACTTCAAAATTGATTTTATTTGTTGTTTCGTTTACTTATTTGGGTTATTTAAAATGTCTTCCAGTTCCAGTGTTAAATGTTCATCAGAAATTAAATTTATTGATCTTTGAGAACGTATTGTTGAATTATTATTATGCTGTTGCCATTACATTGAGGTAATCGGTCTCAAAACAACAATATTATCGTTTATCACAATAACTTTGAGTCCAGTAAATTTTGTTACGGCGACAGGCCTAATTGATACAAAATCAAAGATGAATTTATTAATTTTAGGATTGTAAAAAGAAATGGTAAACATAAGTGTTCTGCCCTTTATTTATGCACATATGCTCAGACATGCACGCTTGAAGTCCAGCCTAGTTTATCGGCGAAGCCAATGTTTCACCTCAAACTTCGTCACACCCCAGTGTCTTTGGCAAAATGTTCTGTAATCTGTGTGAAACGTCGTGTATTTATCCGTGGCAGCTCGTTTGCAAATGCACAACAAAACCTAAAGTGCTTTCTCCGAGTGCCGGCCGGACCCTGTCCATACGCAGCCAGTCATCAATTGGCAGCTGCAGATACCAGCGGCGAGGTACGATCAATTTCACTTCCACGTGCCATGCTTACTTCTGCACATTTTTCCTCTTAAGTGTAATTGGAATGAATGGCTTGTCGGTACTAATAATTGGGAATTCTGAGCGGCCTGGAATGCAAAACAAAGCAAAACAAAACAAAAAAGCTCTAATGTGAATGAGTTCCCACAAAGCAGGTGGATCAGCTCGTTTTGGGCCTCTGGGGGGTGAAGAAACATAATCAGGAAGTTACTTTCAGCAACTCAAGAAATCCTCCAACACTGCCAAGGTAATGAAAAAAGAAAGAAACCAAGAGCATCTGTTAAATTAAAAGGCTAATTCTTGTATGTTTCTTTCTCGTTTTCAAACTCTTGCACAACAATATAGACAGGAAATACAGTACAGACCAAAAGTTTGGACACAAATTTCTAATTCAATGGGTTTTCTTTATTTTCATGATTATTTATAAGGCAAGAAATCCCACTTATTAACCTGACAGGGCACACCTATGAAGTGAAAACCATTTCAGGTGACTACCTCTTGAAGCTCATCAAGAAAATGCAGAGTGTGTGCAAAGCAGTAATCACAGCAAAAGGTTGCTACTTTGAAGAAACTAGAATATAAGGGGTATTTTCAGTTGTTTTACACTTTTTTGTTTAGTGCATATTTCCACATGTGTTATTCATAGTTTTGATGAATCTACAATGTCAATAGTCATGAAAATAAAGGAAACTCATTGAATTAAAAGGTGTGTCCAAACTTTTGGTCTGTACTGTACATCTTCAGATACATCTTTTTGCCTTTCATGCCAGGAAATAAAGTGAATTATGGTATAACTGAGGAGCCCACACACTCACCCCATCTCTAAACCAGCATCCAAGAAGCACACGCGCACACACAACACACACACAGCTGGGGTCAAATGTGGAGCTGTGTGTGATCAGCAGAGTGAGACTGGCTTAATGAGTTTGGGAAGCCAACACGATTTTAAGAATTTACAGCATGAGACAATCCACCTACCACCAACCGCACCGTAATGATCATTAGGCAAATGGGACACACAAGTACATACACTTGAAACAACACACTTTTTATCTGGGTGCCTTTCTCACTGCCTGACGGTCGGGCTCTGGACCTTAAACTCGGTTGTGCTTTTGTTGGCGATGCTAATGAGGAAAAAAACGTAACACAGTGGAGACTTTACCAAAGCCTTTACCTTTATTATACTTTTTTTGTTAAGTTTTGACGCTAAAGACAGAGCTCGACTGCTTGAATCGCTGGAAAAAACCAAACCAACAATCTGACACAACTCACGTCCCTCTGCAGACATCAGATCAGGATGCTTAGTCCATGGGTTGACTCAGAGTTAACCAGCCATATCATGTTGTTCAGGTGAACTCTGTTAAATCACACCGCAGCCAAAGTCTCCAGTGGATCGTTGTAATTGATTTAACAGGCAGTCCTGGAGTTTATAGAGCTCTGTAGATTTACACCGTCGGCACAGAGGGACACAGGAAGTTGGGTATCAATGGCGCCGACCGCCTCTGACCTCATGTTTACTGCAAGGCGGATCAATGAGAGCTTGCGAGTTATTAAACCTTGCAGAAGCTTTACTGCACACCGGCGTTACGGAAGCAGCCTCGTTACAGGAACAAGTGAGAAAAAAAAAAATGATGTCAGAAACAAAACAGCAAGACAGGTGATGATTAAAATGAAGAGCAGAAAAATGAAAACTCACAGGTTGTTTTAGGACTCAGTGAAAAACACAACTGGAACGAATAAAGCTAAATTACATCGTCACCGTTGTAAAATGATGGCGCAAGTCAGTTTTTGCCGAAAGTGTTTTTGTTAAAAAATAAAGAAAGAAATAAAAATCACCACCTCTTTTTTGGCAGAAGATGATTTAGGCAAAAAAAATTACTTAGGCCATTTTTTAATAGAAAAGATATTGACATGCGTCTTTAAATTTAAAATGACCGGAGACACTTTAAACAGTGGACTCCTTTTTGTGCTTCAATATTCATGGACTTATCTGTGGAACGTGCCTTTACCATATTTGCGTAAAGTCCACCTCCTGTATTTGTGAAATTGTCCATAGACCATATCTAAAAATATACAGCTAGCTAGGTTAGCTAAAATGCTACTGGCTGGTGTATAGAATTCAGCCAATCCAGGAGCGCCCTTATCTCCTTTGGCACTGATTGGCTGTATCGTCAACACCTGAGAAATACTATCATGTGTAGTAGAACCAAGATGGTTTCCACTGTGCAAATTAGTACAAATTACTATTGAAATAAGTAGTTATAAAGTATTTTAGAGGGGATCTCTAGTATTTGTGGATTTCAGCTATTCACCAACAGCTGTGGAGATAATTCAGACATCTACATTTTATCCAGTTTCTGCGTTTTTGTTTGGGCTTCTTTTTTTATATGTATATATTTATATATATATACTGTATATATATAACTCCACAGGCTGCTTTATGGTTTGTGTTCCCATATTGACTCCTTCCGAAGAAAAAGGCTCCAGGCAAATGAAACATTTCTGTGACATCATCCACTCCTTGCATCCCAGACTAGCACAACAGACTAACTTGTGCCGACTGAATCCTGCCGCATGCCTTCTGAAGCTGCAGTTTGCAGGAAGAGTGTTGGATGTCACCTGAGGTTTTAGTGGACTCTAGCGTCTTGCAACATCATCAATAGCTATCTTGGTATCAGCAACCTCCCCCCCCCAAAAATTAAACAAAACAAAAACGAAGCAGAGCCTCGGAGTGTCCCTCCTTTGTTTTCTGGTGGGTGTGTGTATTCACTCTGGTTCTCTATATAACCTATGCATTTGTCAGCTTTGTGCGGGATAAAATGAAGCAGACAGAATTAGGTGAGGTGGTAGGGACTCTGCCAGCACAGAAGAAAGAAAAAGGGGGGCTTGTGGGAGTTACTTTGGCTTACTTTGTAGCAGGATTACAAGCTCAGAGCTCCCCTTGGTGGACACTTGCAACACTGCAAGTGTGTTTTTTCAGTGATTTCTCTCAGGGTTAGGCTTGTCCTTGTGGTATACTCTGACTGGCAGGCCAGCACACATCTCTTGACCTTTTTTATCAGCACAAGTCCCTGTCCACGGCACATGCAGAGTCCCACCCATCCTGTACAATTCACAGGGCACATCAGTTAGCATAAACAGCAAGCCACGGCTTCCTTGTCTCCCCTCTTCTTCTTGCCTCTCTGACATGATTTGCCATCACGGGCGTCTTGTAGACGTCAGTGCCGGGGCCGTGCTCTCCTGAGGGAATCTCCTGTCTAAACACAGCTGCAGAAAGGAGAAAGCCAGAAGCACAGAAGCTAATGTCCATGTCAGGTGCGAGTCTGAAACACAGCTGTATCACAGTCTTTTCACCAAACTATGTGAAATGATAGCATTGCTTTTGTTTAAAACAGAAAAGCAACAAAAGCGAACCCTAGTAGATTCACTAGGAAAGGCAGTACATCCATAAGTCATTTTCAAGCTAACTAATTGTTTAGAGCAATGCTGCTTTGTTCTTTATAGAGTAGCACAAGAATAACAAGCTGGTGTTAGCTGGTCTGTCGATCAAACTAGCACTTTGGGTTGCTAGCTAGCAGTGTACCCCTAGCTTACCAGCTGTAGTTTTCAAACATTGTTACTTTAACATGAGTGACAGCTGAGGCTCCTTCGGTTTCCAACTTCCTTGTTTACTTACCATCAGAAATATTGTATTTTTAAACATCATATTTCTTTGTTTTGAGCACAAAAACAAAGACTTTTAGCTGGCTGACTAGCAGTGCACAACAAAACGTATGGGAGACATAGAGCTCAGCTACTTTATGCTAATTACAGCTGGAGAGCACAAAATTACTTTAAACCAAAGTAATTATGTGATAGAAAGTTTTAGCAGTTTTGAAACTGTCAAAACAAAAAACGTCATTTCAGCAACTACAGTCCTCTGAACGGCATCCGTGCAGACCAAATTCTACGCACCATAAGTGCGTCTCACCGTAATAATTACAATAGGTTGAATAAGACAGAGAAACAGAAAGAATTGTGTAACCTCCCGCCCCTCAGTCACGTGGCGACCTCCTACCCCATTAAACCTCTGAAATTTTGTAATTACCGTATTTTCCACACTATAAGGCGCACCTAAAAACCTTCAATTTTCTCAAAAGCCGAGGGTGCGCCTTATAATCGGGTGCGCCTTATATATGGACTAATATTGAGCCACAATAGGTTCCGCAACTACGGTAAGCAGCCACCAACTTCATTTTCCCCCGTAGAAGAAGAATAGCGCGGTGCACACTGGGTTTTGTGTAAAGACCCCAAAATGGCTCCTATTAAGAGACACGCTTACGACGCAGAGTTTAAGCTCAAGGCGATCAGTCACGCAGTAGAACACGGGAATAGAGCAGCAGCAAGAGAATTTAACATGAACGAATCAATGGTGCTGAAGTGGATATATATTGTGATTGCACTAACGTTTGATTTACCGTAACAGTATCAGACTGTTTTTTACGTGTTTATTGAATCAAGGAAATGTTCCCCTCCACTATATGTTATACCTTGCTGTTGTTAAAAGATAAACTGTGTCACGAAAATACCACGTCACTGACTTTACCTCGGGGAAAATAATCAAACAGCTGTTTATTCATTTTGGGAATGAACAGAGTTTTCAGAACGCTGGTTTGTAATCTATTAATAAAGTTTGACTGACCTATCTGACTGTTTTGTTGACATTCCCTTTAGCGCAGTTCCATCTAATGGATGCATAACGTAACCCCAGCCTCTACTGTAGCGTCTATTCTATGTGCCTTATAATGCGGTGAGCCTTATATATGAAAAAAGTTTTAAAATAGGCCATTTATTGAAGGTGCGCCTTATAGTGCGGAAAATACGGTAGTAACATTTTCAGTGTGTGGGGGGAAAAAATGGCAGACAAGCAAGAGTCTTCTTGGCAGAGGTTTGCAGACATAGATGTTTTATAACGACAACAATACTACCATGTTGTGTTATAGTTGTGTTTTTCACTTCTGAACATGCTGGTTAGAGTTGTGCACTTGCCGTGGGCGCCCTATACTGACACCTAGAGTCTAACAAAATATGGCGTACAGTGGGGATGAACAGCATCGAGTATAAATGCTGCAAAAGTCGTCAGTCGTCACGTCTATTTTCTATGTGTAATTTTCATGCGTCAAGCATGAACCAAGCTCATCTTTTCAACTTTCAGTGCAATGGCACAAATGGCTCAAATAGTAAATATTCGAAAAAGCAACTAGTTTCTTAATTAAATTAATAATAAATAACAAATAAGTACTGCAAGATTTTAAGCTCTGTCTCTACAAGCTTGTGATTTGCGCCGTCAAGGTTGCTAGGTGACAGGACGTACACGGGGGTAATGTTGGGAATTTCATAGCTGCTCACTTCCTGTCTTCACGGTCGATGAAGAGTAGGCCACATCATTCGAAGGATGCAACCCCTCAGTTTGGACACACCCATCCTAATTTATGTGTAACATTCAGATTCAATCTTTTGAATCTTTTCAAGTTGTCATATTTGCTGCAAAAGTAAATATGACTACTTTTGTATGTGCAAAACATCTGGACGAGCTCGTTGGGGAACAATGAGAATTCACACTTGAGTTATTAGGATCTAAAATTTGTTATTAGATATATTAGATATATAACACTTATTAGATATAAGTGTTTTCCGGCAAGGATCCTTTAGGAAACCCAATTTCTTTCCACATTTTGATGTCCATATTCTGAATATTTATTCATTCTGCCATACGTATTTATGTCAAGAGCTTCGCCCTTTAATGTATGACGTCATTTAGTTATCTTCTGCTGACAGTTAGTAGATATCCACCCTATATTTTAAAAAAAAAAGTTACTGTCTACATTTATTACAGAAATTCGGCTGTTGATCTCAAATCTCTCTGGAATTTTCCTTTGCTCAGCTTCGAGGCTGAAAATATGTTCCACAGAAGAAGAAAAAAAGATGTCTGATATCTTTTTGTTCATCTACGCCAGCAGCAGATGAACAAAATATTTTGATCAAAGGCATAAAAATTCATGACACATTTCCAACATCTGTACATTGCTGTTCTTTTCTGAAGTGGTTGAGATTCACCATTAAAGGACTTTGGCATTTTTTCTTTGTAATTTTGCAAATAAAATCTCACTGGATAAAAAGTAGTAATAACAGAATGGATCTTTGTTTTTTGTGTGTTTTTTTTTGTGCTGCAGGTTTAAAAAAGCGAAGCAGGCGAGTGAAAGATGCTGTGCAATCATGTGCCTGCTTTGATTATTGCATTACGTTAGCATCATTAGCTTAATCACATTCTAAGATTTGTTGGGATTATTACAATGTGCGATATTGCTCTTTCATTTCCTTCAATTCAGTCTGCCAGAAAGATAAAAAAAAACACTCTAAATGCTTCCCTCTCCTTTTCTTTTTCTTGCCAACTCTGTAACTTGATGATTACTGGCTTGATCCTAGCAGAGCGTTTTTTGTTGTCGGTGGGCTTTGGAGCCCCACAAGACACCGCTTTGCAGTCAGAGCTAACCCAAATCTTATACCAGCATGAAGAATGAAATGTGCACTTCTGTTCTGTTTTTTTATTTATTTATTTTTTTAACTTCTGTTTGGAGGAGGAGGAGGGAGCAGTGTGCACAACAGAGAGCGAGAAATGAAGCGCAGCGCTGCTATGAGACTTAGAGTATCAGAGCAGTGGGAGGATCAGGGCAGAACAGGAAAAGAGACGGCGGTTTGATTTTGTGCTACACAGAACAGAGGCGAGCTTTCTCTGAAATCCCCAATGTGACTTTACAACCTGAAGACTCAACTACCATTGTGTCACAGATCTGGGTCAGTAGCTTATTCACTAACTGCAGAGAGGGATGGATCCTTGATCTCGACGTCTTCCGCTCCTTTCCGGATTACCATTACCCCGTTTTTCTGTCTTTTGTTCTCTCACCAGCTGACCGCTTTGTAGTCGGCCGTGTCCTTTCTAGTTTCCACTCAGACCTCGTTTTGTCCCCTCAGTCGCACGATTGACTGGATCAATCGAATGTTTTCATATGTTTTAAACAACGAAAACTTTACACTGCCTCACAGGTTTTATTACGTTCTTCGAAGACGGACGTACGTATACGTACGCTGAGGTTGCCACTCCTTTGTCTTGGCTTAACAAGACTGATGTAGAGTTTAGATGGGCTCATTCACAATGTCTGAGTTCAACGGAGGTGCATATGCGGAGATATTTTAAGGCAACACTTTAACCAGGTTGCTGTCTTGCATAACATAATGGAAAAGTCCCCAAAAAAGGCAAAATATGCGATAGAACGCTGCATATCATCACAAATTTGGGTAAAATTTCAAGATGCCTGAACATGCACTGTGAGTCAGGCAATGTTCATGACATTCAAAAAGGAGATGTGTTCCAGAAGGAACTGTATTTTGGTGGAAAATGCCCCTGAGCCGTCTCTAGTCGAGCTTATTTTTTCATGAATATGGCAGTTCCGAATGTTTTACACCATAAAAACAACAGCCAAATATGAAACAAGCAATCATCTAGCAAATATAGATAAAATATATTAATCAATAATCCATTTACTGGGAATCAGAATCAACTCTAAACAGATGGGGTTTTAGCCTCAGTGTTTTGGCAAACACTGAGGCTAAAAGTGTTTGCCAAAACACTTTTAGCCTGACGCTGATGCGTCTGCGCTGATGCGCCATCAACCAACCTGCGCTGATGCGCAGGTTGGTTGATGTTTGGTTTGCATCAACCAAACATCAATCATGTTTGGTTGATGCGCAGACAACCAAACATGCTTCTCCATGTTTGGTTGTGGGGATGCAGAGCAGAACCAGAAGACCTGAGAGGTCTGAAAGGTTGACAACATCAACAAATTTGTAATGAATAGTGGTGCTAAAGCCGTTCAGTGATTTATAAACTAACAACAGTATTTTAAAAGAGTATTCTCTGAGCTACAGAGAGTCAGTGGAAGGACTTTAGAACTGGCGCGATGTGCTCCATCTTCCTGGTTGTAGTGAGAAACCAAAAGGCTTTTAGAAACAGCTGTGAGATTGTTCTGATTACAACTCAATGGAACAAAAGGAGCATTTTCGATAAGAGACAAAATATCTTTGGGAAACCAGAAGAAGTCCAGTTGTCTTGTACGTAAGCGCTTAAATCTCCCACGTTCTCGGCCATGCTTCCCTCCACTGAGGCCCACGTGTACATGAAGGGGACTCGGTGCAAACTCAAAGTCAACATCCACCGGAGACGTTGGTGCCAACGTCAATTTTTACAACCACATGCTCTGTGCCGCGTGGCAAACTGCCCAGCGGGAGCAATAGTTTGGTATGCGACACCAAGCTGATAAGGCTGGGCGTTTAGTGACATCTTGTGGTCGAAATTCAGGCAAATTTTGAAGAAAATCTGGCGGAAGAGATTGGAATAAATAGAATTTGTTTTTGAGGGAATTTTAACCCGGGAGAATGAAGATACCTTAGGCAGAAAAAAAAGCACCTTAACAGGGAGGCAATAGCATAGAAATTGAAAAATGACCACAGATTATTTTATGCTTAAAAAGGAATGTGAAAGATTTATGGATACTTTAAAAAGTGAAAAAAAAAGCAAATAGTAAATTATCCAGAAAATGTTTAAGATGGGAATAAAATTGAAACAAATTCTTCCCAATTGTACTGCAACATGACTTCTCCTCTTAGAGCTCATCATTTAACTTAACTCTTAACTCTGTTAAGTGACTTTGTGTAAGAGGGAAACACGGCAACACTGTGACGTCCGAACCCGGCAGCATCGTACTACAAGACGGAGCAGAAAATCCTTCAGTGACTTTGTCTGGGAAAGACACACTCATTGTCTTTGTGTATCATCTCCAGAGGGAGAACGGGAAGTTTTTGGCAGCAATAGTTCAGATAAAGACACCCTCCCTTAATATGACACATCTAAACAGAGAGTCACAGGGTGGGGTGCAGTTTCTCTTCCAATGGGGAAAAAAACGGAAACAGAGAGTGAGCAAAGTTAATAGCAGCAAATGTTGAAAATAATGAAAGTAGGAGAAAATAACAGAGTGAGGGAAAGTGGTCAGCATGTCCTCCAGCAGACAATAACTTGGTATAATCTAAGCCAGCCTTATTGAATAATAAGCTTGGTTTTCCCCAGACCTTTTTGTAGTGCTTGCTGCCTTATGAAAAAATACAGTTGAACTCTAATTGTTCTGTTTGTATGATTGAATTTCAGGACAGCTGTTATTATTTAATGAGACGGTGAATAATCATTGAACCGAATGACTGTGAAGTGTGGCGTGGACAGGTTTTGACTAGAACGTTCTTACTGTTTGGAGTTATTTTACGTAGCATGCAATACACGGCCGTTCACGTTTTCATCTAGTTATGTATGGCAAGGCAACTTTATTTATGGAGCATCTTTCAGCCAAAGGCAACTTCAAGTGCTTTTAATCAACATGTATTAAGAAAAAAACATGACATTAAAGAGGTTTAAAAGTAAATAAAAAAATAGGTTAGGAGTGGAAAACGGCAAATATAAATCTGTTTAAACTTGTTTTAAACCGGCAGATTGAAGATGGGCGGTGATTTTTAACCTATGGTGTTTTGGTCCAAAAACTAAAACTTTGGTTTTATCTTTAATTAGCTAAAGAAAATTTAATTTAATAGTGAATATTTACACCTGACTGTATTCTCCTGGTGATAGACTTTGTGGCAAATTGTGATACTCTATCTTAGTGTATATGTATATATATATATATTTGGAAGAGGAGAGGACCGAGGGTGGAACCTTGGGGAACTCCACAGATAATTTTATTCAGTTTAGATTTATAGTTGCCTCAAATAAAGTTAAACTACTACTGAAATTTTATTACAATCGGTGTTCAGGCATCAAAATAGCTGTTCAAGGCTAGAATATGTTTGTATGTTTATATAGGCTTTCACTTATTCATACCATACTGTTTTCTAAAAGAAATGCCCCATAATACATCAAAATTGTATATTACACTTCCAGACAATAACACAATTTATGCAATAAATCATGTATGTGACATTCAATGTTAATCTTTAATAATAATTTTTTTAAAAGTTACTGTGGAGGCAACAAGATAGAGGTACAAAGTTTGAAAGAAAATGCGATTTAGACGTTTTCGAATGTTGTTGACTGACATGTTCTGACTCATCTGGTACATCCAGTTTGTTTGTTTTCTAAATATACAGCCACATTTGAATAACAGCAGAAAAAACATAGAGGAGAAAAAGTTGATATTATCATATCAGCCCTAGTGGGGAAGGCTACAAAGAGGATCTGCTGCTCTGACAGAACAGCAGCGTGGTTTCGCCTGTAGCATGCTGCTGAAAATTCACCACAAAACAACTTTTTATTGAACTGTTTTCGCTATTACTCCCTTGACATTGAATCTTCTCACTCATGCCAGTACTTCACTTACCACTTACTTCTAAGTTGTCAATGTGGTGGGTTGGGCGGGGTGGGGTGGGGGGCGGGCTATCAGTCAAGCCATTGATGTTTCTCGCAGACTCCTCTCAAATAGACCGGCCCTGTGATTGGCTCAGATCTGACACATCTGAACTGATAACCAGCACTTAAGCTGAGGATCCTACACGGCATCCATCGATTTTTGCAAAGACTAGTTTATACTTTGACGACTTAAAGACCGAGCGACAAACAGTTCACTGCTGCTCCTGCTGAGGGACCAACTATAGAGCCGAATGAAGGTGTCAAACTCTCGCAATCGCAACAGTTTGATGGAAAACAAAAACATGCCAGTAGGTGGCAATAATAAGATGTTCAGAGAATGAACTGTAGCTGTTCTTCACATGTTGAGATGTATTATGCACTGTATGTCAGTCTAAAATATCTGAATGTCTGTTTTTTGGGGGGGGGGGTTTATTGCGTAATTGGTTCATGGTTTGCATTATGCCCACTGTTTGTGCTTTTATGTTTATAATTAGTGGTCGTTTTTCCTTCAAGTTAATTGCAGGGTCTGTAATTAATTAATCACAATTGATCTCAGTTTATCCAAAAGCTATATATCGACACAACAAGCAACGTTTTCAATTCAAAAACTTTCTTTAAATAGACCTGTCAGCTCAACGACAAATATATTTATTGTTTTTAATCTGTCATTCGGGTTCTTTAACCATCTGATTGGTGCAAAGTGTTATTCTACCCTTTCAGCTTTCTAGAGGTTCAGGAACTCCTGATCACCAATTGAACTTTTTTAGAAATGTGGATTGTGGACGCTGACATTAGCATCTGCTGCTGCTACCTGGTTAGCTTTGAGATGCTACTTAAGGCTTGAAAAGCTTTGTTAATAGGCTAACTCCTTTTAGCACAACTGGAACACTAGTTTTTTTCCAGCGTCCCATCAGAAGTAAAAATGAATCTCGTTGTTGTTTGTGGATGTCACTTGTGCGTCAGATTTACTGGTATACCAGAAACGCGTCAGTGCAAAGGTTCTGGCCAGACCCTTGGTTTGTAAAAAAGTGCTGTAAAAATTTTTATGTGCTAGAATCTATCTAATTAGTCAATCAAAAATAGCATCTTGGATTCCTGGCTCTACTTACAATACATAGTTACAAATAAAGTTGCAAAAAAATAAATAAATAAAGAGGTTGCAGTTGAGTCTCTGCCTCTCTTTTTCATTGGCTGTTGGCAGCACCTGTTGTCATTTTGGTCAGTACACACTAACCTTCTGCTCCCAGATAAAAACTGGGAGTTGGAATGTTTTTTTCAACAATGTCCTCCTCTAGGAGACCCTGTTTGACGATGATGTTAAGAAAAAATACACATAAATTATGCAGCATTCACCTGCTGCACCTTATGATGCATTTTTCCTGAAGCAGTTTTGTGTCCAGATTTTTATATTTTTAAAAAGATTTCGATTTGGATGACCTCTTTTTATATAGGAGACCCTCTATTAAACAACATGGTCGTCTGGCTATACTGAAGCTGAACTAATGTCCAAAGCTATGACAGAAATAATTAAACCCAGCTTTTTGTTCATATATGCAACCCCAAGCAACAGATGGTTAGCTTTATATGGTTTCCATGCCTTGTTGACGTATCTATAAAGTTGATTAATTTCCATTTTGATCTCCTGAGGCTCCTGTACCTGGAGTTTGTCTGAATTCACAGTACCGCAGTCAGTCCAAACCTTTCGTTATTGATGCTCTCTGACTATTATTTGGAAAGATTTACAACACAAAAAATCATGTAGAGCTACTCACCACTCAACCTCTTCAGTTTTGAAAGTCAAAGCTAAAGATTGACACAACCAAGCCGCTGAGGCGTTAAAATTTTCATCAAGGAGAATCATTTTGTGTGTTTCATTATTAAAGCTTCCTAATTACAGGAACAGTAAACACTTATAAAATTTTCAGCAGCAGCGCCACTTTAGCTAATTAGTTTATTTTACACTCTAGTTCCAAGGCAGGTTCAAGCACACCCTGAGACAAAAAGGTAAAAAAAAAAAAAAAGGAAAACATGTTATGCATGACATGGTGCACATGAGATACCGTAGAAAACGGCACTAATACATAAAAGATAAAGACACCTTTTGGAGAACGAAATGTTTCTCTTTTTTTTGTCTTTGATTTCTGTCACATCGTGTGATAAGTGTTGAAAGATCCTTTTATGTGTGAGCCAATCCCACTGGAGACACTGACTCTCCACAAGGCACTCTGCCTCCTCCTGGTTACGCAATCCCCTCTCGCCACAGGCTGTGTGTACCTGTCACTGGTCATTTTGCATCAAATACCATAACATAATGTTATCCTTTTGGAAATGAAGAGTTTACCACCTTGTCTATTAGCCATGCGGCCGAGAAAGCAGGAGTTCTGACGATTTTCACCTTTCTGCTTCATGTCGGAGTCAGAATAAGAATTCCCTGATAATGCTAGTTGATCGTTCTCTGTCTGTCTCAGACGCAATCTGAGCATTTTTCCACCCATTTCTGTGAAGCATGATCATCTACAATTACACCGCTCCGCCTAGCTCGCCTTTAACACAACTCTCCGTCCAAGAAGCAGCCGGCATTCCTGAGAGAGAAGCAATCAATTCTTCTCCCGCACATCTCTCTCCTCCCCTCGCCCCCTCGCCCTCTCATTTTCACTTTATCTCTCGCTCCCCCCCATTCTCGGTGGCAATTTGTCACTTAGCAACGGAGTCCGCTACGCCGTCGGTTGTGAATCATCCCCGGCTCCGCTCCTGCGTTTAACCCTTTCCGTCGGCATGAAAGGCTCCCAGCCGGACGCCGGCGACACGACGTTCTGGTCCTCGACGAGAAACGTTGGGCGAAATCACTCGACCAAGTGGTCGAGCAGCTTCCACGTTTAAAGTGCGACTCAAGGATATCAAACAAGTTCATGTAGGAGGTTAGCTTCTGTTAACGTGGAAGGTCCAGGAACATGTGTTTGTTTTGAGAAAGATCAAAGCTCTACCAGCCAAAAAGGACAAAAGAATACTATTTAGAGAGATCTTCTTTGCAGCCCATATAGCACGCTCTCTTATGATGATATGGAATTGCTATTTAAGACAAGCATGGGTAGGGGATTTGTTTGATGAACATAATGGCGCACTAACACCCCTGTAATCCTTTCTCAATTTACTGCCAATGACATTTTAAGTATTCCTAATGTGCTCCAGCCACGCTGCGAGGATGTGGGAGTGCAGTCGTCATATATCTGTGGGAGGCTGTGCTTTTAGGATTTCTTTTTTTTTTTCTTCCCTTGCATCCTCTCCTCTGCCTGATCACAGCCAGTCAGCTCCAAGCCCAAACTACAAACACCATGTGTTTAAACCCCCCACCCCCAACCTCACCCCCCAAACCCCCCCTAGAAAAACCATCCTAGCTGTCTGATTTTATCACTGGTAGATTTTGCATTTCAGAGGCGGGGGGTGTGGTGTGGGGTGGGAAAATGGTAATTTACATCATATTTTCAACCCATTAGCATGCCTTCCCGCTACCCCCGCACGCATTCACATTCTCATCAGCTTCATTTGCCACTACCTGCTCCGGCATTTTAATGTTTATCCACACCCCCCACCCCCCGCCCCCCTCGCTTCGCAAACCTATAATCTGATAACAGATCTCGGCGCCATTAGCGCATTCAAACAGGTGGGAACAAGTGATAAAATGTTAGCGAGATAGACACTGTGGAGGAGATTGAGATGGAGACCGCGGACCGGCACAAGACAAGTTGGTGGCGGAAACGGGTCTCGAGAAGGAAAAAAAAAAAAGAGGTACTGAGTGTTTGTGAAAACACAAGATGTCGTTTGAAAATGAGACATTCTGCCTATTTTTATGCAAAGAGTGAATGGGATGTTGAGTTGTAAGTCGGAAGGATCCCAGCCACAGATGTGTGACTGACTTGTTTTTCCACAGTTTCACATTTCATTTACATTGTCAGTTTTTTAACAATTGGATCATGTTATGGCAACTTTTTGTAAGGAGTCATCCATGCACAAGACGATTGCTACTAGAAAAACTACATTTAAAGTGCATTCATTCTCCTTTGTTTGCCTAGAAATTTAGTTCATTTGGGAAGATGTGAATGTGCAATCGAACGCTAATGTGAACTCTGGTTTGCCCAAAATCTTGGGTCTCTGTTCGGTTGAAGTGAACTCTGGTGCGGTTTGAATGCATAAGCAGACCGGAAACCATTTCAAAAGCAGGAAGCGGACTGTAGCACGGGGCATTCTGGGTAAATACAACCAACACAAACATTAGCGGGAGAAATGATGTTTTGCCAAAGAAAGAAAGAGGAATCCTACACCTGCTAAAATCTGACGCCACTCTGTTTTTTTTTTTACATTTCGCAAAGAAGGAAGTTGCGCTCGTTGTTTTTATTTTGGAGGTTTTTGTGTTTTCTTCAGGACTTATTGGTGCAGCGCCACCACAGGCGAGGAGGTGAACTGGTTTTTCAAACGGTTGATTATGGATATCAAACTAAATAACATATATGGAGAAACGATAAAAAATGTATTAACGTAATCACAGCTTAATGATTATAATATGGTTCTTCATGAAGTGGGCCCTTTAAAACTGCCAAAACGTTTAATCAATGTTTAATCAGCTAATCCTGAATTATGAATCTGACTTTCCATCTAAATAATTAAAACGTCTTATAAAACCAGAGAGTGAGAGAAAGAAAAAAGGCTGTTTTTCATTTTGCCTGATTTAGTTTTAAGTCTGGGGCACAACAACTAACTTATCACATTTGTGGTAGCTCATTAAGAGACTAACATCATACCATACAGTCTGCGTAGATATTTCCACTTACTTGTTTTCTTGAAGCATATCTTTTTACCTTCTGTGAGTTTCCTCTATTGTTGCAAGTTTTAGTTTCCACCAGATCGTACAAAATCCAAACAATGAACAGCAGCAGCTCTCTTAAACATGCACATTCATGTTCAGCTGCTATGAGCTCACCAACTGGAATCCAAATCTGCACAAAACAAGTTCTGTCACATAAGATCTATAAATTATTTCTAATATTACAAAATATAGAGTCATGGGCACCGCTGACTAAAAGGTCAGTTGCGCTAACTCTAAGTCACTTATCATAAACATTAATACCGCTAACGCTAAGGCACTGCACTAACACTATTTAGTGGAAGCTAATGCCAAAGCGCTAATTTCAGTTGAAATTATATTTTCTGTTGAAAGACTGCCACTGATAGGCATCAATTTAGTTTTTAACGTTATAATTTGCAAGTTGTAGATGTATGTGTCTCTACTGTACGTGTTTTGTTCCAGTATGTTTCTTGTTTGGCATAAGATTATTGGGAGCGAAAAAAGAGAGAGGACCTGAAGAGACACAAAGGAGCTGGTGCATAAACCGATGTCAAACTTTATTCAACTGAAAGCTTGAATAAAGCTTTCAGTTGAACAAAACAGCCAAGTAAATCAGGACTTTTGACTTTATCCAGAATATCCATAAAGTTTCTCAGAATTTTTTTGGGAAACAAATGAAATCCAGAATGAAATAAGTAGGAGAAATGAAGGGGGGGGGGGGGACTGCAGAGCCGGATGAGAAACAGACAAGTACACTGCAGCAGGCAAAAACGTTCTGCTGCAGAATTCATTCACACACTCTAACAGCTCTACATCTGTGCGCACCCTTGTGCTGTTTGTTTGCCGACTTCTTCCCGCCGTAATTGCAGTGGCATTTATGTTTGCACCTGAAGCCTGTCTGCCTGCTTCCATTAAATGTTGCCAGACTTGCAGAGAGGCAGACGAGGCTTAATGCTAGATTGGTGGAATGTACACAGAAGCAAATGTAGCTAAAAGAGCCTTTCTGATTCAAAAGAGAGCACCGTCAGGCAGGGTCACGCATTCAAAAGCATAAATACATCACCAAGCATCTGTTTATGACACAGACACTTGCATTCACGCTGTCACGGATGCGTTATGTCTTCCTAACCATACCTTCAGACTGCTAGGTGTTCACCTGACAGCGAGCGACATTTACTTGCCATTGTAAAATAACAGAAGGTGGCTTTCATTTCTTACTTTCATGCCTCAAAGTGGAGATACGCGAGAGGACGGCGATCCGTCTCTGGACTTTCCCAGCTACAATGATAAATCTATCCGGCCTGGGAATCCTGGCTCCTCTCTGCCAGCCATTGATCATCTTCACAGCTCTGTCATTAAATATTTATTCTGCTTATTCGCTTGTGGCCACAGTTCAGTAAAGGCCACTGAGAGGGGTGTGAAAGAGATCAGCGACTCAACAAGACATCATTTTTGCATCTTCTTCCAGTCTGCCTCGGCCTCCTGCGGGTCTCCTGCCAGGGCGGTGGCTCGCACACCTACAGCGTTTGTGCTATTATAATTAGCTCCTCTCCTCTCTCTTTTTCCTCTTTTTTCTCTCGTCTGGCGGGATCCTTCACTACAAACGTCTGAAGATTCCTCTCCCCGGGAGAGGGGTATTCGAGACAGATGCAACACAAAGTTGTTTTTCTTGGCCCGTGGTTGTTTACCGCACAGGGGAGAGCGTTATCCGCCATCAGTAGCATCAGCATACCCAGTCTTCATGTTCCCACATGGGTCAATTACAGAAAGGGTCTCAGCAGGGGGGGGGGGGCGTCGTCAAATATGTTGGCTTAAAGGGAGAGATGAGGAAGCTGCAGGGTACTTCCTGCTCTCCTTGGAATCACTTACCGGATTTAGCTACTTACTTGCAGGTGTTATTCTGGTATATTGTCTCAAAAAACAGGCAATCCAATGTCTGCGGGGTTCCTGCCGTCGCGAAACGCGTTCATCGTTTTTGCCTTTAACTCTACAAACCCGCTAGAATGCCTGACAGTGTGATTAAAATTGCCCTTTTTCTGACCCATAAGACTCTTAATTCTTTGCTTCTTCAAACTTTTGACGTGAATCGTTTCGATCCACACAAAAGCCTGTTCCTAAAAACTCCGTGACCGACCACACGCCTGGCACCCGCGCGCTCTCGAGTTACATTCAGAGAAGTATAAAATGGGATTCACACATGGTTTCCCCTTGTTGAAGATGTCACTTTCTCCTTTGTCCGACGTGCGGGAGTTTTGCCCTCACATCTTCCTGCGCCCTTGAACACTCCAAGTCATGACAGAAAGTCTTTAAACCGAATAGATACAAAATCCTCCTGCCTGTGGTTTGGGAGAAAACAGAAAAATAAAGGAAAACAAAAGTTTAACTTCTGCATGATTGAGCTCCAGCCTAAGGGACTTTTTCATGAGTGATTATGAGTCTCAGGCCTTCGGTAAAAATGTAGCTGGTATACACCGGAAACCCCCCCCCACATCCACCATTTTTCTTACTGTTGTTAGGAACAACAGTAAGAAAGACCACTCAGGTCTTCTGATTCTGGTCTACTCTGCAGAACCAGAACCAGAAGACCTGCCTGCCTGGAAGGTTGATACGACAACAGGTCTTTAATGCATTTTGAAACAAAGTCGTTTATTGATTTATAAACTAGCAGAATTATGTTAAAGTCTATTCTCTGCGTTACAGGCAGTCGGTGGATGGATTTTAGGACAGGATGTTTCTCTGGTGTGTGTCAGACTTCTGTTTCAACTGTATATAACAGGCCTTTGATCTTGTAGACGCCTAAATTCAAACGCCACCTCCAGATTTTTGTTTTCTTCTTAAAGTACACCTATTCATTATATTCTAAAACTTAAATCGTGTTTCTTGGCTGAATATTCTGAATAACTCTTTTACTGTTTTTATGTAACATCAGATATCTTTTGGTCTCGTTTCCTTAAAATATACCGACACATTTTCTCACAGAAGTGATTGTCCAGAGAGGTCATTCCAAAATTCAAACAGAGCCGGCCTACAAGGCAACTAAAAGTTTCTGCGGTTTGAAAGTCCACCTTCTGTTGTCCCGTTTGTCAGAGCCAGCAAATCTTTTTTTCACGATTTTGGGCTGGTCAGGTTTTCTGTCATGTCCATTTGTTCGTTTCACAGGCTGTTATTTCTGCAGCTCGGAGGCACAGAAGCAAATTGCAGTGCTCACATGCAGATTCACACCCACTGACGGATCCTTTTTTTTCTCTGATAATTAATGGATTAAGAGGCATCATTAGAGACAGTGGGTGACGGCTGACAGCTCTTCACTTTGACCAAGCATCAAGCAGTGGGCGTGTGCAAAGTTTAACATTGGCCATTTAGCCTCCTGGGGACCCGGTTTGTTTATGTCACCGCTCAGATCAATCTCCCACACAGATGGCAGGAACGCATTCTTCCCACACACTGGCGCATACCTTTTGTACGTACATAAAGCGGAGACAAATCTCGGGCCAGGAACAGGCTTCTGACCGCAGCGCCGAACTTCAGAAGTTCGAAAAGTTTCTTTAGCTTTATTTGGTCGAAATTCTGTGACCTTCTGAAGCTGTGCATAATTCAGGGCAGGGGCACTTTAAATAACTGCTTATCACTGTCACTGCAGCTCGTTTCCTATACTTTTAACCCACAGTTAAAATGAATGATGTGCTTCCATTAGAAATGTGTGCAACACTTTGTCAGTATTTCGCTTTTGTCAGAAAACACAACTTTGCAACTGCAGTTTCTCCATTAAATGAGAAACACAACAAAAATCACACGTGGATAACTCTGTTCACGCGATAAGTCGCTAAAAAACATTCTGCACTATCATCCTCCCGCTCCTTCCTGTCATCTGCTTCATGGTTTTCCCCAGTGGCAACATCTGGTTGTTGATCATGTGACTAGTGTGATGGGGGGGAAAAAAAGAGTTTCCATTGCAGTTTTGTGAAATAAACCAATTTTGATACAGACACAGCGTTTTATCAAAAACAAGAGTTTATTCAGAATCGGCGTGTTTCTATATAAGCAAATTAATCTTCGAAATGTGAAGTTGTGCAATTATATGGTCAATGGAAATGCACCTGCTAACACCAATTCTAATCAAAATTTGGTAGCTTTGTTTTGTTTTTATGCACGTGGTTCATGTGGTTTGTCGCATTACGTGTGAGAAAAACAAATTATGAATATTTATGAATTTAAACAGACCTGCTTTGGGATTTTATGCAGTAAGACTTCCTAAAATTATTTCATTTGAATAAACGTTACAGTAAAGATGGCTGCAAGCGTCTTGGGCTTTGCGTGTATAATTATAGCACATGCAGCCACTTGCATATGAATTTGCTCTTTTCAAAAATGAAATTACTCCAGCTTTGTGAGAGTGTACGAATTCTGTTGGGATGGAACAGCGTTTTAGTAACGCCTCAACTTTTCACTCAGCCTTATGTCTACGTTTTAACAAGCCACTTTATTGGGTCTTTGTACAGCAACTTTTTTTGTTGTCGTAGGAGTTTTACAGACATCCGAAAGAGGAAAACCTGAAACAATGCCGACGTTTAGGATTACTTTCATTCTGAACAACGTTCCACACTGCAGAAGACAATCATCATGGGTGATACTTGATATTTTCTAGGTTGTGCGTATAATTTGCGTTACACAAGACATGTAATGTTTACATATCTAATGATAGCAACATGTTTCTTTGATAGGAAATCACTTAAAAAGTATGATAATTATGATTTATTTGTGAGTGCAGTCATATGTGTATGTTTTTAACAAATAACTAATTAACATCTCTTTTCCTTTCAGAATGCAGCAGCCACTTTTCTTTCCCGAAGTCTTTTTTTTTTTTTCCTCCCTTGCAGGAAACCTCTGAATTAACTCGGCGCCATCGCAACCTCACACTTGAGATCAACCTTAGCTTTTCAAGATAATTGCAGATTTGTGCGATGCCGTAACGTCTTCACTTTCTTGTTTCATGTATTGCAGTTGTCATCCGCTATATTCACTTCTCTGTAAGTCATCTAAAATAATTGACTGTGCCCACCAAAACGAAGGCCTCGCAGAAATTACCTAGACCCTCTTAATAGAGAGCCCCGCTGGCCACATCAGTCTGTCACCGTGGATACTAATATTGATGTACTTTTCCCTCATTTCCTTCCCAATTCCACGTAAACATCCCCTTTAAAACCACCCGTAGCCCTATCTCTCCACCCACCCCCACGCGCCTCCCCGTGGAGGTTGGTTTGCTAACTTTTGTCTCTCTTACTAACAAGCTTCAGATTTTTTCCAGTTTGATTCTTTTCGTTAGTGAATTTTTATTTTCCTTTACCTCTTATGATTTCAACAACTAACACTGTGTCATTCACGGAATGTGTGCCATCTGTTGTTTTTTCTACTTAAATTGCGACCTACATACTAACAAATGTACTGTATCCTATCCTTTTTCTTTATTATTTATTTTTTTATTTATTTGGATGATTTTGTGTTGAAGACCCTTTAAAACAACTAGGCACTTACAGTTGCTTTCTTTATTTCTTTATTTGGATGTTTTAAAGCAAAAATAAATATAGGAGAGAAGAAGTTTCTAGGTTGTATTTTTCTATATTTTTCTTTTACTTTTTTTTTTTTCTTTAGCCTCAGATTGTCTATGAACTGAGACGCTGCTTTTGCTACCGGCAATTCTATCCCACTTTTTTGGGGGTTAGGATATGTTTTCTTGAGTTTTTTTTTTAAGGTTCATCATTATTTTTTTCTTTCTCCTCCCCCCTGTTTTCTCCTGAAGCACGCAGGCATTGGACACGCTATGGTAAACAAACTGCATTATATGGTAGATATCATTCTAATTGTCTTACACTTTGGTTTGCCCTGGGTTTTCCGTTACTCTTTCTATTCTGTTTGCTTAACTCAAAGTCCAATCTTCCATCAATTCCAAGGTAGCTAAAAAACTCCACCTCTGTTCTTTTTTTTTTCTTTTTGCCCTCTCTTTGTATAAACTTATACAAATATGTGTAACAGATTTCTTTTTACTACCCTTTATTTTCCCCTCCCTAAAATTTTCAATGTTTTCATCCAAAGAGGTCTGCACAAAAAAAATTTTTTGTTTTAATTGTATGTCTTTATTTCTTTATTTTATATATATACATATTTATTTCTGCTCTTATTTCCTTTGTGTTTTTAATATTATTTTTCTAAACTTCAAACACTATCCGTATGAAGAAATAAAGAACATAATGCAAAATATATATATATATTTTTTGGGTTTTTGTTTTGCAATTTTGTATTAGAATAATTTTATGGGTTTTTTTTGTTAACCCTAGTTCCCCTCCTGTTTTTTTTTTATTTATTGATTTTTTTTTTAGAGGAATCCTTTGAGGCGAGCTTACACAGCTGATTTCTCTAGAAAATACACACTTTGACTATTCCAGTGAAAAAAAGTTGAGAACAGAAATATTTTTTTGCGTCTTTTATCCAAAAAAGATGAGCTCATTAGGCTCCAGAACGCCATCAGTTGCATTTGAAATATTCAGTCATTTACTCGCTCACTTAATTGTGGAATGATTATGGCCTCTAGCAGTGCCACAAGCCTCCTAATTACGTGCTGATCTCCCAGTTAAGATGCAAAGAACAATAAAAACAAGTTTGACAAGAATTATTGTGGTATCTTATATTGTGATATATACACCACATGATTCCTCCCAAAAAAAATATTAACACCTCTACTATGCTTTAGAAAGGATTGTGAAAAGTTTTGACCCTTTAGATAAACCTAATGAAGTCTAACCTCATCAGATCCATTGGAACGTTCGAAGGTGAGAACCACTCTGGGCTAAATACTTTTTCACAGAACTGTGTGTTCTTTAAGTATATATATATTTTTAGCCCCTGAAAAAATGTTTGAATATTTTAAACAGAGACATGTACAGATAATCAGAACTAACAGCTTGCCTAAATGACAGCTAGCATTTTAGGTTTAGTATGAAGCCTCTGTTTACTGCTTTAAATGTGCTTTGAGTACCCTAAACATTTCCCTAATAATCTCTCAAATCCTCCAGTTTAACCTCAGGTTCAGTTGAGAGGTCATTCTGCACAGGACATTCACTGAGAATCTCCTAGGTTAGCTGTTTAGCATGCTAGCATTACAACTAGCATTCTTTGTTGCATCTAAAACATTTTACAGCTAGTAGTAGACCGCTAGCTGTAAAACTTTTCAGCTAGTAGTAGACCGCTAGTTGTAAAACTTTTCAGCTAGTAGTAGACCGCTAGTTGTAAAACTTTTCAGCTAGTAGTAGGCCGCTAGTTGTAAAACTTTTCAGCTAGTAGTAGACCGCTAGTTGTAAAACGTTTCAGCTAGTAGTAGACCGCTAGCTGTAAAACGTTTCAGCTAGTAGTAGACCGCTAGTTGTAAAACGTTTCAGCTAGTAGTAGACCGCTAGCTGTAAAACGTTTCAGCTAGTAGTAGACCGCTAGCTGTAAAACGTTTCAGCTAGTAGTAGACCGCTAGTTGTAAAACGTTTCAGCTAGTAGTAGACCGCTAGCTGTAAAACGTTTCAGCTAGTAGTAGACCGCTAGCTGCAAAACGTTTCAGCTTGTAGTAGACCGCTAGTTGTAAAATGTTTCAGCTAGTAGTAGACCGCTAGCTGTAAAACGTTTCAGCTACTAGTAGACCGCTAGCTGTAAAACGTTTCAGCTAGTAGTAGACTGCTAGCTGTAAAACGTTTCAGATGCAACAAAGAATGCTAATTGTAATGCTAGCATGCTAAACAGCTAACCTAGGAGATTCTCAGTGAATCTGTGGAGACTGACATCTCTACTGAACCTGAGCTTAAGCTGGAGGATTTGAGAGATTGTTTTTAGCTGTAACTGTAAATTACTGTACCACCTGATACATTTCAACTGCATGTTACAGAGGATAAGAAAGTAAAATTTTCTAAAGTAAAATAGTGCATAGCTGCAATGGAAATTTCGTTGAATTCTGTTCAATGACAATAAATGCTATCTATTCTCTATTCTATTCTAATATAGTGAACCAGTAGACCATTTTAACACAGCTATTCTTTTTCTTGCCAAAGTAAAACATGTTTACTATGTTATAGCAAAGCGTATTATCTTGGGATGTTGTGAGGTTTATGGTACGTGAAGAGTATTGACAGCATTTGATTTAGTGCTTAAAGCTCTTGCTGTAAAACCAGCCTCATATCAGGGTGGAGTCCTTGGCCATAGCTTCATGATCTTATGATTTCTCAATGGTGAGGAACATACTCATGCCACTATGCAAACACTTACAGGGAAAAAAAAAATAAGGAAAAAAAACCCCATCCTAAAATAGATGTAAGGATAATCAAAGTTAAGATAAAAAGTGTTTTTCTTTTCTGGTGTGCTAACATCTCAACACCATTCAGGCAGTTTGGTATAACTTTCTTTCACTGCGAAGTCCGTCTTTAAATAAAACTGTCTGCCCATTGATGCAGACCCTAAAACATAAATATGTATACGCTGTGTGTGCTCTACCCATCACTAACACTAACATTAACTTATATTTGTACACTTTATCCCTCATCCCTTGCATGAATATGGTAGGCTTCTCCCTTTTTTGTCCTTATTCTTTTTAAATAGGGATAAGACTGAGAATATATGTTTATGTATATATATATATATCCTGGATAACATATATACATACATATATTAACTGTTCCAATATATTTAATATGACCATAAAATGTGGTAGCCATACCCCTATTTTTGTTTTTTTTTTTTATTTCTTTTCTTCTTATGTTTATTTGTTTTATTATTATTATTATTATTATGTATGTTTAATTTTAGAAATTAACCTACTAAAACAAATTATGACCTCACACCTTTCCCTACCAAAAAAAAAAAAAGAAAGAAAATGACACAGGGAAAAAATATAGAGGGGAGACAGATTTCCTACTCTGGTAAGAAAAAGAGGAAAAATCTTGGAAGGATTAAATTGAACCATTCCATCATGACATGAATTGAGGGAAAAGGCAGAAGCATGTACATTTGATGATGCCTTCGTGATTTCCTCCTGAATTTCGAGAGAAATTACGAAGCAGTACAAGCGCACAGCCTGTAACGCCGTCGTGAAAATGTGGCGGAGGCGATCGGAAAAGCCCTAAACTCACGACGGCGATCGATGCCATCGGAATACCGACCCTTCCATTTACCAAACGCAGGGCTAT
The DNA here is from genome assembly GCF_003331165.1 of Xiphophorus hellerii. Taxonomy (NCBI): domain Eukaryota; kingdom Metazoa; phylum Chordata; class Actinopteri; order Cyprinodontiformes; family Poeciliidae; genus Xiphophorus; species Xiphophorus hellerii. Next base: position 4,028,962 of record NC_045685.1, read on the forward strand.
CTCATCTCCCCTCTGGATTTTCCCTATTCTTTAAAAAAACCTCTCTCTCCTGTTTATTTCATCCGTGGTTATTGACCCCATCCTGTCCCACTTCCACCTACGCGTTGACAGTATCCAGTGATTGTAACCTTCCAATCTGTTTGCATGCAACAGTTGGCTAGAGCAACCTTGTGCCATTAAAACGGCGTAAGTGCTGCTGTAGCCCAGCACGTGTCAGTCAGTTGCACACGTGTCTTGATGGGTTTTTTTCTTTTCTTTTCTTTTTTTATGTTGTGATTTTGAATATCACAAACAGCCTTAACAATGAGAGCTCTGTTTCTTTTCCCATTTGTCTGGGAAAAGAAACCCTGAAATTAAATGAACCCCCTTTCCCCGTTCCTCCGTCCCTACGAGCTCATTTCTGCTGCATCTTGCCAGTGGGTTTGATTTGTTTTTCCTATTTTTATATATATATATATATATATATTTCCTTAACCCATATGTGTTGTGTCCAAAGGAATTGTCCTCCACCTCCATACTTCCTCCCATCCTTTTTTTGGTTAACGTGCATGGGCTGTGTGTCACCCTGTTAACTTGGATGGATAAATTTTTGGTTCTTTTTGAACGAAACAAACCCCTTCCACATGAAATAACATGTTCAGTTCAAATCTGGATCTGGTTTGTGCAATCAAATTGCAGAGGACTTTTAAAGAATCCTCACATTTACTGACCACATTGGTGAAATTAACCGAATCAGTGTTACTAATCAACTGTTCCAACGAAACCTTTGTTGTAACTGTACTAACAACCATTTTTGTGTCTGACTTTCCCTTACTTACAAAAGTACTAACAGTTTCCGTTCACCCTTCAACCTGCTAAGCGTTTTGGGCCTCACTTAGGCACCTCCCTCCCCCTCTAACTGTTGCCGATAGGACGCGTCCGGAATACTTTTAGAATCCCTGAAATACTAGCTTAGTTTCCCGGTATGCTTTAAATATAATTTGTGATTAGCTAGGAAATTTTGACAATCTGCCAGACACCTATCAAAGTCAATGAGACCCATTTTTCTGATGGGAAGCTCGTCTGTAGCGGCTTCACTCTTAGGTTACTACAAAATGTGAACGGTTATGAATACTTAATGTGTATGTTTTCAATTCTCCTCACTAAAGATCTATGAAAGTAAGCAGGTGTAGCGCTGTAAGGATAAGTAATCCATTTACCAGGTAAGCATTTCAACCCTTTTCTGCAGTGCATGTGAAACATAAGTGTACAAACCTGACCAATCAGGTACAAATGAGCAAAATAAGTGATTACATTACATTTCAAGAAGCATGTTTCAGTTGGACTCAACTTTTCATATTTATTAACAGAATAAGTCATTAATCATTGAGGAAGAAACACTTTTTTCCATAGGAGATGCACAAGAAAACAAGAAAAGATTTAAAAAATACATTTGTTATTGTCTTTGAAGATTTTTAGAGTAATTTTCACACTTAGTGACTTTGGATGAGAGGGTAGATGTTGATGTTGATGTGGGCAAAGCTCTTAACCTCAGGTTGCCTTCCGATCTGTATATCGGTGTGTGAATGTATGTGTGTTAATGAGTTTGCTTTGGTGATTGGCTGCAGTGTAAAGTGCTTTGAGTGGCTAGCACAACTAGAACAGAACTACAAATTCAAGCTATTTATATTAATCAAATGAAAGATCCCATTTGATTAATAGGTTCAAAGGGGATCTTTAGCTAGCTAAAGATTAAATTGGCTAAGAGATTTTCTTAAAGACACAAGGCTCATCAGCAATGGGCAAAGCTAGTCAGCAACTAAACAAAGAACTTCAAACTATAAAGCCAAAAAAGAAAAAAAAAATTAATTATGGATTATTGAGGAAGGTATAGATGATTTGCTACATGCCATATTTTCCACATGCAAAAAACTGTTCAAAACTGAGGTGTGTTTACATTGTTTTAGCATCTTTTGAGATAGAGATAGAGATAGAGATAAATCTTTATGCTAGCCTCATTTCCTACCAGCAACAAACTTCCTGGTTGAGTGAAAACGATTTGCAATCTAAATCTTCTGGGCCTTTGCTGCTGTAGTTAGAAAACCCTCCAAAAAAAGAAGAAAAATTAAAACAACAAAACAGACTTATTTTGGTGGCAGAGTCTTCCTTCAACAGCAACCTGCTCACATTTCTTGATTCCCAAACAGCAAGTTGACCCGCGTAAGAAATCAGTAGGACTTCTTTGGTCAGCAATGCCATCCGTCCACCAGTCCTTGTTCGCTCTCCATGGTAACTGACCGCCGTCTCCAAGTGTCCTCATTGGGCCTTTCAGGCTGCCCTACTTGGCAGCCAGCCATGCAGTTTTTACAGGCGGTTTTACAGGGTGTTAAAGATTAATGAAAAGTCCTAAAGTAAGGCATACAAACATTAAACCCTTAACAAGATAAATACTGCTGGCCTTTTACACAAAGTTTTGGATTTAAGCTGCATCTTTAAATTTGTAAATGAATTAGTTTTTTTTCATTAACTTTTTTTTTTTTTTTAGAAATGCATAATTTTTTTACTTTATGCCTTAAAGTTCTGGCCAAAATATGCTGATGTGTTGTTTTTTTTTAAACTGTGGTCAAACTATAAAGTCAGATTCAGGGCAGGAAACACTTTAGGTCGGGATTTATTGCCATATATTTAGCCTTTTTCCTGGAACCCGCATATTGGGAATATTCCTTTATACAAAGGTCTATTTCATAAAGTTTAGTTTTTATGCGGGGATTTCAGTTGTTGACTAAAGCTTATCATCATTCACCAATATAAGACTATAAAGACTTTGGTAAAAGTTTCAAGCATTTTAATAAGTTATTTAGTTATTTTTGAGGATAATGTAGGCTTTAAATTTAAATAGTGACATTAAAACGGACTGAAAATGTAAATTTTTCTTCATGAAACTCTGCCTCCTCCGTACAGCATCAAAGTCAGTCTTTGTACGCATCAATTACCAGAAAAGCAAAAGCTCGTCATGTCGCTATGGAGCCCAAATTAAACTGTTTTTTTTGTTGTTGTTTTTCCCCCTGGAGCCAAAGGAAGGTTTAGTGCTTTCTCTCGTACTTGCTCAGAGCCCCAGAAACTACCTGGCTTCATTCTGATCCATATATAGAAGCGGTGAAGTCGCGGCTGTGCTCGTGGGACCTCCTATTAGTGTGCTTGCTGATTTCTTTTCTTTTCAATTTGGCCGTAGTCAGCACATAAGTTTTTCACCGGGCCTCTGAGGATCAGCAGAGTGGAGAAGGTGGGAGTATCCTAATGCACAGTGGACTGTGTGCAAGTCAGCTAGGTAAACTCTGTGTGTGTGGGGGTGTGTGTGTGTGTGTGTGTGTGTCGGTCATGACAGGGCTAACCACCTGCACGGTGGGAATCACACCCTTCCATTCTTTTCATTCACGAGAAGCTAATCCATCATATTAGCCAAGTTTTCATATTGTTGCAAAGAATGTTTTGTCAGGAGTGAACACGCAAGAAATCGACTGATCTAAGAATCGTTTCAGCAGCGGGAGATTTGGTGAACTTCTCAGCTTTAAATGATTTGACGTCTCAAGCTGTGTCGACCTTAAATCTGGGTAAGTCTCAATTCAGCACAGAGCAGCGAGGTCTGAGATTCTCTGTGCTGCAAAGAGACTGGGTAAAAAAAAACCCCTGGAGAACGATTAAAGTCAGCAGGACGTTTAGTTGGGTTTGCGCAGGAAAACCAGGTGTAAAGATCTAATAAAGAAAAGTGGTTTTAGTGGTTTGAATAACATACTCTTAGGTTTCTGTTGTTTTGGCACCTTGACCAGTTTTCTCTGCGGGGAGTTTTTTTTTTTTTTTGCTCCAGTCTTTGATCACATTGTAAATTAATCCATAAATAAGATTCCTCCAGGCAATATTTACTGATCTGTCTGAGTTTGAACCTTTTAGGCAGTGGATTTACAAATAGCAGAAAGAAAGAAAAACATTTTTTTTAAAACTACTGATAATTTCTAATTGTCTTTTTTTGTTGTTGAATTTAATAGATGTCTGGCAGTTTGTCAATGTTTCTCCCTCATAATCCCTCTGATCATATCCAGCTCTTGAGATTGACGTCTTTCTACGAAACGTTCCACTAGCAGTTCCTTAGCACTTTTAGTCGACGCTTTAGTCTCCAGGCCTTCCAGGTTCAATACTCCCTCGAAAACCTTTTCTTTTTGACGACCGTGTGGCCCATTTGAAGTCAAATAAATGTGTTGGAAAAAATTGCAACCATCCTGATAATGCCCCGCATTTCTTCTCCCTAGCCGGTGAGGTTTCCACCATGACGATAGGACAAGTGAGTCGGTCCCGCTGAGAAGCCCCATCTGTGACCCCCCACTAACCCCCACATAGCAGCTCTGCAAACTGCAGATTCTTTACGCCAGACGCGTCTGGCCAGTATCATCGCTATTATTCACCAACAGCAGACATAAAAATGGGTTGCCCTGCTAATCAGGGAAGTACGAAGGAAAAAAAAAAATGGCGAAAGGAATTGGGAATCAAAACTGATGATTCAGCTGAGGATTCGGGATCTGTGGAGTGCAGTTGCTATAGTTTGGCTTCAGCCATCAACTTCAGAACTTTTAATGCCTTCATTTGTTCCGGACAGAAACAGTTTACGCGTTGTCAAGAACTCTGAGCCTAATTTTCCATCAGTTCAGCTGAATAAGACTTGTTTAGAGCCATAAGTCGTCACCTTCCTAAAATAATGGACTAAATCATCTTTTGGGGAAAAAAATGAGTGAGGCCATTATTTTAGGAAGGTGACAAAATGTTACATAGTCTTTAAAAAAAAAGAGACAACTTCAGGTAATGTTCTGTCTTTTTTTTCCAAGGACCTCATTTTTTAGGTTTTTAAAATAAAGAAAAAAAAAGAAACTTTTGCAGAAAAGCAGATGGAGATGTCTGGGGAAGCATTATGTAAAATTGGCTGTTTTGAGATTTACATAATGTTTTAATGTTAACCCCTCTTCAAAAACATACCAGGAGTGTCGCCTTGATTCTTTCATGCATGTTTGAGAAATCCTTTTATCTCCCACGGCAACCATTCAGCTGTGGAAAGCACCTTGGTGGATCTAGCTCCGCCTTTGAGACACAGCTCCTCCTCAGAGCTGCAGTTTCCGAGCTTCCGCCTCACAGAGTGACTCCCCAACTCAGCTCCTTCAGACTAGCCAGCAGCAATTAGCAAACACCTGGTGGAACTGCTGAGCTCGTTATATGAGCTACTTCTCAGGGCAACACTGGTAAAAACGTTGTTAAAGGGTTACTAGAGGAGCCATGTTGTAAGAAGCTATTTTAAATATATATAACATAATTTTTGTTACAAATAAAGGGCCCACTATTTATTTGATTGTGCTATAAAAGGGCACTATGTGCTTGGAAAATACATAATACTGCCACTTTAAAACATTAGTTGATTCTGTATCATTTTAAGCCAGAGTCAAGTTAAAGACTCCTGGTCTAGAAAATATAAAATTTGTAACATGTGAGCTAAACGTGCTGAAATTAAATCGACACGTTCTGTCCAAAGACAGTAGAAAATTCCTCTCTGCGTTCTCGTCGTGATATCTGTAATACTGCCTCTGCTTGATGCAGGAGGCGATGGAAAGCAAAACGTCGATGTGCATAACTCCTGGGAGTGCTGAGTTTATACATTTACCAAAATCATTATATATTAAATCAGAGATGAGAGCACTTTTTTCTTTCAGCGAACCCAGCTGTTTTAGTATGATTAAAGTATGAATAATTGACAAAAGCACCGAATATGATCCCAAATCAGACAACATGATTCGGCTGTGTGTTTTGTTTGAAAGCTCTGTTTTGGTGGTGCTAATGCTAAATACGGTCATGATGTAAAATGACAACGCAGAGCAACAGCACAATTAGCTAAATTATACTTATTTGCATTCTCGTCAAGCACCGCAATTTTGCCTGCATTGTAATGAGCCGAATGTGGAGAGAATAGGTTTTTATTCGGAATGATTGCTGTATTATCCGATGAGTGGAGGAGAGACGCTTTCCTCGAGTGTATCCCAGATCTGATTTTTCTCACTCCCCAGGTAGTTATTGAACTATTAGTGAACAGGTTGCTGTGACATTTAGAACAGTTGTTTCGTCTCATCTTCTGAGCTTTGTGTGCGCTGCTAGCAGAGTAGCTCTCACACCTCTTAGTGAAATCCAGGATAAAACATCTTCTTTTTTTTCATTGGATTACTCATGCTCTATTGATATCAGATTATAGAGATTTCAAACACTATACGATTTAGTTTGAGCTTTAACACACAGCCTCCCAGAATTTTGAATATGGTAAGTCCTGTTTCTGCACGTCTGTTAACACTATCTCATAGTTTCAGCTTACGTCTGAGTCTCTTGATTCCTCATTCCAACCTGGCACCGTCGACTCCCTCTGCAATCAAACATTCAATGCAGAACGTGTAACCTTGCAGAGAATGAAGAGTCTGGAGGCAATTAAAATGAGACAGGAGCTATTTTTAGTGATAGCGCCTGAAATGAAAACTGGTTCAGCAAAGGAATGTTATAGAATATCTATGCCGGGCATGGGAGAGAGGAAGAAAAAAAGCACACAGGGCCACTTGTAAAGATCAAATGGCTTATGTTTGGTACGTTTACCAAATGGTAAAATGGTGAATGTACCAAATGGACACAGAACAGGAGCAAAGAAGAGAGAGAAGAAAGACGTTCAGAACACGTCTTCGGTTGTTGGCAAACAAGTTGAACGAGCTTCAAGTCCTAAGCCTAATTGAATTGAACTAATTGAACTTTTGGTAGTTGATAGTCGATATTATTAGTGTTACTAGAAAAATAGCACCTGTCCGGTTGAAGTTTTCTAGCCCGTTTTTAACCAGTCCAGAATCCAGTTGACGCAAACTGTCTCTTTCGTCTTTTTTCCAACACCATCAGTGATCAGTACATTGGAGTTCACGGCTTAGCCTTACTGTAACAAGTGCACTCTGCAGTGAGTATCCTCAGTCTGACTAGCACCAAAGAGAGCAATGCACCCTAGGACACAGCCCTGCCCATCGCTGGCGTTTAATCTAAAATCTTCCTTGTTTCTCCCTTTCATTTCTTCTAATTTCTCTCCTCTCTTATCATTCTCTACTCTTGCTCTATTGTTCCCTCTTCCTACTTCTGTCTCTCTTGGCCGGTGCCTGCACTAGGTGACCATCTCTGTGGATGGTATTTTGACCACCACTGGCTACACCCAGGAGGACTACACCATGTTGGGCTCCGATGACTTCTTCTACATCGGGGGAAGCCCCAACACGGCAGACCTGCCTGGATCACCAGTCAGCAACAACTTTATGGGCTGCCTTAAAGATGTGAGTCTGTTTTTGTTTTATCAAACAATACCAGCCAACGTCTGTTTGGTTCCACAGTGAAATGCAGTTATAGCTGCATAACACAGTTGCAGTGAGAACATGTTGGATCGTAGAATAGTGTCATCCTCACGTTTTTCAGTGAGCACCTTTGTGTTGACTGACACCGTCTCTAGAGATTCATCGGCGTGGGCAGATTTAATTCCCATATGTTGGAGTGGGAGGTGTCAGATGCACAACATTCTGAATTGCTTTCCAAGTGTTTATTCCCTCTGTGGTTGTTCTTGCACTTTCTAACCCCGGTATAGACCAAACACTTAAGCAGAAATTAATAACGCCACAACAGGCTGACGGGGGAAGCGGCCGTATTCCGGTTTTATACCGTCCACCAATAGGATTCAGTTCAGTTCGTAAACAAAAAAATGGCTTTAATGCCGCCAAAGGTTTACCACAAAGATGAACAAGCTGTCATGAAGACCAATCACGGCCCCAACTGATGTTCTCTTGTAAATGTAATGGCTTGTATAGACGCAAAGCAGCATGGTACTATCTTATATCCTCATAAAACCTTGCTGATTGAATAAGTAATTACTTTTGCCATCGCTTTTAACAGCTCACACAGTAATCACATCATCTCTAACTTAATTATGCCTTCAGAATTACATTTTCATTATTTGGCTTGCCATCGGGAGGTTCCCCTGTGAGTCCTAAACCTCCCAAGGCATTTAACTATCCTCTCTCTCGTCAGGACAAGACAGGATTTATAGTCAGTGAACAGACAGAGCACGGTGAAGGGAAAGGATGAAGAGAATGGGAGAGAAAACAGATAGCAAACAGGAAGAACAGGAGTTGAAGACAAATAAGCGGTGTTAGACAGCGAAATGGAAATGGAGTTGTAGGGCTTTCTGTTGCCGCAACTTTAATTTTTGAGACTGGAGATATTTTCCGACTAACCCATAAATATGATTCGATCAAAAATGTTACAGAGAGTGGTTATGTCTCTGTCTGCAGTACCTCCAGTATTGCTGTGTGTTCAGCTTTGTCCATCCTCATATGAACTCTGACTAGTTTCATTGTCCCTACGGAATTAGGGACAATGCCTTGATACGCCACAGTGAAGGGTGATTTGCGGTATTAGTTTCCCACTACACAGCATTTGACATCTGGCCTAAGAAGTGAATTTGTGATCTCTTTTGTACATAACCCATTTAGTTTTTTAGTTTGTTTGGGGGTTTTTTCACGTTTGCGGTGCCCCTTCGGTAGCAGACTTAACACAAGACTTGTTATATCTTCCTTTTAACAATGTCTTCCTTCTTTCCACTCCCATAAAGTCCAGATTTGTGGTGTGTGCAACTAGCAACATTAACTGTAGATGCCTGAAGCTCCCCCAGAGTTATTATGAGCTGCTTTTCTGGCTACTTCACCGCATGCCTAGCTTGTCACATTAGCTGAATGTCCCTCTCTTGGCAAGTTTGTAGTTTTGTTGTAATCTTTCTTTCTTCAGATGACAAATTGAACGGAACTCCTTGAGACGTCGAAGCTGTTGTTGGTGATTTAGAATAAAGCCCTGCTTTAAATTTTCCCACTACTTCATCCCTGACCCGGTTGCTGAGTTCTTTGGTCCCCAGGGTGCTTTTTGTTCACCAGTGTTTTCTAACAAACCCCCGAGGCCTTCACAAAACAGATCGATTTACACTGACATTAAATTACACGCATTAGGCAATCAGATGACTCCAAAAGATATCAGAGTGTAGGGGGTTTAATGCAAAAGCATCTTGGATGAGGTTCCGTACAAAGTGGAGGAATTTTAAATATCTCGGGGTCTTGTTCACGAATGAGAGAAAGACGGGCATCGATAGGCAGAATTGTGAAGCATCTGCAATGATGAAAGTGCTGTATTGGTTTGTTGTGGTGAAGAGAGAGCCGAGCTAAAAGATGAAGCTCTTGATTTTCCAGTCAGTCAATGTTCCTGCCCTCATCTATGGTCACAAGCACTGGGTAGTGACTGAATGAAAGCAGTCGCTTTAAAAACAGCTAACTAAAAACGTTTGGTGCGCTAATCCTAAAGCACTAAACACAAACATAAGTAGAACGAACTTAGAATCCAGAAAAAAATTTTCCAGAACAGGAACATTTAGTTTTTATTATTACTTAGAAACTGTGGAGTACTCATTACTTTTAACAAATTTAGAGCATATTTAGAAAGTCCAGAGAATACTTGTACTTATCTAGCATACCAGAAGTCCAGAGGATACTTACTTACTTATAGTTATCTACCAACCCTGAATACGAGTATCCAGAGAATACTTACGTATACTTATCTAGCAACCCAGAAGTCCAGAAAATACTTACTTACACTTATTTAGCTACCCAATACATGGATTAGAACTCGGAACCCAGAAAAATTACCTTAACAACTACTTTTTAGACTCCTATTGTTCCAAACCAGAAAAGGAATCAGATCAGATGATACTTACTTATACTTATCTACCAACCCTGAATAGAAGTATCTAGTTTATTTATTTTGGAGCAACATTATTAGCTTTATTTTTTTCTTTTGCTCTTTCTTTTAGTTTATTTTGTTTGTATTTTCTTTTAGTTCCTGTAAAGCACTCTGTATTGCCTTGTTGCTGAAAGTGTGCTATATAAATACAATTACGTTTACCTGTAATTACCATTAGTTCCACTAGTATTAAAGCACTATACCAACATGTTATTTAGCAGAAACTAATGTTGAAGCGTTAAATTTAGCCATATTGATTTCCAACATTTGTCACACAGTACACTGTTGTCAACAGGGTTACAATATTACACACCTACCTGTTTGGTATGCCCCTCAGGAAGTCATTCTTTGGAACAGATCTTTCACTCACGGTTTCAGCTTTACCGTTGTTGAGTATTGCTAACTTTGTTGCTAATTTTGCCCAATTGACCACAGTTTACATTCATAAAGTAGATCTATAGGCTGTAGTTCTACAGCAACAATTTTGAATACATAATAAATGTCATTTGCTGCACAGGATCACTGGTGGAGATTGTAAGAAAAGGAAATGGAATCATTGAATAAACAGTGTTCGCCCACTTCAAAATAAGAGCGTGACTACAAATGTGCAACTACTAGTAGAATTCTTAACAGTCGATAACCAAAACTTTGACACAGATGTCGAACTTTGTTGAATTGAAAGTTTACAAAACAGCCAATTAGATTAGTTATTTGAAATTTTCCGCAAAAATTCATTCAGGGGAAGCTAAATGCGCTAAATTTTTTCAAAGTATCAAATGCACTAAGCAAAAAATTAGCTCTGCCATTCGTCGATAGCTTCGACGCATCTTCCAGCATGTCCCCTGCTGAAAATAACATACTGTATATGATCTGCGATTTTTCAAACAGGTTTGTGTTTCTGCAGTAAGTCATGTCTCAAACTGGCAATGAAAGATCAGAACAGTTTTAGTTTAAGAAATTAATACAAAGAATTGTTTTAAATCACCTGTTTGTGAGCACTGATAACATCCAGTTCTTTCTATGTGCTTAGTTCCAATTTTTTGAGAGATGCGTGATTACAATAAACGCTAAACTAAACCAAGAGAATTTCTTTTTCAGTCCAGTGAAACCAAGTTTCTTAATAAGAACCCACACAAGTATTTCCAGGTGTTGAGAAAACCTGCATTTGGAATGACTTGGCGCTCCAGGTAGCACTGAATTCGCCGAAAGTAAAGGCGTACCCTTAACCCTGCCTTACACTTCTTTTTCCCAGGATTTGTGCCTCATGGCCTGACAAATTCAGTTGCAGTCAAGCTCTAATGACTCCATGATCTGAGCTGAGTCAGAGAGGCAACCACGAAGAAAGGCGTTGAGAAAACCTGCAATCAGAGTGATTTGAAGCTCCAGGTAGCACTGTAGTGGCTGAAAGTGAGGAGGGAGACCTGCGAGTGAGTGCGGGGGTGTAGACCCGCAGTGCGTTTCATCCTGTGCTGCTGCTTCTGTGGCACAGCTTGGATTATCACTGGTTATGGTCCGGGGCAAGGCTTTCATGCCGCCACCGTGGTCAAATGCCTTTGATACGGTTGGCCAGATCCCCCCTCCCTCTACCCCAGGCAGCACAAATCCAAAGGAAGAGCACAGCAAGAGGAGAGTAAAAAGACGCACCAAAAGAGACACTGAAGTCATATGAAGTTTTTTTCTTTTTTTTATTTGGTGGGCTGGTGTTTGTGCTTCTTCGTGTGTGTGTGTTCAAAGTCACCCCACATGCTATGATCATACTCCGTGTGATGTACTTGGTGCGTGTGTGTTTTCGAGCCTCCTCCCAGAGAGGTGGAGCGTGAAATCAGGTCTCTCTCTTTCCCTGGGTCTTGTTTCCACTGACTCTTCTTCTGTGTGTCACCATCTGTCCCTCCCCTGAAACCTCCGACGCTCTATTACTCTCCCAGTCACTGACCTTGCTATCACCCATTTCACACCAGCCGCTCCATCAGCGCCCGCGCTCCTGCTTGTCCTTGTCACGCCTCCTGTATTTCTCTCTGCTCGTCTCTGTCCCTTCTTCTTCTCTCGGCCTCTCATCTTTTCCCTTTTTCGCAGGGAGACGGTTTTGTGTAATTAAGTCCATAGCAGAGTCTTTGGTACAACCTGCTTCTCCATCCTGATGGGCAAATTAAAAATTGATTTCTTCGATTGATTCTGTGCACTGGGTGAATGCTCTTGCCCTCATCTTTGCCCTCACTCGCTCCTACTATTTTTTTCTCTTTTATTCTGTCCTCTTTTTTTCACATTGATGTACTTTCTTCTTATCTGCAGTTCCTTCTAGTCTCACGTTCATTGCTCTATAAAATCTAGTGGAGCTAGTCCACCCAGCAGCTCATAGACACCACAAGTTAACTTTTACTTGCATTTCTTGTCAGGATGAGGCTACCAGAGGTATGTTAGTTGACAGAAGTGGCCCTCTGCTGCTGTAGTCTCTCTACTTCAAGGTTCGCTGAATGGTGTTCTGCAAAACCTTATTTAGAATTCTGGTTTACAGAAGCATCAGCAACTCTAGTAACCCAGTCTACTTGTTCTTTCCATCCATACCGCCGATACTTTCTGTTTTTCGGACCACTCTCTTTAAACTGGAGAAATGGTTCTCGGGTCACATTTAGAGCCTCTCTCTTAGGCAGTTTTCACACCAACAATCTGGTAGACTTGGTTCAAGTGAGGACCAAAACCTGCTCACCTCCTCACCTGTGGTGGCGCTGCAGCAGGAACCACAGCAGGAAGCAACATGAAAACCTCTGAAGAAGACATGAGTGCAACTTCTTTCTTCAAATGTAAGCGAAAACGGAGTGGCGTCAGATTCTAGCGGTTGTAGGAGTTCTGCTTTTGAGCCGTTTGTCCTGCTAGCGCATTTGTTTTGGTTGTATTTACCCGGAATGCTCTGTGCTGTAGTCCACTTCCTGCTTTTGGAGCGGTCTCTGGCCCGCTTGGCATTCACATATGCATTTGAACCACACGTCAACAGAAACAAAGACTGAGGTTTTTAGGCGGACCAGAGTTTCATTTTATGGTCCGCATTGGAATTTCTAGGCAAATGAACTAAACTTGGATTAAACCAGATTTAACAGCTTTCTGTGTACACTTTCCATACGTACCGAATTCAAGCAAAGAAGCAAAGAAAATTACAGAAGTTAAGAGTTGGTGGTGTTAAGAAAGCAACTGCAAAACAAATAAAATAATGAGATGACCAATGCTATTCATCACTCATTTTGATGTTCCTGGAGTATAGCTGCTCTCATCAACCATGCTCATCAAAAACTTAAGAGAGAACTTCACTTTGTTTTGCGTCGCTGTAAAATGAATCCTACCAGGCTGACTTTTGTGGAAACTAAAATAAAAACCCGAAGACACACATGAATATTTACCTTCCTCTTAAAGCTTTTCCCTCCTTTGCACTCTTTTTTTTTTTTTTTTTACTTCTTTACACATTATCTCAGGCAAGTTCACGCCTTATTAGCTGCCAGTTTTAGTGTTATCGTGGCTAATTACCAGGACTAATCTCTGCTAATGACAACATTAGGAGGTGTACAGTACTTTGCGGTGGAGCTGCCAATTGAGAAGATGATCAAAGCAGCCTTCAGTTCAAGAATAAACTACCATTGAAGTGCTCTTGCTGAACATTCTGTCTTTGGTTTGAGAGAGAGACTCTTACAAGAGGAAAAAAGTAGGATTGAGAGCAATAGTAAGAATTGCTCTACATATATATATAAGGTGGGATGAGTATTGTTAACCACACCTGTAATGATGTGACCTGGTGAGTAATTTTATCAGCCAGTCGTCTCTCAGCGCAAAAGGGGCCAGTGGAGGATTTTCCGACATTCGTAAGAGCAGTTTCTCATATAAGTATCACCCAATCACACAAAATTAACCATTTGAGTTCTACGTTTCAAATCTCTCCCTGGATATTTTTTTACTTATTTTAACTGTACGAAGTTCTTTAATTGTCCTGTGAGTAAATATATTTGCCCCTTTATCCAACTTTCAATATCTTGCAGTTATTTTCGCAATATACCGTCTACTAAAAGAGTGCCCCTCAGATTAATTTCCCTCCGTGCTACGTCGGAGTGAAATTACCGTAATAATATTGAAAAGTGCAACGTCTCCCCTTTCAGAAACCGTTGGAATTTTTCAGCTAGCTCAAAGTGTCGCGGAATTACGGTACTGCAAATTTGGCTGTGTCGTCACCGATCCGTTCAGTCTGGAAGGGTTAAAGAAATCATTGTCGATTTATGAGTGTCACCCTAATATTTCCTTCCCTTTCTACCCAAAAAGAGAAGTGGTAATCAAGGTACGGTACGGCTGAATTGAGAACACGCTCCATTAGAAATTTTTGCCTCACCTGCGTTCTGATCAAATTCCAACTTTTTACCTGCTAATCTATGACATGCCTCTGTTTAGGCCTCGCCTGCTGCATAATCTCCACAAACTCAACACTATCACTAATCAGATAGAAAGAGCAGGTTGCTTCCCTGTGATTTTGCAGCAACAAAACAACCTCCTTAACGTTGTAGCTTGGATACCGGCATAATAAAAACAACAAACAAAAAAAAATCAAGGGAATGTAGAAAAGGCATTCTTCCACTCGGATGACTTTTATCGGGTTTGTGTAGGTGTGAGTGAGCACGAGGAGTGGAACAGGAAGAAAACAACAACTGAGAAATCTCATCGTTTTTCGCAATGTTGCCTTGAGGATGGTCTGTGGAATGCTGTGTACTGTGTGCTCAACAATTGAAAACAAAGTCAAAACTATAAAGACAAGAGTTTATCTCGCCTGCAGCTGCTAATTTGTTCTGAATACACTCGGTAAGGCGCAGAGGTTCACACAGTTAAATTGCAAACAATAAAGCTGTGCTCCATCAAAGGCATTCGGAGACCTTTAGGCTGCAGGCAACGTTCACGCTAGTCTGCTTTTGGATTTCCCCCAGAGCCTTTATTTATTATTTTTGCGCGTTGTCTCGTCATTTATTTTGTCGCTTCGTTCCCTGAGCTGGGTTTCGTTGGTGCAACAAAATGGTTTGCACATTGTCTGTTTTTTTGGAGAAACGGTGAGGAGTTCATAAAGTGTTAATCGCGGATTGATGTGCCCCCCCTCCCCCACACACACAGCCCTGACTGTCGGCATTAAAATGAATGAAGGCACGTCTCGGATAACGCGTTGCCCCGAGTGGTCGCTCGCCGTTTGAGTTTGAGGCGAAAAGGCTTTTTCCTCAACAAATAATTCAGCGTCAGTAAACCGAACATTTATCTGACTTAGATGTCTCGTTAGAGGTTCTGTTCACCTAATGCAAGTTCTGAACTAAAAAGCCAAGAGAAACTCTTTCCTTTTTTACCCATTCAGCTATTTTGGGCACCCTGGCTACCCTCGGAATCTGATTGGCTACCCCCCACCAGAGCTGTCAGTCTTTCGGTTCATATTATACCGAACATAGATTTGAATTTTGGCCACACACACATTAATAGTTTTTTTTGTTGTTGTTGTTATTGATTATTTCAAATCTATTTTTAAAATAAAAATGGGGACATTACGTATTAATTAACATTTACATGCAAATACATGATATTATAGCCAAGTGACCAATTTCCGTTGGTCCCATTGGCAGATTGATGTTTATGATGTTTAATAATAAGAAGAAGAAAAAGCGGCCTCACATGAAATGCTGCACACATAAAATTTCTTCATAAGGGAGAAAATTAGCTAATTAAACTCTTTTTTTTGCAATTTGTAGTCGAATTTGTAGCCATTTTAAATATAAAAAGTGGCTAAGTGTCAAACCCTATTGTGTTATGTCTCCTACAGGTGGTGTACAAGAACAACGACTTCAAGCTAGAGCTCTCCCGGCTGGCCATCGACCGCGACCCTAAGATCACGCTGCACGGCGACCTGGTGTTCCGCTGCGAGGACGTGGCGGCTCTCGACCCCGTCACATTCGAAGCTCCCGAAGCTTTCATCTCGCTGCCAAAGTGGAACACCAAGAAGACGGGCTCCATCTCCTTCGACTTCCGCACCACCGAGCCCAGCGGACTGCTGCTGTTCAGCCACGGACGTCCTCAGGGGCCCAAAGAGCAGAAGCCCGGGAGGGAACTGAAGACCGATTACTTTGCTATGGAGCTGCTGGACGGGTATTTATACCTGCTGATCGATATGGGCTCTGGAAAAACAAAGCTCAAGGCCAGCAACAAGAAGGTCAATGACGGAGAATGGTGCCATGTGGATTTCCAGAGGGAAGGGAGGAAAGGTGAGGAAGCAGGATGAGCCGGAGAGAAATAATCTAGAGCTGCAGAGAGTAGGAGTCGTGTTTTTTTTGTTGTTGTTGTAGTGTTGCTGGAAAATGCGATGATTACAGTCAATGTATGTAGCACACATGCAAGAAGAGACATTTAAATTGCTTGAAAGACCAAATGTAAGTTGCTAGTCCCATAGTGGAATATTCTTGCTTTGGAAATTTAGTGAAATTTTTAAAAAGTGAACTAATGGTGTCTCTTAGGATAGAATAGAACATACTTTATTGTTGAAGGGTGTTTATTGCATAACAGGCTAGCAACTGCCCAAACAGACAATAAATGCACATATTATTCACATAAGCAGCTAGAAATGTAGGCTTAACATAAACAACAGTTTTAAGAAACAACAGAATACCAAAGTTATTTCAAGAAGAGATAAAAAAGAAATTAGAAAAATCAGTAGTAAGAGACCGGGTAACATTACAACATCTACAATCTAAGAAAATATGTCAAGACAGGATTAAGGTGGTCTTTCACTGTCTCTGTGTTTTACATCATTATATTTACCTCCACACAGCACTACACAGCTTTTATGTGTAGTGAGTTTTGCTTTCTCTCGCTGTCCCGCAGTCTGCTGCCATGTCTTGACAGATAGTACAAAGTACAGTTTCCTTTCATGTACTTTCATGTAGTTGTGATAAAATATTTTATCATTACTGAACAAAGTTAACTTGGAGTTTTCACTCAGTTACGACATCCACACTGAAGAGTTGCTGTAATACACACTGTGCTGTAGCCAATCACACGTCCTGCCTGATCAAGTTGATTAAATATGAGCCGATGGTGGTTCACAAACCAAATTTCTTTGGCTACCTGATAGAAAACATGGTTCCGGGTGTTAATGTTGTCGAGTTGTTCACAGTGAGGTGTTCCTACAATCTGGAGAAAGTACAGAAAAAATGAGCATTTTTCAAAGAGAAAGGGCCGGGTCGTCCAAGAAAGACATCAAAGCGCTGGGACATAATGCTCAAAGCAGCACGCTTTGAAAATAGCAATGTGTATGACAAAAGAAATGAAAGACAAACTGGCAGCGACAGGAGACAATATTTGTCAGAAATTTGCAAAGAAAAATGGCAAAAGAAAAAAATAGAATTATTAACATCTAAACAGAACACAGGGTCCCACTGGGTTAACAAGAAGAGGCTATACAATGTGGATGGTTAACTCAAAGCAGGAATGAGAATGCTGGAGCATAAGGGCAGGAACGCACTAATATAAAAAGTTACATTTTAGTTCAATATCGATATTAAAATTGGTGCTATGGTCAATAACAGATATTTATCAATAGTATTTCCTTACTTTTTAACAACAACTACAACACACTGACCATTGTCTCTCTGTTTAAGATAAACACAAATCCTGTGCTCAATCTCAATCACTAGCTGCATTTCCATTACAAATGTGCGCAAGTCCTTGTCAATGTTTTGCTAGTGTGAAAAAAAGCGAAATTTGTAATTGCGGTGTTTCCATTAAATAAGAATAGAAATTAAAATCACACATGATTAAGGTTGTTCTTGTGACAAGTCATTAAAAATCATGGCGGCGACAGATGTAAACAGTTGCACATTGTCTGAAAAACATAAAAACAAACCATCATCCTCTTACTACTTCCTGTACTTACTACTTCCTGTCGTTTTCTTCTAGGTTTTTGCCCTTAGTAACATCCAGCTTTTGATCATGTGACTTGTGTGACATGAAAAAAAATATTTCCATTGTAGTTTTTGAAATACTTCTGTTTCGGTACGGCTGAAAGAACATACTTGTCCCAGTGCAAAAAAACCCAAAAACGATTTATTGAAAACTTGGGTTTTTCAAAAGTGCCATGTTTCGATTGGGTGGGTTTATTTTCGCTATTTCAATTTGTGCAGTTCTATGGTTCATGGAAATGCAGCTACTGTTACAATCCCAAACAAATGCCAAACACAAACAGCAACAAGATGTAAATAAATATCGGTTATTAATATCGGCACATTTACATTTATCGGACTAATACCAATAAGTCTAACATCGGCCGATACCGATGTTGATGCCGATATATTGTTCATCCCTAAGTATAAGGACAAAATGTAGCTAGATCATCAGATTAGGAGTGCATGATTATAGGCAAATCTGTTTCCCACAGACAGTTATGACACATTCTGTTCATGTTACACCATGGTACACAATAGTAACAAAACCACTTGTGTTACAACTTAAAGTATCTGTGCTTTTCATGGCTGTGATGTCTTGAGATGCCTCTGGACTCAACCAGGAGTACTCTTCAATCCGTGGCATCTGATGAGTGATCCGTAGGCGTTAAAGCACCTTGTGGACATGATACCTCCTCCTAATGGTGCGGCGTAATGAGAAAGGGTGTGAAGGAGCGCCGGTGTGTACGTGCGCGCATGCGATCCCAGCGCTGCTCCTGTTGTAATTGGCTTTTAATAGAAAATTAAGATGGAGTCGTTAATCACAGAAGGAGAGGAGGCATTTTGTTTCACCCACTCCCTGCTGCATTCTGCTTCCCTTCTCTTCTATTTAGCCTATTATAGAGACATTAGACACACACATGTGCTCACCCCGTCTTCTGTCATCTATCCTGTTTCCCTTTTCTTTCTTCTGTCTTAGTTGTGCGACCCTAATTTTTCCACCTCCTGGCCCCTCGCACTTATTCGCCCACTTGCTTTTTTTTTTTTTTCCCAGCCTCTCCGGAAAAAAGTTAGTCATTTTTATGGGTTGTTCTACAGTAAAACACATAAATTAAATTTTGTCTAAAATTATATAATAGAAAGTAATAAACAGCAGATTATTAATTTCCCTTGTTCGTATAGGAGATATTTTCCTCTCATTACTTAACTCTAACTAGTGTCCTTGTCTGTGTTGGTCTTTTTTAGGGTCTATCTCCGTCAACAGCCGCAGCATGCCATTCCTGTCCCCAGAGGGCAGTGAGATCCTGGACCTGGACAGTGACATGTACCTGGGCGGACTGCCCGAGTCCAAGTCGGACCTCATCCTGCCGCCAGAGGTCTGGACGGCGCTCCTGAACTACGGATACGTCGGCTGCGTCCGCGACCTGTTCATCGACGGCAAGAGCCGCGACGTCCGCCGCCTGTCTGAGATCCAGAGCGCTCTGGGCGTCAGCAGCTTCTGCACCCGCGAGCTGCAGAAGCGCTGCAGCAGTGCCCCGTGTGGCAACGGTGGCCTGTGCAAGGAGGGTTGGAACCGGTACATATGTGATTGCACTGGCACAGGATACCTGGGTACCAACTGTGAGATAGGTAAGAATCGCATAAAAAAAAATACCAGGGCATTTACAGACTTTAAAGGGGCAGTATTATATGTTCACATAATATCATTTTATAGCATCAATCAAGTAACTAATGTCACCTTCTGCTGTTATAAATATGTCAAACATGACTGAAAACAGATTTGATATCGCAATTTACTGGCTTGAAATTGGGCCTGTGTCTCTTTAAAAACCCTGCGGTTCCGCCAGGTGTTTTCTATTTGCTGCTAGCTAGTCTGAAGGAGCTGAGTATGCAACTTGGAAACTGCAGGTCCAAAGAGGAGCGTTTTGAGTTTCACATCATGTTATAATGCTATTCCCTCATCAAAATCATACCTGGAGTGTTGCCTTAATTCGTTAATGCATGTTTGACAAATATGTTAATCTCCCATGGCAACCATTCAGCTGTGCAAAAAGCCAGGGTGAAACTTGCACTGCCTTCAAAGCTTCCCAGTTTTCAACTTTCTGAGCTTTTGCCTCACAGAGCAGCCCTCCACTGCAACTTCCCCACTCAGCTCCTTCAGACTAGCCAGCAGCAATTAGCAAACACCTGGTGGACCTGCTGAGCTCGTTATATGAGCTACTTCTCAGGGCAACACTGGTAAAAACGTTGTTAAAGGGTTAATAGAGGAGCCATGCTGTGATTACTTTCTGAAGGCGAAGTTTCAGAAAGAGTAGAAGGTTCTTAAAGAGACAGAGGCCCAATTTCAAGGTGAAGTCAAATCTCTTTTCAGTCATATTTGATATAGCATTTTTGTAACAACTGACTGTTCTATGAAATGGCACTATGTGGCTGGAGAACACATAATACTGCCCCTTTAAGAAAAAGTTTTGAAATTGTCAGGTTTGGAGAGTCAAACAATACCCATTTCAACAGCATTTTATTGCTTATAAGTAAATATATATATTTTTTGCCCTGCTCGTTGACATAATTAAGTGGCTGCTGTTATAGTGGGAGTGAAAGCTCCAGAGGGAGTTGTGTCTGAACCGATTGCCGCCCGAGGCTCAGTTGCAGTGGGGGTCTGGTGGTTGAGCGGGGGCCAGGCTGGGAGGTTGGCAGCAGTGTGGCAGTGCAGCCGGGCTTATTGCCACCATCTGTGCCTGTCACACAAACCAAGGCGGGTGGGTGGGGGGTGATACGCCACGGGGGCCGCAGGGTGAGCTAGTCAAATAGGACCATACTGTTTCTGAGCAGCTCTGTGAAGATCAGTCTTGGGTTTTTTTTTTCTTCCTTTCTTTCTCTTTTCCTTTTGCACGTCTGTGGAGGCGAGCGAGGCATGGCAGTATCAAGAGTTTGAGGGACAAGGAAGGTAATGAGGGAAACAGAGATTGGATTCAAATCAAGACAGCTGAAGCAGACGATGACATTTCTTCATTTTGAAGGGTGATATGTTCGCAGTTTAGTCCTCAGGCGCTCTGATCGCAGGTGGGGTTTTCCGCATCGCTCTTCTGCCATCTAGTGGTGTTCAGTGTTACCGCGGGAGCAAGACAGTTTTCTAACAACCACCCACACACCAACGTTGTGTCAGGGAATTACATTTGTCCACAGACAGACCAAAACAGACCGACTTAGAAACAACAGAGGACGGTGTTGAGGGCTGCCTGAAGAAATCAAACTTCTAAATGCTGCAAAATGATTATTATTTGTATCGTTTTGAGCTGTACGTTTGCCAGAAGGTGGTTTTGTTCAGCACTCTGTTTTTACCTGAATCTTGGCTCATAACTGGGATTTTTATTCCCGTCTTAGAACATGATGTGCTCGTGCTCTACGTGCGAACACCTGATGTGAGTGACTCACGTCAGGCTGTGGTGAAACATGCGAATTCGCCATGCTAGAGAAGAGCAGCCCTTAGGGGAACTGTCAGTCTCCTAGGCAACTTTCATTATAAGTGCATTAATCCCAGCTGCATGCCAAATTTAAAGTGTCCCTTCTGGAAATCGAAAACAAGCAGTGCTTGACATTTTGTCCCCTTATTCTGAAATGCAATCAGAAATAAACACAAATCTCTCTGCTCTTATAAGTCAGTATTACATTGTAAGTGTAAAGATGGAGAGATGAATGCAATGTGTGTTTGATCTTATTTCTGCAGTTTTTCTGGCCCTTTTGTTAGACCTTGCAGACCAACACGAGGCTATTGAAGCTTATACATCCTTTTGTTAATATGTCTCTGGAAAACAGATCCAACTCAGTTCGATTGGATGCAGAGGATCTCTGATAATTAGATTTTTCAGTCTTACAGCAGCCTCTCAGTTGGATTTAGATCTGATATAAATAAATGTTAGCCTCTAATTGTCTCTCATAATGCTCCACATGAACAGTGGCTTTCTTCTTGTCGCAGTAAAGGACAGACTTATGGAGTGTACTACTTAGTTGTCCCCCCTCCCCCCCCTCATTTGTATGGCATCACATTTGTGCCAAAAACCCATGGAGCGTATTAAGCCACCACAACAACGCGGTTTATTAAATGAGAGAGCATATATCTCTGATCGCTGGCGTATTCCCAGGCACATGAATGCAACACGCCAAGCAGTAACAATCGAGAGTACTAATGCACTAGCACACTAGCAAAACGTAACTTTAGCTACACCCTGGCAACAAGTCTCTGGCTAATTCTTTAAAGATGTCACCAGCTACCTACCAAAATAAATGTCCCAGCTTAAAACAAGTGCTACAAATAGCAAACTTCTTTTTGTTACCTTCATATTGTTCTTCTTCATCCTCCTCTTCTATGCTTTGAATCCACGTCATTCTCTTCTTCTTCTACAGTTAAGACCAAGTCTAACGGTGGAGGTCCAAAAAAGTCCGGCCAATCAAATGATTCAGGACTAAAGTTAAACTTTACTAATTTATTAATTTATTAGTTCACTGGTCTACCAGTACTGGTACTCTAGTTCAGTAGTTCTAGTATACTAATACTAGTGTACACTAGTATTAGTACTGGTACTAGTACCCGTTATTGTTATTTACTGTACTAGTACCCTAGTAATAGTATACTAGGGTACTAATACTCTTTATTGTTGCTACTTGCCGTGCTGCATTCATGGGCCTGGGAATACGCTCTGTCTTTTAATAAATGCAATGTTGTGATTGCCTAATACGCTCCACGGGTTTTTGGCACAAATGTGATGCCATAGATTTCTACCTCCCTAATTGTGACTCTGCAGTTTTCCTCAAGCTATCAGCAGTCATTTGGCTGCTTGTCAGATCACTGCCAAGATTGTCAGTCCTAGATGCTAATGCAATGACTGAAACTATTTGGTTGCATTGGTGATGGTGGCAATTCACCAGTTACAGGAGTTTCTTCTGTAACTGGTGAGTTGCTGGTTTGGGCCCAGCTCCGTCCGTGTCTGTTTTTGTGTCCTTGGACAAGAAACTTCATCCACCACGCCTGCTGATGGTGGTCAGAGGGCGCCGGTACACAGCAGCCTTGCCTCTATCAGTCTGGCTGGTCAAAGGCAGCAGTGTCCACAATGTGGCTTATCACCATTTGTGTGTCAATGGGTGAATTCAGGGTTTCCCCTCAGTGTATTATCAGCTTAGGGGGCCACCAGGCTTAACTTGCTCCCCCACCAGGCCAAGTGTCATTTGATAATTTGAAATAGGGCTAGCAGTGACAGAAAAGACCGACTAAGCTAGGTTTACAGTTGATGCATTGAACTGGGCGTGCTAATTGCACCTGTAATGTTGGTCTCACGCAATTTATTTCCAAATTAAGACGCCTGCTCATCCACCTTTCACTTTTTGTAACTTTTAGCTTTTTGACACCAAAAACACAGCGGGCCGCTGGTGGACTGCCCTAGCACTCCCACAGCCGGGTCTGGCAGGAAACTGTGAATAACTGAATGTTTTCACAGAGTTTTTGGAGTCGTCTGTACTTGATAAAGTGCTATACAAGTTTCCTTAATTTACAAGAGCAAAGGAAGAAATCTGATTCACTTCCTGTTGATCTAGCACATAAAATCTAAAGATAATACATTAAAGATTGCAGTTGTACCACGAAAGGATTTGACAAAAAAGTTGTTGGGTTCACCTAATGTACATGGGTGTTGACATTATGGCATCATCTCCATTTGGGTTACATTTACAAATCATCATATCCTCTTTATGTCTCATCCTCTTCCACTCTGTCCCTCCCTCCTGTGCAGAGGCAACCGTTCTGAGTTACGACGGCAGCATGTACCTGAAGATCATCATGCCCATCACCATGCACACGGAGGCCGAGGACGTGGCGCTGCGCTTCATGTCGCAGCGGGCATACGGCCTGCTCATGGCCACCACCTCCAAAGAGTCGGCGGACACCCTGCGCCTGGAGCTGGACGGAGGCCGGGTCAAACTCACTGTCAACCTCGGTAAGCCATTTTCATTCTCCTTCTTCCATTTTCTTCCCCCCGTCCTTTTCGTACTGACTATTTTGTTAAATATCAGATTCTTGTTAAATGATGGAGAAAAGTTTCTAAATTTGACAGTGCAAAAATATTTCATAGTTCATTACCTAAAATAGACACACATGTCTACCGGTGTGCCTGTTTGTTTTTGTAATGTCTAGTATACGCTGTTAAGTCCAAGGTGTATGGGTTAGCATAAAATTGTAATTTTCCCATCATATTTATTCTGACTGGAAGTCTTTTCATGCTTTGGAGTTGGACAGCCCAAATAAAATCGGATCAATTATGAAATAATCAACTAATGTAGTAATTATTTAAGTGTTAACTAGAGCAGTCAGAGTAAAAAAAAAGGCCAATTGCAACAAAGAAAGCTAAAGATTAGGGTGATGACATTGAGGTCTTTCAAACACTTGGAGCTCATCATCAATGATATTCAAAATAGATAGATAGCAGTCATGAGAAGGTTCTGATGTTTATGTAGTTTCCCAATTGTAAATTTTAAATAAATGTTTTGGTCGAATGACAATGAGTGACTTTAAATCTATATCTCACAGGCGTTTTGCCTAATTCGGGGCAAAACACCCCAAACACAAAATGAATAACCAGAGTGCTCACAGGCCATTTAAGAACACGGAGCAAAAAAATCTAGAAACTTTTCCTCCACTGATTGCATTTGTGCTAAAAGAGAATAATCTTGCATATAAAAAGCATCCCTTGCATTTGGTCCACAAGGTGAGCCACCCTCCTGTAATTTCTCTTCATATTCTTCAATCCCTCTCCATTCAGTATTTTCTTTCCTCCTCCATGAGGTTCTCAATCTCCTAACCTTGTCAAAAAGATCCATCTCTAATAATATCCATGGCCTGGCCCTGGGTCTCAACCCTTCAGCCTGTCTCTAAAAGCCTCAGGGTGACTTGCACCTGTCTCTCTCTTTCTCTCTCCTTTTCTCCTTCCCTCTCTCTCCATGTTTTTATGGAGTTAGCTGGGAGGAAGGTCAGTTTCACTTCTTCTCACTCGCAATTGAATTCATGAATTCTCTCATTACCGACCAGCTCAATGTGGAGAAACTTCTAAAATAAGCTAAAATTTACCCCCCTTTTTTCCCCAAGAGAAGGTCAGTGAAATCCTACAAAGAGAACACTTTGGAAGTTAGATTGTTGCGGATTAGAGGCGGACTACTGGAAGCCAGACCAGTTATATTTCTGTTTTATGGAGCTAAATTAGTCAGTCCAGCCTATGATGGAGCTGCCACAAGATGGCACCGCTGCTCTCATTAGATTTCAGGGATTTTAACATTTTTCTAGGAAAAGAAGAACCTTTCTATTTAACTTAGTGTATTGCAGGAATACAGTCTACAAAGTTAATATGTTTTAGAATACAGTAACTTGCGTGAGTGCACGTCTTTTAATGCAATGGTTTTCGGCTCCTGGGCCAAATCAAAAGTAACATTTTTCCAATAAACCATGCCAATGCTCAGATATCCGAGACGTTCTTCTGCCTTCGACGCAGCATTACGATTTTAATTCTGTAACATTTGGATATTTGTGCTGTATTACAAATTTGTTTGATAATTCACACTTAAATACACCGACAGCTTCACAAGGCAGGTCCAACATGGAAAAACAGCTTTCATGTATTTAATCAGTGCAATTAAGAGTACAACAGCCAATGTAGAGTAAATAATAAACTGCAACAAACTTTTCAAATGATTCAGAAAGTGCAATTGTTAATATAACATAAAATAAATAATAAAGCATGCACATTAGTATAGAATTAGACTGAATAGATCTGCCCTTATGGATCATAAACATTGTCACAGATACCCCATCTAGAATTGTTTTTTAATATCGGGACCGATACTAATATTAATATCTGATCAGTGCATCTGTACAGATATGTGAATGTTGACGGTGTGTCATACACATTTGTTAATTATGTCATCCACTTACAAATCTTGTTGTACGCTTCGTGAATCTTTTTTATACTAATTTAGCTCCATATTGTTTCATTAGAGTGAATATTTACATGGGTAAGATGTGCCCGACCTGCTACCTTTTCATACACTAAGTCAGTACTTGACGAGCGTGACAGAGGCGCGTCAGGTGGTAACGTTAAGTCACCCAATGAGATGACAGTAAAAAAAATTTTAAAAAAACTCTCGCTCTCTCTAAACTTGATCCTTTTCAGGTTCGCTTCCTCCGCCTTCTCTTTCTCTCTCTATCTCTTCTTCACTCATAAACATCCCATCTGGCCAGAGCTCAGACGATGGAACTTTTCATCCCTTCAACGGCCTGTATGTCTGCGGCCCTCGGATCAAACAGCCAGAGAGACCAGCTCACAGCTGGAGCAGCCGCAGCCATGCTGCGACCTACCGAGTCCGGCCAGGCCGCGAAAGCACCGGGCTTCACTTTACTACCGACTCTGTTAGACACAGTCCAGAAACTATTCACTGCTCCTCAATTTTTTTCCACATTTTATGTCACAGCATTATTCCAAATTGTTCCAAATTGTTCTCTTTTCCTGACAAATTAGCGGCATTTCCACTGAGCGTTTAAGTGCGCAATTCGACATTTAGAAAATACATTTGCTCAATGGTAATAAAATGTTTGGTTGTGGGTTTTTTTTTTAGCCGTATCGAAATTGGTTTATTTTTGGAAAACTGCAACAGAAACACTTTTTTCGCATCACACGAGTCACATGATCGACAACCGGAGGCTGCCACTGGCACAAACCACGAAGAAGAAGACGACAGGAAGTAGTTGGAAGATCATTTAATGGCTTATTGTGTGAACACACTTATTCATGTGTAATTTTTAATTGTGATTCTAATTTAATGAAAGCACCACAATTACCAAATTGTGTGTTTTTGACACTACTGACAAAAGTTCTGCACAAATTTGCAATGGAAACGGAGCTAATTTGGAGTAAAACACGTTTTTTTCATAATAGAAAATTAAGAAATCAACAAAATTTCGCTGAAAAATTATTTTTTACTAGTTAAATGCATCCAACAAATCAGGTGGAAATTCATCTGATCCAAACGTAATGGATCAGTAACAACGGTTACAATTGGACTGAAACTGTAGCAGACGGTCATTTCTTAATAGCAACTCAATAGATTGGTTAACTTTTTTTTTTTTCTTTAAGTGCAGCGAGATTAACTATATTTTAAAATGTTGAAAACTTTCAAAAAACACCCAAGTCCTGGTTTGTCCAGACGGAACCCGGGACAACGAACTTCCAACAAAGCTGCGCTGCATTCCTGCCACACGTCTCCGCGGTGACACTGGTCTCTGGCTGTTTGTGTCCACTATTCTGTAGCGGTTGACAGCTCTAGACCACGGCCGAGCCACAATGCCATTTGCACACGTGCTTCATGTTTCAGGACAAGAAACTTAAGCTAGACTGAAAGACGAATCCAAAGGGTGCAACAAATTGACACTTAAGTGGTTTTTAATTCCCTTTACTTAGTAGCTTTCAGCTTAAGGGATTTTGTGGGTCAGTTTAAGCTAAGCAACCAGAATCATAAAGCAAGAGTAAAATGATGAATTACAGCAGTTTTTTTCATATTTTTGTGCGTGTGTGCAGCAGGCATGCGGTGGCTGGGCTGTGCAGATCACCCTTTCTGTCTTTTACACTGTTGGGAGTTTTTCTCATAAATCAAAGTGCTGCAGAAGGCAAACGGAGCTTTAAGAAGCAGGAAACAGGGCTGAAGTTAAAGTTTAAAAAGGCGACACGCTCCACACGCCATCAAAGTTGAAGAAAACATTTTCATTTAGCAGTTTCAGTAATGTGTCCTTTTAAAAGTGCTGTGATTTCAAAGTGAGGTTTAAAATATCGCACTGCAAAATCCTCTCTTTAATCTCACTCTGTAGTAGTTGTTTAGTCGCACTCTGCCTCCTAACATGAAAAATATTTCAAAGAAACCATAGTAAAACCTCTGGGTGTAAGTCTTGCCTTCTCCTGTGCTTTCATTGGATGGGATAAAATATGGATGTTGGGCATTTTAGCGAGAGGGTGATCCTGACTAAGAGCCTGTCCCCGGATGGTGGCCTCAGAACAATGCTTGGTTGTCTGCAGAATGTACCTTGAAGGATGTAAAATGTCTTGTTTCTCTTTTCTCTCTTTTCTTCTTTCTTTATTTTCTCTTTCTTTCCTCTGTTTCTATTTTTCTTTCCTACTCTCACCATTTCGCTCTCTCTCCCGCCAGATTGTATCAGGATAGACTGTAGCCTCAGTAAGTGGTTCTATCCATTTTTCTGACTAAAATGTGTACATTTCACGTGTGTCACCCTCCTGAGTTGTGCGTCGGCGCTCTCTTCGCTCTCGTATCATCGTAATTTACGACCGTTTCACGTTTCTTGTGTTTTTCATTTTTCTGCTGTCTTTCATTTTCATTAACGTCTTTTTTGTCCATCCGTTTCTTTTGTTTTAAAATCCTTTTTTTTTTGTCTTTTCTTTTCTACATTCTGTTAGTTTCTTTAAAAATGTCTGAACGTTTTACTCTTTCTGTCACAGCTTTAACAAATGTCTCGCAAATATAATCATCAGACTTTTTTTGCCCTGTAACGTTCCACTTGCGACACCTTGAAATATTCTTTTCCTCTTTCTTGTTATGAGTATATTGAAATCTTTCTGTCAGCTCTATTTATAAGAAGAAGAAAAAAAATCAGTCCAAGAAAAAAGCCCGCTTGACTTTATGTCGCCCCTTTTCCTCCATGTCGGGCCACTGAATGTGGGTCCCACATGTCTGCGCACGCAGGCGCTGCTTGTTTTCTGCGCGGGACAAATTGTATCTTTGGCCCCCAGAAAGCTAATTGCGTCTCCACGGAGACGCGGCGTTGCCTGCCGTGTTGCTTGTTTTTCGGAGGGAGCTAATGTTTTTCTACCTCATGCAGACACAATAATAGCAAACTGTTATTTCTGTCTTGGCCCCTGACAATTGAACAACTAGCCTGCAGGTAAGTGGTGCCCAGGTATGGTGGTGAAAACCTCATGTTTGCAGCTCTGTGTGTGTGTGGGTGGGTGGGCGTGTGTGTGTATGTTTGTTTGTTGATTTATTGAGCTCTTTGGAAACAGAAATGTGTGGGGTGAGGGGCTGACATGAGGAGTTTAAGAGCATCTGAGGCAGCAATTAGTGGAGCTCTTCTAATTGGGAAGTTTTTCACCTAAATTTAGTTTCTTTTAAAGTTTTCTTACTACAGCGAGCTTTCAGTTTACACAATCAACTATCAATACAGTGTTATTTGTTTTGTTTTTTTTATACCAAATGCTAGTCTTTTATCGTTGTATTTGGTATTAGCTGCTTTTACGCTGTATTTTTTGGATGTTGATTGGGATAAGGCTCAACGTTTAGAAGAGACAATACAGCCAAGACACACCGAGTCTGCTGTAGTTGTCATGCCGGGCCGCTAGATGGCGCTGTAATCCCGGCACTTCATTGAATTAGCAAGTGCATTTGATCCTTAGATTAAACTACTTTAGTAACCATAGCTTCCAGCCTATTATAAACAGTAGCCCGTTTCTGTCACCCATGCTAACATTCCTTATCAGGAATTGTGTTAAACTGAACAGGGTGAGTACAAAAAAAAGCACAACACAATGATATCCGCCATTGTTTTTTTGGTAAGAGAAGAGCAGCTCACCTGTTTGCTTTGAGCTTAGTGTGTTCGTGTTGAGTCTCGAGATAGGACATGTCAGGTGTGCGTCTGTTTGGAGGGGGGAGTTTTGTCAGGCAAAAATAACAAAACCGTGGGACACTGGTAATGTAGGCTTAAAAATCAGGAAGCGTCAGCTTGTGCCACACAATATACACTGTAAAAAGACAAAAATAAATGAAGATTTTAGAAAGGAACCTTATTAATCTTCTCTAGCACCACCTAGTGTAAATTTTTTTTCTAAACCTTGTTAAAAAAAAAAAAACGTATGCATTATTTCTACTGTCATTTTATCTTTGAGGATTTTATTTTTCATACATTGCAATACGGCAGCTTTGCTTGCTATTTTGCAGCCCGGTTCCAATCATTTCAGATCAATTCAGTTTTACTTAGATTAAATTAAGTAAAACTGAATTGATCTTTCAAACAGACCTGAAAGATCTGTTTATCTTCAAAGACAAACCCATCCGATGTTGATCTTTTATCTATTAAAATCTGAATTCAGTTCCAGTTAATGCAGTTCATTCTGGTGTCACGGGTCTTAATTGTCGCATTTATTGAATTAAGACTCTATATTACCCTTTCACAAATGCCATCTCGAGACACTTTAGAAAATAAAAAAATTGGCTAATATGTTGTTCAAGTTAACCCAATCATACATTCAAAAACATGAAAAGTCATTTACAAGCATTGCAATTTAATTCAGCTGGTCCCTAATAAAACAATACAATACCATATATTGGGTAAATTATATATATATAATGAGATACACAGCAGAAGATTGCCTGGTTGTGAAAACTTTTTTAAAATCATTTTTACTGTACTTATATTAAATTGCCCTTGGAAAAGGCTGCATAGTTACTTACTTACTAGTTTCTGTAATTTGTTGTCTTTTGCATTTTCTGCATTAGCGCCAATTTCCATATTAATAAAAAGAAAACAATGCACAGAAAGATTGTGACAAAGTCTTTTTTTTATGAACCTAGTACCTCCACCCAGCACCCAGTCAGAAAGAGCTGAAGAGATTTCAGTACCCCAGTTTAACCACCAGATGTCAGTCAAGCACTTGGCAAATTGTATTTACAGAGCTGTGAAAATGTTTGGTCCTGAATAGATTTCTTCTATTTTTTTTATTTTTATATGTACTTTAATATTTCATATTTTAAAACTAATTGTAAGACTGCATAAAATTAACCAGAGTAAATAAATAAAAAAAACAATGTTTTCAAACATTTAGAGAAAAAATGTCCCTCTGGGACAAAATCATTTCCCCCTCTTCTTAAATAATGAATTAACTGATGTCAGTTTCACCAATTATGTTAGAATTAAGTTAGAACATAACTATAACTTCTCTTTTGCTAGAAAGAAAAATGCAAAAACCTATTGACTCCAGCGTAGTTGCAACGTGACATTTGTGGCCCCCAGGCCATTTTTGCCCACCCAGGTCAAGGATCACCATGACGTCTTCTGCAAACTTGAATAACCATCGTCCTTTACAGGTTTCAAAACTGTAAGAAATTGTTTTACTTAATCTTTGGACTGAAACAATTCATTATTCTGATCGGACTAATCATTCTGACTCGATTATTGAAATATTTGTCAACTAATCTAATCAATTGATCGTCATCTGGAGTATATAGACTCAAAAGAGGCCAATTCCAACATATTCAGAAAAGTAAGCAACCCAAAACTTTACAAAAATATGTACCTTTTGTATTTAACATAAATAAAACCATCTTTGTCTGTAAATACGTTCTACTCAGAACTACCCAAGTGGCATAATTTTAGCTTCATCCAATTCAAACTCTGTGGAAAAAAGTCCATTAAGAACTTTTTGCTATCCAGTTATTAATTAGTCAATTAAAAATAATAATCAGCAGATCAACCCTACACTGCACTGATGGTAAGTCAAGCAGAAAGAGTTGAGCTTTTCACATGTTGATGTTAAAAGGCTTTTTAGCTGCAGTTGCATCCTTTGCTAAAAATGATCAAGCGTTAACCAAAGGAATGCTGGTACTGAATTTCAGGCATAAATACATTTTTCTATAAAAAAAACAAACATAGTATTTATTTATTTATATATATTTTTTTTTTTTTTTACCCCTCCAGGGGGTCTTTTGTGGGCTCTAGTGTCCCTTATGTGACAGTAGGCTGACAGGAAACAGGGAAGGAGAGGGGGGAAGACATGCAGCAAATGTCGTCGGGTCCGGGAGTCGAACCCGCGACGGCCGCGTCGAGGACTCAAGGCCTCCAAATATGGGTCGCGCTAACCGCTACGCCACCACGGCACGCCCTTTATTTATATTTTTTAAGGAATTTCTAATATTTTATAAAATAAGCTTAAGTGGTTAATATTTAAAACCCGATTAATCAATTAATTGCCAGAACAATCAATTACTAGAGTAATCATCAGTTGCACCACGGATCTTTATAGTTGCTGGCCGTACAATTGTGGCATGAATAAGATTGTAGAAATATCCCAAAGGTGTAAGTGTGTGTGAGTGTGTGTGGAATTGAAATGATTAAGGAAGTGAGGTCGTGTTTCTGATTGTGGCAAAGATAAATGAGGTGAAAAGACAGAGGGCACAAAACAGGCCAGAAAATATACATAATCCAATCTGATTTATATTCATTTCAGAGTCTTGCGGTAACTAAAGCTTCATATTTTTGTATGCAAATCAAACCATTGGCTTATCCAAGATTAGAAACAGTCAATATGGCCAGCGTGTACTTTTCATGAGTCACACTTTATTGCAGATCGGCGATAAAATACTCCGTAGCAACGGTCACCGCTGATGAAAAGATGGTATGAAAAGATATTAGGTCTTCTTGACCTCCTGTGTCTCGAAACTTTAGAGATTTTTTTTTTTTGCTTTTGATGCATCAACCATGTTTCCTTCCTGCCTCTGTGCATTGCGACCCTTCTCCCCCTCAGTTAATGTGTCATGATGTTGTAGAGAGCAGAGCAGTGGCCCTCAGCTGCAGTCGGGTCAGGGTATCTGGCTGATGATATCTGTTTGGAAGGTGGCCTTTTAGCCGCCAGCAGCACCTTCTCTTAGCGCACGACGAGATGAGATTTGGCATGACATATGGACAGTGTGTGGGGGTGCAAGCACGCCGTCTGCTAATGTCATACCCTTTGGCCTATCTGCCTGCAGTACTCACTTCAAAACAGATGGAACCTCACAGACATGTTGTTTGTATAAAGGAGGTTAAAAAAAAACAGACTTGAAAGCCTCTTTTTGAGAAATTCAGTGGATCTTTTGGTGTTTTCTCCCAACTTGATTCTGTCATTGCAGACACCTGTTTTCAGTTACGGTCCTGCAGGGTAGGTTTATGTCATGTCAGCCCCTATTCAGATGTGCTATTAGTTGGTAAAAACTCAAACATAGCATATCTTCCAGACTATAAGATAATGCATGAGTCGCATTTCTTTCGAAATTGTCAAACGTGAGTTCGGTTGCCTTCTTTTAAGCAAACACACGGAACCTGTTGGCGTTGGAGTGGAAGTCCGGCGGGTTTTGGTCAGAAACAGCTCGGCTCCGCCGGGGTTCTGACAATCTTTGCCGGTTTTCGTGTCCTTTGTTGCACCGTGAGTGAGATGGAAGTGTGTTACGTTGACGTGCCTCTTATGTGTAGTTCAGGTAAATGTTCATTCTGACGCATCTGTCAATTTGTACTGGCTGAGAAGAATAGCTCACATTGTTTAAGCTCTGTTCAAAAGAAATGTTTCTGAGCAGAATTCAGTGTGATGCTTAATAAAATGTATTATCCGATATTTTATTCGTGCAAGTTGAATCAAAAGATTAAAAAAATGAATTCTTCTACATTAAGGTAGTTCCTTTAACTTAATGATGTGAGTGAAAATAAAACAAAATTTGTGCTTGTTCAAGTAGGTGAGCACAGTTTTCTGTGAAATCATTATTTTTGCTATATTATACTACTAAGTTTTAACAACACACAATTGAAGATTAATGAGGCATCAGAACTTAAAAAAAAAACAAAGTTTAGACAACTTGTCTGTTGTGGTTAAATCATATTGATGAACTTTAATTTCTGAGTTAAAACCAAAACAATTTTCTAATTGACTTTCCGTGGATTTTCAAGGCAGCAGGTGAACCTTCATTTTCAAGTTAAACCACCTTCAAATGTTTTACAGTGTAATAGGACCACATAAACTGGGGATGTCTGAGATTTTTCTTTTTGTCCCTGATATCGATCTGACAATGGTAATTTATAAAAAGATATCTATGTAAAAAAGCTCAGCGTACTGCATCAATTCATTGACCTTGCAGCAATCTCTTCCTTATTGTTGAAGAAGTGATACACGTTTGCATCCCCACACTCCAATCTGCTCCATAGAGTATTTATAGATTTTTGAGTTTTTCCTCCTTAACCTTGTAAGACTCAGTGTTGTAATATCACAACATCTCTATTTCAAACAAAAGTGTAAAAAATTTAGACTTTTCTTCTGGGGTTTTAAAACACCCAGACTTGGAGATTGAATCATATGTTCAGTCCTGGAGTGTTATTGAATAAGAAATTTTCATACAAGTTCTCCTCAAAGGGTCACAAACTGCTACTACTTGAAAAACATCAGCTAGACAAGATCTGTATGAAGATCTGTGATCTCAGCTCAAATTGCATAAAATATATTTTGAAAATTTTTAGTGTGATCCTCACTTCCTTCTATGGTGGCAGTAAAATTACCGTAATAACCCGATACTGGCTGGAAAACACAATGTCTCCCCTTTCAGAAACTGTTGGAATTTTTCAGATAGCGCTAAGTGTTACGTAATTATGGTACTGCAAATTTGGCTGTGCTGTCGCCAACACATTCGGCCTAAACGGGTTAAATATTTCATCCAGTTTTTCTCATAAACCAGCCTATTTTCAAAACATTAATATTCTTCATTATAACTTGACGGTTGGAGGGCCCAATTATCTTTCCTTTGCCCCCTCTACCATAATGTGTTCAGACAATCGACCCAACAGTCTCCCCCCCCCCATGTCGGTACACATTCAGCTCAAATTCACCTTAAAATAATTTATCAAGATCCAATCAGGTTAATAGAACTATAGCAGTTTTTGTTCCAGTTTTGCTTCTCATACCGAACAGCAGAATTATTTCTTCTCAGACTATTGCAAACGTACAGAGTTGACCATGATCAGCTCTTCATTTCAACTGCAGAGAGCACAGGGGATTTGTTGTATGCGCCCGTCTTAGAAGCATCGCTTCGGACCGTAATCAGTCTGCCTCTTTTCGGTCTTTTAGTGGCACTGGCGACAGTTCAGATGCGGACTCATTACAGGAACTCTAATGAGAGAACCGGCAGCAGCCTGGAACTGTCGACACTCATGCTGCCTTACAGGAGTGATGACTGTCCCGTGGGATTACACCCTTATGCCACAACAGGCTGTAAAATGCTGTTTAAGTCATGAATCAGCATCCCCCCCAATATCCTTCTCCAGAGATTGAAGCAGAGTTGAGAGAAAACAAATGGGGATGGTGGATGAGAGAAATGGATAAGGAGACTGCGGAAAGGGACGAAGGGCGTTGTCTGCCTCTTGAACCACCAGCAAAGATTCCTTTCCTGTTTCTTCAAAACAATCAGTAGTCCTCTCAGGCAGCCCACGACTGGAATGTGTATTCCTGTGGTGGGCATCTGCAATTCGAGAGGCTATCGACTGCATTTATCTTGTCATGTCAAAGCACCACAGCCAACCCCCTCCCACACAGCCCTGCAAGTACACTGGAAAAGAAAGACTGCCTGGCCCCTGATAGCTACCAGAATACAAATGTGTGTGCAAGCAGGCATCAAATATACATTTTCCTTTAGCACAAGAGACATAGGCACACTTGAGAACACACAACAACAAACTGCCTTATCTCTGTAATTGGCACAGGGGGTCAGAGCGGCAGGCGTAGATAATCATGTCCGGGGGCCGTAGTCTGCTTTCCTCTTCCCTCACTGCTTCTTATTTTTCTTCCCTCTCTCCCTTATCATAAGCACACGGAACCCCGCATGGTTTCGCGCACTCCTAAACACGGGCGCATTTAGCCACCCGCTATCCCTATCCTTATTTGCTATGCAGTCCCATACATGAGATGTTTCATGTGGAGGGCGAGTGGCTGTTCGGTTGTTCTCGGCGAGCACCGACACCCTCAACTGACTGACAAATCCCTCCCATCACCTCCAGCCTACACTGAAGGCTCTCTGGGGTGAAACACCTACAGTAAAGAAAGAAGCAAAGAGAGAAACGAGAGACAAGAAACTTCTTGTCTCTGCTCTTTGAATAGGTGAAAGAGGAATAGCAATGTATTTAAAAGTAAAAGACAGTTGTGTAAAGTGATGTTTGTAGGGTTTTCATTCATTTTGCAGGGATACTCCTGCTAAATGCCGTCATCTGAACAGATGTGACCTGCCATGGCAAAACCAGGAACAAGTTGACAGAGCAGAAATGGAGAAAAAAAAACTATAGGAGAAAAAAACCTATAAATTTCTGAGAAATTGTATTTATATTTTTAATTAAAAAAATACTAGTCATGTCATGAAGAGACCAGTCCATGTTTTAAATGGCAGTTTTGGAAGTTTTAAAGCAGTAAACTCTTTTTTACAGAGTAATTCTGACTGGCAGGCATTTGAGTGGCTGATTATCACACCAGCTTTGGCCATTCACTCGCTTTTCTTATCGGTTGCGGCCAAATAGATACATGTTTGAATGGAACACATGGCTTCCTAACATCGCCAACACAACATTTGAAGAAGACAAAGTGAAATGGAAAAGATCCAAAACTTTCAGTGCAATTGCTGTGAGAGAAAAAAAATATTTTTACAGAGCTAAATCGTTTTTATGAAATGTATTCAAGACTTGCTGTGTATTGTGATGGATTAGATGGATCTTGTGGTCAATCGCATGTTAATAGTCTGCTCTCCTGCGCCCTGTGCTGGGAACCTGCACACCCCACCTGCCCGCAGATACGCGCCCATCCGGCCCCGCTCTGAGGTGCTGCGGCCGTGCTTAATGCGCTACGACGAAGACCATGTGAGTTTTGCGTGAGCAGTGATGCGCACCGTATTGACTAACTGCATCTAGTAGCTGTAAAAACCTAAAATAAAATAACTTTTTACATCAGACCTTCTTCGGGCTGAAAGAAAACATCGTCTAACATGTTGCATTTAGTCATGGTTTAGTTCTAGTTAAGTTCAGGGCTCACAGATGACTCCATGACAAAGGCTCAACAAAACAGAACCCCATGGTCTTATTGGGACAAAAACTGAAAACTTCAAGAGATTTATATTTCTAACCTTCCCAGTCATACCTGTTGACAGTCAGTTCTGGGGTTTGCGTTGCTGCAAAGTAATGTATTAAAGCAGACAAGGCAGCAATTGATATAGCCATCCTACCATTAGTTGTAAACATGATACCACAGTATCAAGATACCTGAACTCCCCTGACAGACACTAACCCAGACCCAGACTCTTATCCCCCTTTTGAAAACCTTTGCATTAACAAAGTATGTAATTGTTGTTGTTTTTTGTTTTTTTCTTTTGTTAGCTTTAGTTATTGGTTTGTGAAGTTCAGGCAAAAAAAAACACACTCTCCAAAAAAAACACGTTTTATTTTCTAATAGTACACCATTGGCTCTGTCAGGCTGTAAGGTGGTTAGCATGGTTACTAGTCATGAATCATAAAATGACCGTCTCCCAGGTCTCGGAGTAAGGCTTCATTTGCTTATTTCTACCTCTGTAAATGAAATTACAGCCTCACTCAGAAGAATCACCTGAGGTTTGAAGCTTATTAGGAAGACTTTTTGCTGTGTCTGTGTGTTGCATTACCATAGCCTGCCTTTTAAAAGTTGTAAATTGGTAAATTGAGTTTTTTAATATACTTTCCCCTGTATTCCATTTCTGAAACGGCAATGCACAAAATCGCGATTTATTGAAATTACCTCAACTTTCACTGTATGTGGTGTTCTTATTACACTGTAAATATTTTTAATGAAATCACTTGATGTTTAGGCCGAGGAGCTAATAAGCTATTTAACCGATTATAGTGTTCAAGACACTGAACTGACAGTGAGTGAAAAGACAGGAACAATGACCCGTATTTGCACCTCTACTCGGTCTGGTTTTTGAGAACTCCTTTATTTAATGGCACATATTTGCAAAAGATGCGGTTTTAATGGTGCACTCTTCTATTCAGATGTAAGTATTGATTTTAACCCGAGAGTACTTTATTCATCTGAAAGGAAAATTAAATGTAGTGGATGGGGATCTCCTGTAGCAGTCACTCTTGCAATGAATCCGTAGACGTCTCTGACTGATGACACTTGACATGCTAAAAGCTCAATATCCAGATCTGATATTTTAGGATAAAAATGTCCTGGATGAGACCATCAGTTGTTGTCAAGCCCTGCTAATCCACCTCATTTGCTTTTATCGCTCTTTAAATCTCCATCTGATTGAAGTGGTTTGAATTTCCTTATTTCTCTGTTCTTTAGATCTGGACCTGCAGCCGTAAAAACCCCCTTTTTTTACGGCTGCATTTCTGGCTCTGAGATTTCGGGTTGTAGTTCAGGTATCATTTGAGCTTTTGAAATGC
This sequence comes from Xiphophorus hellerii, assembly GCF_003331165.1. NCBI lineage: Eukaryota > Metazoa > Chordata > Actinopteri > Cyprinodontiformes > Poeciliidae > Xiphophorus > Xiphophorus hellerii. The sequence continues at coordinate 4,067,041 of NC_045685.1, forward strand.
TTATCAGCTGCTCCTCGGAAAAACAAAAAAGAAAAAAAGAAAAACATAAAGGAAAAAATCCCAAAACAGAAACACCTTGTTGCCACAGTTGTGCATCAAATGCATCAAGAATAAATGTCCCAACTAAAGCTGAGCACAATAAAGAAAGCTACTTAAATTCTAAAGGCCTGTTTATCATTTTTACTTAACAAGGACACCTGTTTGGCTCTAGGACTGAGCAATCACGTCCCTCAGCTTCCTCTCTGCTTTGCGTTGTAAACCAAGGATTCTGCAGGGATCCATTTCGTTACTAACAAACTCAGTAACCACATTAGGCCATTTATCAGAAAACATTCTCTGTTGTGAAATTTGATATATTTTTGGCTAATTCTGAAGACAAAAAGAAACAAATAAAAGAACAGAATGACTTGCATGTATGGCTGGCTGTTGGAAGAATGGAAGAACGCTTGAGGTATTCAATACGGGAAAGTGAGTAATGAACAATTTTTTCTTAGTTAATATATTTTTAATGGGCGGACTAAAAACAAATCTACACTAAACATCAGTAACTACCCAAGTACTCCAGACATACAAATAAATCATTTCAAATAACTATAGATTATGTTATGTGCAGTAAAGGAGAAGCAAATGAAATATTTCTTTAATTTTGGTTAAAGTTCCTTTTTAGTAACGACTGCTTCAAACGTTTCAGGAAACGTTTTCTTGAAACGTTTCCTGCTTTCTTGAAGCAGGAAACGTGCTTCAAGACGTTTCCTGCATGAAGAAACTAGCTGGATGCAATTCCCGGGAGCGGATTTTGACCGTCTTGAATCTTAAAGGACCCTTCACTGCAGTATGCATCTCGCCCTAAAAAGCTCGTAGGTAAAGTAATCAGTCACAGAGAGAGTGGTACACATTTTTTCAGATAGCGTCCTCCATTGCGAAGACAACAGCTGTCTTTGTAAATATTTTTGTAATGAATCGTATCTGATAAACACTCCTCAAAAGTATTCATTTTGCTTGCTGATACAAAAGCCAGACGGTGGAAGCGGACTAGTTGAAACAAAATATCAACTTTGCCATCAGAACTCATTTCTGCGTAAAATACGCCCACAAGCTTCTGGCCAATCACAAACATTTTGCACAGAGCTTTGGGTGAAATAGTCCAGCCAGGGCCTGGTCCATTGCGCCTTCCATCGCGTACAAGATGACACATTTTTGTGTCACGCATCGTCTTGTTCGTCAGTGAGAACTGTTTTTGACACGTCAAATGGAGAACTTTATGCCTGCACATGAGATCTTCAGAAAAACTTAACGAATGCTGGGAGTTTTGTCTCAACTGCGAAAGCGATCACTGGCTAGGCCCTGTGAGATAGTGTTTGAAGTTCTTGCACCTGCTCCACAAACTCCATTACTATGGGGGCATGCACAATTTCTCACACTTTATAGTCATTCCCCTAAATTATATTTGGATTAGAGCATTACCTCCCTGAAATGAAAGTTAGATGCTCATGTGTAGTTCAAAGCCTTCCTGAATTATTTAAAACGTGATTGCCAAGCTTGTGGCCTGCATCTATGTATTCCTTTCTAAAAAAGACATGCTGTCTTTCTGTCCTCTTAGACGTACGTTTGTAGTTTTTTTTCTTTTTTTCTTCTTGCAGTAATGAATCATTTCCCTTGCCACAGCCTCTTTTGAAAACGTAACAAAGGAATCTTGGAGGTTGCTCCTACTCTGACTGACGTCTCTAAATCCCTATTTACATTTCTTTAGGGATACAGTGCCCTTAATTATTCTTCAAACGATGCTCTCAATCATGCCTTGGTCTTCTAATAAGCTATACGTGTGTAAGCAGTGACGAGGCGGCCTTTGTTTTGCCGGAGCCTCGCCCCCGCCGTCCAGACAGCAGCCGACTTGAGTAATCAAGTGTGAAGGTTGTGAGGAGCAAACAGCTATTAACCTCCCAAACACAGGCCATCATCACCGTCTGCAGAGGACAGACGGGAGGGTGTGCATGTGTGTCGGCGTGACTCGGTGAGTGTGTGAAAGAAAGCAAGTGCCAGCCCTGCTGACTGCAGCATAGGGATCATGCGTCTGTGCCTTTTATAGCCGTGGGATGGGTAAGGTAGCTCATGTGTGTCTGTTGGTGGATGGTGCCTGTCTGGGGGGAAAGATTGCTCACACGTCTGTGTGTTTGTGCATCGATGTTCTTCTATTTGAGTGTGTGCAACGATGCTTGGATTGTGCAACTCTACAGCATTGACCGCACTCCGGTAAATAGCAATTGCCGTGCGTGGCAGTGTGTACTTTGGGACTTGCGCGTAAATACCCTGGCATTCCTGTCTATTTGTTCTGATTTGCAGGAAAAGCAGGCCATGTTACCCGCTCTGTCAGCCTATCCAGTGTGATCTCGGCACACATTATTCCCATATGGCAGTACAGCACGGTTGGTCTTGGCAATGGCCGGCCCTGCGAATGCCTGTTTGACATGCCACTGTGTCGACTGGTGTGATGCCATGCTGAACCGTCCCATCTGCTCTAGACCAAGCTGGCACAGAAGGGAACTTGCACAGAGACGGACATGAAGGGAAAGAAAAGGGGCAATGCACCTGGTGCTTAGCAAGGTGTGGATTCCAAATGTTTTCTGAATTGTTCTCTTCAAAGAAATTCAGGTAGGATGGCGAATTAGTGGGTGAGACTTTGCCCACTAAGTTGCAGAATAGCTCTCATGCACAGTTTTGTTTGGATTTGGTAACGGAAGTGCTGATATGATCTCATGTGATGCTTTGGGGTCCTTATCTAGACCTTATCTAGGGAATTTAACTGTTATTTTACAACCAGTCCTCATTTACTAAACAACCTTTACAAAGCCCTTGATTAATCATAGCTCCCATTGCTTGTTGTTGTACTGCCTGTGATTTTGTCTGCTGTACCCCAAGCAGGCCTCGAGGCAAATTTGTGTGGCCAATTAAAAATAAAAAAAATTAAAAATCCCAGCTCATTTTATTGTGCACAATTAGTAAAACGGTATTCCAAAGTATAGTTGGTGTTTTGGGGATTTTTTTTTATGCTTGAGTGGATGGGGAATGTCAAAAAATTTCACATTTTCTTTTGGTTTGGTCCTCTTTCATTAAGGCAGACCAAACCACCTAGACAATATTACGCACTTACTCGTTTGGGTAACGTCAGACAAAAACCGCCTAAAGTGAGCAGCAACCAAGCTTTTCACAATCTTGTTCTGTAGACACTTTGCCGGATGGTCCATTTTGCATTCCCGCTGTACTCGAAACTACACCAGGGCTCACTTGCATGTGCACAGAAACCCACATTTTCCAACAGACCAGGATTTGCTTATTTGTTCATCACCAGAGTATATGTGAGCTTTCACACTTACCCACACAAAGGAGAGTATCAGAGGAAATGAACTGTGTAAAGCAGACAAACAGTTTAGGAGTGAAAGCATGCTTACAGTCTGAGTGGATTTTGCTATTTTACACTGATGCTGCTCGTGAAATAGAGGCTGCTGTGGCTCCAGGTCTTTTTGTGTTGTCGCCTGGGTTGTGCTAAGATATACCCAGCTGTCCTAGTAGGGTGTGTTGAGAGCAGTCGAAACATTTGACATTGAGCTTTATTAGAGCTCCAAGTTAAAAAGCAGTAGATCAAAGGTTTTGTCCTCAGACAATAAACTGGTACCAAAATGAACTAGACCACCTTATCAAAACAGAGTACACATGCTAACGCTAACCGAGCAACACAGCAAAGTCTCAGAAGGAATATAGCTCTAAATTGATAATACAGCTCTAAATGTTTCAGGTGATGTCTGTAGGTGCTTTATGATCACATTAGAGTCTACCTGTCCCTGTGTTGGAGCAGCACATCAGGCTGCTCTAGAGAAACACTTTGTGGGTCAAACAATGTCCTTGTCAGGACAAGCTCATAAACTACAGCGTCCTAAATGTCAGTGGCTGTTTTTAATCAGATAGGGGACTCGAGCTGGGCAAATGCCTATTCATAACTGATTTTGATTGGTTCAGTGCAAAACAAAATGTTTTTGGAGCACCACTAGTTTTTGTCTTCAGGGTTGTAATAGATGGATTCCTGAAGAGAAATAGCGTCTTTCTTGGCCTTCGTTGCAAAACCTGCATGATTAAATTATTGCGTGAAAATTTTGCGTGTTGCTGAACAAAGTTCAAATCTATTTTAAGTTTGGAATTCAGTTCATTTTCAGTCTTGCTTTTTCCTAAATACCACCATTAAAAAAAACACATCTTCAAAGTTGTAAAGTAAAGGGATGTGGAAAGACATTGTGGAAGGTGGTGAGTTGCAAATATAATATAAATAAATATAAAAATGCTTGGCATTTTTACTAGGCAGTAAAAATGCCAAGCTTAGTAAACTATTTGTGGCAAAAATAGTTTTTATTTCTTAAAGGAACCCCATTAAATATGCAGCAACTCCAGATAACAGTGTTATGTTCTTCTGTATACCCACATTATCCAGCATGTTTAAGATACATCCATAATTTCATTCAGTGTTCACCGTTTCTGACAAAGTAGGAGCACATAGCATTTTCTACGTCTTTATAGCATGAATGTTTTATGAGGTGCATGCATTTTGCAATATGGTTATTCCAGTAGGGAGCCAATTTTCTGGTATATTTATAAATCAGTCTAGCTGGTTAAGGCATGACTAACACCAATGAACAGGCTGCGACTTCAAATAAAAACAAAGAGATAATATTACTTAAGATCATGTTTACTATTCCTTTTAAATGAATGCAAAATAATATTTTTTATGTTTTGTTTCACAAGATTTTTCACAAGTTTTGAGAGCCGACAGGCAGTCAGTGTTAATGTTGTATGGGCTTATACCGGTATTTTCTGTCAAAGATTATTTCCATATAGGTGACTGCAAAAATTTTACCATAATGTACTGTGTCATTCAAACGCATTAATGGCTTTTTCACATTTCTTCACATTACTACTTTAAATTTCAATATGATTTATCTATTGATTTTATGTAACACGTTTAAACAAGGCAGTGGATAATTGTAAAAATTGAGGGATATTGCCTCATGGTTTTTAATAGGCATGTAATACAACCCCACTCTGAGGGTCTCAGTGGCAACATTGGTGAGTTAACAGCATCATGGAGGCCAAGCAACAAACCAGACAGGTTAGAGGTGAGATCGATCAGTGCTGTGGAGTCTAGTTGGATGAATACCTTAATAGTTGATGATTAGCATTTTGAAGACGTTTCTCTGTCATTTATAAACACCTGATAACTCCCAGACATCGATGTTATGCCTACTATTTCAGTGCATGTTTTGTTAATGGGCTGGAGTTTGCTTCTAAACACCAAAGAAAATGTCAAGTGTGTTTTGATACGAATTGCCTGCTGGAAAAATGCATCGGTTCATTCTTAAATTTGTGACCATCCAATTTTAGACAGATTTATGTTTCAATAGGATACTCTGCTCATTTTATAATGAAGTATGCCATGGACTGTGGCTCAATAGTCCATGCCATCAACCTTTAACAATGGTACTACTATGACAGTCATCAGCAAATTGCGTAATTTGGCCCAACATGCTGACTCTGATACATGTTTGTGTAGAGAACAACAAAAAATGAGTGAGAGGATACATTCCTGTGGTGATCCAGTAGAGAACTCTTGAACATTTGACAATGTGCAAGTAACTTTTGACCGATTGGGATCTGTTGGTTAAGAAGCCAACAGGCAACATTCGTTCTTTTCAACTGTCTGGCCAGGATGTGTGGCTAGATCCAATTAAAAGCAGAGCAAATATCCACATTGAGGAATTCACACCATTCAGCTTCGTCGCCTTTCCGTTGCCGCATCAACAACTCCTCATCTTGACCTTTTGGCAAAGAGGTCAAGACAAATACACACCTCCCTTTCTAGATGGTCATCTGTAGCAATTCTCCACTGCACCTGCAACTGTGTCTTGCTTTATGCTAAGATGAGCAGGAAAACCGGTTCACAGTAAAACCAGAAAACCTTCACCTTTCTGCATAGCTCAATATTCCCAGTGCTACAGAGTATCTTAAGTGCTTCAACGGAGAATGTAAGCAGTTGGTAAAAGTTACAATCGCAGGAAAGGAAACAACAATGAAAGTTATAGACTTTGAAAAGAAAGACTGGCTTTTCCAACCAACATGTATTGTTTAATGTCAAGGAATTCTACTTAATCCTTTGCCATGGTCATAAAATTAGTACCATGCTTTGTCAATTGTAGTTTTATTTTAATTAGTTGTAGCAATGGGATGAACACTATTTATAGGATTTGTTCATGTGTGATGTGTGTGTGTGGGTGTGTGTGTGTGGGAGAGGTGGATTTAAAAGGCAACATGCTGAGGGCCAGCGTTTAAAGAAATCAATGCTGAGTCAAGTTGATTCCGAAGAGTTGCAGACATACCTGGGACGCGACTCGTCGATGGGATCTGTTGGAGCACTTTGTGTTTCCGGGGACCAGCTCGCAGCATGGCGAAGTCATTTTAGGAAAAGGAGAACCATGTGAAAAATGAAATGACTGCTAGAGAGTCAGAGAACTTCAATAACCTCAAGTGCGCGTTGGGTTTGTGATGGAAATATATAAATGTGTGTCATTACTTCATAAGCGACACTAACGGGGCCGTGCCAGGAGAACAGATGGCAGAGGAGAGAGGGAGCATTGGGTTGCCATAAAATCTGCAATACACACCCGTGCACTGTACACACCAGCTCCCTCAGCGCAACATAAAAAATGAAAACCCGGCAATAAAACTGCTAATCTCAGTGTGTGCCTCATAAAGGTACAGGTAGCTCCTGACATTCACTTATAATTTCCATACTCCTCCTCATGACGATCAGACACTCACACAGACACACAGTCGACACACATTGTAAGCGTCGTCTCTGTCTTTGCTGCCTGGCCAGGAAGTCGGCAGTGCTGACGTTGCATTGTGTCCTGGCACAAACACAACATGTCTTCCCATTACACTGGTTTTCTGCCCGCTCACCAACATTGGTGAGACCTAAATTAAAATTCTGACTGAAGTATTTTATAGTTTGTTTTTTTTTGCCAACGGACAAGCACACCCCGACACATGCACGCACACCGCCAGACCTCCTGTGGTGTTATTAGTAGCGCCGGCTTGTGCTCGCGCGGCGAGAACATACAGGGCAGCATGTTTGTGTGTGGGAGCTCTATCTGTTGTGCACAGCTTGGATTTCTCTCCTCTGCAAGGTGAAACAGAAGAGCAAGCTCTCACTCACACACACGCACACCTCCCACTGGTGTTGAAAGCAAGAAAACCATGTGGTTTCATGTGGCAGCTGATGGTACACCTGAGAAACACCCACCATCTTCTGCTACTTCTATCTGAACCCCACAAAAATCCTGGACTTGTGTTTAACAACCTGATTTAAGACTGTTAAAAGGGCAATAAGTGATTTTGATACGATATCTATATATATCACTTACTCACCTTCTTGTGGCAAATACAAAGTAATTACAGCTGCAAAAACATATTAAATAACTTGAATATGAATTGTCATGGCTCTCTGTCTGACCTTTGGTTGGTGCGGTGTGTTTGGAGTCATACCGTGTTGGTTGTACAGTATTCCATGCTTTCTTCATTTAACTTTATTTAGAGCCTAGTTTGAAGCAAAGACTTAAAGATGTCAATGCTTCTTAAAAATTCCTCAGAGATTCCACTTTACAAATAACTAACACAAAAAGGTGACGGTGCTGTGGGTTTTACTGGAATAGTGACCAAAATAGGAGTACTATTATACTCTCTGCCTGGCTGTGATATGTTTTGTCTTGCCAATCAATGTTTTAGGTGGTTCTATGTCTGCTCCTCTTTAAAACCCCACAATATCAACTGTTCTTGTTAGGGTGTTGTTAATCCTGATAGTCCGGTAGATTCGGTTCAATTGGTGCTACCCAAGGCATGCAAGGTTTTAGTCCGCTTAGATCGAACTCTAGTTTGATTTTCTTTCGTTTAGAAGGTCCTGTTCGTTTGGGGAGGTGTGAATGCAGCATGCGCCGAATCTTCTGCTGCTATGAGTAAATCATCTGGTACAGTGAACCTATCCACTGATGTTTTTTTCCCCCGTGGAACATAGCTCCAAAGAATTCACGTAAAATCTTCCCTACTGATTTTTTTCAAAGAACACGTCTAAAATATTGGAAAGAAAATGCAGCCGAAATACACAGAAGCAGCCAATCCAAGAGCACCGTTTATTTTCCTTGATGGATCATTGTCTGATTGTCTCTACCCACAACAGTGGAGATAAGGAACATATTAGATTATGCAGTATCACAAAGACAGTTTCCGATGTATAGATTAAGGCATATAAAGTTATATATGACGTATGAACTATTAAAGCATTTTTAGAGGGGATCTCAATTATTCATGGATTTTATCTATTCAAGTTGGTCCCTAAACCACTGAATATCTTGGTACTGTGTTCACCATCATCTTTTTGCTTTTTGCTCTGCCCTCCACCCTATGCATCCTCTTTCTGTCCCTTTTTCTCCACCCTCAATCTGACAGAAGAAGCAAGTTATGATGATGCTTTCTCCCAGAAAGCTCAAATCGCACAGCTTGAATTGGTAATCATTATTGTGATACTTAGACATTGCAGATTCTGTCAGAAAGGCAATATAACTGTTATTTAGGGGGGATCTGGTGTAATTGTACCTAAGACTGTAGTTAAACTGTCGGTGTTCAGCTGAGTCAGTCACACATTCAGGACCATTTCTCCATAATATTATTCTTACTCTGATTTAAAGTCAGAGTTCTTTCCTTGTTATAATTTATTTGGAGCATTTATCATCTAGAAAACCTTGAACATTTAACTTGCAACGTTTGCCCTACAATTCATCCATGACATGACTGTCAATATTGATTTTACCACCAATTTTTTGTGCACAAATAAAGTACATTGGTAAATGTTTTAATAAGTCCTATAATGGACGTGATCTGGAAGGTTCAAATAGTAGAACTGATGCTCCTCCACACCAAAAGGAATTAGAGGGATCTGAGCAGAATGTTTCCTGGATGACTCAGAACTTGCTTGACTGAACATATATTAGATCAAAAGTTTAAATACATTCACCACAGGCAAGGATATTATATTATTTTTGAAACCAAAGCGGAATGGTTATAAAGCAAACAACTTCACTGAATTAAGAAAAAAAAAAAAACAAGAACTGTTTGTGCAAGTTTGACTTTATTCTGAATTTTCTATAATGCACACACAGCCAAAATAATGGAGACAAGCTAAATTGTACATATACTGAATAATAATCAATAATAAAGGATTGTACTTTACCGAAAAGATGCCAAACCCTTTTTGTAGCAACAAGCCTCTGGCACAATTCTGGCTGGAAAGTCTTGTAATGGATTTGGTTGTTTTCCTAGAATTTTATGGTAGTTTTTTTTCTTAAAGGGACGGTAGTATGTAAAAATTCACTTTTCTGAGCTTTACATAAGGTTATGTTATTCTCTCATCAAAAACATACGTGGAGAGTTGCCTTGATTCTTTCATGCATGTTTGAGGAATACTTCAATCTCCATGGCAACCATTCAGCTGTCCTAGAGCCGCCTTCGAGGACAAAGCCCCGCCTCACAGCCCCTCCATGAGGCGGGGACTCCCCCACTCACCTCCTTCAGATTAGCCAGCAGCAATTAGCAAACACCTGGTGGAACTGCCTGTCTGCTGAGCTCATTGTAGGAGCTACTTCTCAGTGAAACGCTAGTAAAAACGTTAAAAGGTTAACAAGGTTGTGATGACTTCCTGAAGGTGGAGTTTCAGAAAGAGCAGGAGTTTTTAAAGAGACAGAGACCCAATTTTAAGGTGTTAAATTACAAAGTGAGATTTCTTGTAAGTCATTTTAGACTTAAAGATATTTAGTTACTTGATGGTGCTATAAAATGACTCGTGCCTGGAAAACACATAATACTGCCCCTTTAAGTATTCAACTTTCTACAGTGCACCAGAAATCTAGTTTTTAAAAAAAAAAAATCAAAGTTACAAAATTAAAAAAATAAAAAAGTGAGCAATTAAAATGCATTAATTAAAGCGCATTATATCTTCGAAACCTTTTGCTTGCACTCTATAATCTTTCTAGCCTGGGAAACACCTTGGGAACCAGATATGCCTGAATCTGTGTGCAAGTCCCTCAAAGTGTGGAAGACGAGAAATACGTTTCGTCTCTCAGTTCTTGATTTGCTGTGCTGGAAATGTTGCTATCATTTGCCCACAGCAGAGTGATGATCAGCTCCCCACTCTCGAGTTGTTTTGATTAGAGTTGAAAACTGCGCTCAAGCGCTCCCTGCTGCAACAGTGACCCCCAACACACACACCCACACACGCCCACACACACACACACACGCCCACACACACACCCACACACGCCCGCACACCCCACAGCTTGAATAGAGACTGATGGCAACAACTTGCATTGGCTGAGGGCTCGTGCTCCATTGATCCAGTTGAATTAATCAAGTTGTTTACAAAGAAAGCACAGCAAGCCAATGATGGATGGCGGCGTATAATTATGCAAGTACCTGCAAAGATCACACCTCTCACTTACGCTGTGCTGACACAGTCCATCAAAGTAATCGGGAATCTGTTTGTACACTAGTAAAGAAATGTTGACTTCTCTTCAGGTCTCGTTTAGCATATTTTTCAGAATCTGTCGGGGGATCGGGGAGTACAAAGTACCCCTTGCCCTGCTGATGCCTGCAACAAAACGAGAGGATATAACTAGCAAGATGAGAATGAATTGCATTTAATAACTGGCAGTCCCCTTTGTGAGAAGACAATGTGGCCCTGTGCTGCTCAATGCAATGAATAATCCTCCATGCCCTGAGCTGTATTAACGGGTTAGTGGCTCATTGAACCATGAGTGGCACATCTTCGGTTTACTTGCTTGCAGGGTTACCTGTGCGGCGATTTAAGGCTTCACTTCGCCTCGCTGACAGAGATAAAACACCAGCTGCTTTTGTCAATATGTGCTTTGAAGGAGTTCACCGATGACCGATTTTCATTAATGGTTCGAATTTAAGCCCACGTACAAATATTTGGAATAGCTCAATCAAGTCGACGTTACTCCCGTGATGAAAATCTGCAATTTGACGCATGACTGTTTGAGCGCATGTGAAGAGAGGAACTCATTCTTGGATGCTAGGAATGTTGGATTAAACAATATATAAAGCCACGTTATGTCAGAAAGGGGGCGGGGGGACCCTCCATTTAAAGGGATATTTCAGGACGTATTCTTGTACAAATAATAAAAAAATGCAGTGCAACAGATCATTAGCAGATTGTTAAGGCTCTCGGGCAGCTGCATGGGTTCCATTTATGCTTATTTACCACACGTCTTAGAGTTTATTTCAAAATGTAAATATGTTTACATTTGAAATGAATATGTAGCGGCCTTACAGTGATAATGCTGTAAAACGGACGCAAGTTTTTGTTCACAGACAGACTTCCAATTCAAATAGAAAAATATGTTCCAGTTCCAGTGGTCTTTGGACTTTGTAATGTACCGATTATGGTATTCGCTGTGACAGCATCGTGGAAATAGTTTGCCTATAATCTAAGCCTTCATCCACTACTGAATGGCTGACCAAGACATCGACTGACACTGCTGCAGTGGGAGACGTTGGCTCTATGTTCTGCAGTGGGAAATTCTGCCTGAAAATAGCCAGAGCAAATAAAACGTCCAGGGGAAAAAACTGCTCTGGGTCTCATAGTGGAAATGTGTTTTTAGATTATGAAGGCTGGCTTTTCCTCAGCGTTGGTTGCCATGGTTAAAGGTTGAGGCTAACTGGGTCAAGGTAACCCTCTTACTGTATCATAATTTTTTACAGTAACCATTACAATGTCCTAACCTGGACTTTTTCCCTACTTTTTCATTATTTTTCCCTCTTTTTTTCCCCTCCTTTTTCTCAACTTTGACCTGTCTGCCAGCTACTCTCATCCACGCATTCTCTCCTTAGAGCAGCAAACCTTTGCTTTCCTTTATATTCTTTTCACGCAAGGTTTGATCAAAAATCTTTCTTTTCAATTTCATGCAGCTGAAGGGTAAAAAAAAAAAGGCTTTGGGAAAAAAAACCCCCAAAAAACAATGATATCATAAAAAAGTAACGGTAGTAAATTGGAAAACAGTTCTCCTGTGAGCTGAAGGTGTTCTCTCCTTGCAGGGCTATCAGTCGACAGGACAACGCACCCTGAAGGCTAAATACCTTCACATCCGAGTGGGAAAGGGGACAATCATATTTCGCCAGTCTGTCCTATATCATCCTCTCAAGCAGCAACTATAATACTCTCTGGCTTTGGCCAGCTAACCAACCAGAAAACAGCCACCGACTCCAGAAATGCATTGTGCTTACAAATATTTGATCCACAACATTAAATTATTACAGTTCAGAAAGGTCTAATCTTTACTTTGCGCCTTTATCTAGAAGACAAACTGCTTCACGATTTCCTGCCTCTGTGGGTAAAACAGACAGAAGCTTAATGGAAGTGACTGGTATCCCGCAGCAACACACCGTTTCAGTGTGCCCTGCAGCATTTCAGGTGGAAGTTTCTGTTTAGTTTATTGCTCTTTATGAAATGTTCCTCCTTTCCTTTCATTAGTAATTACCTTCATCACCTCAACACTATGACACCGTGCCGTAATGTTTGGCCTCCAGCTTCTAAAGCCATGTGTTGAATGATTTTTTAAATTTTTTTCTTCCTTCCTTCAGTGCCATTTTCTGTATTTCCCTCTTTTATGCCTTCTTTGAATCTTTAAACTCCAGCCGAAGCGTTTGCCAGCTGCCGCCTTGGCTTTTGTGGGGAATCGCATTAGCTTCTCATTCCGCGCCGGAGACCGGATCCATGACTGTTGTTTTAATTAAAATCCGCAGTTTCCTGGCACCGCCACGCCACTGCTGATGCGATCAAGCTTTGTTGTTCGCCGCGTATAAATAGGCCTCGGTCCTCTGCTAATGCAAATATTTCTCTAATAAGCATCTCTGCGACGCCATCTGCCGCAGCGTAGAAATGCTCTTACTCCGCCGGTTGCATTGATGGATTGCAGAGTAGTGGCGGGGCGGCGTTTGACGTTCAGAAGTGGAGAGCAGCAGTTTGAGGATTGAGCTGATAAATCTTTCTGTCTTGCCCTTCAACTCCTCCTCTTATGGGGCACTTTTGAGACTTTTCTCTTTTTTCTGTTTTGGTGAGCTATGGGCTGTTGGACTATCTGTCCCGTTGGCAGTTTGTACCTCCCTATTTCATCTCTTCTTAGTTTTCTATCTAAATAAACCATTTTACCACATCCAAACCTCGCATTCAAAATTTACACCTCAGAAATTTGTCCATACTTCATTCAAAAGGTTTTCCCATTTTTAATCAATGCATGCCATCTATTTGGACGGCAATGAGTCATATTGAGTTCAGAAGTCCACAGAGAAAAAGTAATTATACGTCACCTGCAAGCTATTCTTGCAGAAAACTGACAGAAAACCAGATATTCAGCTTTTTACGAGACCAGAGCTGCAACATGCAATACATCCAAAATGCAAAAACAAAATAAGATGGAGATGTAACAACCAAACAACATTTACTTGCAGATCTATTCACTAGCAACAATGTTACTCATCAATAGTTGAATCTCTCAACTATTTTCTTGAAAATATTTAAATGGGGGCAAAGAAAAAGTCAAGCTCCTTTACTGTTTTTTTCAGATTTTGGTTATCCTAACAGTAAGAAAGGAGTAAGTGATAATCAGATGGTATTGAGAACTATATTTGGTATTGTAGTATCAGACAAGGCAGTGTAAAATGGTAGCTTCATGTTGAGAGTCTTATCTTCTCCCTCAAAAAGAAAAATATGGGGCGTGCCGTGGTGGCGTAGTGGATAGCGTGACCCACATTTGGAGGCCTTGAGTCCTCGACGCGGCCGTCGCGGGTTCGACTCCCGGACCCGACGATATTTGCCGCATGTCTTCCCTCCTCTCCTTCCCAGTTTCCTGTCAGCCTGCTGTCGTATAAGGGACACTAGAGCCCACAAAAAGACCCCCTGGAGGGGTAAAAAAAAAAAAGAAAAATATTCATTTGACTTGACATAGCATTAACATAAAAGGAGCAAAAGACAGAGTTAAACATTGACTGGTCAAAACTCTGACCATTGATCTGCTGTCGATTTATACTTAGAAACTTGACTTTAATTCAAAGCTAGAAATACATCATTTTTTGTAAACACTAGCTTTGGCCTGAAGGAGATGTAAAAAATAAATAAAAATTGAACTCATCTGGTGTAAAAACAAGTTTCAGTGATCTGCCGTGAGTTCGTCTTGGCCTAATCCAGCGTCAGGACCGGAATTGAGAAACACTGGCCTAATCACGGCAAAAATACGTTCCAACAACCATCCAGCTGGTCAACTTATCTAGGGCTGACAGTCGTTTCAGGCTGACATCATTGAAGTAAGGTTAAGAAAAAAAAAAATCTTTTAACAGTCCTTTCAGAAGCTACAAATTATATGCAACCTTCAACTTTTAAGGGTTAGTTAACGTTGTAGTATCTAGCTAAACTACAAACTCTGGTCTGCCAACAAACTTCAGTCTCGGGTTCAGTTGAAGTGAACTCTGGTGCGGTTTGAATGTATATGTGAATGCGAAGCGGATCAGAGATCGCTCCAAAAGCAGCAAGTGGATCACAGCACAAGGCATTCTGGGTAAAAATGACCAAAACAAACATGTGTCTAGGGCTAGCGGGAGAAATGTTATGCTAAGTCGAAGTCTTTTGCTGAAAACAAGAGAGAGATACTACAACCACTAAAATCTGACGCCATTACATTTACATTACATATTCTGAAAAAGGAAGTTACTCTCAGTGTCGTCCTCAGAGGTTTCTGTGTCGCTTCTTTCAGTTGTTTTTGGTGCAGTGCCCCCCACAGGCGAGGAGGAGAAGAATAGCTTTTGCAAAAGGTTTGATTCTTTGGACACAGCAGTGTGAAAGCGAACTGTAGCAGCTGCAAATGTAAGAAATGTTACAATTTTGGTCCCCAATAGAACTAAGTCTACCAGATTATGACTTAGTTCTAAGTCTACCAAACTGGTAGACTTAGAACTAAGTCTTAAAATTGTGTGTGAAGACACACACAATTTGTGTCTTCAAATTGTGAAGACACAATTTGAGAACATAAATCAGATTAGAACCCATCAATTTCTCCTTCTGGAAAGTAATTTTTGCTGTCACAGCCTAACCCCATTTCCCAACAGCCGCTGGTTATCATGACCAAATGCAAAACACTTTGATGTAACAAAGCATCTCCAGTTGCCATTGTTTGGTTCTCTGATTTACCTTTCAAGTTTGTTAAATGTAAACCATCATTCTAGGATTTTGGGAAAACATATTTTACAGTTTAAAGAATGATTGATGTGAAAGTGTGTTGCAAACATGCTGGTTTTCTTCCCACCACCTACTGCGTGAGAACCCCGTGTGTATGGGTGCGTGTGTGTGCGTGCGCGCTGTCTCGCGCGTGTTCGTCGGAGTGTGTGGTTTAGGGTTCGCGTCATTTCCACTGGTTGTTTGTGACTCGAATTTCTCCTCCCACAGGCAAAGGACCCGAGACGCTGTTCGCGGGGCAGAAGCTGAATGACAACGAGTGGCACTCGGTGAAGGTGGTGCGGCGAGGCAAGAGCCTGCAGCTGTCTGTGGATAATGTCACAGTGGAAGGTGGGTTGTGTTGGGGACACGGACGTCCTGTTCCGCTGTTGTGAAAACTGATATTTAGGAGTATTAATAGCAAAGTTAAAATGTGGTATTTGCTAAATGTCAGAGTCTTGCTAGCATTTAAATAACAGTTCCATGACACGTCAGTGAGTAAATATCAATACCCTTCCACAATCGCATCCCACACTGACTCATCTTTGTGTGGCTCATCTTTCGACAGATGACTGTTTAAATGCAGCCTCATCAAAAATAATATTTAGGCACTATAGAATAAACAAAAAAGTTCGGTTTTTTATCTTCTTAAGTTGCTGTACTTATTTACTAGGTTTATTTGATAGGGACAGACACACAATAACACAAACAGAATAAAACAGCAGCTCCATGCCTGTATTATGGAGCTTGTAGCATAAGCTAATTTGTGCCATTTGTCTCTAGATGGGCATTTCCAAACAGTCCACCTAAAGACTGTTAGGAAGTGAAATAATAATAATAATGTAAATATTAAAACATGACATTGACAAAATATGCAGTGTCGCGTTGACACATTGCAACGTGACGTCACGCACAACGTTTTTTGCCAAAAGCTGCTGTCCAACATTGACTTCCATTGGTGTTAACCATCAAGTTGCTAACAACGCACTGAGTCTTAAATGTACACGTCGCATTTTAAAGAGAAATGGACGCAGTGCTTTGCTACTAATTGTCAACACCACAACAACTAGATGACAAGGTCCAGAGGTCTCACATTTCACAGGTCAGGGAAAAGTTTGAAATAAAATGTTATGCTAGCTTGACTTTGACAACCTTACCGTGCAGATGTGCTGCAGAATTCTGCGTGTTTCAGTTCAGTTGAAATAAAAAAGGCGACTGACACACCAACTCTGACAGATCATCAGTAGCACGTGTTTAAATTAGCTAATCTACCACTGCCGCTAATTTACACATCAAGCCTGGAAACATAATACTTTAGCAAACTGAATGATCTGTTCTTTACGTGGTAAATGTTTGCATGTTTTTTTAGTGTTGAATATAAGATACACTAGTGGAGCTGTTGTCAGTCAGTTTCTATGGCAAATACTGTACGTTGTGTGTAGCTGACAGAACGAAAGACAGGATAAAGGAGAATACGGGTGGTTTTGAGTTGTTAAATGGTTTTTCTGCGTTATTTTCCTTTCACTGTTTGGCACTGCACTAGATTAATAAAACATAAATCTCCAGGTTTTATTCTTTTATCTTCATTTTTTTACTTTGTCAGCGGAGCTATGAATGGCATGTAAAGGAATCGGCTTTTTTGCCCTCCAGTGTTGTACACATGCATAGACGTGAACAATAATATGTCTATAAAGCAAAGAAAATAAAAAAAACATGACAGTAAAAATGCTGTATTTGACATAACCTGAGTTTTTTTTTTTTTTCAACATATTGAAGATGGTTGTAGACTTTAAACTTACAGGGCCTGAGTTCCAATTTGCTCTCACAGAGAGAGTACTTTCTAAAGAGAGAACAGAGGAATATTATGCACTGATAACAGAAGACGGATGAAAGGTCAAGAGAAGTGGCTTAGTCGCAGCACAGTGGCCCCAGGTGAAAGAACGGAAGGGCCAAAAGAAAAGAGAGAGAGAGAGAAAAAGGTGAGAGTAAGGAGCGAATATGCAAGGAGCCAGAAGCAAAGAGTGACCCTGTGAAGTCCCGACTGGCTCAGGAACCGTTTCACATTTAGAGAAAAAGTAAAGCCCCCAGGGGTCCGAACTGAGCACCGAGCAGCTTTATTGGGGGGGGGGATCATTTCTGAACAAAATTCTGCTGAGCCTAATTACTCCACAACTCCCTCTTAAGCATTATCCAATCAGCAGACTATAGAGCCATATCAAGAGATTTTCTGCATTACGGTTTTGCAATGTAGTTCACAGGAGGCCATAAGAACAGAAAACAAAGCAAGCGTGATCAATTTAGGATTTTCTAAAGGCAGTAAACTCTAAAATAATTAGACAAAATATTCATCAGTGCATGCTCATTTGGTCAGTAGGAGATTAAAATGCACACAAAAAAAGTTTCCACACAAGTTGATTCTATTGGTGTTGCAGTCGGCTTAAAAAGTAAATATTGTCATGTTTCTAAAATAATGGACTAATTTATTTTTTGCCAAGATAATTTAGGCAAAAAAGAAAATCACTTTTAGCAAAAGTAATTTAGACCATTATATGGACAGTAACACAGTTATTAGAATAACATTGATGAATGTATATATATTCATCCCCTTTTTGTTTCTTTGTTGTTCCATTTCAATGTTTCAGATCATCAAACAAATTTCAATATCAAAGATAACCTGAGTAAATACAAAATACAGTTTTGAAATGATGGATTTGTGAGTTAAAGGAGAAAAAAAACCTGTCCCCATGTGAAGTAATGGCTCCCTAAATATTCATCTAGTCAGCTTTGCTATGGAGGCCATTCCCCCCCCCAGTTTCATTTCTATTCTTGAGTCAACAAAAGCTGACCTAAAACTGAGTCAGTTGTGATCTGCATGGCTTCAGATGCTGCTTTGGGTTCCTTCTGAATGTGACGCTAATATACATTTGACTGGCAACTTTGGGACTCCCTAGAATCCCAAAGCCTTAGAAATGTCAGCTTGATAGTAGTCAAATTCTTTGTTTTTCTTCTTTTTTTTAGACCTTTTAACCTACCTTTGGTTCTTAGTGAGGTGCTAATAATTTTTCCAATAATTCTTGAAATGACTAGCAGTAATCAGACCTTGTTGTACCTAGCAAAACTAAGTTTAACTAGGCAAAAAGGCAGGCCAGGTTAGTGCCAGTTCGAAAACATTCATTTAAAGCTAATTTTGGTGTGTACTCTGGTTATTTTTGTCTGACATAAAAAAATAGTCATGAAATATTTACATTTGGAGAAACAAATAATATATCAAATCAAATTTTATTTGCATAGCACATTTCAGCAGCAAGGCATTTCAAAGTGCTTTACATCATTACAAACACAAAAACCCAAAGTCATGCAACATAGAATCAACAATCAAAACATTACATTAAGTCAAGTGCCATTATTAAATTTGTAATTGATTATGTTTCAAAAGCAACTCTAGTCGAGATTCAAAGGAAGTCAGTGTTTCAGCTGTAAGTCGGTAAATACACACATACTGTAAATCCTGTGATTCTGTGTGTCCAGGCCAGATGACCGGTGCCCACACACGCCTAGAGTTCCACAACATCGAGACGGGCATCATGACGGAGCGCCGCTTCATTTCCGTTGTGCCTTCAAACTTTATTGGCCACCTGCAGGGCCTGTCCTTCAACAGCGTACCCTACCTGGATCAGTGTAAGAACGGGGACATCTCCTACTGCGAACTGAACGCCCGCTTTGGCATGAGGCACATCATCGCCGATCCTGTGACGTTTCGAACGAAAGGCAGCTACTTAGCGTTAGCCACATTGCAGGCCTACGCCTCCATGCACCTGTTCTTTCAGTTCAAAACCACCACGCCGGATGGCCTCATGCTCTTCAACTCTGGAGATGGGAACGATTTCATCGTTGTGGAACTGGTGAAAGGGTGAGTTTCTGTTCAGCTGACTTCCAGAATATAATATTTTTTTATTAATATTGACCACCAAGGTTGTCCCTTGTTTTTATGTTGTTAATCACCAGGGGTTGGTGTTAGACAAACACAACTGCATACTGGATTGGGTTTACTCTTTGTTGTACATACTTTTAAAAGTATACAACGAAAACTAAAGCACAGTTGTAGGGGGATACATAGTTTTCAAAAAAAATTACATACCCTTAAATTAATTAAAGTGTGACCAACTGCCGTCAGAACTCATGCAAATAGTAATAAAACCCCAGTTGTGTGCAACTTGGGAATCATTCACACCAGTTGCACAGCCATGTTTAGTCAGCTCTAATCAAACAGTAGTTAGTTGCCAAGAAGGTGCGGTTTGCTTGAAGGGACCTATGCCTACAAACGTAGGTCGCGGTTCGGTTGAAATGAACTCTGGTTCGGTTCGAACATTAAGCGGAACAGACTCTTCCACAAAACCAGGAAATCTAGTGCTATCAGGTGAAATTGCTTGTGGTCTTTTGCCAAGAGCAAAAGTGAATTCCTACAACCGCTAAAAATCTGACACAACTTCACTTTTTTACATTCCAGGAAGGAAAAACAGTCGCAGTCGTGTCTTTCTCAGGGGTTTTTGTGTCGTTTCATTTAGTGGTTTTAGGTTTAGCGCCACCACAGGCAAGGAGGTGAACAAGTTTTTCGAAAGGTTTGGTACCTGAGTGAAGTTGGCCCCCCCACCTTCTTCAAATCAGACAAAATTGGTGTCAAACGTTTGTGCTACGTTTGTGCTGGTTTGTGCAGCAAAAATTTTCATTTGTGTATCTTTGGCTTTGAAGATATCAATTACAGTTTAAACCTTTTGATGTCAAGCGTGCTGGTTTTGCTTTGAACATATGACTGAAAACTTAAAGCAGAGAAGCTTCAGTTATTCCGTTATGACCAACTCATGATCACAATTGTTAACAAATGACTTTTATTTATCTGGATTATCTGGCTTTACAATTCATAGCACAGAACTTTCAACAACATTTTACAATAACAGCTTAATCTGTTTAAATAACACTACATTCAACCTTTATATTTTTTGTGTGTCATCATGCACTCAAAGTTGCCCTTCTGATGCATGAAATGTTATTTTTGGTGTTATCCATGTTGAAAGACCTTTATCAACCAACATAACTCATCAAGTCATCTTAGTATTATGTTACCCCTGGAGAACATTTTTCTTTATATCTTTAGAATGATAGGAGCACAAATGAAAATCTTTGTTGCACAAACCAACACAAACGTAGCCGAGTTGATTGACCCCCATTTCGTCTCATTTGAAGAAGGTCGGGGGGCTGGTTGACCTTTGATGACCTCTAAAAACATTTCTTTATATCTTTAAAATGATAGCAGCACAAACGAAAATTTTTGCTGCACAAACCAGCACAAACGTAGCACAAACGTTTGACACCAATTTTGTCTGATTTAATAAAAGTGGGGGGGCTTGTTGACCTTTTGACCTTTACCTTTTCCTTAATATCTTCAAAACCGAAGCAGCACAAACGAAAATCTTTGCTGCACAAACCAGCACAAACGTAGCTGAGTTAATTGACACTCATTTCGTCTGATTTGAAGAAGGTGGGGGGGCTGGTTGACCTTTGATGACCTCTAAAAACATTTCTTTATATCTTTAACCCTTTCATGCATAGTGGTCACTACAGTGGGCAGCTATCTAAAAGCCATTTTCTTGTGCTTCCTGTGGATTTTTATGTTACAAATGCACACAGACCACTGAAGTGGACACTGATGCATCATAAAATATACCATCAACTACTGGCCATCAGCTGCAAATGCAAGAAATTATTTTTGTTAAATACAATATGGCCAACAGACAAAAAAGCATGAGAACCGACCCGGTCCCTCCTTCTACTGTAGACGACTCTTGCAAGTAAAAAAAATATTGTGACATCAGATAACCCCTAAAGAACAATACTACTGATGTATTTTTCAAATAACAACTTTGTATTTGGACAAAATTACAATTGATCACATAAAAATAAAAAAAAATAAAAAAATAATTTTTACAAAAAAAATTTCCTACCTTTTTTTATGCCTTAAGAAAAAAATTTTTTTAAAATGGAAAAAAAATTCTGACACAAAGGATCATAATTCATGCATGAAAGGGTTAAAATGATAGCGGCACAAACGAAAATGTTTGCTGCACAAACCAGCACAAACGTAGCACAAACGTTTGACACCAATTTTGTCTGATTTGAAGAAGGTGGGGGGGCCAACTTCACTCAGGTGCGTTAGGTTGGTTTGACACAATGCAGAGTGAACGTGAACAGCAGCAGCTGAAATTGTTACAAATGCTGCAATTTCGGTCTCCAGCTAAACCGAATCTACCGGACTATCAGGTGTGAAAAAAACCCGTAAACTAGCATTTCGAAAACTATCCGTTCCTCTCTACGGGCATCAGGGCCGCTCCTCTAAATCATGATTTTTCTACCTAAGTGCTAGAGCTCATCCTACATGTTCAAATATCCTGATCATGAAACTTGATCCATATAGCCATATAGCCAACCCATCCATCCATCCATCCATTTTCTAACACCCTTGTCCCTACTGGGGTCGGGAGAGGTGCTGGTGTCCATCTCCAGCTAACGTTCCGGGCGAGAGGCGGGGTTCACCCTGGACAGGTCACCAGTCTGTCGCAGCATATAGCCAACCCTAGTGAGATTTATTGCCAGTGTCTTGAAGTTTATAGAAGAAACGCGGCACTGATCACAGGTCTAGATTACGCTGCTTGTACATATCGCCATAGTTGAACTTGACCTGGAAAGGCTTTTTTAGTT
Source organism: Xiphophorus hellerii (assembly GCF_003331165.1). Lineage (NCBI taxonomy): Eukaryota > Metazoa > Chordata > Actinopteri > Cyprinodontiformes > Poeciliidae > Xiphophorus > Xiphophorus hellerii. The sequence goes on from NC_045685.1 coordinate 4,089,164, forward strand.
GTTGTCTGTTTCACTGAAGCTGCAAACATCTGGAACTTTTCCGTGTGCTCCACTTCATTTACTCCGACGAGTGCTGATCTTACAGCACACTACTTGAGAAAGAACACTGGATCCAGCGAGGGTTTGGGTTAAGCATTCTGTCTTTTCAGAACCGACATCTGTTGGAGCCCTGAAAAGACTAGCATTGAGTTAAACAGGTTAAGTTTGTGAATTGTACCAGCATAAAAGCTGCTCTTTAATTAGACTATCAAAGACAGGCGTGTTTCCTTTTGTCTCTCTCTGTCTCTTGTGGTCTGCTGTCGGCATTGTTGCACACAAAAGCTTTTAAGCCGCTACTGCCACAAAGACAATATGCATCACAGAAGAATTCAGATCAAGGTGAGAAAAAACAAACAAAAAAAACCCCCTGAATAAATGCGCAGCAGTAATCTCAATCAGAAATACAAAAGAGAGCCATATTTTGACTCGGAGAAGGATGCGTTGGTTCCATTTGTGTGAACAAACACGGCGTTAGGAGAGAGGGACGCTTTTCAATTTTCAGGTCAGTACAACATGAAAGCACAAAACAAATGCGTAAACCTTGATTATGTTTTTCCCACAGATTTTACCAAGGAACATACAGTGGCCGCTTTATTAGGTACAACAAATCAACGCAATTACAATGCCTATGCAAAGCATTTGACCCCTCGAAGGTTTTAGCCATTTTCTAGCTTTCAAAATCGATCACAATCAAGATAATTTGGATTCTTTGACAAAAACAAAAAAATGCAGTCGAGGTCATCTTGACCTCTAACTTGAAAACTGATTTCTACTTTCACCTATCCGAAATTAATATCTGTGTCTGCATCGGCTTCAATTTTGAATAAAATTCTGGATCGCTTGTCGGTGCCCCGTCTACTCAATCTAATTTTATGCTTTTTCCTCTCATGCTTTATTTTACATTATTTAGAATTCCTACTTGTACTTTCTGAACCATTTGAAAAAATATTTGTTAGTTTATTTTTACATGTTTAGCTGAAGTTATCAAACTAATGTTTATTTCTTTACTTTTTATTTCACATTGACTGTTCTACTCTCAATTCCACTGACTGACATAATTAAAGTTGTGTTATTTTTCCTTGTTTGACCAAGCTTGTGAAGCTATTGGTGTATTTAAGTGTTAAGCGTGCTGTACTGGTGCAGAGTTACCAAATAAGTTTGACCAGTTATGACAGTACATTTATGTCTGTGTTTAAAAATAAAATGTTTTAACTCAGTTCAGCTGTTTTTCTGTATCGGACGATACTAATCCTCAGATATCGGTATCGGAAGTGACACCGATATCTGATCGGTGCATCCCTACTAAATACTGATAATAAAAATATCACACATAAAATAAGTGATTTAATAAATATTTACACCCTTCAAGTCGGGATTTAGAAGATTTGCATTCAGCTGAACTATAGAGTCTGTGTCTGTTTGGCTTTGAATGTGTTATGAGAGCCTTAACTAGACAGTAAAGACGCAAATTTGTATTGACTGACATTGACTGAATGCCACATGAATTACTTACTGCAATTCATTGACCATTTTGTTTTTATTCTTTTCAGTGTTATTTAAGCATATTTTAGATTCTCCTTGGCTGTAGTCGGTGATGTACCAAGCCAAAAATAGCAACATGAATGTAATACTTTGCTTTCTTTCCTCACAGGTACGTTCACTACGTGTTTGATCTCGGCAACGGCCCGTCGCTGATGAAGGGCAACTCAGACAAGCCGCTCAACGACAATCAGTGGCACAACGTGGTGGTGTCCCGGGATGCCAACAATGTACACACGCTGAAGATCGACTCGCGCACCGTGACGCAGCACTCCAACGGAGCCCGCAACCTGGACCTCAAAGGTAAGGATGGGGTGTTTTTTTTTTTTCTTTCTCTTCTCGTGTGGGACTGCGACATCCTCCATGAAACGTGATCACTTAAAGGGAATAAGCATGCGCCATCCTTCCGTTCTGCCCCTGAAGTGTTGTTGGAGAGTGGCCACGAACACATTGAGGCAGAAATCTACATTAGTTCCACTTTCAGAATACAAACAGCCTTTAAGACTTAGTCTTGTTTAAAAGCTTTGATTTTCTTTTTCCACAAGGAAAACTCGCTTTTTGTGTTGGATGTAGAGAATGGCAGCCTTCTCTTTTTTTTTTCTTTTTCTTTTTTTATGAATGTGCTCTATTCCAAAAAAGAATAACAGTCATGATTTAATGCGTCGTGCTGTGCGCTTGTGAATTATTTTTGAAATAACTATGGTCAAATGTTTCTCCAAAAACCTTAAAAATCTCAGGTCTGCTGGGAAGCAGGAAAATGACAGCTTTTGTAATTGCAAGTGTTTTTTTTTTTCTTCTAATATTCAATTTGGAGGCTTTGTAGAGTTTTTTTTTAGGTCGAAGTAGAACCTGATGGATGTGAAGAGGGAACCAAAAGAAGCTGTTTTGTATTAAATAACAGTGGACAGGCTGCACAACCACCAAACTCTTTTAAAAGCCTTCCTAGCTCAATACTAGGGAGAAACCTGGATGTTTCATTCTGATACTGCCTTGCTCAAATTTCAGAATAATCAATCAATCAATCAATCAAATTTTATTTGTATAGCACATTTCAGCAGCAAGGCATTTCAAAGTGCTTTACATCATTACAAACACAGAAACACAACGCAACATCAAAACACGACATTAAGTCAAGTTCCATCAATAAATTTGTAATTGATTACGTTTCAAATACAATCCTAAACAGGTGGGTTTTCAGTTGAGATTTAAAAGAAGTCAGTGTTTCAGCTGTTTTACAGTTTTCTGGAAGTTTGTTCCAAATTTGTGGTGCATAGATGCTGAAAGCTGCTTCTCCTCGTTTGGTTCTGGTTCTGGGGATGCAGAGCAGAACCAGAACCAGAAGACCTGAGAGGTTCTGGAAGGTTGATACAACAACAGCAGATCTTTAATGTATTGTGGTGCTAAGCCGTTCAGTGATTTATAATATATTTATATTTAATATAATTTATAATATAAGACACTTCAGATGTTAGGGCGAGCGCATGGCGTCAAAAGATCCATACGATTCAAAAACATAGCAGTGACTCATTAAATTAAACTTGTTGCGTGATATTGTTTACATCTGGAAATTGTGCACATGCGCACAACGCTGGAAGGCAAAAAGATGATTCTTTTACTTGCCAGCCATTGCTGCGCTGTTAACAACAAAAGGGGGAAAAATGCAGAAAAACCATTGAAGAATAACCCGTATGGTGGTTCTGTGGTGGCGCAGGGGTTAAGCACAACCCACATGAAAAGACAGTAGTCCTCAATGTGGCCGTCGCCGGTTTGAATCCTGGCCTGGCGATCTTTGCCGCATGTCTTATCTCTTCTCTCATTACCTACTTTCAAATAAAGGCCACTAGAGCTAAAACACTTTAAAAAAAAAAAAAAAAAACACTCGTATTCTTAACTTTATTGTCAGATAAACTTTCTAAAACCTACTTTCTGTGTGAGTCTTTCCAGGTTGAAGCTACATTTAAAGTTTTCAATGAATCACTTTGGGTTTCGCAACAATTGGATATTTACGGTCTTTATTTTATGAATCGATTGCAATTGGTAGAATTGAATTTCTAAATGGAATAGTGGGACACCAATCAGTTTACTGGTTGAGCTGGAGTCCTTATAGCAAAAGTTTCCAATGAGACATTATGGTAAACAATGATAACAGCTGAGCCAGGTCACCTGCAACCAACAATATTCTAGTTTTCTGAATGGCACTTGTTAGAAGTTCAGAAGTCCTTTGGTTTGTTTGTAAATTATATTCACAATGTGAATAATAAGAAAAATGTTTGGCAAATAAACAACAAAAGTGCTCTGTGAATGGACGTACTAAGTTGGCCAAAATTGTTGACCAAATGTTTTACTGAGCAAACCTCTTTTCCACCTCGTTCTTATTTAATAATCCAGAGGCTATTATATTTTAGATTTTAACTTATTTATTTTAAGAGTACCATTCACAACATCACAATCTATTATTTGAACTTCAGCACCAGCAAGTATTTGTTTATATCTGTTTTCTTAATCTGCAATGGACTGGCGATCTGTCCAGGGTCCAGCCCTCATGACCCACTATAGGGATAAACGTGCGTGTATAATAATTAATGGATGGATAAATGTAATGTACATTTGTCTCCAAAATATTGATTTGATTCATGTTTTATGACTTTTGTTTGCAATAGATAGGGTGTAAGGATAGATAAATACATCTCCATAATGATTCCTTATTGTTGCTTATTTTAGATTGTTTGTTACTAATATAATTCTAAATTAAGATTTAATAAAGATTTAAAAATAAAATAGGGAAATACCACGTGACATATCACGTTTTGTAGCCATTTCTTTACTGTTTAATTTGTATTTTTAATGTTGAAAGTGTTCTTGGTGTACATTATTATTCTAATTATTATAACACGGTTGGTACAGGAAATAGTGTCACTAGCGCCCCCTTCATTTCCGGAATGAAATAGTCATAAGGTATGAGACTGACAGTGGTCCGTCCCGCCCCTTTCTGTTTGCTGCAGTGAGGTGAACTTGGAATTTTTAGCAACATCAAATAAAGTTTCACAATGTTCACCAAAAACTAACTTGTGTTAGCGACTGTTAAAGTCTCCCAAGCTATTTAAATTCCCGTCCAAACTTTGTAGACGTTTTTTTTTCATGCATTTATAATCAATAAATGAAGGACTGTATTAGTGTATTTTATTACATATTTTTTTCTTATTATTTGGTGGAAGCTTTACATAAGCCCATTGGGCGTTGGCATCTTCCTGCATTGTTTTTTTCTTTTTTCTTCATAAAATTAAAAACTAAAAACTGTAGCTTTCCCATTCATTTCCAATCCACCAGCAACTTCTGTCTAGAGTCCATGGAATAGTCGTTCAAAATACCAATAAAACAAATTATATGGTTTATGACAAACTAGAACTGGAACTTTTATGTCTTTTTCTCTGACCGTTCCCCGCCGTGTTCCTTGGGATTCATGAAGATCTTTGGTCTCTCCATTCTCTGAAAATCCTCTGATTCAGTTATGAAACAAATGGATTGATGCTGACATTACAGACAATACAACTATTTCCATATAAAATGGCCTCAATTTGTTTCAACTAGATGTGATTATTTGGTGTCAGAGCCAAGGGACTAGGATCACCTGAAACTAAAACAGTAAGAGCAAAAAAAAAATAACCATGAACCAAAATGTATTTATTCTACAGAAAGAATAAATCAGTCACCCTAACACTGTATAACTGAGGAGGCTGGTTGGTCAGTGTGGTAGATTTCTCAAACACTGGCATCATCATCATTCCAAAGATGAATCAAAACTCTGTGATGTCACAACTAGAGTCATGCTTGTGATGTCATCAGCACTGTATGTATGTAACAAACTGCTACCTTCTTGTCATTGCTTCCTGCACTACTGACGAGTTCAGACATACGCAAAGCGCTTTTTATAAACATGTCTAGGGAAAATTGCTCCAACAGTGAGAAAACTGAACAAGGCTGGGTAGAAAACAGACCGTCTCCCATTGAACTGCAGAGAGAGATCCAAAGACTTGGATCTATTTTGGAAAAGGAGAGAGCGAGGTTGTTTGATGTGACCCAAAAGCTGGAGACCACCCAGCAAGAACTGGAGGATACAAAGAATGAGCTACAGACACAGAGAACAATCAAGAAGATTTTTATGAAGAAGACATTAGAGTTAAAGGCACAACTAGACACAGTTAACAGTCCAGCGACTCTCAGCCCTGCTGACATGATGCAGCTGGAGCATGATGATGACAAGGAGAATTCATACAGAAACCTAAAGTGGAGGTATGAAGCGGATGTTTCTGCGCTAAGACAACAAAACAAGGATTACCAGCTCGAAATAACTCGTTTGAACGAAGCACATCTGGAAAAAGCCAAGAACGACCTTGAGCTCATCAACACACTGAGAGCAGAAAAGGAAGATATGGACCAGAGAAGGAGAGAAGAGTTGTCTGTCTTGCAACAACAATCCAATAAGACAATAATACATCTAAAGAGTATTCTGGATCTGGCTACTATTTCTTTTGAGGGACTTAAAGCCAGACATGAAGTCGAAGTTTCTGGCCTGATGCAGCAGGCAGACATTTTTAAGCAGGATGTAGCTAAAGACATGGAAACTTCCTCGCAAAAAATCACGGAGCTTGAAGCTGAAAAGGAAAATCTTATAAAAGAACTGACTGCCTTCCAGAAACTGCACTCTGGCTGTGAGTTTAGTTTCAAAACGGAGCAGGAAAAAATGAAATCTGACCTTCAAGACGGAAATGAATTTAGACCTCCAGGAAAAAACATGGCAAAGTGTCAAGAAGGAAATGAGGAAGACAATTCTGACTCTGCAGCCAAAAATCAGGACCATCACTTAGAAGAAACACTGGCAGAGGACATAAATGTTCCTCATACATCGAACAAGGAGGCAAATGATTTTGTTGTAGAGAGAGAACCTGAGGCCACAGACATGAGAGACAGCTGTGTGCAAAATCGGTCAGAGGAACCAGTGGAGGCAGTGGGAAAAAAAACATCCGTGTGGAAGAGGGTACAGGACAGTTTTAAGCTCAAAAAATCACAACAGAAGAAGAGCAAGAAAAAGTCTTAATAGAGCAACTAGGAGAAAATGTCTAGTTAATTTCTGAACCGTTTGCAAAACCCCAAAATAAATCTCTTATTTTAGAGCAGAAAAAAAAAATGGCCGTGGGTTTTCTCCGGGTGCTCCGGTTTCCCCCAGATTTCCAAAAACCATGTAAATTATTTATGATTGCCCAATGTAACGTGTCCTCAAAAAAGGTCGTATTAATTTCTATCAAATTTAATTTGCAAACGGTTCAGATTGGAGAAACATTTGTGGAGAGAAAAGAAAACCTCTAAAACAAGCAACTAGTTAAAAGAGTCCAGGTCAGAACCATTTTCAAAACCCCAAATTACATCTCATATTTTAGACAAAAAAAAAAGGTCACCACGGTGGTGCAGTGGTTAACACGACATCTTCACAGAAAAGAGGCCTTTGTTCTCAACCAGGCGCCTCTTTCTGTGGGAGTTTGTCTGTTCTCCCCGTGTTAGTGGAGGGTTTTCTCCGGGTGCTCCGGTTCCCCCCAGGATTTCAAAAATGATGTAAATTGGGGTGATTGACTATAATGAACATTGTCCTCAAGAAAGGTAGTATTAATTTCTAGAAAACTGAATTCGCAAACGGTTCAGATTAGAGAAACATAATGTCAGGTGAGAGTTGCTCTCCACAGGTTGCTCTCCACACGTTGCTCTCCACACGTTGCTCTCCACAGGTTGCTCTCCACAGGTTGCTCTCCACAGGTTGCTCTCCACAGGTTGCCCTTTGTCACCAGTGTCTAGATGCAGTCAAGGTTTTGATGGGATCCGTTTTAGTGGCCTTAGAGTCATGTCTCTGCTTTTTGCAGATGTGACGAGGTCCTATTGGCTTCAACAGCTGTGAGCAAATAAACGTTGTTGTCGGCCTAACAAGGCGAATGCCTGAACTGGAAAAGGAGTGGCCCTTGGTGGCCCTTGCTGGCCCTTGGTGGCCCTTGGTGGCCCTTGCTGGCCCTTGGTGGCCCTGCCCATTCAGATTTCTGGCTCCCCACAAGACAGACTATGAAGATACTTTGAACTAACCAATAGCATACAAAGCTAATGCTGATGTTACACCAGTGAGTCACTAAGGAGAGTCTTGAAGCTCAGCACAGATGGACAGAGTACAGAAAAGATGTTGCAGTTTTTTTCCAAATAATCATGTAAGTTGACTAATGTTGTTGTATCCACAAAATGTTGGCTAGATGATGACTAGTTAATTCATACCAATATATCATGAAATGCCTGTTAACATGAATATTAATGTTGCTGTTAACCCGTGTAATATTCCTTGATAGATAGTTGTTGCCAGGAATAAACCCAGTTCTCTTTATTTTCTTTGCAAAAGTTGTTCTCACTGTTGCTTTTGATATATTTCAAAGAAATGTTTATTGTCACAACAGAAGGAGCAAAGAGTCGGAGAGGAGACAACAGACCAGAGGTCAGCAGCAGGACCATGATGTAGGATCTTCTGTTACCTGAGAATAATTTGCTTAAGACGAGCAAATTATTACTTATTAATAATTTGTTTATTACTAAGATGAGTAATAAGCAAATTATTACTTATCATACAGATAAGTAATAATTTGCTTATTCCCTAATTTCCACCCATACAAACACAAAACCAACACAATGCTTATGACCCACACAAATACAGGCTACAAGCACACAAATGTTGACACGTTGTGTGTCTGACCCACAAAAAGACAAACACACACAATGCGACACAGCCACACACACAAACATATATTCCTACATAGCCTATTTCTTACAAATTACACTAAGTTATAAAAATAGTCAAATAAACCTTACCTAGTAGATATGAACTCTCCTCTTGCCGGTTCTCAGGCTCAGATTCTGTCTGTGACACCCAGAGGAGGTGAAATGATCTGTTACACAAAGAATTTGTGTAACAGATTTTTAAACAAAAAATTTGCTAATTTTTTGTTTAATTTTTAGCTTCACATTTAGATATGGAAAAAGTTTGAGTCACAAAAAATCCCCAAGCAGTTTTGAATCTGAACTCAGATCCAGAACCACACAGCATTCTGGGAGATGTAGGCAGAGGCATGACTTTAGCAGTTCTTCCTCGCTCTCTTTGGTTACCTAGCAACTTAGTCATTCTTTGGTTACCTAGCAACGACCTTTTGCTTAACTTGCGCAGCAGCAGTTTCAGGTTTGGCCACTGTGCCTCATAACTGGCAAAAAATTTAAAAAAACAAACATGTGGGGATTGCTAAGGAAAATGATTATTTAATGCTAAAAATACACTTAATCTTATGACATGTGTAAAGGGATAGTCAACACTTCAAACAAAGCAGGGCCCTTTTGCCTCCCCCACACACAGAGCAATAAAGTTACATTCCGATGGGGCAGAGGAGACTTCTTGGCGCCAGGGATCTTCCGTATCAGGCAGAGATGACCACGAAGTGGTCCGTCCTCTTACTCAGATAAAAACCAGACATCTGAGCTGTGGTGAGGGGAGTTTCCGGGTTTCTTTGGGGGCTGGGGCAGGTCTCTGAGTGGTCAAAGAACGGAACGCCTTGACTGCATATATTAAATAGGGAAACGCCTCTTACATTTAAAAATACAGGTCAGCAAGCCAGCAAGAGAGGTTTTTTTTCCATCTTTTTCCTCCACGTGGGCGCCTTTGTCTGTCTTCTGTGTTTCGTGTTGTCTGTTTTATCCTTGTCTGTATAAAATGTATATCTCTGTATCTCTGCAGCTTTGTTGTCGATTGTTTTATATTGAATTAAACTCTGTATTTCTGTGACGTCATCGTGCCTCGCCGTCTCCTTGCCAGCGTGATGTCATCCGCTCGGGACCAGCTAACAGGAGGGAAGGGAGCCATGCTTTTTCCAAAATTTAAGCTAACATAATAACTTTCCTTCCTTAACAGGATGTTCAGGGAGAGAAACTAGCATCATGCTAAACAGTGGATATGAGGTGATTTCCCACATTATCCATTATTAGTCGATATCTTGAGTTAAAATTTTCACAAAAATAAAATGTTTGTTTTTTGTGGCACATCTGTATCTTATTTTGAAGGGATGTGTAAACGTTACCATAGCGAACGCGCTGGCGTTAGGGCAGCGGTCACCACGAGATGAGTGGAGTTGTAAGTCTTAAGTCTGGTTCACACGATTTAAGGATTGTAGGCCGATTTTCCAAACTTCTGTGACCACGCAGGACACGAGCCGATGCAACGTTTCCACGTTTCTTGTCGAGGACTCCACTTTCAGACGACACAGATTCATTCACAGAGAAGGCGAGCAACACCTCGTCACACCGAACAAATGTTAAGAGTTTTAACACGAAGTAGAAGGTGAGTTTTAACTTAGTGCATTTTAGAGGGTCAGCAAACTTGTAACATGGTTTACTGAATTTTTGAGAAGGACCTCGCTGCAGCAAACAGAAAGGGGCGGGGACGGACCTTTCCGTCAGTCCCATAACTTATTGGAAATGGGACTATTGCACTCCGGAAATGAAGGGGGCGCTATTTTCATAATCACTAGTATAAATATCTTTAAGAAGCGGGGTTGAGAGCTCGATTGAAAGAAGTTTGAGAGGTTCTTCCATTGATGTTCGGCACACGATCCACAATGTAAAACCCACAAAGTCAACAAAAGGTATTTTTACCTTCTTAATTTTTTTTCACATAGTAAATCAATACGCTTTTCTAGATTAGGTTGAAAATATAATTAACAGCCGTAAACTAGTGAAATTCGTAATTCATACAGGGGAAGGCTAATTTTAACATGTAGCATAGCTAATTATTATCCCGCAGGGCACCATTAGATAAAAATAGAAAAGTAGATAACATGTATAATTGAGAAATGTATTTTATGCTCAAACTTTGTTTTTTATTTTCATTTTGAAAATAAAATGAAGTAAAATGAAGTATACAGATCCACGTATCTATTTGCAACATTCGGAACGGAGAGAAGATTCTTCCATATTGCAGGAACGATAAATATTGCTGTCCCCTTTGCTCATACAAGGTACAGAACCATATAGCACAAACTGCTATGGTTCAACATAACGGTATGTAAAACTACACTTGAAAAATATAAAATATATTTTACATACTTACTAGTTTTCTAGTGTTTTTCTTTTATTTTTAAAGGTTAATCTTTTTTAAATATAAATATTAAATATTGGTTTTGTACACCAATGTTAAATTTCTGGAAAGTCTAATATTTTTTATAACCTGATGGATGTGAAGAGGGAACCAAAAGAATCTGTTTTGTATTAAACAACAGTGGACAGGCTGCACAACCACCAAACTCTTTTAAAAGACTTCCTAGCTCAATATTAGGGAGAAACCTGGATGTTTTATTCTGATACTGCCTTGCTCAAATTTCAGAATAAGACACTTCAGATGTTAGGGCGAGCGCATGGCGTCAAAAGATCCATACGAAGCACATGCGCACAACGCTTTTATTGTATTTTCCGCACTATAAGGCGCACCACATTATAAGGCGCACCTTCAATGAATGGCCTATTTTAAAACTTTTTTCATATATAAGGCGCATAGAATACGCTACAGTAGAGGATGGGGTTACGTTATGCATCCATTAGATGGAACTGCTCTAAAGGGAATGTCAACAAAATAGTCAGATAGGTCAGTCAAACTTTATTAATAGATTACAAACCAGCGTTCTGAAAACTCCGTTCATTCCCAAAATGAATAAACAGCTGTTTTATTATTTTCCCGAGGTAAAGTAAGTGACGTGGTATTTTCGTGACACAGTTTATCTTTTAACAACAGCAAGGTATAACATATAGTGGAGGGGAACTTTTCCTCGATTCAATAAACACGTAAAAAACAGTCTGATACTGTTACGGTAAATCAAACGTTAGTGCAATCACAATATATATCCACTTCCACACCATTGATTCGTTCATGTTAAATTCTCTCTCTGCTGCTCTATTCCCGTGTTCTACTGCGTGACTGATCACCTTGAGCTTAAACTCTGCGTCGTAAGCGTGTCTCTTAATAGGAGCCATTTTGGGGTCTTTCCACAAAACCCAGCATGCACCGCGCGCTTCTTCTTCTACGGGGGAAAATGAAGTCGGCGGCTGCTTACCGTAGTTGTGAGACCTGTTGTGGCTCAATATTGGTCCATATATAAGGCGTACCGGATTATAAGGGGCACACAGCTTTTGAGAAAATTGAAGGTTTTTAGGTGCGCCTTATAGTGTGGAAAATACGGTACTTGCCAGCCATTGCTGCGCTGCTAACAAAAAAGGGGGAAAAATGCAGAAAAACCATTGAAGAATAACCCGTATGGTGGTTCTGTGGTGGCGCAGGGGTTAAGCACAACCCACATGAAAAGGCAGTAGTCCTCAATGTGGCCGTCGCCGGTTTGAATCCTGGCCTGGCGATCTTTGCCGCATGTCTTCCCTCTTCTCTCATTACCTACTTTCCTGTCTGAGCACTTTCAAATAAAGGCCACTAGAGCTAAATCACTTTAAAAAAACAAACGAAAACCACTCGTATTCTTAATTTTTCTTGCTCTGTTGGCTACAATATGCTTAGACTGGTTGCCATAGCAACTGCCTCACAACTAGCTCCACTAGTATATCGGGATTAGACCCCAAAAACACGCAAACATTTCCCACACAAAGAACAGAACATTCATCCCATTACGCTATTATGTTATGATTATTTTGATATTATTAATAAGTGACCATCTAACAATTGTGCAGTGGCTAGCCTGTTGGACACAAAACGTGGCTAGGCGCCCAACTACCTCATCGAACTTGCTAGTATCCACTTAGATTGTGGGAAATGAAGGAATGTGTCACGAGAAAGCTAGACAATTGATACGCTTGACTATGAAACCTCAACTGTCTGTGGACAGCGCATGGCTCACAGGGTGCACACATACACCTCGGTAAGTGGGAGCAGTTTCACGTTTCTCCACAGTCCCTCATAACTGATAAATATTTAAAAAATTGGTGAGGAGCGAAGAGTAAATAGCAGATAAAACAGGAAGGGTCTTGTCACCAGTTTGGCAGTGTTTTGGATGTTTAAAACGATACATTGGTGAATTTTTGATATCGACTGATATCTAATGCTTATATTGTCATACCTTTTTCAGTTATATTGCCCTGGATAAATTTAATACTCCTGCGGTCTTAAGAGATGGGGACCTTTGGAGCTTTTTATTATTTCTTATTATTTTTATTTTCATAAGGCAGAGTCCCACTGACCCTATGTGCGCTTTTATGCCTTTGTTTTTTCTGTGTGGTTTTGGGACCTGACGGTCTGATGGGACAACCTCCCCGCTTCCCTCCCACTGTCCGACCGTGACATTTGCCACGCTAAAACCGCGGGAGAGTTATTTTCCAATACTTAGTCATACCAATGCTTATCAGCCTGCAGGTAAAGTCCAATACATTCCCTTTGCCTGACATTATGGAGGAGCTAAGGTACTCACAACCTGCCCTGCTGTCATGAAATAAACCATTGTCCAATGCAATCAATGTGATGAGATAAACAGGCAATCGTAAACAGGACCAGTTAGGCATGCAGAGACAAAGTCCCGCAGGTAACAATAACCCCGTTTGCATATTTAAGTACAGATATTCATCTAAATTATGATGTCACTCACGAGTACAACTGACAGGAAATCTTTGGTGGCCAATCAGCATTCTGGGGATTAACCAATTCATGTTATTAATGTGTCAGCTCTCATGAATGAAACTTCCCCGCTTTTCCGCTCGAGCCTGCAGGGGGACAGAGACGGAGGCGTCTCGGTAATAGCTGGAGGGATCGCGAATCTTGATGCGGAGAACTTCAAGAGGGAGAGACGGGGGACGTCTCTCTCCTCAATTCCCTCGTCTAATTGGGCATTCAAACATTTCTGTGTTTCAGCCGTGACAATCCCCCTGCCGAAACAGAACCCACATCTCCAGCTCCATAAACACCAGAGCGTTACCTCCAGGTCTAAACTTCCTTAGGTGGAAAAAGTCTCCTGACAAATACATGATATGAAAAAAACTGACAGCAGGTTTGAGACTCTCTAACGTTGACACACACACACACCCACGCCTGGAATGCATGCTGTGTGCGCTTTTATCATGTTACACAGCCCCTAAACAAAGCTTTGCATATCAAACCAAAAAATAAAAAATAAAAAATGGCAACAATGAGCCATTTTTCCACAATCTCCTTGCTCTCTTTTAACACCATTTCAGCTTGCATTTCAAGGAAGAAACACACCAATTCTCCAGGCTTTATCTGTGTAATTGCGCAAAGAAAAACGGGGGGGGGGAATGGATTTCTGTTTTCCTTCTCTTTGTTTTGGACAGGCAGAAAAAGAAAATCTTCAAGGCATTCCTCTTTGTCAGCTGAAACACGCTGACGGAACAACGCATAAACTCCCCGAGGATGGCACCGACTGGTCTTTTTCACACACAAAAAAAAATCCTTCACGGCGTATAGTTTTTGCCGTGTTGTGTGACGAAAATAAAAAGTGAGATGATGTAAAAGGAAATATTGACCACCGGCTTGTGGAGAAAGCGTTTTCCCTCTACAGCACGATATATGTTCCAGGAATTTGAATCAATATTCCGGGGGGGGGGGACCGTCATCGCTAACATGAGGGGACTACAATCTGCGGCTCTGGGGCCTCAGACGGCTCCTCTGACCTTCTACAACGGCTCTTAAAGCTTTTGACTAAGAAAAATGAAGCGTTAACACAGATGCTTTCTCTCAGCAGCTGCTCTTATTTACAGTCTTTAAATTTCATGTAAATAGTCTGTTGCTGCTTTCTATGCAGAAATATGCTCATCTTGTTGCACTCTGCTTACTATCTAAATAAGCGTACAATATAATTCTTATATTGTAAATTTCTCTTATTCTTATTTTTCTGTTTTTGTATCTTCACCTCTGTTTAAATACGCACGCTTCCATTTTCCTTTGACGTCCTTCTGGTGAATTTCCCCGCTGTGTGAAAACAGAAGGACGTCTTACAACGTCACGACTTCGATTTCGCCTCGGTTACAAGCGTCTTGACGACCGAGAGTCGGTTGTATTTTAGGAGCTCTGTGTTTGTTTGTTTTTTGCCCGAGCGGCATCATCGGCCAGCGTGAACGTCTCCGGAGAACTTGGCGTGAGTAATTAGCAGCCTCTTCACTGGGGACAGAAAGCTTCACACTCGCATCAGTAACAATATCGAGGCTGAACAGACACTAATAGACTCCATTTGTTTATGCAAATCTTACCACTCAGGGTGTAATATGGCGATCCACAATTAATTAGTGCTGCACTTCCTGTGTTACCTTCAGCCGAGTGTTCTTTAGGACTATTACTGTAGGTACTCGACTCGAGAACATGAGCTCTTCTTTGTTTCCTCAAAGAACCTTTGTGACTCGTCTCATTTCGACACTGAGACTGTCGATGTTGATGAGCAAAGGAAAAACATATATTTGCCACGTGGAAAGTTAAAAATCATCCACTGGTTTTAACTTTGTTTTTCTATCAAGAGAACAGGAAAAGGTTTAGCATATCAATGCCACCGTTGACAGCAGAAACATTTCCTCACCAATGCATCAAATATAATAAAGCTTGTTTTTTAAAAAAAAATTATTATTATTTAGATCAAGCAGATAGAGGAGGGGGTCGTGTTTCGGCTCATTTCTTTTGAAGATCCTCGCTAATGAGAGATAATTCTGTACGACTGTAGAGAGATGACATTGAACATGTTCCTTTTTCCAACAAAGCGGCGCGAACGCAAACACAACATGAAGGAAGCTTTTGTTTGTTTTGCAAACTGGTGTACGCATTTTTAATGACTTCTACACTTCGAGGTAGCAAAGTGGATGTTAGCTCTTTGATCATCTCAGAGCTATTTCCAGTTGGAGATGTGTTGCACTTCAGTCTGCTGAGCTTGGGATTGAAACCAATGCAGACCGGAATTCCTACATCTTTCTATTTCAGTTTGTGTTGCCTTGCAAGAACTGGCATGTAAGAAAAAAAAAAAAAGAAAACGGATTAAAAACTCCACAAGGAATTCCCCATGACTTAAAATCTGACCAAACTTTCTCATAATAAGGCAGGTTGATCTGATCTGTTGGTATGAAGTCCCAACAGTTTCAGTGCTTTAAGAGAGGAGCTACCACTACAGTTTTTGTTCTCTTTGTCTAAAAAAGAAAAAGTTAGCATGATATATATATATATGTCAAATTTGAACTTGATAGACCAAAACCCCAATTTTTTTCCTCTATTATTCTCTTCGTTCAACAGTGGTTTATTTGCAGCAATTCAACCATGAAGGACTGATTTACTCAGTCTGCTTCAAGCAGTTGATGTTGAATCATGTGAAAGCATTCATGCAGCGTTTGATCCGAGGTGCTGTTTTTTTTGTTTGTTTTTTTTTACATTTTTTTTTATTGTTTTAGTTTGTATCGTCTCAACAGAAGTTTTTCCTCTGCAGCAGCTCTGAGGTACCGGTCAGTGTGGACCATGTCGCTCCTGATGGGAACCAGTTTTATCGTAACGTTTCAGTTTTGATAGAGCTGAAGGCATTACATTGATAAAATAGTCTTGTGATTTTTTTTGTTGTTGTAATTTTATGAATTGACTGACCTCTGTGTATTAAAGTAACACTGCAATAAAAGAAATAAGTACTTTTTTTTTTTTTGCCTTGTGATAGTTGAGTGCTTGTTGTGGATACATCTCACCCTACAGCTTATCTCATAGCTAACAGGTTCTGGTTAGGAAAAAAAAAAATCTTCCCCTCAAGTGTAAAATACTAATTTAAACTCCACAGCGGTGTGACATTCACCGACGGAAAAAGCTGTGAGCGTGTTCATTAATATCTGATTCAGTTTCGGCGTTTGCTCTTTGGGAAAACGGGCCTTTTTTTTTTTTCTTAAATGCTTTAATAAACTTCATGTCACTGTTGTTTACTCCTTTCTCCAAATACAAGAGACTAGTAGCTAATTAGACACATGAGTGGAGTGAAGCGAAGGACACGGTGACATTTCTGCTTTCCTACCAAACCTCCTGCGCTCGTCGTGTTCATCATTTGCGCCCAGGAGACTGACTCCAGCGTTTGCCTGAGAGTTGCTACTTGAAATTCCTGGAAGCGCGAAACGGCGGGACCAGCGGTGGAATCGGGACGCTCCGAGAAATGCGACGTCATCCCGGCGGACGGAGGGGGACGGGCATGCGCGGATACGGGTTGAATTACAACGCGCCGGCCGGAATTCAATTTCCTCCGCAACTCTGCTCCACTTTGCACCTGATGTGGGCCCGGGAATGACAGGGAGGGAGGAGGAAATGTAATGAAGATCTGCCAAGGCAGTGCCTGAGACGATTTGCATGATAATAACTAAACAAATCACACGCAGAATAACTGGATTAGCAGTGCGCATCAGATGGTATGAGTGTCTGGAAGCGCGCAGCACTTCCTCTAGCAAAGATTTAGGGAAGGAGAAAGACACTGAGCCGGGCGAGACGTTGAGTTTCTGCTGCGCCCCTCCAAACTCGTCTCAGTCTTAAAAATGACTGGAGCGTTTTTTTTTTCTCCTCTGTGGAAAAAAATAGGAAAAATAGAAACTCGTTTTTGAGGTGAAGGTAAAAAAATGTACATTTTGGCCTATTTCTTTTGAGACAATTCAATCAGCAGATGGAATAGAAGATGCCACCCAGCTGTGTGTGTTAATCCTCATCCGTCCATGTTTTTTGCTTACTTCCGGAAATTTTGCGCGTGCTCAAAATGCTGTTCTATAAACAAACCAGCAAAATAAACAATAAAAAAAAAACTGTCCTTGTCACCGTCTTCTCTCCTATTAGCATTTTCAGCAACATGTCATTGTTTTTTGCTATATATTCTCATCTAATGTATGATAATCATATTTACATTACATTGATAAAATAGTCAGTTTCATCATTTAATGTTTTACATCGCGTGTGTCAAACTCAAGGCCTGTGGGACAAAACCCGGCCCTCCCTAGCTTTATGTGTGGCCCTCTATACTCCAAATTATATCAATAAGTCCCTCCAGTTTTTCACAAGTTCACAAAATTCACACAAAACCAACAAATCGCTAACATTTTTTTTTTTTTTTTACTGACATTTTTTCTCAAAATTGGCCAAAAAACATTGGGTTTAATAAAAAAAAAGTCATATTCAACCTCATACATTTATTGTGAAAATTCCTAACAAATATTTCTAAATTAGCACCGCAAAATCTGTGGTTTTAATTGCAGAAAAACCACAAAAAAACAATCGTAAAATCCTGGATGGACTGATCAGTGTGAAAAGATGTTCAATATTATATTATCTTAAGAAACACCTATTGAATGCTGAAACAGCTATTTATTGATATTTTAACAATTGAATTGGTTTGCATCAATACATTCGGACACAACTGGCCCTTTAAGAACATCCAGACTTTTGATATGTTCCAAAATGAAAATGAGTTTGACATCCCTGCTTTACCTTTTTTTTAATGTTCAGTAAGCATTATCCTTCGGGCGGGAGAAAGCAGACGGCTTTTCCTCCTTCCAGACTTTTTTGTTTCGTTTTTTTTTTTTTTCCTCTAACCCTGCCCTCTTTGGTCTCCTCTCTCGTCCTTCTCGGTGTCAGTGCACTTTCGAAAATGATAGGCTCTGTGGAGTGCTGCAGTAGAGCAGTGTGTTTTAAGATGTTTTTGCCGGTCTCACCTGTCTTTTATTGCAATTTACAATGGGATTACTCAGACCTCTGGTCATTTTTTCTGCCCAACCTCCTCCTTTCTCCCACTTCATCGCCCCTTTCATCATGGACTTCTCGACCAAAAGTAAATACAAGCAGCAGACGGAGTCTAAATGTGACTACGCACTCATGAATGGTAGTTTGCACGTCCAAAATCTTTTCTTTTTTTTTACTACAAATGGATCATAAGCTGCATAAACATTCAAGTTTCCCATATATTTATTAATTTAGCCGTGACTGTCTGATAAATTAACAGTAACATTGAAACTAACTTGACCATCGGTGATGTGACACACTGCTATTTTTCAAATTCGATTTCTTTCTAAAAACTTAATCAGTTGTAGCCTTGCAGATATATTTAACTAACAGGAAAAAATGTGGATATTCTTGTGGATATTCTTTTTATTATTTTTTTATTGCAATTTCAAAAAGGAACTTGAATAATGTTTTTTAAAGGCCATGCAGAGCAGTCAATTTTCTTTTTTCTCAAGTTGAATAAAAGTTACAAATCGGATATGAACACGCTGATCCCAACTGATCTGGATAAATGTGGATGACATTTATAAGCTGTGGCACACAGTCATTTAAGCAGCACACATGAAACATTTCATTACATAAACTATAAATATTCAAACCTGGGGAATGGCTTTGATTCGTCTCGGTTACATTTTTCAAGGTATTTGCTTCAAAATTCCTAATATACTTTTTTATTCACCTTAACTGATGGAAGCTGACTGACGTAAAATATTGTGGTCTCAGCTATTAGAGCTATGTCAAGTGGAAATCCCCATGGTCAGATGACGTACCAAATTATTTAAAAAAAATTTCTTTATGTAACTTTCCACCTTACTTCTGATTAAAAATCTCCTCTGCACACAGAGCAACCATTTACTTGTTAAGAAATACAAAAAGCCTGTTTGTTGTCAGCGATGTAAGATATTAACCGTTAATCTTACGGAGGGAGGCGCCATCCATCCAGCTGTTTTGTTTGAGCTCATCACATTCTTAATAATAGCTTTCTGTGAAATGTATTGTACACCTCGCTTTACCGAGACTCTCCTGGAACTCATGGATGAGTAGCTAAATTACTTTAACTTTTTTATACTCTCATGAAATTGAAAATAAGCCATGAAAGCAACATCTGGATGTGCAGTGGACGCCCGGTATATGTGGAGGCGAGGGACCACAGCCACCTGCGAAAAGCTGCAAATCCTTCAGACTTGTTTTTAAAAAATTTTTTTGTAATTGCCTATTTCAAAGACTCAAACACCAAATATACCTTTAAAGGTATTAATATACACAGTGGAATCTGGCTTAGCGGTAGCGCAGAAGCTAATATCTACAGTCTTCCTTATCTCTGCTGTTGGGGGTACAGCCAATCAATAGCAAGTAAAATAAATGGTGCTCCTTGATTGGCTGCTTTGTAAATGCCAGCACATCAGATGTCGAGTTGCATTACATCTATGTATTTCAGCTTCCCAAACTGCATTTTGTTGTGAATATTTTAGATAAAACAATAGTGAATTGGTAACTTTGTAAATATTGAACAGGACTTCTTTGGTATTCTTTAAAATGAAAACTGAAATATGAAAACAAATTATATATATATATATATACATATATATATATATATATATATATGTGTGTGTGTGAGTGGGGGGGGGTGTATATATATATACAACCAGTAAAAAATGAAATGAAATCTCAAATTGACCCAACCCCTGTATGTCATGGTGAAGGCATGTAGCCTTTCCAATAAGTGCAGCTATGTCTCTTTACAGTCTCTCCACATATTCTTCTATCGTCTCGTTCTTTTTCCCTTTTTTGTGTCTCCCATCACCACCTATACAGTCTTCTCTATTGTAGCTGACAGGTAGCTGCCCAGTCCCAGAATGCACTCTGATATGACATGTGGTGTGACTCCCTTTATATCCAAGACACAATTCCACAATTGAAAGATTTCCTATATGGGGTTCAGAACATAACGTTGGTGATGTGTTGTTGTACAAAGCTGATCCACACTCAAGCACTGTGAAACTTCTGTACCTGCTAGCTAAGTACAGTGAAAATATTGTTGTACGAATATAGTTTTTAAGAAAACAAACTAGCACATGTCTGTATTACTGTCTTTTCTACATATAGCAGCAACACATAAGTCACACTAGCCAAAAAAAAAAAAAAGCCAAAAGTGTACAGTGGCCTATCTCAGTCTTCCAGTCCTACACACTAGTTTGCAGAGAAACAATTGTCCAGGGGACATTTATGCTTTGTTCAAATTCATAAAAGTCCATATTCAAGTTGGTTGCACTTCACTTAGCTTTCCAATATCTATTCTGAGAGTTGTGGAAAGCTTCATTTTTCTCATGACTGCTTACGTTAAGTATTCAATTTATTGTCACCATTACTATACAAACAATTTCTAACAATAAAACTGAGGTAAAAAAAAAAAAAAAAAAAGACGCAACAAAGAACTTTCTGGATCCTGTTGACACAATAACAATAACAGATGGAGAAAAACGAGACTGCAGGGAGACTAAGACAGATATCAGGAATGTGGAGAGTGAAAGGTGGTGACAGAGCGAATTGGGAGAGACAGTAGAGACGATTCTGGCAAAGACAAAAGATTCTGAATGCAGAGTGACATCTCAGAGGGGGGAAAGAAGCGTGAAAAGTATGTAATGAAGCCTGTCTGTGTCACTGTACAATCTTTCAACAAGCACCGGCTCATAACTCTGAATTTATCAAGAGCTCACAGAGCAGTGAAGGACTGTCAGGGAGGCCAACAAACTCTTTTAGGATGAACACTTTCATATACTTCATCCCCATAAAATTACATATACACTCACTAGCCACATCATTAAGCACACCTTTGGCATATTTGAGACTTCAGATTTCTGAAGGTTAAAGCGTCTTAAAGTGTCAGATTCTGTTAGTGATGGAAGTTTTGAGCCGGACCCTTCATGGGTAACGTTTGCTTGTTCAGCAAATTACACAGGCCAACTGGTCAACAGCCAAAAAAAATTGTCTGCGGGCTTTCAACTGTTTTAGGGTCATGTTGATGTGCTGAATCCTAAAATCCCATTGGTTTTGCTCAATCAGGTCAACTCTCTGAACTATGGAGCAACATGAGCATCAAAATGCAGGACTTGTTCTCACATCTGGAGAATCTGATCAATGAGTGATGAGCAGGAGGAGAGATTCCACCAGGACAGGAAAGAGACGGAGACGTAATGTTCAATTCACATGTACTTACCCTTATCAGTGTTCATCATTCAATTTACAGAAATCCAAGGTTGTTACATGTAATTAGCGCAATCTGTTAAAAAAATAAATAAAAATTTCTCATAAAACCTTTTTTGGATAAGAAATATTAACGGAAATGAACTGATGATGTCACAAAAATGTCATTGATCTACTCAGAAGATTGGATTTGTTTAAATGGAATTGGAATAAAAACCTGACCTGATTGGGAAAAATTGATGTCATTTTAAGACTCAGAGAATCAAAATAGTCCTAATTCAGTTGAAAAAACATAGACAACTTCATATGTATATATTTTGTAGCCCAGTGGAATTGAGCAACTTTGTCGCTACGTTTAATAACTTCTCAGATAATAAAATCGATATCAGCCAACAACGCAATCGGCAAGTCAGACTTTTTAAAAATCAGTCCTGACCAGAAAGCCGCAGTGCACGCCGAGTCACAATGTCATCCCTGGGAGGCATGTGCAACTAGGATAAGTTTGAATTTATTGCAGCAATAATAAGAAGTGACAGCCATGTTTACCTCACTTCTTCAGTTTCCTGCAAATAATCAGAGGAAGAGCTATTTTTAAAGTCTGAAGAAACCACTTCAGAGCTGCATTCTGCCACCTGTAGTCACGGAGGAGTTCAGCTCCAGCAAGAAGACAACCTGTTGTCAAAATTGCGCGCCATCAAGTAATTATAGCTTCAGTTGCCTTCCGCCTTTTCATATCATTTGTTCTCAGACCTTCCAAACACAGAGACTATGCACGCAACATGATTAGACAACTTATAATTTAGCATCGGCAATTACTGCACAAGCAGGCTCAACATTTATTCCTCAGACCAGTCGTCCTGTTGTGATGACTGTGGATAAGGGAGCGCCTCTGTAATTAGCAATCAGATTTCTTGCGTATTCCGGCTCGCTGCCATTGTCCCGGCCCTCCTCGTAACACACACCCCACCGCCCGACCGTCGTTCGCCGCCGCACGCGTTTCTGTTTTTGTGGTTGCTTCTGCTTTTTTTTTTATCCGTAATGATTCAATCTTCACCAATTAGAGCCAGCGTGACGGTGAGGCAAACACGAGGCGCAAAAGGAAGAGAGAGAGAGAGGGAGAAATCGAGAGTGAGGCAGAGGTTCTTAATAGAGCATTTAATGAAAGTTAATGGTGGGCTCTGTGTTCACCAGAGAGTCGTCTAGAGGGAGTCTGTGGATCAAGCCCAAAGATCGCACATTGCACATTCATGGCCTTTTTCTTTTCATTATCGGACCTCTCCTAATGATGAATGTAAATAATGCATATCAGAGTATTGGTGGATGTGGGTGACGACTGTGAAACCATTGCTCCACTCGGGAGCCAATTATAGCCGAGGATGAAATACACACAGGTTTCGTTTTGTGCTTCTGAGGTGTTCTCACCAAAGGAAATGAACCACCTAACACTGGTGTTGGACTTTAACACTTTGTCATAAAAGCAAAGTTGTCTGTTATAAAAAATATATATATATATATATATGTACAAAACTCTTTTCTTTACTTTCACAGCAGTTATATTTACCGCTCTTTTGAAAAGCTTGATTTCTCCAACTGTAAGGGTGACTTTTAGTTTTTCCCTGCTTAATAGTTGTTTGCGTAGAACATAATAAACTATGTTTAGGTACTTCCCTAAGTAGCCACTAAGCTGATTTTTTTTTTTTTTTGTTCAACACAGATTGAAAAAAAATGAAAGAAAAGGTAAAGTACTTAACATAATAATAACCCAACAATTAGTTTGAAATAGAAGTGCAGAACTTTTGAGTATTTCTTAGTTTCAACAATAAAGTGGCTTTAGTTTTAATAGGGGTTTTTTTTTTTTGACCACTCAGACTAATCAAAGTGTGCTCAAGGTGTGAACATGATTTAACGATTAAGATTATGCCTTAAAGGATTAATGAAAGCATCAAGAGAGAGCTCTTCATTCCTCTTTAAAACCCGTTGAAAGCCTTCTCTTCCTTACATAAATGTCAGCCTGGTGGGTTCTTTCAAACAGTAGACTCGGTGTCTCTCTCGGGCCCCATAGTCAAACACACCCATTCCTCCGCTCGGAGTGAGGGGTCATTACGGTGATCATGGAGGTGGAAGTGGTGTTCTGTGATGCCTGTGTGGCTATAATTCGTCCAATCCCAGGTATCTCTTGGAGCTCTTCAGCAGTACCACAGACATCACTGCTGGGACTGCAGAGCCAGCGTAGGATGCAGCGTCTGGCACGGAGTAAACCTTTTTCAATTTAATGTTCTTACTTTGAAGCAGCTATTTATGCTAATAAACCTTGTGGTAAGATAACTTGAGTCATACAACTCATTATGTTATTCCTCACCCAATAAATGACTTTTGTCTAAACTAATTTTATGTATATTAGATTATTCATTCTAATGTAGCCAAGAACATTCTGACAATGCATAGAACAGACGTTCTGAGAATTTCCCATGCTAAATATGATTTTATCACGTTTTGTGAAAACCAGTTAAATATGTCAGAATACACACTTTTTTATATAGAATTTTATTGCAGAAATGTATAATTTCAACATTATAACCTTGAGGAGAAATATCACAAATTAAAGTATCATTAACTGAGCTTCTGATCCATAGGCCTGATCACATTGGACTGTTTTTGTCTAAAAGGGGACATTGTTTTTATTTTATCTTTACCAGAAATGGAGTTTTAGAGGACCCACTTATCTTTTGTTGTTCCCTGTTCTTGTTTTCTTATTGTGGAGGTTTGAACCGCATGTTCCATACTCCCTGTTTACCGCCACCTACAGGTTTGGAGGAGTAAAAATCAGCATTTTGGGGAAGTTCTTTGTGTGTCCGTGTGGACGAAAACATTTCTGGAAACGGTCCCGTGTTGACGCAGGTGTTTTTGAAACCAGCTATCTGTTTTAGGAAAAAAACTAGCTTTTCAGTCAGTATCAGCCAAGTTTATTTTCAATCTCAATGCTGTTAACCAAGTTTAACTCAGTTGACATTACACACAGAATTAGCATTAGCCTAAATTCCAGTTCATTTTGATACAGTCCAATCATATAGTCTACATGTTCGGAATCTAATCACATACAGTCTAGACCAATACTAATTGTAATACGGCACATTTAAAGTCAATTGGTCATTTAGTAAAGTGTAACCTAAGAAAGAACAGCCAATGTGAGTCATCGGTTTAACAGCCATCCTTTGCTATGATGGTGTGAGCTTTTTTCTTTCACACTGGATATTTCTCCAATTTGCTCACTTTAAGATTTTCTTATATTGGTTATCACACACCACCGACTCACTGCTTCCACCAACAGGTGGGTAAGGGGAGTGATACTCTACACCAGACAGTCTCACTCCTGCTCATTAGAATAAGTTCAGAACCACTGGCAGGTTTATTATCCCGCCCATAATATTAAATGAGAATATTCAGTTCCGAATCCAACACAATGCCCAGTTAGTTCAATGAATGTTTGAATTAATTCCAATTATTTCACCATTAGTGACCCTTACTTTACAGCCCTTCTACTACCTCTTATCTTCTGTCATTAAACCGACAGCCAATGGAGTCTAAAACATGTTGACTTCGGGGGAAAAAAATGCACCATTAGCTTTATTTTTATTTATTTATTTATTTTTTGATTAACTTCATTTTGATAATTTCATGTTTGCTAAATGGCTTTCACGGCTGTGATTTCAGGACATCACTCAGGCGGACGGTTAATGAATTTATTGTATTGATCATAATGTCCGGGAGCCCTGGCTGGAAAATATGAAGTGTCAAGTGCTCATTAATTCTGGAGAGAAGTTGGCAAACGTCGTTGACTCGTTCCATTACCCAAAGTCCACATATAATTGACCTTGCGGCTCTGTCCTGCGCTGTGAAATTTCCCCCCGTTTTTAGCTGACGGAAAATATTTCCGATTTTCTGATGATCTTATCTGTGCAGCAGCATCTTGTCCCAACGTGGAGGAGTTTTTGCTGGGTCTCCGTTTTTGTGCCTGCTCAAAGATAAAGTATAGGTTTTGATGATCCGAAAACCTGGAAGCATTTCAAACCGTGTTTATTCATATATCCTGACATCAAAGGATTATTTTTTTTCTTCTTCTTCTTGTGCTTGCCATAATTTCACTCGCCGTTTTCAGCGACTTGACGGAATGGAGGAGCCGCAACGAAGAGACAGGGGAGAAAAATAATTAGGTTTAAAACTAGATGAGTTTTTCTCTCTCCCCCTCTTTTATGCTGTAATACAAAGAGACAGTAATTGTACTTGAACACCAAGATTTCCCAAACCTCAGCTTTTTTATCATCTTGCTTTAGGATTCGCAATTTTCTGCTCTGTTCATAAGTAAGTGCACTGGGCACATCCTGCGCCTCTCCTCCAAAGAGTACAGTAGATAAAAATTCTCCAGACATCAAATCCCATTTCCAGTGTGCCGGGGTTGACGCTGGCAAAGCTATTCGTGTCAACTGTAAGCTGCTGCTTTGAATCATGTAATCATCCAAACATGCTTCTGCTGCCTCGGTAATGACAGCCACTCTGTCAGGGACGTCTCTAAGGAGCATACCTACTGACAGACACATTTGCTTGGCTCGGAGATGTCAATTTTCCTGTGTGGCGGTGAGGGTAATATTTTGACAGGCGTGTGTGTGTGTGTGTGTGTGGTAGCGCGCACCTTCAGAGGATGCACTCTTAAGACGCATGCTGTGATTCGCGGGATCCCCGTTTGTTCTTTAGTGGCTTGAAGTTTTGCTCATCTCTCCTTTAGCAGCAGTTGCTAATGAAACATTTTGCAGCAAAGAAATTAAGCAGCATGTAGAGCACTTTGAATTTGTTCGCCGCAAAAGTGACGTGCGATTACTGTATTTAATTTTTTTGTTTGTTTTTTACCCGGCAGATGAGCACACACTACTGCATAGCTTTAAAATTAATAGCTTAATATGCAGTTTCATATGGAGTATAGCTGAAAAGAAATTATGCCTGGTGGTTCTTAAACTTTATTTTTGTTTGCGTAATTTGCTGGAGAAGGTCTGGAGCAACTAGAGCGGATAAATCACTTTTAAAATTTGCTTACAGCCAACAAGGAAAAGAAATTACTCTTTATGACAACACACACTTGATCTTTTGAAAACTACAAGCTGCTGTATTTTTCACAACAAACTGCAATGATCTCTTTGTTTTTATACACTTTCAACGTTCGCAAGTTAATCATTTCTTTACCTGTACACAAGAATAAACAAGATGGCGTACGTCTGCTGCAACAAGAGGGCGTTACATTAAAAAAACAGGGTTAAAGGTCGAAGGTAACTGCAGAGAGCAGAATATATAGAAACCTGCGAGAGCTCCACTGACTGCTTAAAGCGAGGGCCCTGTAAGAAAATCTAAAAGTTTAGATTTTCTTTTTCAAATTGTGGGGGTTTTTTTCAATAGTTTTTTTAAGTTTATTTTTAGAATTACATTTTCCAAAATAAACATATTTTTTAACATAAGTACCCAACTATGGGAGTGGTGTTTAAAATTCATTGTAGAAATGACCCAAATAGTGTTGAATCAATATGTTTTTGTTTATAACACGCCACCTGTCACATATCCATGCTTTATATATATATATATATATAAGTACTTTCTGTGAAATAAAAAATTTTCAGACATGAATGTTTCTAAACTTAGATGGGCTGCAGTAACTTGCTGTTACTGTCCTCTGCCTTATGCTGTTTAAAGTACCGTTTCCATTTGTTTTGCCAATGACTCTCAGCCTCAGCTGGGTTTGAGAAAACGGCCACAATATTCACACCAGATCATGTATTCATGCCAAAAAGTCTTAGATTAGTGCTCATTTTTGGGTGTTTACTGTCGTTATACCAGGAGATGTTTGTTGAGATGAGAAAGGTCCGTTTTACTAATGATTCCATGAAACCTGTGTTTGAGATGAAAGTTACCTCATCTGCTGATTTCTTCTACAAGATACTAACCTGAAGAAGAGTAAAAAAACATAATCAGGAGGTAATTCTCAACAAGTTTATCAGTTGACTGTTTATTTCTGCTTAGACGACTGAGAGGTCTGACTTGACTGAACTAGTTGGAGTTTGAAAAATATGCAACATATTGTTAATTTTCAGAAAAATGCAACACAGAGGTTTGTTACCTTTTAATGCCTCCATTGCTTAGATTTGAAAAACAAAACAGGTGAGTTCATGCTAGTGTTAATAAGGTATAAGGCGAAACTACAGCCATTAAATTCAAAGCAACAATTCAACAAGAATGTCTGTTTGTTAAAGATTAGCCTCGGATTTCTAGTAAAACCAGAAGTTTCCTATGTATCATTTTTGTTTGTTTCCATCTCTGACAGCCTTCTTCATGTGTGTGTTTTGCAGGAGAGCTGTACATCGGTGGCGTGACGAAGAGCATGTACAGCAATCTGCCCAAACTGATCGCATCCCGGGACGGGTACCAGGGCTGCCTGGCCTCTGTGGACCTGAACGGGAGACTCCCTGACCTGATCGCGGATGCCCTCCACAAGGTGGGGCAGGTGGAACGAGGCTGCGACGGTACGAGAAGCTTCTCTTTGTCACTTTCATTCATCATCCATTCACCCGCCCCGTAGTCTATGCCCACTTATCCTGTCAGGGGTCGCAGAGCAGCTGGCGCCCTTCTCCAGGGTGCATCACAGGACCGGTCACCCTCCATAAAAAGGTCTAAGTCATAATAAATAACTTAGGGCTACTGGATTTTTTTTTTTTCTGTTTTTTTAAGGAAAGACCATTCGATAATTATCTCCCCCGTGAGTTACCAGGGGAGGAAAAATCAACTGCCCTTGATTTGAAGTATTATTATCCAAGCGGAGTCACAGTGATTCCTTCTACCTAGATGACAGAAAACCGCCGTTTCAAATCTCGTGTGTGACGTTTGACGAAGTCAAAGACGGCAACGGCTGTTTCGTAACCAGCTTCGAGTGCTTGGGCCAGCCTTTAGTCTCCTTTCTTTGTGTATTGTCCTAGTTATTTCGTAAATCCTGCAGGAGGCGGGCGTTTTTCCCTCTCTCCGCTATCGACAGTGTGGTTAGTCTCACTAACACCCCACTTTTGTAGCTTTGTGGCTTTCCTTTCGTCTCGCCTTAGCACCGTTTCTACCTCCGCCATGCTTGGGTTGCTGCATGTCTCGGGCTAAATGGCTCTGATGTCAGTTAATCCTGGGTATAACAGTAGTTTTTGGCAGTAGCAGTCCCCCCTCTTTTCACACAAACCGCAGCCTGAGCCACAGTCCACCATGTCTCAGTAGCCTACTGAGCACAGGAGAACCCAGGCTTAATTTCCCTGTGGGGAACACTGGCTGAAACCGCACCAACTAAAGCTTTTCATGTGTTCTGGGGGTTTTTTCCCCCCCCAACACTTCCTCCTAAATGATGCCATTTCTGCCAGCTAGCCTTATTACCTACCCACACTTACAACCCACAATTACTTTGCTCCAAACACAGTTTAAAATTGCATTAAGTTATCTCACCCGTTCCTGCAGGCTCACACAATGGTTGTTAATGATCCGACTTCCAGGAAACTGAGCTCTAATACCTGAGCAGATTTTTGGAGGTTTTGATTTTTTTTTTTTCTTTTTTTCTGACAAATAAACCCGGGATTGTTAGAAATTCAATTATCCCCCTGTCGATGTTACATAAATATATAAGAAAATATATAATTTTACATCAGTTGCAGGAATGATTTCACTGCCCTTAAGAGTATTCTTACTTACAGTTCCTCCTCAGTTGTCAAAGATGATTCTGATTTGTTTATGGAAAAGGTCTTACTGAAGGAGCTTTTGCTCCACCTTTTACTACCATGAAAAACGGCCCATCTGAACTTAGATCCGAAAGCGCTGGGAACTTGAATGGGAAGCTCGAGTATTTGGTGCCTAAAGCAGACGTAAAATCAAATTTCGAGATTTAATAAGATGTTTCATTTCGAGGTTTTTTTATTCCGAGGCATAAACCAATTTCCAACTGGATGCACAGTTTGTACATAGGCAGATGTTTCATTTATAAGCAAGCTGTTCGTGCAGCGCAGAGCCGACTGCAGAAAGGGAATGAAGATGTGTTTACTTGGGTTTTATAGTCATATTAAGCGTGTTCCCCCCTTAATACAGCAGGATTTTCCTCAAACGTTTGGAGCAAACAGCAGATGGGAGTTCACACTCCAACAAACCCAAATCAACGAGATTTTAGGTGAAACTAAAATTTGTTTTCTAAATTAAAGAGGAAGGATGAAGTAATTGCATCCTGATCTATTTGCTCTTAAGAATGCCAATTAATTATTAAGCAAAAAAGTAGTACTGTAGTTGTTTCCTAACCAAAATAATAATAATAATCTGATTGGTTACTTGTGTGTTTGGTTTTTGTAGAATTAAAGGGGCTGGGGTCGTTTTTTTTTCTTTTTTTTTTTACTAGGCCATTTGTAAATGGCACAGTGCAGAGGCTGTTTATCTGTGCACAAACAAATTAGTCTGGAAGTGAATCACAGTTCTTTGAAAATCTCTGTTTAATTGAGGCTGTAATGAGAAGCCCCACTGAAATCAACACAACAGCCACCGCTCACTTGTTTCAAAAATAGTCATCCCACCTAAGAATTCATGTGCAGCCTAATCAAATATCTATTCTTCAGCACTTTCACCAACAATCTCCAACAATCAGCTTTTTTTTTTTTTTTTGGAGTTGCACAAATGGTGATCTTGTTTCCCTTTGGTTTCCGTCTTATTAAGCAATAAATAGCTAACGCTGAGGAGTAATGATAAGTAACAGCATCCTGGGTCGGTAGGCAGCACGAAGCAGGGGAACGTTATATTTTGCTTCTTGACTTCTAAACAAGCCTCCGGTCAATAGGTGGCAGCAGTGTTCATAGTAATCAATGAGCTGCCTGTTCAAGCCCTTAGCAGAACTAGCCAAAACAGAACTACGTATTTCTGTCTAGAGAGCTGACGTACGCAGCTGATGGAGGAGGATACAAACATGGAGACATTTGTGACAGTGAATAGAAAAACGCCAGCGGAGGTTAGTAAAGCTAGCAAGCTAATATAATATTTTTTAAATACAAGAATAAAGTCATATTATGATAATAGTTATGCTACTGAATGAAGACGCAATATTTCCGAAAGAAAGTTGTAAAATATAGTTATAAGAAAAAAGTTATAATGAAAGAAAAAGCCAGCAAAGCGAGTCCGTGGTACCCTAAAATGTTACGCACTTTTGACAAACTGAAATATAAGCTATATCGTTGCAAATTGTGTGGGAAAAAATTTAAAGACTATATAGCTTTTGAAAAAAAAAAGACGAAGAAGCTGACAAGTAATGTTTACGGTTTTAAAATGTTTCACTATGCTAAACCTAAAAATGAACTGCCTACAAACGCGTGTCATGTAGCATTACGCCAACATATTCCAACTTCCCAAGCTACGTTTTATTTTTTAATATTCAATATTTAACAGCGAATGCTGAACAGCAATTAGACGGCGGTCTACTGTACAGAGGCCAACGCCTCAGGAATCTGTCACTTTATGTCCGCAAGGATTTTAGATGTAACTACAATTTGGTTTCTTGATTAAACAAAATGTAGTCAATCTGATGTCAGATTAGACTGATGCTATGTTTTTGTGCTGGTTTTCTGTATTTGTAATACACCAGGGTCAACCTGAACATATTAAATTATCATCAAACATCATTCAATACATCAAACTTTTATACCCTATAGATTTCTTGCAGAGTGATAAGTTTGAAGTGTTTAATTTTTGATGATGGCTAGTAGGTACTGAAAAACAGTTACTTTCTAACAAAAATACCTTTGTATTACAAAGTACAATTAGATAAAGGATTTTTTAAATGTATATAAATAGCTGATATATGTTGTCTGTTGATAGAAAATCAACAGATAACATGGCTCCCCAAATTATGTGTAGAAACTTCACCCAGAACCTTAAGTAACTTCAATTCTGGGTCTCTTCACACTTTCTCCAGAGGCTGAGACTTTAATCAAATGAAATGTAAAATGTACTCTGATCTAAATCAAGTACCAGCCACTGATAAACAGTGCAGTTCTTCTTCTTCCTCAGCCAAAGTTACGTGAAATGCCCATTGCTATTTTGTTTTATCTCCATTGTACACAAGCTTGCATTTGTTATGCATGGCAGATTTTAATTTGATCCTCCTGGCTAATTTCCGTCTCTCAGGACCCAGCACCACCTGTACGGAGGAGTCCTGCTACCATCAGGGGGTCTGTCTCCAGCAGTGGGAGGGCTTCACCTGCGACTGCACAATGACGTCCTACGGAGGCTCATTTTGCAGCGACCGTAAGTCGTAAATCTTTTGATGCCCGTAGCTCGGATGTGAATGGGCTTGAATGGATGGCGAAAAGTCGTTAAAGCGTTTTAAAAATTTTTTGTAATTTTTTTAAATTTAAAATAGCGGGATGTGTTCGCAGTGTTCCTTGGATTCTGCAGAACAGCAAAGCTGTGAAAAGGAAGGAAGGTTTTACTTGTTTAGGCCCGGAGTCCCACGTCGCGTAATCACCTGCTGGGAGCCTTGCACCTATAGGCTGCGAAAACAGCAAACCACGCAACACGGTTATTGCAAATGTGACGCTTATTCCAATGTTCCTAATTGCTTCCATGCAAGCCTGACACTTTGCAGCCGGTACGTCGCAGCAGATAATGCTTTTAGTGAAGCCTCAGCGCTGAGCACGCGGCCCACAAGTTAGTTCCATTAGGGCAGACCTTTCATTTTCCTCTCAGTATTCACTGAACATTTAAAATTACATGGTAAATAAAAATGAATAAGCCGACCCCTTGTCAGGGAGCTGCTTCAGATATTAATTAGAAAACACTACTTTAGCCTGAAGGAAGCTGACTGAGAGGTTTATCCACCACCCTGCTTCTCATTACGCAACGTGAATTTGGTATTAGCTCAGTGGACCAGCTCGTGTTGAGGTGCTGCTGTTGGTAACGAGCGGGCCTCGTTCTCCACTTGTAAGCGAAGATGCTCATTTTGAACTGTAAAGCCAATGTTGATAACGAAGCCTTGTGTATGGTAACTTGGAGCTTCTGCTACGCTGCGCAGTCCGCCCTGACCGGCTGATATTCATGTTTGTATAAGTAGAGGTGATTGGATAATTAACATTTCTTCAGTTTTATTTGTGACAGTGTTGGTGTGACTGCTGTGAGTTGTGATTAATGCCAAAGTCTGATTAGAGAAATGATAAAGGAGTCCAAAGAATGAAGGGAAAGATAGAAGGTTAATTTCTTCTTGTAGGGGAGAAAGCACCTTTTGCATTTTTTTTTTTTTTTTTTAGAAGACGCATCCGAACGTGGGCAGAATTGTGGTTTATACGGGAAAGTTTCCTGAAGTTGGGGTGTGTGTGTGTGTGTTTTGAGAGTATGTAGACAGAGGGAACTTTCACCAGCAGCTTGATTTAACATATTCTGTAAATAAAATCAGGCGTTAAAGTAGCACAACTATCAAACTGTGGCGCAGGAATGGTTAAACATAGAGTTCTGTTCTAAATATAGAACAGACAATCAGCGATGACATATTTGTGTCATTTTATCTTCATCATATTTGTACTTTTCAAAAGAAACTAGCTGCTGGTTATAGTTCACTCACAATTTGTGTTTCTACAACGGCCTTATTATGACCGGTTGCCACACTGCAGTACAAAACAACTGAGAGGAAATGTATCATATTTTCTCTTGCTTATAACAAATGTATTTTTTGAATTAAAAATCTGAAATGTTTAAGGTCTCTGTCAGTGGTGGGTGCTGCTAAAACAAAGTTAACGGCACTAATCACTAATGCACTAATCCTAAAGCATTAATCGTAAAGATTTGTTCTGCTAAAGCTAAAGTGCTATACCAACATGGCATTTTAGCAGAAGCTAATGCTAAAGTGCTGAACTCAACCATTATGATCTTCACAGTCTTCATCCACTTCATAATAACAAGACAAACATTAAACTACTTGAAGAATTCAGTTTATGCAATTGAAAGTTTTCGAAACAGCCAAGTAAATTGGCACTTTAGAATTTATGTAGAAAGTTTAATTTTGGGGCTAGCTAGGTGCGCTAGCTATTTATTTAGCGTTTACTTAGTAAGGTCTAAACAAAATATTAGCTCCATTATTAGCAGATGAGCGAATTAGTGGAAGTGTGCCCACCACTGTTCTGTACCGTTTTTCTTCTTATCTGCAAAAAAAACATTAACCTAGCTACGAAAAAGCTCAAGTACTTTGAACACATTAATGAGGTGTTTCATGTTGTTCTTATTGTCCAGAGTACAGCAGTGTGGCTGCCTGTTTTTAAATCTGCATGTCTTGCTTTTGCTGCTGCTGGTTTCTTTTGTCGCCCGTCTTTTTCCTCCCTCATAACAGCAGCACATCTTCCGAACACCCGTCAACTTTTTTTGCCGTCTTGAAGCAGAAAAAAACCTTGAGATCTGGACATAAACTGAAGTTTGGCTCCTTCCTGCCAACAACTTCCATCTCTTTACTCTTGCCTTCTTTTCGATATATTACTTCGTCTTTTTGGGATGTTTCTTCGGATTTGTGGTTCTCAGAATATGGTGATGTACGATGAAAATTTCTTGAATCAGCTCCCAAAACTAAGGTAGGACCTTTTGCAGTACATCACGTTCAACTTTCAAGCTCTTTCACAAATCGTCCACATGGATTCTTTTGACACAATGCCAATGGCAAAGACGCCTTGCACTTTTCACTGAAACCCCCCCCCCCCCCCCAAAAAAGTACCCATAATTGATCAATACAAAGTATTTTCTAGCCTTTATTGTTCGGTTTTGAATGTTTCTTTGTAGAATCATACTGCGCAAGAAATGGAGGTAATGTTAGTGCAATAAAACACAAAAAGGTGGCCTCCTTGTTCAGTAACTTTTCGCAATCTAAAAGGTACAAAAATTGCACACTCGCTTACCTTTCATGTGATAGGTTCTGCACTTGACTCAAAGAAGGAGAAGAAAAATAAAACGTAATTACTTTAATGGTGCCTTCAGACAGAGCCAAGAAATGAAAGTGATTGGCGTTTCTTTTGATTCCCACTGCGTAATAAGTAACAAGTAGAATGTAATAGAGTAATTATTTCTCAAGCTGTTGTTGTGTGAATGACCTTTTCAGGTGACAATTACAGAAAAGTGTAAGGCAGCCCTACTGGGTGTATTTGTTCCTGGTGTGTGGATTCAAAACAGCAAAAAGTTTTACCAAAAAACAAAAAAAAAACCCAAAAAACAAAACAAGGAGCATCTTATTAAAATGGCTGCTGAAAACATTGTCATTTGCTACCAGCTTTATGCAGTTGCATTCACAGATTAATAGTTTTTATGCTGTAAACATTATTCAGTGCAGGAAGGCTTTTGTGCTCTTTCCTTCATTTGAGCCCTGAATCATTTGTTTCACTTGGGGTGGAAGGCTTGTCAAAATTATTGACGCTGCAGTTATTATTTATGAACGCAGATTCGCAGTTCAGCAGAGTAGATGATTCAAACAGAGATAAAAGATTCCATCTTCTAGTATTTTTTCCCCTCCTTTGCTAAATGGGGTTGCCTGTTGTTTTTAAACATATCAACAGTGCCTTGTAAAAGTACATTTTCACATTTTACCACTTTGTAAACAAACCTCGGTGTGTTTTATTTACGATATAATAGGCCAACACAAAGGAGTGCATTATAATGAAAGCAAATTCACAGAAGTGGCGCACATATTTGTTTAATGATTTAATGAAATTAATCATTTGTAGAGCCACCCGCAGCATGATACCGCCACCATGTCTCATGGTAGTGATGGTGTGTTTATATGGAAAACCAAAAGGGACAAAATTTGATTAATAAATACATCATTAAATCAGTAAGTAAATGCACAATTGAATAAATCAATTATTTCTTGGTTCTTGTTACTGCAGCGTCACTGAGAAATACTTTTTTCTGCCAAACTCGCCCATCAAAGATAATGGGCGGGGTCTATATTGATCTATTGGTCATTGAGTTTGACAGAATTATTTCATAGTGACTCTGCAGGAACAGGAAGTTGGATGATTTAATGACATATTTGGTACATTTCTTGTTTATTAAATAAATCCTTTAAACATTTACTTCATGTTAGATTTCTTTAATAAGTTAATGATGTAGACATCATTAACTTATTTACTTCTGTCCTATGTGGCTCTTTATATATTCAGTGTATATAAAGGGCACCAATGATAGATTGGTTCTAAAAACTATTCACAAATATGTGCTACTATGTATATATTAAAAAATAGACAGAAAAAAAAAACGCAAAAAAAATTAATTGCATCAAAGTTTGTAGTTGCAACATGGCAAAATGTGAAGCTGATGGTAATAAATACTTTTACAAGATGGTGAACATATACATTGTTGTTGATTTCAGATGTTTTTTGTTAACAAGATGGGAATATACAGTCATCTCTCTGAATGTGGCTTCCTTAATATTACCTAAGAGACTACAATGATGAATGATTTGACTCCTAGCAGAAGCTTAATGAGAAATCGCTGCCTTTCAAGTATTATGTTACTGTCTAAATGCAGTTAGATGGATGTCTACTTTGTACCCGGGTTACAAAACACTATTTAAATTGAAAAATAATTAAATGAGCTATTAACATATCACTTGTCGACATCCTTTGATTTTTTAAATTTTTTTTGGAGTGCCTCCAAGCTAACTGACACCTGTATTAATCTGTAAAGTCACTCAAGATAATATTCAAAGGGAAAGCAGACGACTACATAATATGTGACACAGTGGAAAATGGGGTTATTGAAAATAAAAATGGGATTATCCCGAGGTGATCTGCACCTGCTGACAGTTTTGATTACAACTAGCTGTTTCCGGTGTTTTTTTCAAACATACTTTTCACTTTCTGCAATAGGTGGTGACACACATCGTGGTTTTCATGAGACCACCTGATAGTTTTGCAGTGCATCAGGTGAGGCCATTTAAGCTTTGAGTAGTGATTCTCATGAGAAAGGGCCTTAAACAACAACACAAAAAGCTACAATCTCTTTTTTTAATGGCTCCACCTTAACATTTAAGTAGATGTTCTAAATGCATTCCGTTTTTGAAAAATCTTCTTCTTTTCCATTCAGACCATTAATAGGAGCGTATAGAGTGCTGACATTTCTATAGTTTGCATATAACTAGTAGTTTCCTGTACGGTAACACATTGTTTATACATATGGCTGCCTTTGTAGAATAACCAATCATACAGAGCGGCCTCATACTCTGTCTTGCTCAAATCATCTGATAGCATTTGCTATTCTCTAGCAGCCTTCAGTGATTGACTGGTCTATTTGTCTCTGCATAGCCTGTAAGTGGGCCACTTGGTATTCTGCTTTGTTCATCTAGAACCAACTCAGACAGAGATGCTGTGTAAGTGGATGCAGTGCGAGGACTTGGTTTGTCTTCTGCTCTTTCACTTTCTGCTTATGCGAGCAAGAGAAAGCAGGACAGAAAGGGCTTCTTTGTTCAACTGCACACATTCGGCGGACGTTAGCACGTCCCGTGCATGTGTTCCATGGATCCAGCTGCTGCTTGAATGGTGCTGCCAAGCATACTAACTAAGGGAATAGTGCCAGCGTGTTTACAGCACTGCTGATTTCAATCTGCCTTCTCTCCCAATAGCTCATCCCTACTGCTGTCTCATTATCATACAAACTCAGAAAGTTTATGTTGGTATATTTCTGCTTTACTCATGGTTGCATTGATGCAGCATGTTACTATTTTTTAGTTTATTTTACTTTGTGAAGGTGCACCTTGGCTTTTGTTTTTTTTTGTCCCATTTGGTCTAATCTTACACTGCTGTACTTACAATTGTCTTCTCTGCTCTACAAATAAGGTGCATATATTCCATAAAACTCAGGTTAAGCTTTCCTGATGTCATCCTCAGACTTGGTTATCATAGTTTCCGGACTACAAGTTGCTACTTTTTTCATACATTTGAGCACTGTGGCTTATATAGTGATATGGCTTATAGATTATAAGGATTTTACCAATGGGGTTTGAAAGGCTGGACAACTATGTGATGAAGAAAACAGCACAAGCTAAGGGAAGAATTTGCCTCAAGACAAAAGTCACAGTTTTTTTTATTTTAAGTTAGTGGGTGTGGCTTATATTCAGGTTCAATCAATAGTCCAGAAATTACCATACCTATATTGAAAAATTTAATATTTTAGAAATCAGCTTCTTTGTCTGTCCAAAATTACACTATAAACACAAGCAGTTGTGTATTTGTAAGCCTAATTTATTTTGCCGCTTTAAAAAGTCAAGGAGCTAGCTCTCATGTAAATCTTAACATCTTTTCACTACTTAACTGACCCAATTTAGGGGACCCTTTAAAAAGCGTCCAAGAAATTCAACAGATGGTCTTATGCAGGGTTCCCCACATTAAGGCTGTTACTTTACCATAACAAAGTTTTTAATTTATTCATTTCATTTCCTTCCTTACAGTTTGAATGCAAAATTAAGAGGGTAATTTTAGCTCTTTATTCATGCTATATGATTCTCCTTGTAGTTGCAGTCATAGCAACAGCACATAAAGGTTCTCTAAGAATTATGGTTGACAATAAACGTTGATGTCAGAGAGGATCAAAATTCATTTTGGTTACCTGCTGGGTTTTTTTATTATCAGGAATTCTACGGTTGTTGAAAAGGAAATGCACATCTGGTTGTTTTATTTGAAAAGCTATCCAACGAAACATTTTCAAATCTTTGAAGTTGCTCGTTAGTTCAATGTAGCATTATAACTATCCTGTCCTACCTTACTGTTTAACTGAGTCTGAAAATGTCCCATTTTATGCACCAAGCAACACGGTGTACATCATTAAGTTACTATCAGACACCTGGAAAATGCTATTGTAGGTGATTTGGGAAGGATAGACGTGTATTGCCTTTATATAGTAAGTAAATGTGCTATTATTCTTTATTTCCTCATTGTTGCTTTTATTTATACCATGTTCATGGCATAACTTGGTAAATTGTCTTCTGTAATTCTGAAGGATTCAGCTTTTCTCTCGTTTTGCCTTCGCTGGCCTACTGTTAACGCTTGATCAGCTTTACAGGCCTCAAGAAGCATCAGTCACGCTGAACCCCTCTCTCTACATCTCCTCGCAAAACCTTAATGAAACCTGATCACTGAAAGGCATTCACTCCCATCCCCTCCTGCAGCTCAGCAGGTCACCATTTGTTAGGTACATCACATCAGAATCTAGGATAGCCAAATAATTTGTAGACCAAGGTGAGAATGTAGAATCTACTTGTTTTTGCCTCGCCCCCGGTCGTCTGGTTGCTTTTTATGGTCAATGTTGTGCTGACTTAAAGATGAACTCTGTGCTCAACTGAGCAGGACAGAGAGAAATTAAGAGGAGGATCACCCCTACTCAGATTCCCATCACTGGCTCCAGTCCAAAAACTTTGTGGGTTTTGAGGGAGTGTGACTGAAGCTGCAAACAAATTCCTTTTACAAAGCTGGCTGATCTGTCGGACACTGGCATTCATCTAGAACAATATATATTTAAAAAAACTGTTAGAAACCATCATATAAATGTAAGCATTTCCATTCTATATCAGGCATTACCGCATCCTTCAAAGTCCCAACTTCTTTATAATTATGCATGTTGGCCTTAAATACATTGATCACAGGTTTTAAATGTCATACCTTTTAAACTTGGATATTCTCATATCTGTATGGGGTTTTTTTCCTTGGGGGGGAATTTTCTGTCAGGCAAAAGTTTGAGTTGTGTTCCAACATCTTCATGGCGTTCTGTGACTGAAGGTATTTGAGGCTACCGGTAACTTGCAGTTAAGATTCCCTAACTAGTTAGCTCTTAGTGTCTTTCATGGCTAATGGCTTGACGAAAGACGGTGACAAGCCAAAGGCACTTGGG
This sequence comes from Xiphophorus hellerii, assembly GCF_003331165.1. NCBI lineage: Eukaryota > Metazoa > Chordata > Actinopteri > Cyprinodontiformes > Poeciliidae > Xiphophorus > Xiphophorus hellerii. The sequence goes on from NC_045685.1 coordinate 4,128,717, forward strand.
GTGAAACCCAACACACGGGAAGCGATAGTGACAACGACAAAAGTTTGAACATGTTTCAACTTTCTTGTGTCCCGTTGCACGGCTGTGTGTTCATGTTTACGTATACAAGTGCAAAATTTTACATGCACCATGGGTTGATTTTCTAGAGGAGAGCAAGCGGTTGTCGCCTCATCGTGCTAGTTCCATAGGAAACGACTGGAGAGGGAACAATGTCGCCTCTCGTGTCTCGAGCCCTTTAAGCACAAATTTAATAGTTTTTTCCACTGACTCTCCCGTTGTTAACCCATATGAGAGTGCATGCTGTGCAAACAAAAAAAAAACAACAAAAAATCCCCAATTTATAAGCTTTGCACTGTGGGTATGACAGTGGAGTGTCATACCTACATAGTGCGTATGACACATACGCACACAGGGCAGCTGCTTGATTACAGTGCAGCTGCCTCCCCCAATCATCCTTTATATGAATGAATGTTTTTTCGACTTAAATTCCATTCAAAGTGGAATTAAAAGGTCTTAAAAAGTCTGAAATTTGACTTGCTAAAACCTGCGGCTACCCACTATGCTCCTGGGCTACATTATTATTTTTAATTAGATTTAGGATTCATCTCCCGCTAAATCCTCGGTAGCTTCCGCATTTTCTTTTTCTTGCCAGTGTGACTGTCTGGACCAAGCAATTAACTGCTACCTCATTAAGTCAAAAAATAAAAAATAAAAATAAAAATAGGCAGTGTGAATCCTGTGTATATTTTGTTCTCCCTATATCAGAAATGCAGGCACATATACACAAAGTCTATCTCTTTTTCCCAGTAATGGTCTGTATAACAAATTAGATACAGAGAGCTATCTCTCCATTTGCAGACACTCAGTGTGAAGCATGGGTAGAAAAATGAAAGTAGAGATGGAAAGCAGAGGATGGTGAGCGGGAGTAATGAAATAGTGTTTGGGCATGCAAAGGCAATTTTGGTTCCCTCAGAAGAGAGTGCCGTTAAGCCCCACTGGACTTCACAAGTCACCATGTCAAGAACTTGAGGGGCGATTGGCTGAGGGCGATGGGCCACGTTCTGTAGCCTTTGATTCTGAGGACAGTAACTGTAAGCGAAGGGGCTGCCATAAAATATGACTTAACTGGAAGTAATGCTTTTGTTGGGGTTGTTGGCTGACTGTAATATTTTTATGCTAGCATTTTAAAAAATATACCTCCATGCAAATTTCCCAATCCTTCAGTTTAGATTCAACAGATTTACAAAGATATAAATATATATATATACACTGCTCAAAAAAATAAAGGGAACACTTAAACAGGTGTTTAACACTTAAAGTGTTCCCTTTATTTTTTTGAGCAGTATATATATATATATATATATATATATATATATATATATATATATATATATATATATATGTGTGTGTGTGTGTGTGTAGTTGAGCTTTTAAATTACATCTGCATTAAAGGGCAATTAATGGGGCTTTGTAAATGCACTGAACCACCCCAGCCACTGGCGAGCATTATCAAAAAGCCTTTCACGTCACTCTGGAATAAGAGCAAGTGTGTCTCTGTGTGTTTGTGTGAACATAAAACTTAAAAAAAAAAAAAATAGAAAATGAATGGAAAAGAGGAATAAGAAATAATTTTTCTCTGGTTTGCAAGTCATACATTTATCAGTCAAGTTCTTTGTTTGCAATTTGTACATTCAGTGCCTAAAAATGTATAAACCACCTTGAATGTTTTACCCTGTTTATTGAACAGTGATGTATATCTCAGCAGTTCCTGTATTCTCGTAAATGCACTATCAAGTAGCATGTACGCCGTCCACGTTCTTGCTGATGTAACACACTGTAACTGTTTCTTTAGTGGCCTAGAGTTGGTCTGCAACTTTCTGTTTAATAAAAAAAAAAGCTCTCTTCTGCATTTTAAGCCTTTTACAACAGTAGTTTCTTGTTCCATCTATCTTGGTGGTAAGTGAACAAATCCAGATTATTTTCCTAAAGGTTCCTTGTAGGTCATGCCTGGTAACATTTCCATAAATTATGGGATTATTTCACAAAATAGGAGAATAAATTTGTGATGTGTACCTGCACATCATATTTGAACCTTTAACCCCCTTCACAAGTCATGAAGCAACATCAGTGGTTTTAATTATTAATATAGCCCTGAAGCAAACTGGTGTACGTGTCACTTCAGTAGATTAATGATAGGTCTATGTTGGGTTTTTTTGTGTTGTAAAGATTATCTTAGGTGAAAGTTTCAGCCAATCTAATAAGCCTAAATAAAGGGGTTTCAAATAGTTTTGATTCCAAATTAGTTTCTACAAATATTGAGGAGTTTTATTGAATCAGATGCACACTATCGAGTATGATAGCTGTTTTCTGCTCTAATTGATTTGTTCTCCAGTGAGTTAGGAAGATGCAGTATTATTCTAACACTTAGAAAGCTAAGTCGCATTCAGTTCCTTTACCCTTTCCCTGCTAGGATGGGGAAATGGTGAGCATAAGCCTGTAAGCTTTAAAGAGAGAATGCCATTGGACAATTGAAACAGCCAAACAAAGCTGGAGCTACAGAAACCCTTGCTTCACATTTTCTACAGCAAATTCATGCATCCTTTTTAACTACTCTCAGAATATTAGCACAGTCTGACAAATATCTTTTAAAATTTCCATTGGCATGATCGGCAATTATTTGTAGCTATCAAGTTTGTGTTGGTTTTCTAGTCGAGTATCTGACCACTATTCCTGGGAGAGTTTAGTCTGGTAAAAACCAGCCCCTTGTTCTTTGTTTTACTTTGTCCAGAGGATCCGGGCCCTTGGCTTTTGAGAAACGATGACTTGCTGGAACTGTAGACTCTGTTGAAGTTTTAAGCAATTAGATCTGATTTTACCCAGTCATTACCTTTTGGCCGTTACGTATGTAATCCGCCAGTGGCCAAACTGGACTATATGCCTTTGTTCACTTCTGCTGCCATTGCCAAACTACAACTACAATTGGAAAATCAGCACGGAAACGTGACGACATTGTTCACAACCCCTGTACGCTGATCAACCACTGAGCTTGTGAAATCAAACTCAGTGGGACAAATTCCAGACTGAGCACTGGAATTGCTGAGCATTGGCAGGAAATGGCAAGGGAGAACTGGTGGAGTTTATCGATTTTTTTTCTGGAATGGGTCCAGATAAACTCTGGTCCACCAATCTTCTGTGTAGTTGAGGTCAGTAGACAGGACATGTGATTTGCTGTTATGCACATTTTCTGATCAACCCTTTCTGATTGTATCATACAATTTTGTCAGTGGGATTGATGGCACAAACACTTTTTATGCTACTACAGGATGAACCAGCTTGGTGTCTGACGCTTGCTTAATTACCATCCTCCTTACTGACAAATTTCTGACTCAAATTTCAGCTGAGAACGTCGGCGTTCCCTCAGGGCATTAGCACAGTGTGAGACCTTTCCTTAAGTTGACATGGTAGATCATCCAGGCTGACACACCCAACCCCCCCCACCACACACACACACACACACAGTGCACATATAGAAAAAAAAAAAGACGTTCCATTTTATTCGTCCCTCTGGGGGCTGACTTGTCAATAAACTGAGTTGACAGTTTCCTCTTCACCTTGTCTTTCCTCTGCTTCCTGTCCTTTCCCTCAACTCCTTTGCCTTCTTGACCTTTATTCCATGTAAATATTTCAAGTTGCTCTAAAGCTGCTTCTTGTTCGGTGAAAAAAAAATCTTTTTTGTAAGTAAATGTCAATTAACTTAAACAAAAACCATGAAAAAAGATAAAATAGAAGCAGATACCATTGATGTGACTTTTCAGCAAGAGTGTGTTTGTTTTGCTTAATTGTGTTTTAATGGCAAATGAAGCTAAGCTGCTTTAGGTAAGGGAAACATTTTAATCATCCTCTACTCATTTTGCATATGTAAGCTAGGCAATCTGACGCATATTTTTTTAGACATGTAAAAACATCTGTGATATTAAACTCCAACTTAGAGGTGCCACACTGCTTAAAAGTTACACACATGATCACATATAATGATCATGTCATATAATGACATAGTCACATGTCATCTTGTGGAGACTCTCTGTCTACACCAAAGAAGATTCACTCACAGCAGTACAACCCCTTTTCACTGCTACTGAGTGTCCGATGCTCTGTTTTGATGCAGTAACATTGCATACATTTTTGGATCATTCATCCCAGTGTATCCTCACTATATAAAACAGGAGCACATCATAACTCATAACATACTTCACAGTCATGCATTCATTTAGAGCTGTTTTCCAATCTACCACCTGAGCGTGTTTTTTCCCCCTCTTTTTTTCCATTCCATTCTTCTTCCTTGCTCATTTTCTTTTACTTCTTCTCACCGGTGACAATAAAGTTGGCCGAGTGGAAATGCAGCAACCATTTTAAAGCAGCTCTGAGTCAGTTGTCAAGTGCAGTGATAACTGATGTGGGACTTGCATGGTGATAAATTAGGAAGTTCCCTCTCTGCCTATCCTTAGAGAAATTCTATACATTTATATGCATCCCACAGCACACCATTGTGGTGTGATGTTTCAGCAGTGGTTGGGATTCCTGTTCACTGGCAGCTGACATGAGAATGGGATTTAAAGACAAGAGAGGCGGGTTACAAAAAAAACAAAAAACAAAATCTAGACTAAAACAGAAGCATAGAGACTGCATTGTCATTCTTATTAGTGTCCTTCCTTCCCTGGCTGAATAGTTTTGCTTTCACAGTTGGAATAGAAAATGTCAGTCCAATCCTTTCTGTTCCAAATAACTTCGCTATAAAGGAAGAAGCAAATTTTTTTCCCAACATTATTTGTCTCAGGAATATCAGTAGTTGGAACCCAAAAGGGTCGGCCATATGGGTTACCCAGAGGGGACATGTTCTAATTGGACCATTAATGAGAAAGGGATGCAAGGTCTCAAATTCAAAAGTGCCCTACTTACACAAGCTCCATATAGACTAACACCAAATTCAGAAAAGTCTTGCTGTATTATTATGATGGCAGTTTGCAAAAAAAAATGTCTCTGAAAACCAAGGTTTTAACTTGAATCTTCTCTAATTAAAACCGCTATCTTGGGTTCAGTTAAGAAAAATTAAATCGAAGAAAATCTCCAGCAGAAGCTCCAGAAGGAGGACAACTATGTGCCTTGATTGGACTTGGCCTGAGGAGACAGGACCTAAATGCTGCCTAAAACTGTTGGCCAGGTACAGGCCTGTTTTAAAGAAAAAAAGTTCTGGATACTAATAATGATTTCTATATGGATGGAGACGATGAGAGCAGTGTGAGGGAAAGTTCTCTTGGCATTTTGGGAGGTCTCCTAGGGGTCCAAGCCTAAAGCTGCATAACTAAAGGAATAATTCAGGGTCATTTGAGCCAGCCCTAACCAGAAGCTGCACAAAAAAGCAATATTTTATGCCTTTTCCTAATATTAAGAAGGGGGTTAGCCACATGAACCTAACATATTCCATGAGGACAAGGCTAATTACTGAAGGCTGTTACATTAATTGTAGGTTAGGTAGCATGTACAAAAGCCTGCAGCCTGGGAATCAAGCTCTCTGTTAAGAAAATATAGATTTACTTGCTCCGACCTTTTTTTGGACCCAGTTTGATATTAAAAATTGTGAAGTTTTATAGTAAATTGTGTGAAATTGTTTGGGCTCGCCCTCTAGAAATTAAGGAGAACTTGTGTATACAAAGAAAATATGTGAACAAAGGGGTCTCTGGTTGCATGAGACTAAAAATTAACTTTTTAGCTTCCATAGAAAAATTATGCTGCATCACACTGGACAAACTATTCCTATGGTGAAAAATGGTAGGGACAGCGCTGATGTTAAAATGGATGGAGTGAAAAGCAGGGCAGCACTATAAGAAAATGTCATAAAGATTTGAGACTAGAGTGAACATTCACCTTCCAGCGGCAAAATGACATTAAGCATCCAGCCAAAGCAGCAATAGAACGTTTCAGATCAGAGCATATTCACGTGTTAGAATGAACCAACCAAAGTTCAGGCATATATCCAACTGCTCTTGATTCCATTTTACCAAGTTACTGTTTTCCCCAACGAAGGGTAATACAATAATTCAGCCTCTAGATTTGCAACGCTGGGGCGACTTACAGCAGTAATTGCAGTAAAAGGTAGTCTTACATATTTTTGATTTAGGAGGCATCAAACTATTCAAATGTGTTTCTTGCTGAAAAAAATAAACTTTAAAATGAATAATTTAGAGAAACCAAATAACCTAACAGTCTTTGGAATTTTTGAACTGTGGGAGGAAGCAGGATTCCCTGAGAAAACCCTCATGCAAGCTCTATTTAAAACGACCCCAGGCCAGGATTCAAACCCAAGACCTTCTTGTTACTCGGCCACAGTTCTGCCAAATACGCCACTGTGATGCCCCTCTTCACTTTCCCCTCCAATTCTCAATTATTCACTACTTTGTATTAGTCTTTAACACATTTCCTATAAAGTACGTTGACGTTTAGGATTGTAATGGTACAAATTGAGAAAAAGTTCAAGAAAGATGAAAACTTTGCTAAGAGCTGCATGAAAAATATATGCAGCAGTATGACTTCATGTACTCGCCTGCATTTTTAAGTTTTTCCAGATTGCCGCTGTCTGGTGATGTAGTGCCTTTGTGTGTTTGAAATCAAAACCATTTCTACTTGTCCCTTCAGTTTTATTCAGACTTTGTGTTCAAAGAATTCTGTATCCTCTCTGAGCCCTAGGAGGGCCAGGGATCAATTGAAGGCAGCCATATGAGCATAACAAAGTAGACAAGTGTCCTTGAGCGGAGCAGGAACCACATTGATATGCCACAGAGATGACAGCCCAGATCTGCGTGTATGCAGCAGCTCCGATTGAAGCTGAAAATGCAGCTCTGTGAAATTGTCTATATATGCATGTCAGCAAATTTGTTATCTGGGACCAATCAGGGAATCAGGAATTTTAATCGCGTTCGGGATGCTGAGGAAGACGCCGCTCGGCAGCCGACCTGTCCCTTTGAGTCTTCCCTTCTGCATTCTGTTTGGCTACAGATGTATCCGTCTGGCGGTTTCTAAATGTGTTTTCTTGGCTGACTGGCTAGACGTAAGCCGAAGCATCTTCCCCTCTCCCTTGTCTCCATACCCGTGCTCAGCACCTCCTGTATTATTCATGTCTAGGCTGCTCTCTGTAAATAGAGTCGCCCGGGCCTCCCAGTCAGCTGGCGTGCATCAAAAAGGACCATGGGCAGGTCTGACAAAACATCGTCTCTGTAAGAGCTTTAAAAGCATAGGTGGGAGGGAAATGAGCAGGAAATGACACGGTAAAACACAATGCTTTGTGTTTTGTGCTGGCGGTGCATTACATTTACACCGCCAGCACACGCAAGGAGACTTAGCAAAGTTTCCCCAAAACACAAGACCTGAAAACTAATTTTGGCCACACTTTTACAAGGGATTAGAAAAGGGCTTTCGGTCCAGCGCCTCTGGTCTTGAATAAAGCAGCTGTACTGTGCTTGTTATATGTTTGGTTGTTCTGACTCCATCTATTCACTGAAGAATACTAAGGGAACATTATTTTATTGATTTTGACCGATGTAGGGGCATCGCAAAAGTGAGGTAGTAACAAGTTTTGACTACTTAAAAGGTCAGGCTGGAAGATTAATCTACCTCACTACCCCAGATGAGATCAGAAATCATCTGGCGCTCTGGGACAACTCTGGGACTTGTGAATTTAATCAACAGGGCTTCACACCACCAGAGTGGTTCCAGTGCCTAATCAGAGCTGGTTTTGGAGCCAGTCCTGGAACCAGTTTATGAATTGGTTTGGTTTACCACAACTCAAGAGCCAAATCAGAGTCACAGCATGCATCACGATAAATGTTTTATGTATGAAAGAAGATAGTGTATTGCAATAGTTTTACTCCCCAAAACTATTGGCTGCAATAATAAATTGGCCCAGATTTTCTCTTATTTTGGGAGGTCAGTTATCCCATACTTACACATGAAACCAGTCTCTTTTTTTTTTTTTTCAAACAAGCTCGAGTAAGTGGTGTAATGCTTATGCAGATAATAAACGATGACTAGTTAATCCACCCCAATATAATACATTAAGCTTGTTCACAAGAATAGGATATACTGCACTGTACTGTTTACTTTTACTTAAGAAAAATTATGAACTCTTGCTACTCTTGCTTGAGTAAAGAAACATATTCTTAGATTTCTGCAGCGTATGAGCTAATGTTTATGCAAATCGTCTGGTAATTACAAAATTACCAGAAAAACAAAATCAACTCCTGCACTCACAACAGCTTGATTGGTTGCTGATCTCTGTCAGTCTGCCCCTGGCTAACATCCTAGTCTGTGCTGCTAAAGAACCAGTTATTCTTTGCTACAGGCAGAGCTTGAGGTGCTGGAAATACAAAGAACTGGTGGTAAGCAAGCACTAGTACCAGTTTAGAGCTGAAACCAGTTTAGTGAAATGGGAGTTGAGAATTCCAAAAAGAGAGATAAATTGTGACCCATTTTGTTCCTCTTCTATCAACTCCGCAAGCAACCCAGTTCAATACTCACAGTTATCTTGATCATCATCAGCTGCCGCAGCAGCAATCCCACCAGTTAAATTTAGCTGCAGTGAATCCTGTTGTCGCCTCTTCAATCTTGGTAAATACTTTATTGCTTGTGTTCTCTCTCATTAACACTTTTTTTTTCTAAGGCGGTGACATCGAAGTTCTTGTAGTTTTACTTGCAGTGTTCTTTGAAACACCTAAGTTGTAAAATTGCCACTAGTTATTAGCTTCTTATTATCAGCCTCTCTTGTATTTTATTAGATTAAGAACAGCAAATTAACGTCTTGAGAATAGAGTCCAAACTTAGCTTAGGTTTTAAAGGTTCTACATTAGATTACATCCAAAAGATATGTTGTGGTTTTTTTTTTATCTCATCGCTGACAGATTTTCATTTCCATGTCCAACTCTCTTTAAACATGCAGCAGCTTGTGTAACATTGAACTCCTTTGACTTTGCGTTCTTTATGGGGAAGGAAAAAAAATCATAAAACATAGTCGGCGTTACTCAATAAGTAATGCATTTCCGCATCCTTCAATGATTTTCTATTTTATTGTGAGCTCGGACTCTCCAACAGGAGGCCTGCGGACTGCAAAATTGGCCTATCTCCACTCTGTGCCACAAATGGGGCATGCATGAGCAGTCTGCATGCGGGCATTTAAGTGTGTTTCGATCTAAAAGCCCATCAGCGCGGCTCTCCCTGGTGCGCGGACACACAC